>NC_088790.1:8697517-9297517 GCF_949628265.1 Cloeon dipterum | reverse complement strand
AGCCAAAGTTTGGTAGCCATGCAGCAATAAGTGCCGATTCACTCACGGCATTTCTAACCAATTACCGAATTTTTCGCCACTTTCCATTTCCCGAGAGCTAATTAGAAAGCCCGGTGAAATGTATCCCGGCGAGGGAAAAATGCAAAATTCGCTGACACTCATCAAGCAGATGAGCATGATGCCGTGTGATTGATTAGAAGACCATTTTCCAGCAGCGTGTGCTTTGTCCTAACGGCTTTCAATTTTTTACTTTCATAATCTGCGATGGATCTGCGCTGCAAATTGCAGCAATGTTCTCCTCGATGACGGCGACGATCCCCTTTTTGCCGAGATTAATGGAGCCAGTGTGGCTAATTGTGGCAAATTGCCGATCAGTGCGGTGCTGAGCAACGTTTTCGCCCGGCCAAATTGAATATGCTCATAACTCACGCGCTAAATCGCTGCAAAATTACCTGGCGTCGATCTTGTGGATTGAAAAGCCGCCGAAGAAGATGGATTTGGTAAAGAAATCATTAGGAACAAGAAAATTGGCCTTGTTTTTCATGATGTTCATGCAGAATTATCTCGGCCGAGTGATCGTGCAATCTTACAATGTAATCCAGTGTGAAAACGTATGACGATTGATTTACTGCTGGGTTTGCTCAGAGACGTCTACAATTACTACAATTTTTCACGTAGGCACGTGTAGCACTTGAATCCTTTCAGCGGATCGAGGATTCAGTTTATTATGCTTCAGGCCAACTGCAAATTTGTATCATGCATTTATCTCTTATATCAGAAAATCTTTGCATGGAAAGATTTTTGCAGGAAAGCTGGCTTAAATTTCATAATATGGAAATTTACTTATTTAAAAAAAAAAATTATTAAAAGATTTTCCGAAAATGCGAAAATTCAAAATGCTAATTAAGTTGTTTTTTTAATTAATATGAAAATTTCAAAAAATTTCCTATACATCTAAAACCGCAGTTAGAGCAACGTAATCCAAGTGTTTGAGTGTTTGTTAACTTGAGAAATTCTATATACGCATTTAAAAATGGTCAATAATCGTTTAATGGACTTATTCACGTCTGTATCATTGTCTTTATCTGTCAGTATGTAATCATTGTTCATTATTTATCACTTTGACTATATAAAAGCATTTCTTTCATTCACTATATTTCGAGGTGAAGTTGCGTTCGGTCAAGCGTTTTGCCTGAGAAATTTTTATCTTTACTCGCTCTCTGGGCTTTGTAAGAGGTATGTCCTCATATGAACATTTAAAAAATTTTAAGATATTTGGCAGTCCAACAGCTACAAATATGTTACCCAAAAATAATTTTAAAAAAATCTTCAGCCTGCGAGTCTGAATCCTTTTTTCTCATTTCAGAGGTTGGTCCAATTTTATGCGCTTGGAAATGTGTGACAACAATAAAAGGAGAACAAATAAAACCTGACACTGCGCCGTAACTGTACCAGCTCCATAAAATGGTCCGTCTGAAAGAGCAAGAGACGCCGAGTCCGAATCCGAAATTGGAACGCCCACGAGCGTCGGTGCTCCCGCGTGATTTTTTCCAGGCTGACCTCGCAGACCCGTCTGCCGCGGCGCTCGAAAACTCGTTTCAAATTGAACCCGTGACCCTGATGAGCATTCCGATCCGCTGAGCCGATTTCGCACTGCACACTCCCGCGATGGGGTGCGTCCCCAAATGGAATTGTCGGGCTGAAAATCGAGCTGCGTGGGACTCTCTCAAGCCCAGCGTCTAGCTCTGGTCGCGATTCGGAACGGGACCCGGCCGTCACGAGGAGATGCAAATGCTCGCTCGGACGGGGGGAGAGAGAGAGCAAATGGCCTGAAATTGGCGTGTAATGCCCAAATGGGTTCATTTTTCATCTTCGCAGAGAGCGAGCGAGCGAGTCAGCGAGGCGGCGGTAATTTATCATCGGCCGCGACTCTTTGCGAGAGCGCAGGCTGGCTGCTGTTGGCTGCCGCCATCCCGGTCACCTTGAACTTGGAAGTCGGGATTATAAATTGCTCTTTATCGAGAGAATAATGTGAGTGTGCGTGTAATAGTGCTGCCGGTGATTCTAATTAATTGGCCGCACCGCAGCCGCGAGACAAGAGTTATTGACATTTTTTCCCCGCCGAAAATTCCTATTGTTCGCGCAGCGCCCGGCCGAGGTGGAATTCCTGCTTGGCGGGGTTTAACGGTCGGCACTTTCGCGTTTCTGGCGCCCGAACTCGCTTTGACACCAAACACGACCACCCTGAGACTGAGATGAAATCCGACCTGACAAGTACCTGCAGGAATGCACCTGTGATGTGACGCAGGGAAACTTAATCAAGTTTTGAGGTTAAAGTGGCATTACTTGAAATCAGCATTTACACTGAAGCCTACCGACTCCCTGAAATGCGATAACTATTCAACGTAGCTGAGGTAAGAAAGAAGAAAGCGTGTGGTGGCAGCAGTAAGGCCTCATTACGGGGGCATCAAATATTAGTTTTAATTAGTCAGAGTTATCCACAATTTTTTTAATTTTCAAATTTCAAGGAAAACTGCAGATTGTTTTTAGATTTTTGGCTCTTTTTATGAACTTTATTGTTGAAAATTTTAAATTGGTTATTTACGTTGCATTTTGTATTGGAGTTTTTAATTAAATAACAATTTTCTTTTGGTCTCGATACAGTTTATTGCAGGTTGAAAGGACAAATCAAATCTTCTATGCCCCATTCAAACACAGATTTTTTCCACTTACAAAAGGGGCCAAAAAAAAAAAAAGAAAAAAATCGGATTTCAATTCCTCGCCTCCGCTTCGTGGGATAATGTCCATTCTCGGAACCATTGATCATTGCATAATGTATCGGGTTCGCATCTCATTCGGATTCAATCCGAGCTAATTTCGAGCACATACACACGCAAGAAACAAAGAGAGGCGAATTGCGCGATGCGGTGCCGTCGTCGCTGAAAGACATGATGTGCATGTGCGAGTTGCCGAGAGCCGCAGCCAGCCAGAGTACCGTTTGTCGTTCTCGAGCAGCCTTTTATTCTCTCGGCGGACCAAAAGAGAGCAACCTTTCTTGCCTTCTTCAGAATAAGAGTGCTGTATGTATGCTGATTGCATCTCGCACACACAAAGAAGAAAGAGGCGAGAGCCACAGCCAGAGAGAGATATATATACATAAAAGTGGCTTTGTACCTATAAACACACGCTCAGCTCCGCCGTCGTCGGGCAGCAAATTCGAAGAGACAAACTCCCACGCCGAAAACAAAACAAAATCTTGTTAATTCCGCCTGCCGCGAGCGGGCTAGTCATTGCGCTTTCAGTGAGAACTGACTTCTTCATTCTTCGCGCACTAGGAAGTGAATTTATTTTCTGCCGCGTTTCAGCCCGACTTGATAAATATTTTTCGACTGCGACGGAGGCTGTAAATTTCGGGGGCCATTAAAGAAGCGCCGAGCAATTATGCTTATAGCTGTTATTTCGATTCTCAACGGAAACCGCCAGCTTTTAACGCGATAATTGCGAGCTGCGGCAATTTTGTCAGGATAGACTAATTGAAAATTTGCTTTCTCGCTCTGTTACGCTTTTCCAGACTCCCTCCACTAATTGGCCAATTCCAGCGAGGATGAAAGTGTAAAGCTAAAAGCAAAGGCGCCTTCTCTGAGTAAATACAATTTAGCACCGTTGCCGCCGAGAAAAATTCTTCCTTCTCGCGCCTCGTTTATACAACCTCAAGTTAACGACCGTACTATCCAATTCTTAATCCATTAAAAAAGCTCTAGGA
The DNA here is from genome assembly GCF_949628265.1 of Cloeon dipterum. Classification (NCBI taxonomy): domain Eukaryota; kingdom Metazoa; phylum Arthropoda; class Insecta; order Ephemeroptera; family Baetidae; genus Cloeon; species Cloeon dipterum. The sequence continues at coordinate 9,293,754 of NC_088790.1, read as the reverse complement.
TAATATTAATCCCGACACGCAAAGAACTAAACGATTAATCGAGTGGCACAACTCAATTTGATCCAACCTAGTAGATAAATATTTCTTCCACGCTTTCACCATTCGCTTCAGAGAAGAGGGTAAAAATATGCAATATCACCCCATATTCACACAATGGGGCAGAAATCCTTTGTGCCGAATTTTCTAACGTACGCACTCCCCTGCACGGCTACAGAAGGTAAATTATTTTCAAGGACGTAAAAGCATCTGTGAGCTGAACGAAAAGGCGGATAAAATGCGCCAGTTGTTACACAGCGCACGCACGCAGCACCTTTGCCAGGCCATGTGAGATCGGGTGACTTGTCAACAAGCATGCGGGCGAAAAAGGTAACCTGCTGGAGGCGCGAGGGACCCTGTAATATAGGATGCTCGAGACGCACAACAAATTCTATACACCCCACAGGAATTATGGGGCTCGGGTGGTATGTTAACAAAAAATGAGGCACGTGTAAAATACTGTAGAGGGAGCTTTTTATTTCCTTTTGGATCTGTCTAGAATTTTACGGCTGCTCTTTTCTCTATTCAATAAAATACTAAATAATCACGGAGGGTGCTGGTTGTCCTCTTTCGTTCTCTCTTTTAATGAGTGGAATTTGTAGGAGGCTCGTTCAAATTTTTTTACTATGAGCTCCTGCCAGTCTAATCCATCAAGTCTGTTTTCATGAGCGATTTCAACTAAGATAACCTAAATTATCAAAATATATGACATTCGTCAAAATTATTCTACCAAAATTTATTATCTGGATTATTTCCATCGAAGTTTTTGCCATAAAAACATAATTATAAACAGCTTCTTGATGTAAATTAATTTATTTAATAAACTCCCTTCCATAAATTTTCCTGGCCTGTGCAGTTTTTCAGCATTACACTAAAACGATTGCCATAAATGTATTTGTGGATGAAATATTTCCCGAACTATACCTCCCTTACCTTACCTCCCTAGTTGAGCCAAAGAACAAACAACCGCCGATAGAGGATAAATCTCTGGCGCCGAGTATATTGGAAACGAATTTAAGCGTTTTAAGCGTAGCAAAGGGACACGCTTGAATTTTGCTCTGTTCTATAGCTTTCTTAACATACATCACTTTTGCCACACACGTCAAGTCAAGGGAATACTCCCTTGTCAGATCCTATGATGAAAGAAAAGCCGCGCGAGGAGAGCTTGAGGTGCTAAAAGCTCTCTAGCCCACGAATTGAAATCTCCCGACGCCGTTCCTCTTAATTGACTGTAGGGCTTTAATTTTGTGCCTTGCCGACAGTTTTTCTTCCTTGCCGATGAAATTGAAACCTATCAAATTTAATTAGTTGGCGTTTGGCACCTTCGTGGAGGTTAAAAATGCTGCGATTGAATTGCTCAAATATGGCTGGCCACTGAACTTTGCTTGTTTGTACTGAAGGCTAAGCCATCCATCAGTCGTCCGCCTCAGCCTGCCCGTATAATTAAGTATTCAAATTGTGACGTTTCCGCTATTTTCTGGCGCTTCCAAACAGAGTAGAGGTGTTGTGTTTGTCAGTCAGTGAATAAAGAAAATAAATTTCCCTGTGACTTTTGCGCGGCAGATTCACTAGAAATGTAAATTTCCTGGTTCAGAAAGGAAAATTAATTTTCTGGCGTTGCTCAGGCGCAAGGCAAAGACTAAAAAGTTTGTTTGGTTCCATTCCACGAGCATTTCTCACTGTCGGAATGCTATTGGTGAGATTGCGTGTGCTATTAGTGAATGGGATGTTTCCTCTGTGGTCTGAAAATCGGCAGGGGCCTCTGGCTGGATTATTTTACATGGGCTCTTTCTTTCTCCTGATATAATTTATTAGCTTACTTCCTCTCCAACTTCATCTCCTGCCTGCTGGCACACAGGATGAGCCAACCTTCCTTCTCGCAGCTCTTCCACCTGCGCGCATTTTTGTGAGCTCTGCTCGGTCAGTCGCAGCGATTCGTTTCCTTTGTCTGGCGCTGGGAATCTATCCCAGCTGAGATACAAATTATATCGACGGGCTTTGTGACACCCTGAGCAACAGATGGAACAAAATACGTTGTTATTTTCAATAACATGTTAAAATCGAAGATAAAATTCTGATTTTACCAGTAGTGGGATTTACACAATGAATTCCTGACCGGTATAGAATAATTTGAAATAGGTTTCGATAGTGAACAAAAATTTTATAATAATTTATTTTTCATCGCAAAATTGAAAGAATTCTCATAACTTTGCACAAGATCAATTGCAAGGCCAAAAATCAGATAGAAAAATATCCATCATTTTCTCTTTTAAACCGATTAAAGATTAAGCTATCGGTCAGGAATGAAGTTGAATTTTCAGCAAGTTTAAATTATTTAGGATTAAAAGCTTGTTCAATTAGTGCAGTTTTCTCATCTGTAGTATTTTTTAGTCTGAAAATCCTATCCACAGCCCCCAGAGCTCTCGCAGATCGAATTTCACCTTTGAATGAGCTTTGTTGACGGCTATTTTCCGGCTTGCTGCATCCAATCAGCCTGCTTCGAACGGCGATGCAAAGTATGAATGAATGAAAAGTTTTTCTCCTTTGGAATGCAGCACGTTACCCCGGGGCGGCAAAAATAATTTCCTCTCTTCCATGCATAATTCGAAGCGGCGTCCGCGAGACATAATTCCTCTGCTCTCGAGAGAAGTGTGTGTTTCTTTTCATTCCACTGGCGCGTCATTAGCTCATAATCTGGTGCGCAGAGTGCGTCAAATTAAAAAAAGGCAGCTGGAAAAGAGCTGTGGCACACACGAGTAGCTCGCTTTCCACGAAATCACCGAAAGGCACACGACGCAGGCTCGTTTCCCCAACACACAAAGAATCGCATCCATCGAACAGCCGGCAGAGCGAGATAAAATGTTACAAAATATTGCTATAGCCGCACTGGTCGGAACGCGGGCGACGGACACAAAAAATCCCAAAACGGCAGATGATACTGAAACCCGCGCCTGGCGTCTGCACACGCAGCAGGTGTGCCACATTTTTATAAACACCCATCGATATGTACAGCTCGAGGTGGTCGGTCACTCGAGCGAACCTTTCCAAGATCGAACTAATTTTTTATGCTGGGAAAGAGTGAAATTGGAATATTCACGCTTCCGTGCTCGCAGACAAAAGTAAGAGTAAATAAGAATAGAGTTTGCATTTTTTACACCACGATGAGCTTTTGTGATCCATCCAAAAACGAAATATTTGTCAGACGTCTCTACAGGCTCCAACTTCTTTTTCTGCGTTTTCATTCATTTTTACTTGCAAGCAGGAGATTTGCTAAGAGACAAACGTTGCAACCTGGAAACAAGCATCCATCTGTTCGGCTTAAACTGCAGAGAACGGCTCATCTTGAAACCTCCTAATCTGAAGACTCATTTTTCGCGGGCAGCGCAATTTCACGAAACTCGATATGTGTGCTTCATGACTTCACGAGATGTGTATGTGTGTCAGGAATGGTGCGGCTCATTCCAAACAATGATAATAATAATTTCGCACCATATCTGGGCACGAGCGCCATTGGGAAAACGCAAAGCTGGGCTTTGGTGTGCTGATTGGCGTAACTGGAGCGAGAAGCTGCTTGTTATATTTATTCAGCTGACGCGGATTTTGCGCTAAACTGTCACTCGAACGGACCGAAAGCGAGAAGCATGCAACGTGTGTGCTGAAATCTGACCCCTTAATGTCTCTGAGGTCATCTTTCCTTTTAGCCCGCTCCTCGTCCAGGTGCGGACTCTCAATTCGGCTCGTCTAGCACGCTCTCAATTCGCTTAATGGTATGACGTACACCGCAAACCAGAATTATTGTTCAACACGCGGCCTATATCCAGGGTCGAGACTTGAAGAGTTCCGTACGTGAAAATCGGCACATTGTCGTACAGTTCTGGATATTAGGTTTCGCGTTCGGCGGTCACCTTTGATCATAACGCTGTCGTGACAAGAGCTGAACACAATAATCGCGCGTTTTCAGAGTTTTCTGAGTATTAGAGCTAGTTTATAAAATGAATATTTTTCATACTGTTTGATTTTTCTCTTAAGTGAAACTTTACTCTAAGACATAAGAACTATTATATTGAAAAAACATAAATTATAATGCATTGATAATTGGACAGTGTTTATTTTTATTTAAAAAAATCATAAAATACATGGGAAACTGAAAGAGTATGTTTTTATTCAAATTGTGGGAGTAGCCTACCTCTAAACTATATGAGGAAAACCGACTCGACCACAACTCTCAATTTTTCCTCATGCTTCCTCGTCTCAATTGTGGCAAGTATTTTTTCTTTAGGTCCATTCTTAATTTTCGTTTTTCAAAATCATGTTTTCCTTAAAGGTAAATTTGTTGAATTCAATCGACTTCCAAAATCATCAGTTTAAATGAAGCACAAATTCGTCTTATTTTTTGATACCTTAATGCATCATTTCTGTCTTTCCGTCTGTTAATGGAGTGAGAAAATTTAAATTTAAACAGCCGAGAATTATGATGATGGGGTTGTTCGTGTTTGATGCCCATTTACATGTCGATGGGGGCACTCGAGCACGAGTCCAGGCTTGCATAAAAATAAGATTTACGAGTGCCAAAATCTCCCACTGAGAGCAAAGTGGGCACCCACACCCAAACTCGATGCTGGTGTAGAGAAGCGTGCGAAGGAGCGTGTGGCTTATCCTCATACATGTTGCGTGCTTTTACTTTTCTCTCTCTCTCTCTCTCTTGCTCGCTCGCTCTTCGCATCAGCCACGACTTTTGCCTATTTAATCTGCAGCCGCGGTGACGTCACGCGCCATTAGGGGCCATTAAGTACGGTGGGGCGGAGTTGCTGGTCATTACTCGTGCCGGTTGAGGCACAATGGCGGCTCCGCGTGTCGTGAGGTCAATATTCAGATTTCATATTTCCCCAACCGGTTTTTCGGGCTCCAAACGCAAATCCAAAACTCGCCGTTGGAATTTTAATTCACAAGCTTTTAATGAGAGCTTGTAATAAAAAATGATGAGTGCAAAAGTTGCGTGGCCGGATGAAAGTGAACAACTGCTATCATGGGTCTCTTCTTGCTTGGTCCTAACCCGCAGATTACCATCCAAGCGGGATTAATCGGCGGCCGGAGCCAAAGCTTTTTATTTTTATATTGAAATCGCAAGTCGAGTCATAATTACATCTGAGAGTGCGGCCGAAAATTGAGAGTTGTTAGTTTGGTGGCTGACGGCGATCGTTGTTTCATTCAAAAGCCTGTTTCCACTCGCGAATAACTTATTTTGGCCCTGCAAATAAGCGGACTGATTTGAATTTTTATGCCTTTATAACCATACACTCATGCTAATGGCCGATTCTTTGTAATCTTGGTAGATTGGGTTTCATTAGATTTTCTTGCGAACTCCAATTTTCATGAATATGCAGCGTTTTCTCAATTTACAAGCTAAATGTTTGCGTAAAATGGTCAGACAAAAGTAAGTCCAAAGAAGGTTGGCAAGTATTCTATTTGTAGCTGAACTTGATTAAAATTTTAATGGTGTTTGAGATCAAACCAAAGCACGCTTATTCTAGAAACTCGCATCTAAATCCGTTAGAAAGAATGAAAATAACAACAATACTTTCGTATTTTAGTAGTGATCGTCCCTCTATCGTTTCATGGAGCTGATTGAGAAAAATTGCGTTTAAATAACATTTATTATTGTCAAGATAGAAATTAACGAAGCTCAATTACTGATAATTTTGCTAAATTTGTAGGGTTAAATTGGGCTGTTTAGCTCTCCGAAAAGAGTAGTTTCAACACTGAGGGGGGCTAAAAAAGTAGTAATAAATGTAAGTACTTCAGGATCCAAACAGTATAGTTAGAGTTTAATCTTTTTATTATTATCCTCGAGCCTTTTATAATTGGCTAAATTCGACATTTTAGCAGTAATTAAAAATAAACAACTTCGCTTTACGATTCATCACTACTTCTTAGAATCCGATCACTGCTTCTGCCTTGTGTGAGCAGAGCTCCTGCAAATTCGGTAGCCAGGCAACCCGCACAGCTTGCGTGCGTTTCACTTTGCCTGCCGCGTAATCCAGAAGTCGCCGATGCCGCCTATAAATAAACACCGAAATTTATTCAGCGGACCAAGCACGAGCCAGACAAATAAAAAACGCGGTCCCGGCTTTTTCCGCGCGTGCGGCAAGATGGCGCGTCTCCATTATGAGCCGAGTACATGAACATATTTCCATTATTACCCGCACGCGGCCGTATTGTTGGCGTTTTATTCGCTTTCTGCAGAGAGGAGACGCGGCGTCGCTCTTAATTGCGTTCGGTTGTAAATATTTAATAAGCTACAAGGTTAGACACGTCTCTCCCCGACTGGGAGGGTCGCTCGACGGAGCAGGCGACTAACGAAGTTGACTTTTAATCGCAGATTAACAACTTGTGTTTGCTCTTCGCCTCCTCGTCCCGTCGCACTCGCGCTAAATGAGCGTTAAATTTTCAACTCGCTTTCGTTCGCATTTGTTTGCTTCGCGCCAATAAACTGGACACGCGGTAAAAAGTCGAGGAAAAAGAGCGGACCGTTTTATCTTGATCGAGAATATTTGCTCACCGCTGAACTGGATGATTTTAAGGGAAGGCTAGGAAAAAACTAGACATCCTTCGAAATCTTCGTCTTTATATTTAACAAGTAAAAAATAAAAAAAATGTCTTGCTCTCGGGGCTGCCGTGATTTTAAATTGATTTAAAACGCGTGAATCAGACTAAATTTGATATTCTAGAATGTGTTTTATTTATTTCAGTCCTAAATTATGGAAAAATTGAATCAAATCTTAATTGTAAAACCCAAATAGCTAAACCGTCCTCAAACCTTAACTTTAAAGGGTTTGAAGGCTCCCATGTGTTTGTAAATAAAACAAAATTTAAAAAGCTTTCTTAAGCCCAGGCCTCTTATTAATAATTAAATTTGGAGTAAATTATTATATTTTTAATGCGTCAAGTTCACTGCATTTTGCTTAAGTCAAATTATTTTTAATTTAAAATTTGGTAAAATTTGTTATTTTTTTTAAATTCAATTTGCCTCCGATTGTTTAAATCATACCAGGATTGAAGAAAAAACTGGCAAAGTTTCATTTTAGATCCTACTGATTCATTAAAACTCTCAAACCCGTCTAAAACTCAAGTAGACCCATACTATTTAAAAAGCAAAAAAATACTCACTTGAAATTACAGTCGGCCTGTTTTTTGAGTGCTAGCGTAAAAAATTCCGCCAGCAGCAGCATGAATGGGGGTTTGTTGCCCTGTTAATTGCCCAGTCCTAATTAAAAGCACCTGTTTACGACTTTGAAACTGCCAAAGGTGGAAAAATTGAAATTCCGCGAAGGCGTCCACCGGCGAATGCGCGCATATATGAGCGAACGAGAGACGTATACATACATAAAGTCAGCGTATGGAGTCGGTACACGGCGTGTATACGATGTGGCGTGTACAAAAAAGAGTGGTTGGCCTTGATGCGGGCTCTGGGAGCAAGCACCGCCGCCGCCGCCACCGCTCTCGGGCCCTTTAACTTGGCGAGCGCAAACCCATTTTACATTTATTTGCTTCGAATCGCGCAGATTTTCATTTCATTCTTGTCTTTTTTCCTCGGCGTTTGGCGACAGATGTGCTCTCTCGCAGGAAATGCTCGCGCGTGTTTTTTTGCACCGAAGTCGTGATGTGCTTCCAGTAGTCAATAACTGGTTTCGTTTTCGTGCTGTCATCGCTGCTTTGACGAATTTCTTGATTCCATTCTCCCCCCTGCAACGGCTGCAAATTTGGTCCATCTTTCAAAGACTCCATTAAAGTTTTGTCGAGTCACAAAAATCGCTGATTATTGGGCTATGAAATTTTTGATTTGAACGGAAAATCCCAAAGGAATAAAAATGATTCCTCGCAAAGCTGGCGATGTGAGCCACGTCTCATGAAATTTTCTCGTTTAGCGGCCCATGATTCCAACAAATAAATCTGCAGGGATTTTGATTGTTGTGTAATTAAGCGAGTTGACTCAGGCTTTTTAATTAGTTAATACCAGAGATACGTATCCACTTTTGTAAACCTCTGTAAAAGTGATTTTAATTTAGAAAAATAATGATGGTAAAAACTAGATTCATTGGTTTTAATGGCTTTGCATCGTAACTCGATCAACTCGCCAAATAAAAAGCTGCCACAAAATAAACACCGTGCAGCATCAGCAGGTTCGTTGTTATTACCCTGACTGGTGTTGGAAATATCAATTTCGCTTTAGAACAACTAGTTCTACTCTCCGCCTCGGAGGCCGGGCTCGTGAGGCGAGGCTCATTTTGAAGAAGAGAGAAAGAAGAACTCGATTTTTTGGTATCAGAATGGAATCATCAGCAGCTGGCCCCCGTAATTACCATAATTAGTTCGGTCAGTGATTTTGAAACAACAACTCTGGGCCAATTTGGTGTAAGAGGAGCTTTTGTTTGGGCCAACGGACCAAACTCGAGAGCGTTTGGCGAGGGGAATTATTTCGGCACAACCGCTCATTTGAGGTTTTCAATAAATAAACAGAAGGTGGCATTTGCGCGGAACGAGATTCGGATCAGATTCTTTAATTGCGAGTCAAGTTTTCTTGAAAGATAAAAATGCCTCTTCGGAAACAATGAAAATTTTGGTCAGGATTTCGCGAGTCGAAGGAAAACCGCTTTGCATAGAGTGTCTGGCCGCCGCCGCTGCCACCGCCGCTTTTGTCTCAGGCTCTGTGCAAAAAGGAAAGACAAAAAGGGAGACGTCGGCCGATTTGCATTCAAGAATAATTACAATATGGCGTGGCCTTGCTTGTAATTGTACCGCTGGAACAAGAAGCGCACCACGCAGCGTTATTAATCATTCGCGGCGATCTGATGCTGCTGGAAAAACGGGCGCATTTTTACCTCTTGAATTACAATCAGCGGCGCTCCTTGAATGAAGAAACACAACGCCGCTACCGAGCACGCCCCGGGCCGAAAAAAGGCAATCGCCGCGCGTCCGACGGACCGGCGTGGCTTGATCGAATTTTCGGCCCAAAATTTGACCTCTTCTGACCCCGAAACGTACCTTTTGACACCGATCACGCCGCAAATATTTAGCACCTTTCTCAGTGCCGAATTTTTTTTCACGGGGACAAAATTCACTGCTCATCTTCCAAGGTCACCTCTCAGACCCCCTGAGGGTGGAGTCACAACCTGAGCCTTGTTAAAAATCGATTTATTTGATTTCCAAGTGAATAGGCATCTCGATTTTAGCAACAGGAGCTAGTTATGAGTTCTTTCAAGACTACTCGAATTTCACGATTTCCCAGCACTATTGTTGGCGTGGAATGTGTCTATGCCGTGAAGTATCTTCACCGTTTTTCGAGCGTCTCCTTTTTCACGATGATTATCATGTGAATGCCACCCAAAGTGTGAAGCCGCGCACACTATTCACAATTATTTGTATTTATCCAGGCGCTTTCTGATGTGCGAGTGTGATTTAATGGTCGGGCGCGTTTTCGAGCCAGCGCGAATAAAAAATACGCGCCGACTGGCGTGGAGATTATCTCCTCCACAATACATACAAGAAGTGTGGAAAATAAACCTGGCACTTCCGTTAGGTGAAGAGGAGACTTTGTTTGGACGCGCAGAGATAAAATAATGCATTTGATTTATCACGAGGAATGCACTCGCTAACTCGCGCGCGCGCGACCTGGAATGCACAAAATGCAAATGACAAGAATCCAGCCGCGGAGAGATATTGTTTCTCGTGCGCACGACTCGCTAAAGGGTGGTCCACGATTATTCCTTTCTTGATTGTATTACACACTCCGATCGGTGAACAATGGAAAGCGAAAATTACCTTTGTATGCATTTTCTCCTCCGCGGCGGAAAAAGCTCAATATTAATTTAACTCGGGTCGCTATCAACGTGTTAACCTTTGAATTACGTGACGAGAAGTTTATGAAAGCGAATAATTTTGCAATCCTGATAAATATGAGGTGTAATGTTACATCTTTAATGTAAATTCTTGCACGGCATCCCGAAGGTGCTTTCCAGGTCGGGTTTCGGTTCTTGGTCTAAAGTTTCGTCACGTATAAATTTTCCTGTCAGCCGAGCTAGTGTAAATTTGCAAAAATTTTCGACTTTCCCCACAATTTTTGCTTTCTAGGTGACAAAATGACGGCGAGGCTTGACATATAGTGTCACTTGACTCTCACGTTTTGTGAATTCGAGTGCTGGTTGGAATGTAAAATTACTCTCTCTCTCTCTCTCTCTCTCTCTCTCTCTCTCTCTCTCTCTCTCTCTCTCTCTCTCTCTCTCTCTCTCTCTCTCTCTCTCTCTCTCTCTCTCTCTCTCTCTCCTCACAAGTGTCAGAAGAAGATTGCGTTTTCTCATCCATCTCGCAGCATCCTCGAGTGTCAAGCGTAATGGCATGGCTCTAATACCTTGTTACTCTAATTGTGGCGAATGATACGTTCGGAGGGTTATAAATTACACTTACATCGAACTAAGAAAACTGTAAACGCTGAGGTGAAATATAAATTTTATGCTAATTGGGTTTTATCCTGTCGCGTTTTCCGCTTGATTGATATCGCGATGATCGTAAATTTTTTAATAGACACCTCAGCTTTTCTCTTTTTTTAACTGCCAGTCACGTCGGAGATCAGCCACACGATAAAAATAATCAGTTTACGCAGTTTTCTGTATATATATAACTGTTGTTTAATGGCTCGTTGATTGTTTAATGAAACTTGTCGATACATTTTTACTAGATTTCCACAATGTAAGGAATTTTAATGAAGTGCAAATAGGGCACGATTCCTTTGTAAATTGAATCAAACATGGCAGACGCATCAACGGTGTTTTATTTTCTGGTTTCAGGTCGGACTCGACAACCAGCACGCCCTCGTCCAACCCCTTCGGTCGGTGGTTGCGTGGTCTTGGCGGAAGCAACCATAATAGCAATCAGAACAACAATAATAGCGACGCAAATGGAGTCGCTAGCACAGAAGAAAGCCTAAACAGGGCCAATCCTGCGTACCACAGCGAGGGCAAAGGGTTGCGGAAGAGAAGCAAGAATAAGGACAAGCGTCGCTACTCCTTCAACGAAAAGGTCGACAAGTCCGCCGCCGCTATAAAGTGAGTACAGAATTTTCCATTTCTTTGATAACTACGTCGAGAAAATGTGACTAGCAAATCTGCTAAATTGCACCTTTGTCAAGATTCAGGCACTAAAAATTCACGGACGAACGACCAAAGTGCAGTTTAAGATCAGACACAAAGCAAAAATGCTAATCTCACGTCGAAAGTGTGGCATAGTGAAACCCTTAATTACGCCAAAAGCAACTGAACGCTGGCAATGGCCGAGTCTGGCTCCAAGTGCACGATAATGGCCTCCACTGCAGACGCGGCTATGTGTGTACCGGTCCCGATAATAATTTTCTCTCCTCCACCCCTGGCCTGGCAGCGTTCGCCTTTTGCCCGCAATCAATATCTGCGATCGGAGTCGTGCGAATCCGAAACTGGAACATCTCCTGCATTATGTGGGCACAAAGAGAGCGGGCGGGCGTTTATCTCGCATCGGATGATGATCTAGTCACGCGTCATCCCGGCCACGAGCATTAATTGTTGCCTTTGCATCATTATTATTGATCAGCACAATATGACTTGGCTACATGATCGGGACCCTCTTGCGGAGAGGCTACGGCCAAAGGTTTTTGTATCGCGAAAAAATAATTCATCATTGCAGAAAACAGTTCTCGATTCAGGCAACCACAATCGCATCCATCAGGACATCAGTAATTAATTAATTTTCCCTGTTCAATACATCTAAGAATTTGAATTGACGATATTACATACTGTGCATCGTTGGAATAAATTTCGAGCTATCTAATCATCTAAACGGTGCCGGAGTTCGATTCCGGAATCACTCCGCATATCGTCAGGGAAACCATAATTTACTCCAAGACTTTCCTCAGGATGCGTGGGAGGCCACTTGGCTTGACGGTCCCGTTTGCTCCTCAGAGAGGCGATGATGTTGCCGCGTGTGTTGTCGAATGCGCAGAGCTGCTTTCTCCTCGGGGCTGTGTGGAAATTTGAATGGAATTTCATTACCGCGACGCGAGGATTAACACTGAAAGTCCATTAGAGATGCAGACGAGATTAGGAAAAATAACGCACGCTGCGCTTGCAGCCCATCTCTAACTCTCTGTGCGGCGACCAGACGCCGTGGCTTTGCTGTGCCTCGAGAGAGGCTCGATTAATTATTAATGGCGCATAACTCGCCACGAGAGAAATAAATACACACGCTCGTTTGCTCTGAGAGCATGCATTAAACATTACTCGCATTTTAATAATTCATGCGTGTAATTGCTGAAAAGGAAATAAATAATTGTCCCACAGGCAGTGAGTGTGCCCGAGTTTGCTTTCGAATTTGAATTTGGAGGAATTCCGGGAAGCGAGCGGCCTCATTTGAATTTAGCATGCATTCGGAAAACAGTTTCAAGAAGTTCAGTCGCGTTGCGCATTCAGTTCGTTAATTTCTGAGAACGGTCGACTTGTCACGGCAGCTAAATTTATTGTAATGCAATGCGGATCAGACCAAAATTGATTTATCTCGAAGACATCAAGGAAAATTGCAAATCTCGTTGTCATGCCGCATTTGGTGCTGCCGCCTTTTGTGAGCGCAATCGACCGCTCGTTGTTGATATTTATTTAATTCAGCTGACATGTTCGAAAAGCTGAATCAAGGCCGACGAAAAGCAAACAATAAAAAATCGCTTTATCGAGCGGTGCACCACGCAAAATAGCATTTTATGAAGCAAACAATTTTGTATTTCTTTCCGGCTTATTATCATGTTTAGATTTTGTGTGTAAGCGAGGACGATCGACGCATCTTATTACGTGTGGCCAATCGCTGACCTCAATTCCGACGAACTGGACAAAAAGCTGGCAAAAAGCAGTTTGTCCCTCGACTTTCTCGTGTGTGTGTGTGTGTGTGTGCGCTTTTTTAATTGTTTCCTATAACCCGATACACTTCCAAAATTGCGTGAATTCGTGAAGCGAGTGGTCGTGTGCAGAAGTATCGTCTTTCACGAGGGCATGATGCAAAGTATAAAGGTCGACGGGAGGCAGGACGCGCGCGGTCTTCCCTCCTAACCGGACCGCGCCGCCAGATTCGAGTTCAAATGCCTCGCTCTGCGAAGGCACCCACACAGACAGACACACAGACACGACTTCACGATTCCATCTCGGCTCGCCCGTTTGTTCGTTCGTCCGTTCGTTGCTCGGTGATGCTTGAATTCACAGAGGAGGCACGTAAAATAAATAAATAATAATGGTAGTTCGTTTTCGGCTCGCGTTGCTGCTCTTCCTCCTTCGTAATATTATAAACACGGCATCGCACAACTCCTGGAATCGTGAAACGCGACACTTTTGTGCTCGGTGACTCTTTCACTCGGATTATAAGTTGTGTTATCATAACTGACGAGAGGAAGGACAGGAATGTGACCCGTGGGAAGAGTTCACAGGGAACGACAAAAACCGGGCGTTGAAATCACCGAAAATTTGGCAATTTATTAAACTTTTATTCCAGCAAAACCCTTAAATTGCTTTTTCAGGAGGAAAAAAATCATATTAAATTGGAAAATTACGCTCCCTCAATTTAAGTCAATTGAGTTGCTTAGATGAAAATTACGAGGAGTAAATTATTAAAAGGAAAGAAGCATTTCGAAATAAATGTATGAATAAATTATTTGTAATAATTTGAAATAATCTAAAGTGTATAGTGTCATCCGTTACCTTCGATTAAAAAATATTGGAAGGTTCTGAAGGTTGACAGGCTTAACTGACCTTTCGTGAAGCAATCGCGTCTCCGACTCATGCAAATAATGTCAATTTATCTCTCTAAGTCGGTGCTGTTAAGTCGCCACCTCTTCTCAAATAAGAAGCAAATCTCGATTACCCGCAAGCTGCCCGTGCGCGTAATTAAGCTAATTAATTGTCAGCTGGTCATTTATTTTATCATCTCCGACTTTGTGGTTCGCTGCTTAATTAATAATAGCCAGCTTTCGATTCTGAGAAGCGAACTCGGCGCTGACAAATAATTAAAATCGGATTCATTCGGCAGAGAGCACAATTAATAATAATTTGTTGATAATTTCCTTCTTTGATTCGACTGGTGCCGCGCTGAAAAAATGCGCACGGATTCAAAACGTGGACTGTCGGAGAAAAACAAGACCGCTGCAGGAAGACGTTGTTATTTTTTCATCTCGACAGAACAAGCAAGGTTGATTTTAATTTCGGTTCATCAACTCCAAATTATTTCGTGATTGTTCTCCAACCGGCCGACGAGTTTTTCAACTCGCGCTGGCATTTTTACTAAGAAATTTATGAGCTTGTACTGTTTGTTTGTTCTTACATAATATAATGCACAATGAATCGGAATTTCCGGCTGACAGAGAATCATTTATTTGCTTGTGTTTAAATTTATTTTGACACGTGGACACGGCCTTGCTTGCTGCTTTTCTGGTCTTTGAAACCAGAAATTTCAATTGCTTACGAACGCGGCAATCAAACGCGCACTTTTAACTGACAGCGTAGCAATGCTAAAATACTTCTTGAAAAGTTGTTTTCAAGATTCCTCTGGCGTTTTTAGTTAAGCATTTAGGTACTGATCTGAATTGCCATTTTATCGCTCTCGATTCAATTCGGCATTAAATACTGCTCACTCGACTGGGAGTTTAAAAATAGCGCAAGACTTGCGTTGCAGGAATTTGATCTCGGCGGCCGACAAAGGGCAGACAAAAATGCACACACACACATCCGCGAGAAAAATAGTTCGAGGGAAGAGAACTCATCTCTCGCCAAGCGCGAAATTCCCACGAGCACGCTCTGGCAAAAACAATAAAACTCCCATAGCTCGCTCTTTCCTGCCGCAAAGTGCACGCGCCGGCTAAGTTAGACTTAAGGAAAAAGGCAGAAACGAACCCCGAAAACCTTGCCGCCGGGGAAACGGGCAAAAAGGGCCCTTTTGGAGCCGGTTTGCGCCGACGCGGTGGCGCCCCCGGCGGACAATTCGCGAGGCTCGCACCTGGTGCATATTTTAATTTGTCAGTCAGTCGCCGAGTGGTTTCTCGCTCGAGCGGAGTCAGTTGGTGCGAAGCACTCGGAGGGGAAGGAGCTCTCCACGTCTCCCTTCTCCTTGATCGTACCGCGGCGGCCCCCGGAGCCCCGCTGAAGGCCCTCCACAGGACGTGTGTCGCCGCCCTTTGTCCTGAAGCCCCGACTTTTCCGGTTGGAAAAGCGGTTCCAACTCGGCCCTCGGGCGACCAGTGACCTTGATTGTTCATTGTGCCGAGCTGATTTTTTGCCCGTCGTCGATTTTTCCTTTTCTTTCTTTTTCCTCCGCCGCTGAAGCTGAATTGAATCGAGGTGCGCATGGGACTCTGCTTCGCCGGCTGCTAAAGGTGAGAATGATGCGCCAGTTTTTAGCATTATGTATTTTTCTTTTCCTTGTTAATTGTGTTACGCGTGCTGAAAGTGGTGCACGACCTTTGCAAGGAGAAGCGGAAAGGAATTTTAATTGGAAAACGAATTGACAAGGTCATCGCGGCGGATTTTGAATTTGTTTGTGCACTCCGAAGCCAAAGAGCAACCACTGCTCTTGCATAAATTTGTCCGTGCATTGACAGAAAAGAAAGGGGGGAGACGTGATTTTACCTTATTGTGTAATATTGAGTCCGCAGACGTAACCAGAGTTATATTATTAGTTACGCTAGCGATGGTTTTAAAACAAAGCCCCAGATTATTTTCAATTCACAAATTCTTACTTGAATAAAGGATTGCGGATGAGAGCTGAGATATTATTATATTATGGATTATCTATTTCGAGAGTTAATGTTCCATGAGTGCAACCACAATTCAGCACCGCAAGTTCAGAGGATGTTGACGTTCTATTTTTTTATCACGCTGAAAGCTCACTTTTAAAGCACGTGAGCCGTCATTCAATTTTTCTGCTGCAGCAGATTTTTTATGCTGGAAATTCCACTCCGCCTCTGAATGGTCATTCGTTTTAATCCACTCGAAAGGAGTTCTGCCCACGCCTCGTTTGCCTCATTCTTAAGGTGTGTTGACTCTGTTAAAACACAGCACACACTCACTCTGCGCGAGGGAACAAACACAACACTCACCGCGATTGCCGTGGTAGGAAAATCGCGCAGGATGAAAAGTCGCAGTGTCGTCTAATTAGCCGCGCCGGAGAAGAGACACAAAAGGACCTTAGAGGGCAGGAAATGATTCACTCGTGGGATATTCGCTCGCTCACTCGGCCTCGCAGGGGAAAATAAAATAAAAAGACGTACAGGCGCGCAGACAGCGGAAAAAGGAGAAACACTCTCGTTTATTTACTTTTCGCCTATCGTGCCCGCAGACAAAAGGTTTATTTTGTGCGGCGCTCGTTAACCCTGCCGTTATTGTACTCGTCGGGATTAAGACAAAGGACCCTCGTAAAGTGAACAGTGGCAAGTCGTAAAAGAGAAAAAAAATTGAAGCCGCCCGGGTCCTTTCGACTCTGGCTCCGCGAACGAAAGTAAAATTCGTACGTCGGATCCGCTCATCTGGGAAGCTGGAAATTCATCGACCCCTCGGATGCAGAAAAAAATAGCGTGTACAGCATCTCCTCGGGTCCGCCTAGCCTCTCCGGCAGGTAATAATAATAGGTGAGCGCCGAATCCGAAGTCATCATCCTCTCTTTCCTCGCACTCGCTATATGGATGGCATCATGTTTATTTTTACTCTCGCCAAACCGAACGTGCACATTATCTTTTTGGTCTGAAATAAAAAAATAAGCACACATAAATGGCACAACAACAGACAGACAAATATTATTAGAACTGCATCATCGTCGAAAGAATGACTGGACGGGAGAGCTGATGCGTGCCACATTTTTTATTCATGAACTTTTGTTTCACCTCTCGTAAGGATGAGAGTGATAACGATCGGGTCGTGGAACTCGAGGAATATAGGAATGGACGAGATTTAAATTATCGGAGTAGGCTGTCGAAAGATGTTTACAGACAAACGAAAATCATAATTTTTGGAGCATGCATGGAACTTTCTTCGCGCAGAAATTTATATCAAAAAGTCCATAAACCTTTGAACTCTTGGGTTTTAATTCCACTGGCCTGTGGAAATGGAGTGAACGTGCGTGCGATAAAACAAGTTGGAGGAATGTGTTAAAGCGGCGTATTATCCATGCATCATACTCTTAAAAGCCATCCATCCAAAGCAAAGAGGAATTCCCTGATGCTCGCCGCTCGTTGGTCGACTCATTATTTCACATTTGATGGGCAAAGCCCTTTTCTTAAAAGTTGGGCGCGTGGATTTATTGCTCACAAAAGACTTTTTATATTTCAATCAGCTTATGACTTCTTTCTGCGCTGGAAAATAAAACGAGGAATGCGATGCCAGGCCGATTAATTCGAGAAAGGCGCAAAATCACCATTTCCAGCCGCACGGCGCCTTTTCTCTCTCTCTCTCTCTCTCTCTCTCTCTCTCTCTCTCTCTCTCTCTCTCTCTCTCTCTCTCTCTCTCTCTCTCTCTCTCTCTCTCTCTCTCTCTCTCTCTCTCTCTCTCTCATCCGGCCCGAAGAGAGAAAGAAAGAAGATTATTCAAATTGAGCGAATATACGCCGAGTTGGAGCAGCTGACGAATTAAGGATGTTTGCGGTCGCGGCCAGCAAATTGCCAATAATAAACGGCTGCGGGCTGCAAGGCTCTCACACCTGACATTTGAACCCCGAAAATAGGGCAGGCGGAGTGCAGATTTTAAATTTAACTCTTCGCTCCTCGCAACAAGCACTCAGCCCGCGTGTGTGTACAGTGAACGAACGAATGCGTGCATGCCGCGGAGATGCAGCAACCGCAACTTCACGTTTTATTGCTCCGGAGATTAGATTTAGTGGGTTGATTTACTATCGCACTGCTGTGCTCACAAAACAGCGGGGAAGGGTTATTTCGTGAAAAGGTACGCGAGGAGAGGACGAAAGGTTGCTGCTGCTGCAGCGAGAAACAACACTTTATAAATGTCGACGCCGGCGTTGAAAACTAATGAAGATAATGCCACCCATTTCACAGGAGCTTTTTTCTATCTCTATAAATTGAATTAGAAATTTCGGTAGTTTATAATTAAAATGCAATATTTTATGGTCACAGATTCCCAACGTATTGAAAAAAGACCGTTGCATCGATTGTTGTTTTTTTTTTTTATCGAATGGCTCACTTAAGAACTTTAATATGGATTAATCCAGGAGTTCAAAGGGTAGCAAAATTGAGATTTGCACAAAATATTATTTTTTCCTTTTAAAATATATTAAATTGCGAATACTGTACATCTCTGTCTTCGTGTAAGAAATAGGCAAAAATGGAGCAGCCTTTCTGATTTTTCAAAATCATAGTAAATTATCTTTGTCACAAAACATGAGAGGATGGATGTAATGATTGAAATCTCACGGTAAAAAATTTACAACCCACAATATGGATTTGGCAAACAAAGACCATCGCTTTTATTAGCGAAGCAAACATCAATTAGTAATAAATAATGCTATTCGTGTCACAAAATATTGCGTTCGAGTCCAGTTAAGCTAATAAAACATACATCAATTAGTCGTGCTTAATGAGCGAAGAAGCTCAAGACTTCGTGCTCGCTCTCGACACCGATATTCGTGTCTCATTACGTTGGCTGGTGGATGATGGAAAATTAATACCACCGATCCCCGAGGGCTCTTCATGCAGATAAAAATTGATTTGCGCACGTATGAGAACATAACTCAATAATAACTGTATTAGCCGCGTAGGTGTTCACTGCGGCCGTACTTGAAAATCCATTCACCTCTCTCGTTCTCGCGCTGAAAGCACACACAATGAGCGTGTTTTGCGAAACGGGCCGCAGCCATCTGCTGATAAAGATTGGAAATAATATGAAATTTATGTTGCTTGTCGCGAGTGACAACCAGGCGAGCCATTCGCCGCGGCCGTAAAAGCAAACAGGCCCGAAAGATACTCGATTGTTTCGCGATTTCGTGCATTGGGTGCACGATTCCTGATCGCAGATCTCGCTTAATAGAAAGTACGGCTAATTGTTTTTGGTCAGCGGACTCTGTCCTTTTCCACATACTTTATGCGCTGTTGCGAAGGCGGACTTTTTGCAAGTGTGTTGCTCACAGCTGATCGCGTAATAGGTTTCGAGAATGGGCCTCGGGGGAAACGCTCCGTTTGTGTGTTCGGAGCGATTGGAAAAAGGGTCATGACTCTGCGAATGTCTGCAGCGGCACCACCTGCGATACCGAACAATTTGTAAAAAAGCTCGCTGCAGGGAAATTGGATCATTTTCTTGAAATATTTGCATTCATTTTGTCTTCAAGTGCCCACGTACAGTCACCCTAACCGCCACTTAGTAAACAGAGAATGTGGAAACTTTCCATTTAATGTGATTCATATATTCATATGCTTCCAAACATGAACTAAACAGATGCTCTACATATTGCGTGCAGACTAAGCGGTCGTTCTTTCTCTGTTGCTCTTGTTACAAATTTGATATCATAAATTTCGTTTTATTTTCATATTATAGTACAGCAATGACATGTTCTGATTGTGAGTTTCGGTTTTTTCCTTCTATTTCCAAAGTTACAGCAAAAATTACTAACCAAAGATTCTGAATTTATGCAATTCCATCTTTTATAGGGGCTTCTCTCACTCAGTTTTGTTTTTGGAATGCTTGATTTTACTGGGTTTGTTTTGTTAAATGACTTAAAAGCTATTGTTATATCTCCACATTAGAGCTCTAATTTTTTCTGGGACGAGTTATCTGATTAAAGCTTCTCTCTCTCTCTCTCTCTCTCTCTCTCTCTCTCTCTCTCTCTCTCTCTCTCTCTCTCTCTCTCTCTCTCTCTCTCTCTCTCTCTCTCTCTCTGGGCTCAGCAATTTCCGTTTAGTTAATTCAGGTACTTCATTGTAGAAACTCGATCGATTCTTAAAAATAAAAATCATCTTTTCGCTGAGAGCAGTTGGCTTATCTCGCAAAAAATATTGCAACGTGACCTAAGACAAATTTCCGGGCAACCGTGGCCCTTTTGCCGAGAAGCGCAGGATAACACTAAACGCACTTAAGAGTGATGAATGTTCCTTTTTGAAATAAATGCCAATTTGGCAGAAAAGTGTTTGTTCCAAATTTCAAACAAAGGTACCCGTTGTATGTCGACGGGTGGACGATATATAAAAAACGTGCTCGACCTAACACATATTATACACAAAAGCGAAAGGTTGCCGCCAAGCTGCAGCATCCTTGTAGAGTGTGTGTGTGTGTTTTTACGCCATTAGGAAAGAAGCTGTGCGGCGGCGAGTCGAATGAAAGAAATGGGCATTCTTCGGAGAAAAATGAGGCCAGCCAATTTAAAAGCCACACTCACAATAATATCATTAAGCGCGTCTTTGTGCGAATCAACACGCGCGTGCTCCTCTGGCGCTTGGTAATATATATAATATCAGTGCGAAGTGTTATAGACGGACGGACTGACTGACTATTTTTCCACTTCATTTCGCTCGGCGTACAATGCAGCTCTCGCGCCCGATTATTTTGACACGATGACATATGTGCTCGGGCTGTTTACAGTTATCATTATATTCTCTCGCTCGCTCGCGGTGGGCGTTTTTCATTTCAGTCGTGCCCCGCGTCTGAATCTACATAATTGAGAGCGACTGCAGATGCAAGTCGGTTGCAGCAAGTTTGCGCAGATTATCGTTATTCATCTCTCTCTCGCCAGTCGGTGCGGCGACGGACGACTCGTTCGGATTGGAAACCGATGCCCCCGGGCCGAGCTAAATTACACATTCCTCAAAACGGGCTAAACCGATGACGAGTTTGTTTATCAGCCTTTTGAATCGTGGTTCGGAGGCGAAACTGACAATGAAGTAAGTGGCACGTGCAAGGCTTTTTCGAATCGCTTCTTTAGTGAATATTTACTCTGTTCTAAACGTACCAATCTGCATTGGATGATTTTGATTTTGTTTGATTATGTTTTGGAAAAGAATTTGTCTGTAATGGGATGGGAGGGTGCAAAAAATTTCCATTCTTTGCCTGACTTCCGATCTACCAAGTTCAAATCTAACGGTGGAAAATAGCAATCAATCGGTCATACAATGTTTTCGCTTAATTGCTTCATTTTAGTTGCATGAGTGTGATCAAAGGGAATCACTAATTTCTCACTAACTCAATTAAATCACGCTGACGAAATCACACAAAGTACCTTTGCTTTTAGACCTGGAGGACGCAAACTCAATAAAGGATCCCACTATATTATATGCACTTCAAACTCACTTAAACTGGTGGCGGTTAAGATTTCAAATGAAAGTTCCAATGATAAAATTAAAAAACATCCGGGAACTGTTTCAATTGAATCATTTAGCGATGAACTAACGGTAATCAGTTCTTAATGCTTATCAATAAATTTACTGTAAAGCAAAGCGTACTTAAGTATATCACTAATTTTCCAAGCTAGATACCATTCACTTCGACGCAGGTCGTGAACATTACTTCTCCCTCAAGTTACTTTCAAAATTGCTGTCAAGGCCTGTTTTTCACTTGAGAATGTAACAAGCGTCGTCAATAGTGATAACAAAAGTGTATTTCAATCAAGAGCGATCTCGATTTCTCGTCATCAACGCGGCAATTAAACTGCATGCACGCCCGTGCTCTCTCATTTGAATAATGCGATCTCAATAAATATGGTACACGAGGACACTGGCCATTGCCCGTTTCCATTCTGGCCTGCAGCTGCATTCTATCCAGTGCAACGGCGATACGGATTTGTACTTAATGTGCGCGTTGACGTCGCGGCCGCTGGCTTGTTCCTCCTGCGCGCTGCAATGAAAACGTACAAGTCGAGATGGATACTTTTGTCGCCCGGCTAGAAAAATAATGTGTGTCCTGCTTAACAGGATTACCTCTCGGCGTGTAATTACCGCTCACGTATTGTCTGTCGTCGGAGGAGGAGAAAGAAAGGGCCCCCATTTTCTCGCCGCGAGATTTATCTTTATTGAATTTGTCGCACGCTCAATTTGCTCTGGAATGCTGAGTAAAATCGATGCGTGATTTGAAATTTATGCGATTTCCTCCAACACGACTCTCGGCTTTACAAGGGTGCTGACGCCACTTCATGAGAATTTCCACTCGTGTCGAACAAGTGTGTGAATCTACGGTACTCGGCGTTGTGGTTACCCTCTTCGCGGGGCACTTGAGAATCTTGATCTGCAGGCTTTTTTCGCTGAATCTGACATTTGCTATACAGATTTGTTTTTATGAGGCCAACTTAGGGATATGTTCCTTCCACATCAGCTATCGAATTGCCAAAAACAATGTTACAAGAAAGCTGAATGGACCAAGCACGAGAAAAACGCAAAATCTCGAGTTACCGCAAAAAGACAAAAGACAACATGCACCTTTACAATCTTAATTTTTTTGTGATTCTGACCCAAAAAACTACTCCTCGGCTCCTAAAAGAATTATGTATAGTTTTAAATTAAAATCGCCAGTCCATAAGTATGTATGTATTTATGTACCACGCAACTTTGGAACTAACAAAAAATCTATTCCAGCATTCTCGAATTTTAGGAATCCGCTAGTCAATGCCGAAAAATCCTGATTTCCTCCTTCAGAAGTGGAGGTTCAGTTCAGTAAAATGCGATTTAGAGTAGATAATAAATTTTTTGCATTGCAACCAAAGCGGTTAGGCGATTCCGCACGCACTAGTAGAGATTTTCGGTCCAAGAGGAGGCTTTTGGCCTTACGAATGCTGATCTGTCCGGAGGGCAATGAATTTTTATGATATTATACCCGCAACATGCGGCAATATACATACAATGTTTGTATTATGTGCATTCCAAATTCCTCGTTCTCTCTTGCTACAGCATCCTTTTATTCTGTCGACGTAATTTGAAAGCAATATAAGCACTGCTGGCATACATACGTTTTTATTATTGTTACAGCACGCGGAGAGAGACATTTTTCTGCTCTCGCTGAGGCGGGGCCCGAATCCTGTTGATTATTCATTCTCATTTATTTTTACATGTAGCGCCCATGACACGAGTAAAGGCTTCAGTAACGTGATTTCGATACATGCTCCGAGCAGCAACGGCGATGAAATGAAAAATGCTCGTTTGCTGCGGCATTGTATATGATCTTGATGCCGCGCAGCGAATATTAAAAATGAAATCTGAAACGCAGCTGCCTTAAAATTCGCGCCACGCGTTTTGTTAATCGATATGAAGGCATATTTTTTTCAAGTGCCGCCGTATGTGATTCAATTTGAAAGATAAGCGTGGGAATCCTGACCCGCCTTGTCAACTGCCAGCCCGAGAAATTGGTGTAAGTGGCCCTAATAACGTGACAAATGACACCGAACAAGCTATGTTTTGTAACGAAATAATAAAAAAGGAGATTCTCAAAGAGATGATGCTACGAATGTCAGATTAGTGGAAATTCGCTCATGGGAATTTTGACAGACCGGCTGGCGTCTTTTCAGGGTCCTTTGAACTGAAACGAGAGGTGATCGAACCTCTCCAAGAAAAATAATTTTAAATATATATATATATATATATATATATATATATATATATATATATATATATATATATATATATATTTTAAAGTACTGAGCTTACAGCTCTTAAAAAATCAACGACACTACTTGTTGGATTTTCTTTTTAAAATTAATATACCTTGACCAACGCGTCCGCTTTGAAAAATACGCTGGCTTGTTGCCAGGACGTTTTGTACTTTTTCAAGGTGATACAATTTTTTCAGGACACGTAACTGAATAATACATGCAATCGAAAATTATTGGTTGCCATTGTTTTTGAATAAAATTACGCTATGTGTCTTTTATTCGGGCATTGCATCAAGGTTGATGTATTACGAGTGTACTTGCTTCCCAGGAAGGGCTTTTCAATTGAATTCAGAGAAAGTTCTTAAATAAATTTTGCAGTCGCGAGCGATCATTCATCACGCGAATAAAATTCCGATCTCAACAGGTGATAGCTCTGCTAATGCGAAATTAATGGAAACGCGATGATTTGCAAACAGAGGACTGTCAATTTGGAATTTTGTTCTCGTGCCAAGCGTCCCGGCCCTTGGTGCGGGTTTATTATTCTAATGAAATGGATTTTCTGCGTATGTGATGGATGAATCGAGCAGCAGAAAGGCATGTCCAAATTTGTCTACGCGAGAGAGTCGAATAATAAATTCAAGAGTGCGGCGTGGGGTCATCATTCCCATAGAGTCTGCCGCGCTTGGCAGACATTTCGCACGACGACGACGACGACGACTGATTTGCATGCCAAATAATTTCTTGCTTTCCGCAGAAAGCATAAATCAAGTCGATTTATGATCCGGCCAGTATGTGCAACCAAAGCTCGGGAAATTCAAAATTTTATTGGTCGTTTATCATCGCAAGAAAAACCTGTAAATTTCAAAACTCAGAATTTCCTCAAAGGTGCTCGTTATACGTGCGCTTTATATCTCCCCACGAGATTTTATTCCCGCAGCCCGGATTTTATTGTTATTTGTTTTGAGGCATTTCAAAGCCGCACCAAACACAAATTGGCCCGCACGCCGGACTTTTATTTCCCTTTTAAAAAATAATCTGCGACACCTGCACCAAGGTGTCTCTTACTCGGTGACTCGGGTGGTCTATTCTTTTGACACTACTTCCTCTCTTGCACAACAGAAACGCGAAGCCCCGGATCATTAAAATGTGACAATCCCTGGCGCGCACGTTGCCTACCAACTTGTTCGGCTTCTACCATTCGCGGCTGTGCAGTGTATATATTAGCGAAATACACACACGTAACTCGCCGGCACTCTCGATATGGGCCGACTTCCTTTCCAAAAGACAACCTTTCTGGGAGCAAATGAACCGCTGCTTTGTCTCCGGGTGAAACGCGAGCCGCCTCTTTGTTTTGCAAATCGCCAGCCAAGCTGACTGATGGTCTGTGGGATTTCCAGACGAGGAAAGGGAGTGATTGATAGTGCCAAGAAACTGCACAAGTACCAAGCCTTTTTCCAATCAAGGTGCAGCTCACAATTGCTCGATCAATTCCAACTTTGGATTGGACTCAAGAACAGATTGTTCGGCCCTTTTTATGGAAGAACTGGATTGAAAAAACAGTGCATGAATAAACTATAAAATGAGCTTCTTCAACTCATTTGAAACTCAAAAGAGATTAATTGAAACGAGCATTTAATGGTCGAACGAAATTAATGAATACTATCCATATCCAATGGATTATCCAAGGAAAAGAGTAATTGGAATTACAGTTAAAAGATCATTTCCTTTTCTTGACAACAGACTAATGTTAATACTAAATCCAGAAAAATCCACGTACCTGTTACATAAACTTATTCTGGATTCTAGAGTTGAGTTGAAGCTAAAGTTCTCCCAGACTGCTCTGTATAGAAAAGTGACTTTGAAATGGAGCACTGTGTGTCCCTACTGGAAATCTCATTTTATTTCATAACAAAGTGTTTCTCCATCAAAAGACTGTTGAAAAACTCTGTCAAAAA
Organism: Cloeon dipterum; assembly: GCF_949628265.1. Lineage (NCBI taxonomy): Eukaryota > Metazoa > Arthropoda > Insecta > Ephemeroptera > Baetidae > Cloeon > Cloeon dipterum. Next base: position 9,268,144 of record NC_088790.1, on the reverse strand, counting down.
CTGCAGAGTAAAAAAAACTTGTAGGAAAATAAGCAAAATTTGAATTTTTATTTCTGTTATCATCATTAATGCTTTTAGTAGACTTCCTTCGCTTGATCAATCTACTCAAACTATCCCTTAAATAGTAAAAATTATTTTTATATCATGTACTGTTGAACTAATCAACGAAATTAATCAACAACCTTATTAAACTATCAAATCAAACCCCCTAAAATGACCCAATCCTTTTTGCAATCGGGATCGTGACTAAGCTAATTTTAGAAATCCAGGTTCCGATCCAATTTGCGATAGCAATCGCCACAATAGCCCATCAAATCAAACTTTTTCGTTTTTCTGCGCTGCAGAAAGCGCCGATTAATTGTTTCCCCGGCCACCAGATTGATTTCGTCACTGATTTGACGCATCTCGAATCTCTAACTCACTTTTCCACGGTGCGATCGGCCGATCAGAAAACGCGCGTCTCTCCGACCGCACAAATAAATAATTCCACCGCACAAAATCGATTAGCGTGGCCGTTTCCGAAATGGGATTTCTTTTTCTCTCCTCCGTTGTCGAACGCCGGTAAAAAAATCTGCCGCTGCTGCTGCAGTTTGAATCCAAAGGTCACACACGTTTTCGATTCAACAACCTTCCCGCCCAGCCGAAGAATGGAACAGAGCGGTGCATTATTTTGTACACTGCCCTTGGCATTTCCCACGATTTTCTGCCTTTCGCTCAAAAGCATCAAGAGTGAGACCAATGACCATGCATGCATACAATCTGCGCCAGGAACAATTGATCGTGGCCATTGTTTGCCTCGGTGAAATGCGAGTTTGAGCAGTGCACTTTGCGTAATGCTCCCTTGTTTCGGAAAAAATTATTGGCAGAATCGTGCGGATTGAACGGGAAACGCTGCATTCCCGCAATCTTGAGGAAGGTGGAGTCCAAAATTAAAATGTACTCTTTCTGCATTTTAATCCAGTTTGTTTCAGTTGATTTATGAGTACATCTGAAAGTAAAAGATAAGGGCTCTTTTTATTTAGTAGCATTCGAGAAAGTCCGAGATTTTTGCACCAAGAAATCCTGAATTTCGTCTGGAGAGTAAATATCCTAAAAATCGTTCCAACTTGAATATCCCTCAGTTGACGAACAACAATTTAAGGCATCGTTGTAAACATTCAATACAGACACTTCAGAAAATTAAAACCTTTTTGCCTCAGAACTGGGACATTCCCTCAAAAGACGACATTTATTTATAATTAATTTTTCAAAAGCTGGAGTGAGAGCCAGAGAAAAGAAGGTGAAAGAAAAAATATGTTAAACAGTATACTGTTTGGAATCAGCTGGCATATTAAATAATAAATACGCACGTCAAACTTACTCTCAAGAAACAACCCCTTCTATGCAAGTGAATCTAAAACAACAAATATTTTAGAAATAATTCCAGGAACCGGAAAGAACGAGCAAAGATTGCTCAGTTAATTTCTGCGCCTTTCTGGAAACATATTTGAACATTTTGTGTTGTTTTAGATATTTCTTGTCATTTTGGTTTTGTTTGAAAAAAATGCCTTCCCTAATTTTTGCGAGATTTATCATAGTTTAAAAAAAACATGATAGTGATTGTTCTCTAATCACTCTAATAATTAATTATCATAAGAATAAACTGATCTATTTTGAACTTGTATCACCTATCCGTAAATAAGTTTTTTTTTAAATTGGCAGAAAAATTTGTTTGTGACAGCTGGCACTGTAAAAGCGGCCACAGAAATATTTTTAAGGGATTAAGCCTATCGACCGAAATTCCCAGGGCAACACAGTTATCGCCAAACAACTGGTGTTGTTTGTCAAGCCCAAAGCTTGTCGCAGACTATTCCAACCTCAATGGAAGCGTGTCTATATCATCAATCGGCTTATCTATCGCTAATACATAAACAAAGCGCGCCACGGCGTTGTCCCTCTTCGCGAAAGCAGTGCCGTGACATGTGTGTGTTGCGTCAGTGCAGCTGGTCGAAAACGATCGGAAAGTGAAACCGCTGCTTTTCATAGTCGTCAGTGTTTCGCAAGGATGCAAATCACCGAACGGCAGCTATAGCTGATCGTGAGCTCACTTAACGCGGGGTCAATTGCGCAGTGTGTGCCTCTAATTAGCGACGTCGATTAACGCGCAATTATGAATCATCCGCTGCCGCGCCCTTGCGTCTGGGGGAAAACAAAAACAGCGCCGTCCGGACGGACGGACGAACGAACGAATTGTTCAATTGTGTTCACGCAACTTTCACCTGGATTATTATTATAAAACGACTCTCGATGGTCATGAAGCAATTCGTTTCGTGTAGGTGTCAAACGTATTACATTATTATACACCAAGCGCGTTATAAAAAGTCCTGTCATCCGAGCAAGCGAGCGAGTGAGATAAAAAGAGAAATCAACATCAGTCATTTTTCGAATTTTTCTCAAATAAAACACGTCATTGTGGCAAGGAGGAAATTTTCCTTCATTGTCACTCTGCATGCGACACTCAACGATCAATTTAACCCTTTTTCCCGGCCGAGGCCGAAAACATCCTGCTTTCATCGCACGTTCGGTTTATGGGAAAGTGGGTGGTCCATAGAGAGTGATGCGAGTCAGATAAGAAAATGGACCAGACCAAGTGGAAGAAGTGCATCTCTCGAGAGCAAGTGGCCTTCGGCTGCCGAAGACCGGGACTTTGAACTTGATCTGCGGAGGCGGTTTTTATTTTATGAAATCCTCAAACCTAGTTTTTTACTACGCATTTTGTCACATAACTTGTCATTCAGTTCTCATAAATTCAGAATTGTGCCGATGATTGATTCTTAGAAAATTAAAAAAAAACTAGTGTATAGATGAATTTAAACACAAAATTAATGACGTATGGTCATTTGTAGTTTGTCTAGCTATTTTATTTCCCTAACATCTTGATAACAGGTAATGTGAGTTTTGACGCAAATACCAGAATTTGTTTGACACATGGAAAAAAGATAAAAATGTTTCGCTAAGAGACTGAAAATATTTAACAGCAATATAGGTCAGACTAATGTTTGAGACTATCATTTAAATTCTAGATTTGCACAATTCCATTCAAAAATAGTGTTGAAGGGCCTATAAACTTTTGAATTGATGGTGGCGCCGTCTGCCAAACACCATAGCGATTGTTATTCAGTCAAAATCTTCCACTTTGAAACTCTAACTAGACGGCTAATGCACATGGAGGCGAGGAGTGTGTACTCTACAGCACTCAACAGGCACTTTAACTCTATCACAATGAAAAACATAATGCGAAATAGGGAGCTGCGCCTTTGCCTCTATGTAAAACGCCCGCCCATTGAAGGTCTGCACGTTTAGTGTATTATTATACACATACTTTTTTTCATACTCCTTACGTACCGCGAGGCGCGTTCGGTCGGCGGACAACCTTTTTCAATTTACATTCGAATAAAAGCGAGCGAGCCTATACGATTCAACCTTCGGCGAACAAAAAGAAGCGCAAGTGGAGGAGAAAAAGGACGCCGAAGGTTTCTTTTAATCTGGGAGGCGCCTTCCGCCTAAAATGGAGATTTTAATTTATGTTAACATTGTGTTTGGCCAGCTGAGCCCTTTGTCTTGCAGAACGAGACGTCGCACGAAAGCTGCAAAACTCGATGCCAAAACAAATTATCGTAAATTTCAGCCCGCAAATATGCATGCGGAAAGGTGACTATAAAGTGAATGTCACTGGTGCGCGCTTCTTAAGATATACATTATTTTGGATCCCAGCTCACTCAGCGCGCTCCTAAAAATTTCAATGGGCTCTTGTCAAAACACGGTGTTTCATCAAAATTTAGACATGCCCTCGTAATAGACTGATTAACCTCGATTGCTCTTCCACACATTCCTCTGCTCCACCTGACAGCATAAAGGATACCTTTCAAACGTCCGTGTCGAATGTCGCTGCACGCGTGTTGCGGGTCACTTGGGTTCAATTTTCGGGTAATAAGATCAGGACTTATCTGGCAGCTGTGCGTTAACGGAGGCAGAGAAATTCCTTGCCCGCTAATCCGACGCCGAGAAGGAAAAAAATGGGGTGACGTCAAAACAAGAGAGAGATCATTTGTAAAGGTGTAAGTGGAACAGAACTAACTCCTCTCGTGTGAGGCGCATCATTAAATTTCAATTTACCGGCCGGCCAACAAAAAGCAGTAGCCGCACAGCTTTGATTTTGCATTTCCTCGACGAGGCTGCTGCTGCTGTTGTTGTTGTTGTTGTTGCGGTTTTCGGCAAAACGCACATCTCATCGCTTGCGCAGTTGCGCAATTAGCCGGATTTGAGTTGAGCTAGGATGAATTTTCACCAGGCACGACTTTTCGTGCCGCCCGGTAACGTACGCGCCTATTCGCGCATAAGTGGTTCACTTTTTTAATGAAATTTCGAAATGTGTTTGTTTGTGCATCTCTTCTCTTTCACTTGGTGTCATGTGAGCCGTATGGTAATTGGCCGCGTTTCGCCAAATTGCATGTTGCGTGTGCGTTGCATGTAATTGGGCAGATCCGACTGCTTTTCGTTGCCCAACAAGTTGACAATGGGTTTCAAAAAAAATGCCTGCAAATTACAAAATTCCACCGCAAAGAGTAGCAGCAGCATCAGCATCACTTGCTTCCAATCTCATTTTCATTATCAATACAAACAAGCTCTCAGCTGCTTTTTCCCGAAGCCAATCACGATGAGAAGGCTTCTCTCGCGGGTTTGATTGGGACTGGCGCGGGCAGTGCAAAAAACGGCTCGGGCCACACCTGAATCAAAAACGAGCATTGTTATTATTGTGCTACCTGTGGCCACACGGCTTTGTTGCTCTGATCGATATTGGACGATAAAAATCAACAAGTGGAGAGAATATAATTACCGCGGTCCGCGCGAGGCGAGCGTATTTATATAATATGCAGCCGCGTGTACATAAATAAATTATTATTACTCGTCGCTCGGTGGCGTGCATAATGGCTTCTTTTGTTTTCAATCTGTGCGTTCCATCTCTGGAAGTAGTGGTAGTATAAGAAACACATTTCAGAGAGAGCGAGCTGCCGTTGTCCCGGCTGCCGCCGTCGCTGCTGATGAGATGAAGAAGTAATTTATCAATATCTCCGGCATGTATTATGGAAATCACATATTGAGTCAGAGTCAATTGCCTCTTTATCATCGGCGTGCATAAGAATTCAGAAAATATGTTCCAAGGAGTGCTCGCTCGCTTATGACAAAAAAGGCAACCGGTTTTTACATTATATCACGGGATGATGGCTCGTCTAGAGCCCCGAGACGCCCACTCGGACCGTCGTGAATGAGCCGCTCGAAAATTGCTCGTGTGGGCTCGCTCTGACTCAAGGGCACCGCAAATTGGAATAACTGTGCGGAAGGGAAGGAATTGGCTATTTTCATGGCTGATTGTGAGGAAAATTTCTTTAAGCTAATCGATCGATGAAATCTGGCCCAAAAAATCAACCTGGAAAATAAATTTGCTTTGGTTGCGCATGGATGGTACAAGAGAGGTCGAGAAAGACCTATGGGCGGTATGAATGTTATGAATGAAAACGCTAATTGTGATTCATTTTTTAAATATTAATTGAATTGTTTTATTATGATAGAAAAAATCAGACTAATTTGAACCATTTAGAGAAGCAACTAGTTTGAATGAATAATTTTATTTCAATGTAATTAAAGTATGGCATTATGGGAATAATTTATTATAATGCAAAAGTCATGTAATTTGTTTCTAGCACGCTCAAATCCTCTACTGAAACTAGAAATTCAAAATTTTTAATGGGATCTCTACCAGAAAATTTAAAAAAGCGATGCGTTTAAATTTGTTGTTAATAGATTAGGCTTGACTTAAGCTTATAGTAATTTCTACATTCCTCAATAACAAAAAAGGAATTAGGAAATTTTACATCAGAAAACCCTCAACTTGGGAATTTGAGAGTAATGTATTGATCAAAGAAACGTCCATGAAAGTAGAGTTTTTAAATGGCGAAAGACCATGCACGCGTTTAATTTCTCCCGTGTGATCGTACTGATCGTCTGACCTGGTGAAAAGTTTTAGTTGGAGGCATCGCAGGGTTTCAGCAGACCGGCCAGCTCACTCAGTCAGTCTCAGGTTGGCTCGCTCGCACCTCACCTGAGTGAAATGAGTTTCGGCGGGGTTCTCTGCCGGGCACGGGGCATTGTTCTCTGTGTGTTTCGCGCGAGGCTGGCTCGCTTGGCTTCTTCTTGTGCCGTTGACTGACGTGCAGGTGCCAAATTTGCTTTCAATTTCGAATCTTTCCTCGATTCGCTGCCAAGCTCTCGCATTCCGCGCTCACAAAGGGCGCGCAGGTGGTTGAGTCCAATTATCGCGCGACCGGCTCTGCTTGCATCACCAGAAAGTAATGCTTTCAAAGGCTTTGCGACCGCGCGACAAATTGGATTAGCGAACTTTTATTGCGAAACAAAATCGCGCGCGCGGCCTTTGACGGATTCCTTTGACGCAATTTTCGGGCGAATTTATTTCCAGCGCTGTATGCGCGCGGTCGTAATGGCCGCCGACCAAGTACCTAATATTTCTCTAATATTCTGCGATTTATGCACGCACGTTCGCTCTTTAATTTGAAAATTAGGCTGACGCAAAAATTTTTACGACGCTCGTTCTCGACATATTCTGTATCGTTCGCCGAGTTTCACGCCGATAAAAAGTGCCAGTTTCGCGTCGGTTTTCGCTTAAATCACTCGACTCGCATCGTTTTCCTCCTCCAGAGACACGTTTTATTTGCAGTCTCCGAGTAAAATGGTTTTTTTATTGCCCACCGAACGTCTTATATGCGGCTGGTTAATCAGTAAAATCGTTTCTCTGCGCCTGCAGACGAATTTGAAAGCCGCTACTATCGGATTCAGACGACCCAGAAACAACACCCGCGCCATCTCACCTTTTTCGGACTAAAATTACACGCTGGCTCAACCAGAAACAGCTCTGCCAATAAATCTGTGGAAGTTTTTTTTTAATTCTTAATCATATTGAATAAATAAAATCTCTGTGAAAAAGGATCCACTTTAAAAATATAGCCTTAGTAGTTTTGGAACGGAATCACATAAAAAACGACCAATATTTGATATGGTTGAATTTGATTCCTTCAATAAAATTTGGTTTTTATTTTTCAAATTATTAAAATAATTTATTTGCTGCAGCAGAAGTAAGCTCTTTTGGCCTTAAACAGTAAGCAGTTAAATATGAATTGTGTAGCGAAAAAGTAACGTTTAACTAATGCAATCCAAATAACGATTTGTTTTTTTCCGTTGTGATGTTCAAGTATGTATTTCAATATTTAATACTTGACACTGCACAATTAAATGCGAGTCTCATTATGTGCCTCTGTTGCTATATCGAATTCAATGCCTGATTGGCCGTGAGAGCTGCACCTTAACCTGATCGCGCACAATGGTCGTGTTTGGTGTCATTTCTTATGTTCAGAGGTCACGCGAGTTCAAATCCAGCCTCAGATTCTGAAAATTCCAGACGGCACGCCGGCTGCTATATTTTATTCAAAGTAAGCCCCGCGCGACTCCGCAGCCATACAGGTGTTTATTTGGAATCGTTTTCAGCTGCTGCTGCTGCGGCGCAACTCGCTTTTTATCGCATCAACAGGCTTCGGGGATTATTTTATGCGCACACCATTTACTCAGCGCGAGAGAGTGAGAGAGGAGGTGGTACTGGATGCGGAGTGTCTCTCTTCTTTTCTTCTCTTTTTTTGCGATGGAAACTGTTGTTGTTCAAGGTCTTTTCTCTGGCGGCGCACTGGGTTCAATATTCACTTGGAAATGGCGACAAAAAACGAGAAAAGCGATTGCCTCCTACTCGCGCGCCTTTCTCGCTCGCTCCTCGGCGTCGCGTCGGATCGCATGGCAAAAATGCAGCGTGAAATCGAGCAAGGTCACTCAGCACGTCGAGCGCCTCTCAATTATGTAATAAATACATCAAATCAGTGCACGCAAACAGAAAAATGATAATATTCATCTCGCGCTTGCCTCACTCTCTCACGTGTCCGACTGACTCACACACACCGCTTGGGAGAGAAAATCGTTTGTTTGAATAAATCGCCAGCATGAGCGGCACACGCTTCTCATTTTAATGAGCATTTCTCACTCCTTGCATTGACTCATGCAACAATGAGGTGCCAATCTTGCAGCTAATAAGCTTGGAAATCACTTGAATCTTCGTCACAATTGCTTTATCATGCACTAGTTTCAGGGTTTCCTTTGTCGATTGTCAATGTTTGTAAAGAAACAAGCCAATTATTACAAAATCAAAACTTAAACAGATTCGTAGACAAAGGAGTCGAAAAATAAAAGTTTTGCTCTCTGCAAAAAGGAGACCTCATAATTTTTAGTAAATCGAGATGGTGATAACTGCATAAGAATTGGGGCATATAGTTCAGATAATCGTTTTACCCCAAAAGGTCTCATAGTACACAATTGTTTTAAAGCCAAGATTACGGTGTAGATTCAAAGAGAACTGCTTTAAATTTCTTTGCTTGACAGTAATAATAATCACGGTGTGCCTTTTAAGAAGTGTGATTTATTTTGTCAGAGAAATTATGCTCAAAATCAAAACACTGTTTGTCAAATCTAAGAATGAGAGCGTAAATCCACATAAAGAAAAATAATGATTAAATTTTTCTTACCTCGTTTTACTTTTCTGGTATCGTTCTAATTGTATTGCCCGATAAAATGAAATCAGTTTAAAATGCACTGTAGGTCTCTACAAATATCAACATTTTGGTGAGTTTGCTTTCAATTTTAGTTATAAAATGAATACTTTAATTTTGGTATTTAAAATTCAATTTTGCTTGAATCGTTTTTCGGGTCACTAATTCCCAAGGATCCGGAAAATTAGCCATTCGCCAACATGAACCGTTAACAATGTGCGAACGTAAGGCGTCGCAAAAAAAACGCGAATGTCTCCTTCAATTCGTCAATTGCTTCTGAGTAAGCGTTTGAATTGTCAGCCGCCGCGCAGAAAGAGCAGCGGTGCGAAGAGACGGTAATTGCGAGTCCGGCGTGCGGAGCTGGCGAAAAATCGCCGCAAAATCCCTTCGCCGCGCGCAGTGCATTGCAGTGGATATATCGAGCGGCTCACGACGAAAACAGGAAGACTCTCGCGCGCTCTGCATATATCTCGCTCGCTCTCTTCGCCGTGTTATGTGGCATAACAATGGTGGCAATAGTAATCAACATAATTGAGCCGACGGGCTGCGAGGAAGCCAACGCGAACGAGCGCACGACCGAGCCTAATTGACCTTTTCAGGCAAAGAGAAAAGAGCTCTGGCACACGTGATTTTATTACTCTTGAATAATAATAATTGCACGCGGGATGTGTATCGAGCCAACTAGTCTGATAGCTCAACATGTGGAACACAGAAGAAGGCGGAATGGCAACAAATGATAAATATGCAAATCGCCCGCCGTCTCACGAGCGCCGAGCACATTTTGAGAGCCGGCAGAAAAACGGGTTCTTTCGTCCAAATTAGCATTGTTAGAAAAGAGAAGGATTCAGGCACGACATTAGTCACACTGGGTTGAAAAATTTGCGAATGATGACAGTCGACTTCAATCTTGCTTTTCTCTTTGTCGTGATTTGCAGATGTTGAAGTAATTTTTCATAATTTTTTTTGGTGGCCTAGCCAGGTTCGTAGGCCAATGAAGTAGAAAGTATGGCAGTAATAGAGAAATCTCTTATCTTCTACAGTTAACAGGAGTCTGGGAAATTTGCAAATTTTGAGCTTTTTAGTGTGAGAAGCACAAAAGTACTTGAACCAGAATGTTAGTCACCTAACAATAAGTTAAACCGTTGATATCTCATTTTATTTCCTAACAATCACGTTTGCTCTTAAATTAACGTTTTCTTTCCCATCTGTTTCAGGGCAAATGGAACCAAGGAGGCCGCAAAGGCCGAGCCTCTCTCTCCAGCGGCCAAAGAGGCGGCCGGGCCGAAAGCCCCGCAAGTCCCTTCGCTCCCGATGAGCCGCTCCACGCCGAATCTGCAGCAGCCAGTCAGCATTTTTTACATCAACGACGCCCCCGCTCCCGCTGGCATCACTGGGGCGGGCGGCCACCACCTGCAGCAGCCGCCCCCGCCGAGTCGCTCCGACTCGGTGGGCTCGCTGCCGGCCTCATCCTCCTCGGGCCTCAGCAGCTGGGGCAGCATCCAGGACGCGTCCAAAGCTGGTGAGTGACAAAAAATTATTTTGGAAGATAAAATTAAATGGTTTGGTTGTGCTGAGATGAAAAGTAAAATAGGCGTTTTAAGTGGCACCACAATTTATCGAAGCAAATTTCAAAAGCTTAATTGAATTGTATATTAAGCTCCGGGCTCGAGTTTTAAAGAGTGGAAGACACGAAAATTCACACTGAAGACCGCACCAATATTAATATTTATTTATTTCACTGAATCATATACATAAAATGATAATCAAAGTGAGCCAGGCAAAATATACGAGCGATCAAGTCGCTGAAACATGGGTAGATCAAAAGATTTAAGTCGTACACAGCAATATGCTAAAACAATCACAAACACGCGAAAATTATCGCTAGAGATGATTTTTTTAGTTCTGATGGAAAAAATCTGTACGGGCGTCGTCTTGAAGGGGCTGGGACAAATCACTCCCCTGCTCGACGATTATCTTGGTGATAGTTGCATTGAAAACTTCTAGGGGTTGGAGTTAAAATCCGAACGTGTTACTTATCCAAAACAATTCAAATACTAAGACCGATTAGCCTTCTTTAGTCTTAACTGGTGATATTTGCAAGAAAATTCAATTTTAAAAACCTGAAATTACACTTTATTTCAAGAATAACATGACACACCTTATTATATTTTTAAACCAAGGATTGCTTGGCGTCGTATTGATGTCAAAACCAAATAATTTTCAAGTTAAAATTTACATATTCCAACACTCACCTTGTAGGAGAACCCCTGAAGGGTAGATTAAACCGGAGATTTTCTAGAATCAAATAATTTATTCCATCGAGATCTGCGTACCCACGCAAATAAAGTGTCTGCTTTGATTTAAGAGTGCAGAGAAATATATTTCAGGAGACGTGAACAAGCAACGAACAGGATCTATTACAACACGCAACGTTCAAATACTGCAGGATTCATTATTTCATCGCCTCCAGTTTCAATTAATAAGTTATTTGATCGCTCAATAGTAAAACGAATCTCTAGATCTCACGATCTGAAAACACCCTAATCAGGCACTGCTCTGGGTGGGCCTCGTGTATGACAAGTTTGTTACAATTCGATGTCAATGAGAATAATGTCCGACCCACGCTAGGAAATCCCGTCAAAGTTACGCAAGCAGACCTAATCGAAAGCGTCAATCGTAGGGATTATACCGACGCACTTAATAACATTCTCATTCACCGTGATTGATTGGCACGGAATCTCGAGCTGTCTCGCTCGGAACGCGCCGACGGAAAAGTGTGAAATTCTCTAGAGCAGTAAATTGCCAAGCAATATAATTGTTGAGCAACACTCAGTCAGAACGGAATAATGCACTTGGATAGTTCTCCAGGACTTACTTAGTAAGTGTACGAATGCACATTATTTATTTTACACGGCTGCACGAATGCAAACACGGACCGCATTAAATATTATTATTATTGTTGTTGGCGAGAGCGCTTGTTGCAGCAGCGGTGGCGTCGGGAGAGCGGCGAAATAAATTCACTCTCGGCCATAGGAGCGAAGCAGAGAAAAGTCCGAGGGCGGAAAACAAGTCCCTGGCACAGTTCCTTCGTGTTTAATATTATTCATAACACAATTGCACTCTCCGCTTCAAGAACGAGAAATTCGCTGACGCCATAAATTTTGCCCCGTCCCGCACATGGCTCGCCGCTTTAATAATTTTCAATGCCCGGCCAGCTTTTCAGCGGCAATGTTTTCTGCCGAATTTACGACCGAAACTCTCGCGACGAAAATACGGATAATTACACGTTCAAAATAATGCATGCGTGTGTACGTGGGTGGGAGCGTGTTGAAAGGAAGGAATTTAAACGCGTGCAAATAAGAGACGACACGGCGGACACACAATGCTGACGCGTGAGAAGTGTTCTTCGACGCACAATATCAAATTCACGCGTGAATTTTTGTGTCAGCGGATAATTGCGACGGATGAAAACGAGGGCGACGCTGCACACCACCGGGAAGGCATTAATTTATTTTTACTTTCTTTTGAAAATATGGACTACAGCTTTAGAATCTAGGTGAGGACAATTTATTTTTTGCACAATGGTAAATGGTACCCCCTTGGTAACAGTGGAAAATTTAAACTTTTTACTAGTTCCAACGGTCTTTTTTATTTTTTTTTTTTTATTTTGCAGTTTGTTAATCAAAGATGCAATAATAGCAACTGTAAAACAATATGGGATCAGTGCGGTCTTTTTCTCACCTTCCGGTGCTGATTGAAAAAGGAAGCGACAAACCGCTGTTTGCTCCTTTATAAGCCAAAATCAGCGTGCGTAAAGTGCGTTTTTCTTGCTCTCTCAGCAGTAGCAGTTTCCCCTATTGTATCCAATCAGGAGAAATGGACATGCTGAGTGCGTGCGGTTTCTTTCCCGAAAGTGTAATTCGCCCGTGTGAAAAACCACACGCCTCCAAGCTGACGAAAAAGTAGTTTTATGACTGAGAACAAACACTATTTTGTGTTTGTTTTGATTCTAGTTGATCTCTCGCGAGATTCCTTTCTCGTCTAGTTCATTGTGTGTGCATTTGTGACTGCGAGCGGGCAAATCGAATTGGTATCAAGCAAAAAGTGTCATTCATAGAATTGGAACAATGCTCGCAGACCGGAAGATTTGTGCACTGCGCGCACATGGCGGTCTGAACGGCAGATTTAGAAAATAACAGTTGCGAGTGTTTCACGTTTCACGTCCACGCGCAACATGTGCTCGCGCGATTTTTTTCCGCAGCTTACTGGAAAGATGCGTCGGATAATTAGAATTGTCAAACGACAGCAGTAGCAAGCAGGAAGGATTAGTCAAGGCATTTCTTTCATTCTTAAAAATGTGGCACTAAACCATGCATTATTTGAATAGTCTTTTGCCCTGATTTTGAGCACGAAACGAATCCTCCAGCATTCTTCTTTGAAAAACCGCAATTAAAAGACCATAGCAACGTTAGGTTAGGAATTTTCTTGATTTTGATTCCATTTAACGTGCGAAAATAAATACTCCCCGAGCTCCTTACCTTGACTTTGGTTGCTTCTTCGTCCATTATTCATTGTTTGATTTGAACAATTGTTGAGACCTCACTTCTTCCTCTCAAGTGCAAATTATTTGCATAGCCGTGTGTTGCTTTGAGTAGATCAAACAGCCACTTTTGTCCACCTAACTCAATTTTCCTCGAGTTAATTCAGTAAAAGTGCAAATCATGCACTGTCCGAAAGAGTCAATTATTTCTCGGCGGACCAAGGTTTTTTCATTATCGCTGCCAAAATAGAGTGCAAAACGCTTTTGAATATACGCCCTATATGTGTATCGAGAGCGAAATGAATTTCTGATTGACACGTTTTCGCGCGACACGTCCGGCTAATTTATTCTGACGAGCCGTGAAGGCTGAGAATGAGAATTCTTTCGCCCTGAGAGGTATTTTGCATTTTTTTTTCGTGTCTCGTACGAGCAGACTGAGAATTGGCGGGAACCAGACTTGAACCAGTTTTCGGCTGAGCTGATCCAATTAATTGACACTCTCGGCTTGAGTGCGACGAGCGATCAATTGCTTAATTGAACTAAAACGCGCACTTTTAAGATTCGACATCCTTAACGCATGAATAGGAATTAATTTAGCCCGATCAGAGCTAACAAATTCAATTCAAGAGCTACCGAGATGCCATCTAAAAGATAAACAATTTTTCATCTTGCCCATCCCAAATCAAATTTCAAAGTGGCTCTTTCGCGAGCCAAGGGTGGCAAAACAGCACAATCATGCCAACCGCGTGATCTCACTCTCTCGCTCGCTTATTTTTCTTATACACACACACACTCACAATTTGTACTGCGCGAGCCGAGTGTATATTATAGCGTCTGAAAAGAATCAGGAGTGCCTCTGAAAGGTTGCTTTGCCTCAGGGTGGGAGCAAGCGCCGACCCCGCCAGTGCGAGATGCCAGCAGTCTCAAGGCCCTCAGATACGGCCCGGGCCACGAGAAGTTTCCCTCGTGGCCTGTGCCCGCCGCCGCAGACCAACTGCCCGCTGTCAAGCAATGCTGCCACAACACAGGAGGATCACACAGGTATGAAAACAACCCCTAATGCAGTTAATTAATATTGGGAATATATTTGCTGTTCTATATTCATTCAATCTTTAAGTATCAATGAAATTTATTTATGAAAGTGCCTGTATTTGTACTTTAGACACCTTTTTATTATGAATTTTAAAGTCATTTGATATTTAAAATGAGACGAAAGATTAAATAATATCTTCTTATAAATTGGTTCAATTACTTGGTATTTTATCAAACCAATAAATTAATGACTAGTATCCTAGTCCACAAAACCATTTCATTATTACGAGACTGTCTCGAAATAAAGTAATGTCAAAGTAGAAAACAGCTCATTGCTTTCAATTAGGTAATGAACGCACACGAACATGTTTGTTCATAACTAGCCAAAGCTTTAATCTTGTTTTGGAAATATAGCTTTGTTAAAGAAAGAAAGAAGTTTCATCACGGTAAGTGCTCACGCTTTTATTTACCTCAACTTGTCATTGCAGGTCTAAGTCCTGGACGGAGCAGACGGACTACCCCAAGGAGCCTAACGGTCCTTACTACTCTCGCCCCTATCTGAGGAGGCAGGCGTCCTCAGGTAACACCCTGAAGACCGTGCAGGAAAGGTCGGAGGCGGCTCTGATGTTTTCAGAGCCACCTCCCCCTGAGCAGCCGCATCTCAGGTCGCTGCCCACCCTGGACAGGGAGGGACAGGCCATCGGCGACCTCAGGTACCTGGCACCATCTCCTCCCGAACGGGATGCTTCTGTTCAAAAGACAGAACACCATCAGGTAATTATCGTCATTGCTCCTGTCATAACACCTTAAAAAGCACAAGAAAAACGGTAAATGTTTACTTAGATTAACTTCAATTTGGAAATACTGTTTTTTTTATTAATTTTTACTAATAATGTAATATCCTCGTTTACCTATAAAATTACAAAATAATTTAAATGCGTATTTGGAAAATTGAACTCTCAATTCTTTTCAGATGCCCCTCTTGACGCAGGCCGACGTGGAGGAGTATGCTAGAACTTACGACAGTGCATTGATGCGGCATCAGTCAACAGAGCTCTTCAGCAATAACGGACCGGTGCATCAGTCGCAGGGCAGTTATGCCCAATCTGAGGGATACCACAGCTATGTTTCCAGCACCGACTCAACCAATACGCCCTTTTTAGACAGGTATAACTGCTATTATTATTTGTATTTAGATGAGAGTAATTTATCCCTGTTTTAATTTTTTACTGTATTTATAGAACACGTACTACACTTGAGCATGTTATCAAGTTAAAATAATTATTTTATCTGATGAATTTTAAATTTTCGTTTTATTAGTTTCATTAAATATGAACCAAAACTATTTTTTGTCATTAAGAATTCAATAATAGTGATCTAAATATTTTTTACTGTGGATAGGATCATAAACTATATTATAACTTTAATTTTATACTGTTAACCGTGGGTAAACTACACACAAATGTAAAACTAACTTAAATTTTTATTCTTGTACTACAGAAATAACATTTAATGCATGAAATATCATAAATTTATAACACACAGTTTCGTCAAAGAGAATCTTGGCCTTAATCGATTTCATTTCTGCAGGCTTCGTCAGGACAGTCAAGGGGGCAGTGGCCATCATCACCATCATCACCACCAGGCAAGCGTTGCCAGCAGTGGAGTGGCGTGGGATGATGATGAGGTGGCCAGCACCATGGAGCCGTCCGCCGACCAGTGGCGAGGCTCGCTCAGTGACATGAGCGTCACTTCCAGTTCAATGGGCCTGTCCTGTGAGTCACAAATAGGAAATAAATGCACCTTTTCAATTATTATTTGAAGAAGTTGCTCTTGCTCAATGGGGATTTCGCTCTCAAGTTCAACTGCCGGCGCATTGTGTTTTTGTTATGTCTATGGCCGAGGTTTTGCAAGTTACATTCATTGAATTCAGGGAAAGTCGTGTCTTCGAGTTACACATGAGCGCTTCTCAGAAAAACTATTTTTAGTCAAAGCCTCTCTTTTCTGATAACCGGCCAAATAATCCTTTCGCGGTGGGAATTCGATTGACAATGGATGCGTTTGTTCCCACAGCCTTGAATACTCGGCAGCTGATCGCGCACAGCTCCAAAGTGCAGACTCCGCAGAGGCACATGTCCGAGAGCGTGCTCATCCTGTCCTCGCAGCACAACCAGCCAAACCTTTCCAAAAACAACTCGTCTTGGTTGAGGGCAAACAGAAGTTTCAACCAGTCTACTGGAAATATTAGGTAAAATATGTGGAAATTTTGTTTTCTTTCAGTTCATTTTGAAACAAAACTAAAAATACAGAAGTTGAGTTGGAAATCCTGGTATGCACTTTAATTGTCGTTAAGAAAAATCAATCACAAACTCTTTAGTTAATTTCTAAAAATGTTGATTCATAAATTTCGTGTGCACAAATTAAGAATCAATAAAATTAGCAAATAATTTTAGGCCTGAGTTAACTTGTGTTAGATAAGAAATTTCTATGTGATGACATTCTGTCTTAAATAGAAATTCCGCCCTTCACAACTTCTCCGTGGCTGAAAGAGTGAATGAGCTGGAGCGGCACAATTTTTCGTGTTCTACGTCTGCGCTGTCAGCTCCGAAGCTGCAGCCAAGACCGAAACCCACGAATCAGTCTTCCTACAGCTCGTCCAACCTGAAAGCAATGCAGAAGGAGGCGTTGCTCAACTATTACGAGAGGAAGCAACAGCAGACGAACAGCAGTTCCTCCTGGAAGTCTGAGCCGTACCTGGCGCCTCCACCCGCGCCTCCCAGGTCGGCTGCCGTTGAAGCTTACAGGAGACCTGAACAGGTGAGAACCGCCACTGCTTGGCCTTACCCTTACGCTTCAAAATATTCTTGGTTGCGTCTGAATTACAAAATCTTTGACAGTTTTGAATGATACAAGAATTGAAGATTTAAATTTTAATGGTATTTGTCAACAATAAAATTATTGCTCATGAATAGGACACCAGTTGGACCCAAAACATGTCGAGAATAATAAAAATCACAACTTCAATCAACGAGGACAAGTCCAATCATTTCTCAAACGTCAATTAGTGCTGATCTTGATAGATATTTGAAGATAAATAATATATTGAATATTTTTGTGCAAAATCTATTTAAAATTATAATTCTTAAACTCCCTGCCAGACTGCCATGAAGATTTTAATTTAAGTAAATTAGTTTTGAGTGCCACAATTCCTTTCAAGACATAATTTAAATTTATTTTAAGTAATATTTTCTATATATCAAATGCTCGTTGGTAGAAAAAATACTCATGAGTAGCTCAAAAAATAATTTTACAAAAAGTTCAATAATTGCTTTTTAAAAGTTGATTTTTTTTTTATGTTGCAATACATGAATTAATAAAATTGTTTCGCTGATTCCAGCCTGATTTTGAGAGGCACCTTAGTGATCCTGAGCCGTGCTACCTGGCCAAGCCGGTGTCCCTCTCGCCGCACTCGGACGGCAGTCTCCGCAGGCAGAGCCACAGCAGTTCAAGTAGCATCTCGTCTGGTGAGCCATCCCACTTGAGCCCCCACCACGTCAAGTCGCCACTGAAGAAGCTGCCATCGCCCACGGACACCTCGGCAGACCTGCTTGGTCCCCTGATCATGGGGGCTCCAATCTATTTGGATGACTGGGTGCCTGAAAGGCCTCCGAAAAAGCCCCATCTGCGGGCGAATATCGGCAGGCCGCTTCTGGCGCCGCAGCAGCCTCCGCAGCTGAAGAGATGCAGTTCCAGTCCTGAACCGCCACCACCACCCACGCCACCTCCACCCAGCCACGAAGATGAGGTCTTCCAATGCGACGAGCCATTGCCTCCACCGCCTAATGACATCGACAACGTCTGCACTGATGTGTGAGTACCGATTTATTTTTTACTTTTTCATTGTTCGGTTTGTGGCGTGGAAAAAGCAGCGACAGAAAAAATCTCAAGATAAGTCCAATGGTTGATTTTTCGATTTTTTATTTTGAAGCTTAATGACGGCATTACAAAATTCCGCTAATTTTTTAAAATGAATATTTTTAAAAGTATTTTAAATATTAGGTTGAAATGACATGCTGAGGGCGCATTAAGAATTTATGGCTATGCTTTATATTAAACCGTTCAAATATTGTTTCTTAAATTTTACAAAAATAAGGCTAGAATTGAATCAAAACTATGCCACTCATTTTAGATTGATTTTTAACTGGAGAGATAAATAAACTGTTATTTTTTAATAATCCTTAGCTGTCTATGTACGAGATAAAATAAAATTGTATCCATTTAGAAAATAACAATGGATCTTATTAGCAATGTTTAATTTTGTTTTTATTGCGGTAGTCACAAAGTTACATTGTCCTGGCAGTTTATCAAATAAGATTGAGTTATATGCTAACTGCAAATTTATTTACGATATATCTGTCGAAAATTATCAATTGAAATCATTATGTAAATTTCAACGCCCAGACTTCTTTTTTTCAAATAGTTGTTTCATTTGTTCAACAAGAATTTCTTGTGAGTGTACGTTTAAATTATAATTTTATAATTAGCGTCTCATTTTGATTTATTTCATTCCTTGCAATAGAATTGAAGTCAGATATTAAAGTGGATATATACAATAGATTAGAAGGGTGTGACTTTTTAGCAAGCTCTTTGCCAGTCAAGTCATGATTCCAAACCTTTTCCAACCTTTGCTATTGCACAATCGACCGAATTTCCCTTCTCTAACATTTAGCACTCTGCATGCATAATATATATGCATTATTCCTGCAGCGTAATTAGCTTTTGCAAAAGTCGAATTCTTAATTTCGCTTTCATGCGGAAGCAAAATTGATACAATTCAATTTCACGGCACGTTCGGCCCGACCTGCTCGCCGTATCGCATCGCAAAATCTGCACGTGCAATTCTGGGTGAGGTCACTCGAAAATATTTTGCCGCGGCCAGCGTTCATTCCTTCTCCTCTGCGTCTCTGCTCAAATTTCGTGGCTGCCGGCTGATTGTTATCGCGCGTGTAATGCACTCGGGCATTCAGCCAGCATGAAATATATAAAATCGTAAATCAGACAATCAGGGGCGTGACTGGAACCGAAATTAAAGGGTTAAAATAACAAGCCACGTTACGGGGAATTTTTCGATTTCTTAATTATCAAGTGCGCAACGAAACCTTCGTAAGTGACCTTTTGTGGAGCTAACTGTAACGCTAGAGGAGTTAAACCTTTTCCCACTTTAGAGAAACACAAAAGTTCAAAGTACAAAAAAATAATAACAATACACGATAGCCTACTCCTGACGTCATTTTTTCAGTTTTATGTTGTTTGACATCACTAAACATTTTTTTAGATTTGTATGACCTGTCATCGGATGTCTATTTTATGACGCTCTTTGTAAAAACCATGCAGGTGTTCTCTCGGATGACAAAAATAAATTTCTTTTCCCAAGAGGTAATCATTTTTCTACTCCTAAAACCTGCTCATGTATGTGCAAAAATTTTCAAATGTGATTGCAACAAAAAATAAATCTGGTTACCGGCTTAAAATCGCAGCAAGTGACCTTTGTATCTGCCGAGCTTAGCTTGCCTCTGTCGTACGTGTACAATTCTCTCGCGAGGTGGCCAGGAGAAACACGGCTCTCCTCCCACCACACGGCGCGCTCACTCGCTACCTCGACGAGCAAAAAGTTAGAACAAAGCGCGACTTTTATTCCTCTCGCTCGCTCACTGGAGCCAGTCAGTTAGTCAGTCAGTTCGGTTATTCGTGTGCCTGTGCTTCGTTACGGGCCATGCCTGGATACTGGTCGCCCACCCGCCTTGGATCGTGTGCTTAACGCTCAAAATTGTCACTGTTCCCGGCTGCAAAATGGTCTTCGGACACAGCACCAAGTTTAGGCTCAGGTAAAACAGTTTCTTCTCTCGGCTCTGTCGTGCTTGGTGAAATTTTGCGCCGCTCGAATAGAGATTCTGAACGGAATGCTGGAATTCAAGACAGTTAATTGCCCTGGAGACGTTTATTGCTTGATTTGCTGCCACTTTTCGGGCCTCTTCCCCCAGCTTTCTTATTAAAATCTGAAATTTTTAGTTTATATCTGCGATATTCTTTGCTATGGAGGGAGCAAGTTGCTTCATTTTTCAAGTTAAAAGCGTTTGATTACTCCATTGCTACGTCTACTCACCTTAGTAGGTAGCAAAAATCAGGGCCAGAGCTGTGTCGAAAACACCGGATTCGGCTTTTAAAACATCACACCTTTGGTAATGTTTACCATTCCGGCTCCAAGCTGTTAATTCCTAGTGAGAATGGGAAAATGTTTGCACGTTCATCAAGGTCGGGACCCCGCGTTGCTTTGACGAAGTTGGCGAAAACGACTTGCTGTGATTATAACGCATAGGTGTGCAAAATACACACTTTGCTCTCAAGATAAGGAATCGGAATAAAAAAACAATCGAGTCTAATGCCTGGTTAAACAATAGGAAGACACACGGGAGGAGAAAGAAAGCGTGCGATTTTCGCTGTTAGATAAGCACCGTGCAAAAAGCGTCGAACAGTAGTAAATCATGCGTGCCGAAAACGGGAAATGCCTGCAAAAAGTGTCCCTTTTTTGCACTGCTGTGAAAACTCTTACCGAAGCAATTTCACGCTGGAATTGAACTCTGGTGACCTCACAAACGTATCGGGTGACACCCATCTTAATTTATGCTGCTGAATTTTCGCCTTGACCTTTCAGGGTACTGCGTCAGACTCATGTTGCGAGAAAATTATCATTTGAGACAATTTTTCTCCGTTCATGTTTAAGTGGATGACGATAAAGTCCAGCTTTATTGCACTGAAGGATTTGTCTTTGCTGAGGATGATGCAAAATTTGTCTTTCTGACTCATATGGTCAGTGTTTGCGAAAAGCTCGTGACAACGCACAACCTTTTGTGTCTTTGTTTGTTCATTCTTGTCGTGCGACACGCGAAACACCGCGCGGAGGAATTTGTCGCTGCCTAGAAATGCCCGAAATGTTTGAGAACGGGACAAAGGTCAGTCAACCACGGACAAGTTTGTCTATTAGAATATCCTCGGCGCGTGTGTGCCTCTGCTGATTGAGTTGACGTGTTGCTCGTCTACGCCAAAAAGAAAACACACACGCGTGTCGTAAAAAATCAACAGAAAACTAGTTTGAAGTAAAAGTGTCTGGTGCCTCTCTTCGCTGCGAGGAACCATAAATTAGGAAAATCGCGAGAGGTAATTAAATTGGTCGAGGATTAATTCGAGTGGAATGCTGCCCGACTCGATTTAATCACGGCCGAACCGCCAATCTTGTTATGCTCACTGGTATCGACAGCATTTTGCTTTCTTCTCTCGCCCCGAGGAAAAGCTTTGTTATTACGTCTGTTCCAAGTAAAAGGAAAAGTGTGAACTCTTGATCACCTGACGAGGGTCACGCTTGCAGGAAAACGGTCCCAAATTAAACGGTTCCCAAAATCAGCTGAAACTCTCTCCAGTCGGTCGGATAATTTTTTTTGCAGCACTTGTTTGTTGTTTGTTTGCAAAGTGCAGAGATTTTCTCCCGACTGTGCGCGGCGAATGAATAAATTTTACGACGGACAAGAAACTATAAGCAAACGAGAGAAAGTTTCTGTTCGCTCGGGCAGATGACACGATCGTTGTTTGCTTCTTATGCCGCACGCGGCCTTTCCATGCAAATACCGCACAAATTTACGAATTACACGCCCGCCGCCGCGAATGCACCAGGCGACACATAACCTTTCGAGCCAAGTGACAAATAAAGTATAAAAATCCTGTTCCTCTCGCCCCGTGCAGATCGTAATTTTCCGTTTTATTCGCGATGCTCGATCAAAAGTGAGATTTCGCCGTTCTAGTACACATTTTTTCGTGCCGTTAAAGCAGCGAACTGCCAAAGAGGATGTCGGCGATTGGCGCGCGATGAGATTGTTGAAAACTTTCCACGCATTGGCAAACACGCGGAATATTAGCAGAAGCGCGGCACTTTAAGTGTTGGCTATAAAAATAACCAAGTTAGAAAAACTGCTTGGAAATCATGCCGGCGACCCCGATTCAAGATCAATTTTTGCCTGCCAAAGCTAGTAATTAGGTATTGAAAGTCTGAATTTTTTACATTTAATAACATTATTCTAGAGAAGGCTTCAAACGCTTTCCTAGTCAACCTCTAATGAAAAATCATAATAATTATCAAATATTTCCCTTCTTAGTAAATTAACTGGAATGTATGCGTTGGTGTCATATTTTCCTTATTACTCTGAGATTCATTTCCTTTAATTATGTTGTTTATTGTGGTAGATAAAATCCCAAGAAAAACTTAGTGCAGGGATATTTATGAAGTTAAAATTAATCACCGTTTTAGTCTGCTATAAAATACATACACGTATTAACTTACTTTGTTAAACCATTATGTAGTTGATGTAAAAAGATGACCAGAATTCTTTGATTTTTTTTATTCTCACACGATAAAATAGTAGAAGTTTGTAATTGTTTTTTTGTAAAATGAAAAGTTTTTTGCAACAATGTAAGATATTTTAAGTGCCTCAACATTGTCAAAATGTTACCTCTTTTTAATTGCTTATATAGTGTGTATTTTTATCGACTCCATTCCCGACTGTTGAACTCGATTCGCGTCTTTTGATGAAAATTCTTTGCGCTCCATCTATTGCAATTAGCCGCAGATTATTGTCGTAATTTACTGCCAATTAAGCGTCGTTACAAAAAACGCACATTTCTTTGCCGAACGCACGCGCAGGCGTTGCTCCTCTCTGCTCGAATCTCCTTTATATTTTTTTCTTCTTCTTCACCCGTGGCTCGTCTGATTTAAGTACCGTGTTGTATCCTGCTATTATATTCTCGGGTCACAGATTTTTCGCCATTGCGTGCAGTTTGCTGGTCGTTGCCTTCTGCTCGGCAGCCGACTCTCCTTGCCCCAAGGAGAAGAATTTTTACGGCGCCTTTGCGTCAGAGAAATATTTCAAAGTCTTTGTAAAGCGAGACTCTGACCTGAAAATGACCCTCGGAAGAGTATTTTGGGTCCGAAACGTTTGTGTTTTCTCTCTGATTAGAATTTTCAATGGATGGTATACCTCAAAACCGCAACTGCAGAACTGGAATTATATTTCCAAGTAAAACTATAAATAGACTGAAACAAACAAATTCCGACGTTGTATTTTTAGTAAGGAAAAGCGCACAAAAAATTCAACTTAATTTTGGAAAGCCCAGCAGCGCTTGACTGCCACAATGCTTATTTTTATGAGAATTAAACATGCCTATAGCATGAGTGTACCGTGGTTGGCAGGAATTACTTTTCTGTGTAAATTTTAATCGTTTTTATCATGCATCGTTACTGCAGTTGGCTTTTAAGGCGATTAGCAGCTGTTCTTCTAATGAGTTTGAAGAGACATTGTTCAGATTTCTAATTCAAAGCCAACCGATTGTGCGCTGATCCGTTTTCACTTTTCAGCTGCCTGACATTTGTCAGGTAATTAGTATTGTAAACCGCATGTCAAGCATTTTCAGGTCGGCTCGAATAACCTGAAGGCACCTTTCTGGTCGAAACGCGCCCTGCCGTGCAAAACAGACCTTGTTTGGCGTCAAATTCCGATCGAAATTACCTCAAAACCGGTTCAAAACAAAGGTGCATTTGCCCTTTTTCCACTTTCAAAAGTAGTTGCTGTGCTGGTACACAGTTGGCTGGAGATAAACGAGGTTGATATATATTGGAGCAAATATTTATTCCGGGCACAGCTATAGCACAAAGGTGAACCGCGACCAACAATCATCTGATTTCTCCGCAGCCCGCATGTCGTCTGCGTGTGCGGTATGAAACGAGAATAATGACGTTAATTGTAATGCAACCGTCGAAGGAGAAGTGCGAGTAAAAAACCCGAAGGAACCTCCTCCTGATCGCTGCTTCTTCGCCTAATTGAAACCTTGACGGAGAAATTTCTCGCTGAGAGAGTACCGACGAGTGTGATTAGTAATGATTCTATTCTGTTCTGCAACCGCAAAATCGCAATTCACCTGTGTCGCCAGCACCTTCAGTGTTTTTGTTGTCGGAGCAGCTGACTTGAAAACTGGGGCACCGCACTTACGAAATAACCAATAATTTTTTCAATTGGATAATTAATGTGAATGGTTAATGACAATTTCTCGTAAACCTATTACGACACAAATTATAAAGGAAGGGGGCGTTAATTATTGATATCATTATTTATATTTTGACACCACACTCGGCCTTGATCTGGTGATATTTGAAACAAACCTGAAACGCATCTTTCATGCCTGAAAAAGTGAAGAAATCAAATTAGAATCGGATGATAGGTCCATCCAGCGATCCTATTTTAAATAATCAAGCGGCACTTGACATGAACTAGACCACTTTCTAATTATATAGCTACGTGCCCTGCAGTTGTTTATTAAGTACCCTGAGAAAGGTTCAGTGTGTATAGCAACCCGTAACATTTCGTGTATAGGGTATTAAATTGTATGTATGTTTGGAGGTCTGGAGAGCGTCTTAATTATCATTAATCTGTGAGCAAACAGCAGCTCACTCCTGATGAATAATTCAGGTGTGATGCGCCGGCCGTGATAGCGGAATTTATTTGGCGTAATAAAACACTTTTATTGCACTGGCCACACTATCTAGAGCATAATAGAAAACTTTTACAGGTGTTGAGGAGATTTTCGGTTTTCAAGTTGGATCATAATTTCCCGATCCCGTTTTTCTTGGTGTCAGTGACTCGCGACAAAATAGGATGAAAAACTCGCGTGCGGCGACCTTCTTAAGGTTAAACCGCGCCGCCGAGGTTTCGTGTGCACCTGCTCGCGTAAAACCGATTGCGAGAGCGCCATCCGCGGAAAGATAACTGTCTCAGGTCGTGTGCTGTGCGAGAAAAACAAAGAACGTTTGTGCCGCTCGCGACCTCCTAATTGACCTTAATTTACTGGCGCGTACATTTCGAGTCTGATCCTCGTCTCTCAATTCATCTCGACAGCCAACGAGAGCGAAAGAGCGTGAATTTGAATAGCGGCGGCGTTGGCTAATTTGAGAGAAACTCGCGCCGCGCAGAGATAATCAGATGACGAACAAAAACAATTCGCGCATTTCTGTTTCTGCTGTACGCGTTGACCCGTTTTCTGAGTGAGCTCCCTGCATGAATTATTGACCATTCTGCGCTTTGTTTCCTCATTAGTGCGGCGCAGTAATTACAATGGGATCCAATTTTCCGCAGCACACTCGCTCTCGTTCTTTTTCTTTCCTCTAATGTTGTACTCCTGCAGCTTTTACTTTTTGGATTCGAGACTCGGCTGCACGAATCGACGCCTAACAAAGCGGAAAAATTTAATTCACATCCGGCTGCGAGCGTCTTTCCCTTATTAAGCTTGCAGAAACTGAGCGAGTGACGCAACGTGCAGTCTTCTTTTAATTGGGCTGATGCCGATTTTTATTTTCAACTGCGGTCCCGTCTCTTTCCGGTCATGCTTTTCGCCATAACTATTATCTTTGTTTTTTACTTAATTCGTGGGAAATTTTATGTAATTCCTTTTTTGGGGGCAGGGGACGGTCTTTAAAGGAAAAAACTCAAGCCTTTGTAGATTTCTCAAGCACGCGTATTCTGTTAAATTTAAGATTTGAGAAATTAAAACGAGCATGGAAGCACGGTATAAGACATGAATAATGCATTCAGTCTAAAATCATACTTAAAGTTGTGGGGAATTATCTAGGCTGACAATCTTTCCGTCTAAATCCTTTAAATGTTAAAAAAGTAGACCTAAGAGCCAATATGCACTTAAAAAGTGGATTTATTAATTATTTAAGTTTTATCCCATTTGATTTCATTAAAAATATTCCACCATGAATCTAGTAAAGCCATCTAAACGATAAAATTCCAGCTCACAGCGAAATAATTAAAATGGTTTCTAATTAAAACTGTAAACAGGCAGACTGCTAAAATTGAAATAGATAAATAATGTCTCAACTTAACTGTCAAAAAGGCACCAAATTTATCAGTTTTTTATTTGTGCTCTGAAAATTAAATTTGTTGGTGTTTACCCACTGTGGTTAAACTTAAAAAGAATAGAAACTTCCTTGAATTTTCTTGACCACAAACTGAATATTATTTTAACAAGATTTTACATCACCTGGCTTTTTCGTGTTTAGAAAATTTTGAAATCAATCATTAACAAATCATTCTGAAATTCTGATTGCAGGAACAATAGCAAGAGTTCGAGCATTCCGTCGACCGTTGTGTCTTCGTCGTCTGCCAGCTTGCTGCGGTGCAATGTGGACGCGCCATGCAGCATCGAAGGCTCGTACAAACGCACCCCCGAGACGCCGGTGAAGGCGGCCGTGGTGACGACTGCGCTGACGGCCACGACAAGGGCCAGCATCGCCTCGTCTGTGGCCATCGGCGTGGCGCCGGCGCTCGCCTCTAGTGCTCCGCGCATCCTCCGCCCCCTTAGCAACAAACAACGCGACCCCCTCGTCCTCAACAACAATAACAACATCACCAACCTGAACAACAACAATAACAACACCAACTCCGTGAAGAACAGCCTGGACGGCGTGGCGAAGCAGTTCTCCGCCTTGTCCACCAACAATATTCTGACCAAGAACAAAGGACTCTATGAAAAGAGACAGGATGACCAGAGGCTCATCATTCCACCCAAGAAGCCAACCTACGTCAGGTCCACCCTGAACTCAGGTTGGTGATTTATTTTATTCAGTGAACACTGTCGCTTTTTGTAATGAAATAGACTGCCCTAGTCAGGATGCTGGTAGAAAAGAATCGTACATTTTTTTAAAAAATATTTCCCTTCTTTTTTTGGAAATTTAAAAATCTTTCGTCATATCTTGAAATAGTTTGAATGCATATGAAAACGACAAGCTTCTAAATGTCTTTAAATTGAAAAGTGGAGTTAAAATTTCCAAGAGTTTTTAAGGATAATGTTTGGGTTTAGAGACCCAACTGAATCAAGGTTCCGCTGAGAATTAATTTCGGTTTTTAAAATCAAAATGCGTGGCTTAAATTTATTTCATATTGCGCTACTTGTTTTATTACAATTTCACTAATTGCATTTTTTTCTTTTTCCCAAACTGGTGTTCCAATTAAATGTCTTAATGCTTTATCCTTTGCATCATTGGCTGTGGAATCTTCCCTTTTCTCGGTGACTTAAGTGACAGGTACTTTTTGTGTCGTAATCGTCATTGCCAACGGCTCAGATTCAGAGCTGAACAATTTAATAAGGTAGTTTTGCAATGCTTGATAAACTTTTTATCGCGCTGCTGCAATTGGTGACATTCGGTGCCAGCGACTCTAATGAATTGCCGAATCGATACACGCACAAGCCCCGCGTCGGATTTAGGGGATAGAGGGAGAGGCATTAATAAACTGATATCACGCACACCAATGTTTACCAAAAATTCTCTCTCTTCGTGATTATTGGCGCACACTCGATAAGGATAAAAATTGTATTCCCAGTCCACGCGTGACTTATTTTAACTCTCGTTGCCTTTCCCCTGCTTCAGATTGCACCCCCGCAGCCCCGGTGGCAAACCGGAGCCTGAAGCCGGTCGTGCCGTCCCTCCCGCCCCCGCCAACAGTGCCGCCCCCGACTGAGCCATGTGAATCTCTAAGCAACCACCTGGATGCCTCCAGCCAAACAGATCTCTCAAGCAGAACGGAAGCAGCGTGAGTTTATTCGCCTTTTTCGATTGCCCCAACCCAACACACTAGCTCATTTTTATCTCTCGCCTCGCTCGAGGAACCAGCCGTGCAATTAGAACACGGAGAGATTTATAGATCTCGTCATGTAAAAATGAATAATGACGGTGTTGCAGGCAAGAGCCGAGTTCAAACAAAGAGGCCCCCGCTGCTCCCGCGAGCAACCCGGTGCCATCACGGCTGGCCTCTGAGGTGGCCCAGAGGGAGGAGGAGGAGTGCGCGCAGCTGACCAGGGACCTCGCCAGTCAGCTCCCGCCCTCAGACAGGCTGCAGGAGATCTTGGGTAGGCAACTCACTTAATTTGCGCTGACTGTGTCTCAAATGTCTCGTTTTTGTCGTGTCGATGCTCAGATTTGTCTTCGAGGTAAACTCTTGAATTTTTCCTTTATGCAATCTTGGCTGTTTAACGATTTTAAATTTTTCGAAACATTTGCAAGCTGGCAACGGAAGGGAAGGTAAAAATTCAAGAATGTGTTTTTGTCTTTGGCTTTTTGTTTATTTTCTCATTATTCCAAAATTTAATCAACCGTCCAGATTTTAATTGAAACATTTGTTCCGCAGCGCCACAAGTAGAGAAAATAAAGCCTACAGAGTTTGTGGAAGGTCTCTTCCAAATCCGGCCACCGTCAAGGGCGTCTTCAAAGTCGTCGGCCTCATCGACGAAGCCCTTGAGTCCGCCCCCTCCCTCGACGCCCCCCAAGGAGAGCAGCCCCAATAAATCTGCAGACACGTAAGCACGAAATACCAACGCGGAGACTAAAATGCTCACTAAATCAAAATTCGATTTCCAGAAGTGCGAGTGAAACGCTTCCGGCTAACTCGGTGTACTTCACAACGTCAGAGCCGAAAGCAATGTTCCTCACCAGGTACAGCAAGGACATTTCCACCAGCAATCCACCCATGACGGAAAACCTGCAGCGCAAAAAGGTAGGAATAATTAATTGGATTTTAACAAAATTTACCTCGTTTGATTTGTTTTCTAAAATTCGTCTCTCCAAATTTCAGGAGGAGTTAGTTGCACGTTTGTCCAAAAAGCTGGAGATCCTGAAGGAAGAGCAGACTGTGATGGCCATGGAGATCAAGATCAACGAGATGCTTGGACTCGGACTGCAGGACAGACTGAAAGAGGCCTCAAAGCACCAGGAGGCAGCAAAGCTGGCTCTGCACGTGGACGAGGTCGGCAAAATCACAAGCCTGCTGCTCGGCTTGTCCGGCAGGTTGGCCAGGGTGGAGAACGCCCTTGTCGGACTGAATGCCGTTCCTAAGAGTGAAGAAAAAGTACGTTTGGCTTTTTAATCAAATTCCTTATTTTCTTAGTAAAGGTTGAGCTGTCTGCAGTCGTAATGATAATTTCCAGAAAACAATTAATTTTTTTAGCTGATTACAGAGTGATTTTTTGTAACTAAATGGTTAGTTTTGGACATTATAAATTTTGGCTTAAGATTTTACCATATTAAATCATTATCGTCTAAATCAATTCAAAATTATTAAATTAATCTATTTCAATTTGAACACAAAAATAGGAAACCCTGATGATGATATTAGTAAAAAAATCATTCAGAAATCCTAGGAGTGTCATGGGAAACCGTCTAAATATTCAAAAATAAACTACCAACCTGTTATTAGCCTTATTTTTGTCAAAACCCCCGTTTTTAAATTCCCCACTTCCTGCCCATTTGCTAAAAATCGCATTTTTTAAATCACAGGACACACTGCTTGCCAAGAGGGAAAAGCTGAGCTCGCAACTGACGGAGGCCAAGTACTTAAAGGAGTGCATCGACAAGCGGAGCACACACCTGGCAAAGATGCTTGCAAAGATTCTGGATGGCGACGCGTCGACGGACTTTGAGCACTTCATCTGCATGAAGGCGTCTCTTCAGGTGGGCACGCGGGAGCTGGACGACCGGATCGGCCTTGGTGAGGAGCAGCTGGCCGCCCTGAAGGAGACGCTGGCCGCATGACCCATCCCATTGCTGCAATAATTCATAGCAAACCCACTCCCATTAGCGTTTGTTATTCAGCGCGGGTAACGATCGCTAGTGACGCGGACACAAGTTTGAGCGAGTGCAGACGCAGCCTTAAATTATTGTTTCACGCGGCGTCGTGAAGCATGCCAATTTAAGAAGAGCTTTTCTCGTTTTAATTATTTGATAACTCGAGTCTCTGATTGTATGCAGACTGCGCCTGCCTGTCTGGAGTGAAAAATTACTTAAATCGCAAATAAAATTGCATTTAGTCCTCATGTTTCGAATTTTTTCTCGTTTGCAAAGTGATGTTGTTTCATCCTGATCAAATATTTTATGCCCAATTGACTTTCCCCAGCTGGAACTTTTAATCAGACAGCGGCAGCGCGATTTGCCATATAAATGTGACGCATCTTGTTGATTAAATTAACTCTGTAACTAGTCTCTCCCTGAGTAAACAGATTGTGTAAATAGAAGATAAACAGAAATATGCAATTTTGTGCAGAAGCGGAGATGCAACTGCTTAACAAGCAGTCGCGATTAAAATATTACAATATTATTACCTAGAAGAAGAAGTGTCTCTCTTTTGTCTTGATGATTTTGTTATTGAGGCTGTCTTGTGATATGTGAATATTAGATTTTTGTTGAAGTGTTGGAAGCAGGAGAACGCGGAAACGTCAAATTGTTACGCAAAGGTTGTAAGCCCAAATTTGTTTTCTGTCTGAAAAGAGTCCGAATAATTTTTTCCACGCCCTCAGCCAAATTGTACCTAACCACTTTTCACTGGTGCTTAACTCATGCATTACGCAGTGCTTGGTTTTACTTTGTAATTCACCTCCTCATACTGTTTTAAGTTTTTTGTGCCAGGTCAGAGCTGAATGAGTTCCTAAAGTCTCTGATCACCTTAATAGTAAAGATGTAATTAGCGCGATTAATTGTATCATCTGTCCACAAAAACAGCAAAAAAGTTTGGGATTTCAGCAACTTTGTTTTGATTAATTGATGTACAATTAACTATTTTTGCAAAACTGAAAGCATGTGCTTTAATTTGGATGTAAATGATTGAATGTGAAAATGAATCTTAAAACACTATGTATCTTGGAATAAAAAAATCAAATACATTTGTTATAAAGTGAACATATCGACATTTTACTTCTGCAATCCAAGCCTTCACTTTGAGTTCAAAGTTAGTTATTTTTTTCATAACGTGATGAGCAAGCTTTTGATCTAAATACCAAATTTTATAAGGATTATTTTTTAAATTAGTGCGTATGGTATTTATTCAGTAATAATTGCTGGATTATTCGGTTAAAACAATTTGTTTTCTAGAAAATAAAATTACGAGAAGATGAATGCTAGAATTAACTGACGAAAACATTTAGAAACAAACACACAGAACAGAATTTTTACTTCACTTTATTCTTTAATTCTCTGCAGAATTAATTTTATAAAAAAGCTTGCACATGTTTATTATGGGTATATATATATATATATATATATATATATATATATATATATATATATATATATATATATACTAATCCACTAATTTGAAGCAAGTCTTTGGGCAGCCAGCATAAAATGGGACGTTATCCAATTCCCAAATATACATTTATCGTTAAATTAAGAAAGTTAAATCATATCTGAGCGATTTCTCCTTTAACTTTTGTGATACATTTACAGAACACCAGTACCATTGAACGGTTCCAAGCGACCAGTATGCAACCGGCAACGCTACAATGCAACAAAGGTCACATAGCCAAAGAAGGAGGCGTTAGTCACGAAGAGCGATAGTAGTTAATATGTACACATAATGAAGAATGGTATTGTATTGGATTAAGAAATAAATCTATATGAGCTGCTGAGCAAATTAAAAAAGGAAAACTACTTTCAATTCAATGTTGTATTAATTATCTGTTACCTGTGAAATAAAATTCATATAATATATCATTGTTGAAGCATAGCTAAAATTAAATGTACCAAAATCCTGAAAAGGAATATTCTAAATTTTTATATTTCCTCTAATAATTTAAACTACCGAATTTGTCTTTTAACTCTAGATATTATTTTATTGAAGCAAAACCCATATTTATAGTAAATTTAATGTAATATCTTCCCTTGTGTCTATTTCTCTATTTTTTTTTGTTTAATTATTTATTAAACATTTCTTCTCCGTTACCTACTGAAATTTTAATGCTCTCAGCATGACCTTTCCAAGGGTATTATTTTCATAGAGTTAGAAAAGGTACATTCACGTCTCACGTGATTGATCTCGACCGACACACGCTGATTGGCATCGGTTACCCTGCTTAAAGGTCGCATTATCCGAGCAGTGGGGGTGGCCTCGCGGGAGGGGGTGGTGTTTCGACGCGTGTCCGTTTTCTCACCAACGATCCGCTCGATGCACATACCATACGTACAATTCTATATTTATGATAGGAGAGATAGACAGACAACACGCGTGGTTTTGTTGTGTGTGAATTTCGGCATATTGATTATTTATGACACCTAGCAACCGCACGAAAACATCCAAGCGCAGCTTAATTATACTTAGTCGCTGCTCACTTGCTCACCGAGTTTGGTCATTGCATTTTCACGGTCAAGCGCAAACAGAGTAGGCGTCAAATTCAACAACGTTCAACGTCTGCGTGAAGGGGTTGCAACGTCAGGTGAAATTTCGTTTGTTTATTTTATTCTCAAATCTTGAAGCTTTTGAAGCAATTTTTTTTGGCCAATAAAAAATCTGTGTATGGTTGAAACTATTCTTTAAATTTAACTTTTCTTCAATACAATTAGCAGAAATAACTCATAGAAAATAGTTGGTTAATTTTGGAATAATAGTATAAATAGTAGCATTACGTTATTACAAGGCGCTAAATATTTTTTAATATAACGTAAAATAAGAATTAAATGGCAATGAAGAAATCCAAGCAAAAAATATGAGCTTTTCTATTCGCAGAAGAGTTAATTGATCTCGTAAAATGTTCAGAATGGATAGAAAAATGTGAAAATTTTAAGGAAAAATCACTATTTATATTAAATTATTGAATTTTTCATTTTGTAAATGAACAACACGTTGTTACACTCTTTACATTTGATTCGGTGATTCGATCTGATATCGTTCGTGTATTCGTAGAATTTGGGTGAGCAATATTTTAGCACGCAATCCACTGCCGCGTGGTCCACGTTTTTTGCTTATTCCCGCTCGCTCATGCAAATCGTTTCCCGTCAACAGGTTGACTGCAAATAAGGTGTCCTGGAATTTCAGCATTCGGCAGCGCAGTAGCTGCAAAGTTTGCGAGGAAAATGGCATTTTTCAAGAACGTACTCTGCTGCTCAGGGGACACAGAAGTAACTAATTTTTAAAATGGATTCCTTTGCAATTTTGTATGATTTGAATTCAGGTTTTTGCGGACTTAGATGTGTTTCATCAGCACGGTGAACACTACTCTCGGTACCTGGAGTACTTGCAGGGCGGCGACGAGAATGACATCACAGGCGATTTGTTGAAAGAGGCGAGCCAAGAGGTGTCGATGCATTTCGAGCAACTTTCTGGCAAGTATTTGATGATTTTGGAAACGCACGACAAGAAGTTGCCAGAAGACGTCAAGGGCAAAATCAGAACTGCATGCGGAATGTCCAAATTGCTGGTTAAAGAAAAACTCACTCAATTCGATCAGTTTGTTGAGGACTACGAGGTAAGAGGTTAAATAAAATATGGAATATCTAAGCCAAACAACACTTGAAATGATTTTACAGAATCAAATTGCTAATAATGAAAGTGCAGGAAACAAAAAAGTAGTGCATTTGGACGATTTGAAGAGCTTTTTTGAGATTATTTCGGTCCAAGTAGCCGACCTTGACGAAATGTTTGACAGCATAAAGAGGTTGAGAGAGCATGGCTGGAAGGAAGTACCGGTAAAAATGTGTTTTTAAATTAAGCCGTTTAAATTGTTCAAATATTAAAAATCCTTGCGTTTGTTTAGAATTTAATTGATATTACTAAATAATGTTAACAATATTGTATAATTATATCCCTTTTTCGAGGTAACCAATAAATTTAATATTTTTCTTTTTAGATATTTTTAAGGAACTTTCTTGAATGGCTTACAATTAGATAAAAATCAACTTTGATGGAGTCAATAATCTTCTAAGGTGACTTGCATTGAGGGTCATGGCCACAGATTAGTCAATCTAGAATATTTTACTCTATATTATTTCAAGATTTATGGATTGATTATTATAATGTATTATTGTAGGCCCTGTAGACCAAGCGTCAAATTTTTATTGTTATGAACAGAAATAATTAAATAATAATTATGTTTGTATGGTCATATTTTAAGCCTTAATATATTTCCTGAAAGTATACAACACTATGTTGAAAATTGGGTACCAAACCATATTATTGGAACAGTTAAGCACATCTAAAAGTTTAAACAAAAATATTTTAATAGATTTTACTTATTTACATCTTCCAAATATATTTTCAAATGACATATACATCGATGGAAAGAAAACACAAAATGAGTGGGGAGTGGGTAATGTTGACGAAATGAATAATTAATAAGTTATCCATCATTGTCGCAATCAAAAACACGACATTTGAATGTTTACCTTGACCAAATTTATTTAATTAGCCAAATTATTAATATTTATAACATCCGCGTTGTTTGATCTGGCAATAAATAATTATTTTGCAGGAGTTGACAGTGAGCGACGAGGAAACTGGTCTAGAACGCAAAGGGAGCAAAATGAAGCTATTGATCGAGCCGCCGGCGCCAACCAAGAACGCCCAAGCCGATCTGGAACGCCGCGAACACCAGAGAGCCGAGCTCCGTAAAATTATGCGCTCGCAGGCTGCCGAAATGGGCAAGAGCGACGACGACATCACCGTCTCCATATACGAGGGCAAAAAAATCGACTGAGGTGCATGGGAAGTGGGACGAGTGCGCCAGGGCAATATTTCATTGCTTGTCTGCCAAAGCGCATTGATTTATCGCAGCCCCTTTTCAGCGCGTGTGTGAAATGCGTGAAATATAATTTGCGAACGACCTTGTTTTGCCTCAAGATAGAGTGTCGGGGGTGGAGGGAAATTAATAGGTATTTTGTAATAAATCAAATGCGGCCTCAAAGTGTATAGGTGGTTTCAAATTTTAAATCAGTTTTCGAAAGAGAATATTATTGCAAGGCTATTGGGGAGGCTTTGTTAATTTTCCGGAATTTTTTACTCTCTGTGTGTTTCACTCATGTTTCATTGTTATGCTGACGAGTTTCAGCAATATGCTATGGTGATATAATCAGTTAAATAAAATTAAATACACTACAGTATATGAATATAAGCTTTTTATCCTTTTTATCGCTTAAAATAAATTATGGGATACAAAAGGATAGTAACCCAAAGACTTTTACATTTAGTTTTGTATCACAAAGTTTTGTTTTCCATTTTGTCAAAGAATTTTGGGAACTGTCGCTTATTTGCGCCCACTACAGAAAATCGAGAAAATCATTGATTGAGTGGCCTTTATTGCACGCCTCTTTCCCGCGACAAACTCTGCCAACTGGTCACCCCACTCGCCAGATGGCTCTGCAACTCGTAAGCACCGTAAGAAAAACAACAAAAATCAACCTAACCAGCATAACACTCATAATAGTGTGGGCGCGTCCAGGGAAAGAAAGGAGTGTCCTTGTCTGCGACACAAAATCGGCCACCTGCCGCCGGTCTTCTTGTGTCCGAGGTAGCCTCAATGACGCTGGACAGCGATAGCGTCGTCGGACGTCGGGTCGCGTGCGACGGACACCGCGGGACGGTGCGTTACGACGGCGAGATCGAGGGTGCAGGCGCCGGACGCTGGCTGGGCGTCGAGTGGGACGAGCCCTTGAGGGGCAAACACGACGGCGTCCACCAGGGACGAAAGTATTTTGATACAAAGTACGTGTCCATTTTGTAATGACTTTGGCAAATTTCATTTTATTTTTTAACACGTCCTGTTGGGAATAAATCCAATAAAATCCTTTTGACTTTGAATATTTTATTTTGCTAGACAGGAAGGGCGGTAATCCCCATGTATTTTTATTGCGATACTTGTTGGGTGGGTTTAAATTAGACGCATTACCCCGACCGTTCCCTCAAGTGTTACCTCAATTTCATAAAAAGTTGAGGTATGATTCAGACTCACGCCTGTTTTCTGAAACTTTGTTTCAATATTTTTGATGGACTGCAGTTGCAGAGGAACTTTATTTTAATGTTCTTTTTTTAATGCTTCCAGTCATCCTACAGCTGGCTCCTTCGTCAGGCTGCACAAAGTGACACTGGGCCGGTGCTGTTCTGAAGCTCTGCTTGAGCACTACGAGTCCAACTTCGAGGCACAGTTGACCAGCTTTCGAACCGGCAGCTCTGGCGTGCTCAAAACAGCTGAGTTCGTCGGCTTTGATAAGCACCTGGAGAAGATCAGCAACCACCACAGTCTGCAAATCGTGGTCCTGAGTGGCCTGGCAATCAGGGATGGCGACAGCAGACTGTCGGAGCTGTGTCCCAAAGTCGAGGAGCTGGACGTCAGCAAGAACTTGCTGTCCAACGTAGAAGACCTTGCGTCTATTGTGAAGCAACTGCCTCGCCTCAAAACCCTTCTCATTAGCCACAATTTATTCAACTCCTGGGCGGGGCCAAAAGAACCATTCGCCAGGATAGAAAATCTAGTTGCCGCGAATATGGATTTAGAACAGCTGGAAGACATTGCAGATCTCTTTCCCAATTTGGTATCTTTAAAAGTGCCTCGCAACAGACTCAGCAACCTCACGTACTTGAATCTGCCATTCCTGCAGGAGCTGGATTTGGAGGGGAATCAACTAGGGTCGTGGGAAGCTGTGCATAGTTTGTCCAAATTGCCTAACTTACAGATTTTGCATTTGAACAACAACAGGATTCCGTCAATTCCAGTATTGTCACAGGATGACTTTCCGCAGCTTCGAACTCTGTTTTTGACAGGCAACAAAGTGTCCGAATGGGCGTCAGTTAGCAACCTAGATATACTGCCTTCGTTGGAGGAACTGATTTTTAAAGAAAATCCAGTTCTAAGCGCTGAAAACCCAGAAACCAACAGGCAGATCTTAATCTGCCGACTGGAAAAATTGAAGACCCTGGACAAGGTGTGCGTGACGGCAGCTGAAAAGAAGGGGGCCGCCTTCGATTACCTCAAGAAGTACGGAATGGAGTTCCTGGCTTGCAGAGCCGACCCGCAGGAGTTGAACAAATTCCTAAAGGCGCACCCGTGCTACCAGCGACTGGTTGATGTGCACGGAGCCCCAGAGGCGTCCGAGGTGGGCGGCCAGAAGAAGCCAAACCTTCTGATCAGTGTGGTGATCAAGTGTCCCCAGCTCGATCAGATAGGGCAGCTGGAGAAAAAACTGCCAAGGACCATGAAGGTCCAGCGACTGAGGGGCTTGATGCCGAAGCTGCTGCCGTCCGCACCCAACAGGCTAAAGCTGAGCTACATCTGTCAGGACAAGCCGGACATTAAGTACGAGTTTGACAACGACCTTAAGGACTTGGCCTTTTATTCGATCGAGGACAATGACAGCATTCTGGTCGAGTGGTGAATTAAATAATGTGATACTAAATTTGATCGGACTTCTTTAATTGGGCATTCCTGATAATCAAATTAATATGTATGTATGATTGTGCACTTCATACAATAAAATATTACTTACATCTCTTGTATTTTTAATTGTAATCGTGCTTATCCAGAGTTATAGTATGATGAAGACATTTTCGGTTCACAAAGACACATTCTTCCTTCCTGTCCTTTGAATACGAAATGTAACCTTGCCGCTCTGCGCTTCTTCAGCCTTGCGTCCAAGGCTCAGGAACAGTTGCTTGCCGTTGGCAGTCTTATAGTCTTTCAAAGCTTTCATTGCTGTTTGGGCATCAGATTCACTTTGAAACTCTACGAAGCAAAATCTGCAGGAGGAAAATGGTGTGAAAAAGCACTGTGTGAGCAGAACTCTCAAATTAATTTACCTTGCACTTTTCTGTCTTGGTAAAACGACGTTTTTGATTAAAGGGTGCATTTCTTTTATCACGATAGACTCGGGGAGTTTGTGCGGAAATCGAAGGTACAACTTTTTGTTGGGATCTATTTCTTGTTTTTCTTTTCCCGCTTGCTTGTCTCTTTTCTTGCCTTTGCCTTCTTTCTTCGACAACAGTATTTTGTCTGGCTCTTGGTCCATCTTTAAGAGGTTTTACGGTCAATCACACAAACTGCAGGCCTAGACAAATTAAGCTGATTGTGAGACTGAATGAAGCTGAAGCAACTGTAAACAGCAAAGATAACGAGTAGCGACCACAACACGTGCGAATTGTAAGCTATGTGGGCGTGGCTAAAACTGCTCACTATTGGAAGCTACCACTTGCTCAAAGTTAGTTTTTCTAATGCGTGTATTTTAGTGGCTTAAGTTTATTAAAATTATAATAAATATTATACAATCAATGAAAAATTAAATGAATTGATTGTTTCTAAAAACTTTCGTGTTGAGTTTCATGACTGTCAAGTGTATTGTTTAACATCTTACGTTGTAAGAGGCCTGAAAGTTGGCAACACTTTTTCGTATGATCCTATTTTCAATAATTCAATATGGCCACCAACGTCGGATCTTGTCCATGATGACTCCTGCTCGGGGCGTGTTTTTCGTCGTTTTTCCGTAGCGTTAGACTTTCAAAGTGAGTACCACTGTTGGAATCAATTTTTAATGTTGTCAGGTGTGTTTTTAAAAAGTCCAATTAGCATATTAAGGAACCGGGAGACGAAAATTGGGTTGAGATTATGCCCCTCGTAAGGTCATCGCTGCCTATATCGTGTATGCTCGATAGAATAAATACTGCGTGTATGAACACGTACTGTACTTCTGATTCGCGACAATCTTTGTTGACTTATCGGTGATTTGCAGCATCACCTCCAAAGTCGCTGGAGGGGACGTCCAAGGTCACAAATGCGCCCAAATTAGGTTTCAGCTCTTGATATGCAGGCGACTTGTCTGTGTTTTGCGCAGTCCTTTTTGATGCAATATCATTTTTATGTTGTCCTCTTAATTAATTAGTTTTGTAGATAATGCTGGTGAAATAATTGCTTAATGTCTCCATTTTATTTGCCATGGTAATTTTGCTGTTATGAGATAATTATTTTGCAGTTGCTCAAGCATGAATGCACATATTATGTATCTATCAAAAACAAACCACGATAAATTGTCTCATAATATTATGATAATCAGCTCTCTAGGTTATTCAACCTGGATTTGGAGACTAAACTTATTTATAAGTCAAATTGTATATTCTATCATCCACCTTTATAATTTTTAACTGCGAGCTGTGGATTTGAGCCTCCATTTTATCTCGTGTGCTTCTTGATGAATATTGACGATCACTCTTCTAATACAATGCTTTGCATTTTTGAGATTATTGAAATAATATTTAGAGCAGACACTGTGAAAAATGCTCTGCAGTACGTGTTTGTAAATAAAAATGCAAACTTTCGATCTCCGGGTGTGAAGCCCGAAACACTTTGAGTCAGCAAGTGAGTGTGTGTCGGGCCCACATTTATTAATAGAACCCGGCGGCGACGGCATTTATTTCTCTCTTTAAAGCCAGAGAGAGCAAGAAGAAATGAACGTGTAGGAGAGCGAGAGAGAGAGAGAGAAGAGACGTCTGGCTCGAGGCCAGCCGGACAAACGAGATGGACACTCGGGCTCGATCAGGGCGAAACGCGTGTCGATCTAGTCTCTCATCTCGCAGTTCTCAAGACTGAATTTAAAAACGAAATCGAGGAATTTTTCTTAAAAATGTTGCGAATGCTGGCTCAAGTTGAACGAATCGGTCTCAAAAACTCTTAGTGCTGGGAAAAGGGATCTAGTGACGTCCGGGAAGCAGCTGTCCCGTTGCTGATTTATGTTTTGATTTTCATTAAGGAAGCCAGACTCTGATTCATCCTCGCTTCAAGCAAACTGCAAATAGCTAGACTTGGCATAATCTTGTCGTGCACACAAGTAGAAAATATTCGCTTTGCTGAGGGGTATTTAATTCTTATTGGGAAGAAGGCCTTCTATTTCTAATGATTTGATATACATTTTTTGACCCAAAAATCTTATCGTCATCATCAGTGTCGTTGCTTCATTTTTTATTATAGAAATCGATGACATGACAGCATATTAATATAGTACATATTTCTAAATCCGTTTACTTAATTCGTCATCCATGTCTTGTTTAATTTTTAAATTTGTCATTTAGAATAGATGAAAACTATAATTTATTATGCAACCTAGTATATAGCCTAGGATCAATGTTTACTTACTTTATGTTGAAATTGAGTAAAAATATTGTCGTGGTTTCTAGTTGGATGAAACTATAACTTGTTTTGAAAATGAATGATGACTAAGCATTTCCTTTTTTTACTTAGTTTAAAAAAGTCTAGGAAGTTCTTGAAATATTCATTATTCATTGTCAGTGAACCTATGAAAAAATGTATATCTAATAATCCTGTCAAAATCCTTCAGTTTTTCTGTTAAAACTTCTCTTTTCGTCGTACAGATGGTGTGCAGCCGTACAGCTGAAGAGCAGGAGCAGGAGCGAATGCAGGAAGATACCGCTAATACTGATCAGCAGGTGCCTTCTGCTGAACCACAGGCGCCTACTCCGCCTCCACTCCCCGTTGAGGAGGAACAGATTGGCACCATCTACCTGCACAACCACATCACGTTTGATGATGTCACAAGTCCAGTCTCCATTTTCGTCAGAACTTCGTCAACTGTTGATGATCTCTATCAGCAAATTGCAAAGAAGCTGGAAGTCCAGGAATCTGATTTTGATATCAACTACAAGACAGAAGTAATGCTTAAATCGATTGTTTAAAAGACAAGCAATCTCTGTCTTTCCAAAGATGTATTAAGAATGCAGAATTTTCTCTATTTGCTAAACGTTGTAATGTATTCCAGCTCAATTTATTGGTGGATTATTAGAAAATGAAGTTAATAGTTACATTAAGATCTATTAGTTGGTGATTTGGCTTTAAGTGTCAATTTGTATGGAAAGTAATTGGCCGCGAATGCAGAATTGGTCTAAACTAAATTTGCAATTTTTTAATCACATACTCTACGTTTTAAAATAAGAACAAAGTTTCTATGCTAGCTCAAAACGGCTGAGAATATCCAAAAAAAAAAAACAAATTTCAACAACATTTTCCCATCGAAGAATTCATTAAAATAAAAAGCCTAATGTTGTTTCAGATAGTATCAAGGGAAACTCCCTCGCTAAAACTGTCAGAGGTTGGCATAACTTTTGAAGACGGGAAGAGAGTTTCACTCACTTTGACGGCGAAGGTGAAGTCAAAGAAAACTAAATTGCCCTCGACCATGAATTTAAGACGGGCAGTTAACGTGAACAGTGACACTGAAGAGGCTGCCGTTCCATTTCCTTCAGATTATGATTTGGCTAGCCTCCCCGCATTGACAGCACCAGCTATTGAAGCCTGTGAGAAAAGTGGGGTTTAAGGATAAAATTTGTCTTAGACCAACGTAATAATTAATTTTATTTTCGCAGAGTATGTTGGGCTGGTGAACCAGGCGATGACCTGCTACTTGAACAGCCTTATCCAGTCACTTTACATGACACCAGAGTTCAGAAACGCTCTGTACAAGTGGGAGTTTGACTGCACTGATGAGGAATCGAGGCGTAAATCGATACCATTTCAGCTGCAGAGGCTCTTTTTAAAACTACAGGTTAGTCCATCTGCTTTCATAGCAGGATTTTAGGATTTACCCATTCAATTGTCTGCAGACATCAAGCAAAGCAGCTGTTGAAACTACAGATCTTACAAAGAGTTTTGGCTGGGACTCCTCTGATTCTTGGACACAGCATGATGTGCAGGAATTGTGCAGAGTCATGTTTGCAGCTCTGGAACACAAATTCCGGAACACAGAGCAAGCTGACCTCATAAACAGGCTTTACCAAGGGAACATGATAGACTATGTGAAATGCATGGAGTGCGGCAAGGAGGGGCAAAGAGAGGATACGTTTTTGGACATACCTCTGCCCATCCGACCTTTTGGCAATGAAACCGCCTATGGCACTGTGGTATGTCAAAGTCAATTAAAGTTGTTAAATCTGTGCTTGTTATAAGTGAACTGAAAGATCAATCCTACACTGTAATGCTAGCAGTTTTTGAACCTGTTGTTTACAAATGGTACCTTCTCTTTTAGGAGGATGCCTTAAAAGGATTTGTTGAGCCAGAGACCCTAGATGGGAACAACCAGTATGCCTGTGAAAATTGCAACAAGAAATGTGATGCCAAGAAAGGCCTCAAGTTCGTGAAGATACCCTATCTGCTGACCCTGCACCTGATGCGCTTCAGCTTTGACTACAACAGTTTGCACAGATTGAAACTGAACGACAAGTGAGTTATTTTAATTATTCCTACTTGAACGTCATCAAACTCTGTGTGCAGGGTTGTCTTCCCGGAGATTCTTGATATGAATCCATTTATCTGCAAAACTGGCATAGAACCTCAAAAAGAAAAGGAAGTGGGTGAAGCCGAAGAGGTAGTAAAGCAGGAAGAGAAAGAAAGCCAGGATGCAAAGGTGCCCGAAAATGGGGAACATCCAAATGGTGACGAGTCGCTGTCAAGTATGGATGACTCGCTCCCACCACTGGAAATTGTCGAAGAGGTAGAAATGCAACCATCCACAGAATCGGCTTCTGCTGAGACACCAGTTGTCAATGGGAAAGCCAAGGTGCGTGCCTAATTGCAAATCTGACAACCCCTTGAATAAACCGAGGCTATTTTTCACAGATGAATGGAGAGGACATTGAGGATGATGTCTTTGAAAATGGAGAAGCCACATGCATCAGCGACAACAATGAGAAGAACACTCAGCGCAGCTTGGAAAAGGGTCCTTACATGTACGAATTGTTTGCCATTATGATCCACTCTGGAAATGCATCTGGGGGCCATTATTACGCGTATATCAAAGACTTCACCAGTGGCCAGTGGTTTTGCTTCAATGACCAAAACGTGACCCGGGTAAGTCAAGCTACCTACTTTCAAGTGATAGTGATCATTACCATTTTTTGTTCGCTATGTAAACATTATTTATTTGTGTCAATCAGCAGGTTCTCCATTTTTTCAATGCGCGAAAATGCACATGGATTTTACACTGCAGAACCTCTGGATTAAATCACCATTATTTTGGGTTTTCATGTTTATTTCCGTTTTATCCGATTTTGACACCATAAAAGTTCATATTATGGCGTCAAACAAGACGGTGTATGAAAAATTGCAATCGTGAAGTTGTATATTTAAATTCATTATTTTGTGAAATCAGCTGTAAAATTAAATTATTTTTTGGTCA
This sequence comes from Cloeon dipterum, assembly GCF_949628265.1. Taxonomy (NCBI): domain Eukaryota; kingdom Metazoa; phylum Arthropoda; class Insecta; order Ephemeroptera; family Baetidae; genus Cloeon; species Cloeon dipterum. The sequence goes on along the minus strand of NC_088790.1, from coordinate 9,224,793 downwards.
GTCCATATTCAATACTTGTGATCAACTAAACAAATGCACATATACCGGTATCGTGAAAAGTTGTATGCAATGCAGTGGGTTTTCCTTAAAAAATTTGAGGTTTTACGAACTTAATCAATCAGCCCTGTTGCCTCAATCTGCAAGAAAGATTTAATGTCAAAAGGTACTCGCTACTTGCTGGTTTGCACCTTTCCAGCATGCGTGATTTGGCTTCACAGGACGAATGTCTAGCGTCTCAATGCAGTCCTCGGTGCGAAGGCAAGTGGCCCTTGAGTGGGCTGGGTCCCTGTGCGGCCTGGTGCGCCCATGTTCTCCGTTCGCGGTGTTATTGGGACCCGGGTTTCAGCATTCGTGTTAGTGCAGTGCGCGCTCTTCCCGGTCCTCGGACAGGGATAAAAAGAGCAAAAAAATATGTATTTGTGTCGCAACAAAACAAAATTGACATCTAGTTGTCTTTTGACGTTATTATTTTTTCTGTCTCTGTAAGCGTTACAAATATATTGTATCATTCACAGATAACAAGTGATGATATCAGGAAAACCTTTGGTGGAAGCCGAGCGAATTACTACTCTGGATACTCTCCAAGTACAAGTGCTTACATGCTCATGTACAGGCAAATCGACAAGGAAAGGAATGCCAAATTCATTCAGGTCGAGGACTTCCCAGACCATATCAAGGTGATGAACTTTCATTTTAAACTTGGCTCTATATTATGATTCTCTCGCAGACCCACCTGGCAGCTATGCAAAATGGAAATGGCGCTGACAGCTTCAGCCGCGACTATTTAATGGACTCGGCCAAAGTGAAGGTCTTCTGCTATTTGCCAACCTCTGACCGACAAGTCAACTGCAAACTGAACTGCCTCAGCAGCCTAACCCTGCCAGAAGTGATCCAGTTGGCATTGAAGGTGCTCCTATCAATACAGAGCAATTTGTTGTAATTAAAAAAATGTTCTAATTTACAGGAACTGAATCTGCAATCATATCCCTTGGAAAACTGCCGATTGGTCTGTTATGATAATAGTAACTTCACCATAACCAAAAGTCTGCAAGATTTGGAAAATAACACAATTGGAGAAATAAGTCCCAAATTGCATGACAAGCTGAATTTCCTATTGCAAATCAAAACCACCTCAGATCCTTGGCAGCCATACATAAGTGGAGGTAATGTTGCAATAATTTGAGATAAATGAGTTTAAATAATCCTTTTTCTTTAGATGCGATCGGCAGAGTGTACACCGTGGATATTGAAACTGAAGAGATCCAAGGACCGCATCTGGTGCAGATCAACTACATGTTTGAAGTCAGAGAGTTCAAGTACATGCTGCAGAAGTTCATACCGGACATGTTTGCCTCTGTTCCTGTTGAGAAAATCTCAGTTGTCATGGAGAAGTTGTCACTGGAAAGTCTATATCCAGCAGAAGACTCTTCTCAGCTATTCGATTCAGACAGCTACGCTTGCACTCTGAAGAAAATATTTGTTGCTGTTTACAATGAAGGAGATAAGTCCTTCCAGAACACAAAGCTTTTGAAACTGATCGACAGATATTTGAATATTATCTGTCTGGACGTTTCCCTACCTGACCTCGAATCTGGTAAGCTATCCTCAAAATTTTGTGACTTGTATTTGAGAAAACGTTTCAATAGTCTTAGAGTTAATAATTCTCAAGAAACTATTTCTTTTAAATGTTCGGTCACATATGAGCACAGAAATTTAGTCTTGGAGTGTCAGTTTATAACACTAAATCAGGACAAAATACCTGCGTTTTCCATGAAAAAATATCCTGGTTGTAATTATTTTTTAAAGAAAATTTTTTGCAAAGCCGGCAGAGAACATTAATTTTTTCTTGGTACCGCACATTAATTTAAGTAATACGTTTTATTTTTTTTTTCAATTGATTGAGATCTCCACGTTTAGAAACATGAAACAAGCACCACCAAACAAAATACTGGAATATGAAGTTAGATATTTCCATACAAGAAATGGTTCTTTGCATGTTTAGAGGACCTTGAAGACCAGGAGATCCCACTGCTCAGCGCTGTGAAGCAGCAGAAGACTGAAGAAGAGCAAGTGGTCGACGGATCAAGTCTCACACCCGTCCGTCCTCAAAGCAGTCTTCAGGTGGTCCCTCCGTCCGCGCTGTCGTCAGACCCGCCAAGCAACGAGGAGGACTTGGCCGCCAGCACTGACCAGAGCGCAAGTGAAGACTCTAGTCTCACCGACAGCGACCGCACGTTGGTCGGAGACCAGGAGAATTTGCTCGTGCAACTCTCCTCTCCAAGTGATGAGTCAGCAGCTGGAGACGGAAATGCCGTGTCCTCCCCAGACGACCCCCCGCAGGATAAGGGTTTGAAGATTGAGGTTGGTTGTTCGCCATTGTTTCGTGGGGAGGTGTTAAATACAGATTTTTTTAGTCTGATTGGGACGAGATGGATGGAGGCAGAGTGTCGCATTCACGGCCGCAGAGCAACAGCTACTTCAAAGCAACTCTGATGGAAGAAGGAACGAACAAATGTAAGTTTAGTATTTTGTCAGCTGACAAAAATCTATCTTGGTTTCCAAGTAAAAAGGCATTTAATGACTGTAACTGGATTGAGACTGCTGCCATTTTCGTGTTGGATTTTAATTCCTACCTACAAGGGAACTCAAAAGGATTCGACGTTAAGGGTTTTGGCGAAATTAGTGAAATCACATAGAATTAAAGTGTTAAGAGATACCACCTGGGGATTTTTTATTTGACGGAATATGCGAGGTATGCAGCTAATCTTTACGGGATCCAATATGAGAAATGTTTCAAAATCGAATTGTTAAGTCGGTTTTTTATTATATCGTGAAGAAATTTTAAAGGCAGACTCTACGAATCCCGTCAATGAAGTTGTGAATTCTTTTAATGTATCAATTCATCGTTCCCTTTAAATCCTAAAAATATGTTTTCAAAGTATTTTACCAAAGCGAGATAAAGCGTATGCTAATTCAATAAATGATTTTGGCAGACCTTAAGGTAGATGTAGACAAACGAGGCACGATGTCGTGGTTCAAGAAACAGCTGGAGAGCTACGTCGGAGTGCCTTGCGACTACTTCAAGGTGGTCCGCTCAAACGATGAGTACGACTATCAGACCCTTACGCCCACCTTCCGGGACGGCGACAAAGTCAACGTGCGCCTCGGCAGGGCGCTCAAGAAGGGGGAGTATACTGGAAAGATATACAAACTCACTCCAGATGATGCTGATGTAAGGAAAAGCCAGTCAATCCGGTTTCGGATCATAATCGTTACTTCACTTTAGCCCTTAAAGTTCCTGTTCAACTGTACGCTTTCAAACGGCATGCTGGTGGGCGACGCCAAGAAGCAAATTTTGAAAGATTTGAAGAGAAAGAACAACATTGAGATTTCCTTTGAAAGGTATAATATTTAAATTAGAAATATGCTTCATTTAGTGATTTATACCCTTTTTTAAGGTGCCGACTGAGAAAGAAGAGCTGGAAGAACCCGGGCCAGGTTTACTATGACCACCAAAAGTTTGAAGAGAGCATGTGTTTTTCGTCCAACTGGGAAATGTTTTTGCAAGAAATACCAGAAGATTGGCCTCAGAAGAACGACAACGACTCGTTGCCGGAATTAGTGCTTTTTGTGCGCAAGTGGAGTCCAAGCACATTAACCCTGGGGCCTTTCCAAGAAGTTGAGCTCGACTCAACCTCTGGCCAGGAGTTGAAGGAAAAGGCAAGTGATGGTGGATTTGTGTTAACACCAGCTAACTTTTGAAATTTACAGCTGTCGGTATTGAGTGATGTTCCCATTGAGAACATCGGCATAGTCAAGGCACCAGGTTCTTTCCCCTGCGACATATCAGTCCTCAATGTCCAAAGCGAACTCGAGTGGGTCACGGTCGCCAACAATCTCAATGAGTGGCCTTTCAACATCTTTGAAGACGGCCACGTTATTTTCTACAGGTTAGAGTTCCAGTTTTGTCGGTTCAGAAATCCAAGAAACGAATAACATGATATAAGATTATTTTAACCTTAACTGATAGTGTGGAACTACAAGTGGTGATATTTAAAGCTTAAAAGTTTAAAGACTGCATAAAGGAGGGTATAAATGGAGGGATCAAAAATGGTTATTTTTTAATTAATTTTGGGTTTTACCTTAATATTTATACAGTCTGTAATTTGAAAATGACGCTACATTGAATATTTTGTATTGGTACATGTAAATATCACAAAAGTGTACATATTATAGGAAAAAATCCCTTGTTAGTTTCAGATCTGTATTATCATTCAACATTTCTCATTTTGATGTCAAATTATGTAACAGGAAAAGTGACAGATGCGTAATTAAGTTGTTTTTCTGTCAACAGAGACAACAGCGAGCAAGTGAAGGAGTTGACTGCTGAGGAGCGGAAGAAGATCGAGCGTGACGATAAATTCCGGCGGCCCCGTGGCGTAGGCAGCTGGACAAGCGCTGCAGCCGCGCCACGAAAGGAGCGCGGACTGCGCATCTACCTTGACCCGACGCCGCCCAAGTCAAGCGCACCCCTAGCAGCGGTGGCGCCCAACGAGCTCTTCAGCAAAAACTAAGCCACCAACTGAGACTCCTCTGAGCCTTCTAAGTGCCTTGCATTGACCTGGATCGATTTTCTCAAATCGCAGGTTGACTACTCGCGTTCTGCCAAAGACCCTGCCGAGGCCGGGCTGCTGCTACTTGAAATAAATATCTTTGCCGCTGCTGCCGCCGCTGACGATTTTTTTGTGTGTTATGAGATTTTTAGATTCAGACCGCCAACAAGTGCCTTTTATATTTGAAATAAACACACCTACGTTACCGATGTAATTTGTCACAGACTCACTGAGCGTGGCAGCAACCGCAGTCGTGCTTGGACCCATTCTGATTTTTTTTAAGTTGAGGTAACCAGCCATTTTTCATCTGTTTTGCGTGACAGTTTCAGCATAAACAAGTTTAGTGTTCTCTTTTGCAAACGCCCTACTCGCAGCACTTTTTGCCTTTGCACGGAGCGCTGATTTATTTGTTTACTAGCTGTTAAATGTTGCGCCTCAATTTTAATTCTCTGAGAAAATGAGAGCAAGATGTGAGAGTGTGAGGGTTTGATTGTTGCTGCTGTTGCTGTTGCCTAATTTATATTCAAAGAGAGTGAAAGAGCTAAATGCTGCATTTTCTACGCGTCCACTGACCGAGCTATTAAGACTAAAAAATAGCTGTCAAAATGAGATCGACTCGTGATAGGCCAATAGTTGCGCTCAACTTTGTTCTTGGCTCAAAAATATCTTGAATGGATTGTCTGATATAACATAAATGTATCAAATGCTGTGAATGTCTGCATCACAAAATCTAAACCGTAGCTTGAACGAGAGAATGTTTGGACGAGTACCATCTTATGACTGTAAAATAATTAAAATCATTTTAACCAAAATCGGATTTTATTTCATTTCTACATCTCCACTCTGATTGTTATCTTCATTCTTCTTCAGTTTTCTTCGTTTTACGTAATGGTCAATTTTGGTCTCGAGGGTAGCTGAAAATCCAAAATTGCAGTACATGAAGACTTCTCATTGCAGCTTTTTTTAGGTGGGATTTGCGTACTTATAAGGGGTGATTTAAAACAAAGCAGTTTATGATTTTCCCATTCAGCAAATTCCATAAAAATTGCTGTTTCCATTAATCAGACGTTGGTATTTATCATTTAAAGAGTTGAAAAAAACCCATTAAAATACTTATTCTAAATTGAAATGAAAAAAAACTAGTAAAAAAATATTATTTGGTTAAAAACCAGTGAATAATTCTCAAAATAAATCAACTCACAGCATGTTTGCCTCTTGAGCAAGGGCTGGTAGACCTTCGGCTTGACACCCATCACAAGGCTGTCGGCTTGGGACAGAACCGGTGCCTCGAGTTTTGGTTCAACATTGGCGAGCATTTTCCCAATCATGGCCGCTCTGTTCAATGCGCAAAATAATAAGAACAAAATAGATGGCTTAGTTGTTAGATTACTTGACAGCATTAGCGGTCCACATGGCCTGCATCTTCAGCACGACTCGAGAAAGCTCCTCCTGCTCATGCTGCCAGTCGAGCGGATGTTCATATTCACACTCAAAAAGAACCAAAGGCAGATCCACCGCCAGCGGGTACTGAGGCTTTGGCTGCTCAGGGTTTAGAAGTTGGGTGACAATTTGTGGATCCTCTTTGCCTTCTCCAACCAGAAACAGGACTGAGACAATACAACGAATTTGATGCCACAGGAATGCTTTGCCTTCGACAGTCACTTCACACATGTCATACGGACTCTCCAACTAAAAATAAAGATACAAAGGAAAATACAATAAATTGCAAAAATCTTATAAATTCAAGGGACTTTAGGCTTATTAAAAAGAACAGTGAATTTAAAATGGTATAATATATTGTAAAGGTGTTTTTCTTTTTTTAAGGAGCAAACTAATGGAATTACTAGAATTATAGCAACTTTAAACCTCTAAATCCCTGTAAACAATTTAAAATGCCAAAACCATCAAAATCATGATGTTTATGAAGTGATTTCACTGTTTGTAAATAATCAAATTAGCTTAAAAATCTATTCATTTCCTATATATTGGAGCAGTGTGTTTTACACAACATGTCGTTGTAAATTTAGTAAAGTATTGGATGTTACAACATTTTTTTTTAAATTTAGAAGGAAACTCACGTGTGGATCATTTTGCTGCATGACTGTCACAGAGGCCTGAAAAATGGATCTCTTGTAATCGACCACTCCATTGCCGACGTCCATTTTGCAGAAGTTGCGGAAGTCGTGGCCACCGACCAGCAAGGCAGCTGCTTTCTCCATCAGTCCTAGGTCAAGGCTTCCCCTTGGGAAAAAGTACCTGTACTTTCTCCGCACACAGTCGAAACGCGCCGAAAATTCAGGGGAGGGAGCTGGCGCCCAACTTAGCACCCTGATTTCGTCTGGCAGCAGTCGATTCAGCATCTTGCAGTAAGGCAACTCCTGGGATAGGTCGGTCGCCTCTGAAGGGAGTTTACTCCGAACATCAATCGATATTACCTTCAGAGAAAGTATTTTATTAATACTGTTGCTCAAATTTTTGTTGTGTCAGCCCAAACCCAGTAATTATAAAAAACATATATTTTAGTGTCAATGAAATATAAAAAAATGATCAACAAAAATGATCAAATTAGAAAGTAAAATTTGTAAAACTATTTTAGGAAACAAAACCAACACAACAATAAATCGATCTTATAAAGCCTTAAAAACATAATATTCCATTTTCTAGGTTCCAATTAACCCCTTTTACGTAAATAAATGAGTTAAATTTAATAAATCAAAACGTTTAACCACCTGGCTAAAAGCACTAACTCCTTTGTCCGTTCGGCCGCATCTGTGGTAGTTGCTACTTTGGCGGTCTTGGATCAGACACGATTTAGTCAGAGCTAGGAAGAGATGGTGCTCAATGGTTTTGGTCGAGTTGTCCTGGACAGCGTAGCCATCCAGGTCCCAGCCAAGGTAGAGGATTCGGAGCAAAATCCGTTTCTTGCTGCATCTAAAATTAAATTTTAATAATTATTGCACCTTGTTATTAAATGATTGGCACATTTTACTTTGAAAAATCGAATGGTCTGTTTTTCTTCTTTAATATGCACGTCTCCTCAGAAGTATCACTATTAATTTTGTCCATTCCAATTAAGGTGGCATTATTACTAACGTTGCTTCCACTCTTCTTAATAATATTCTTCAACTGGTAAGTGTAGGCCTCCAATTGCTGCACTCTGGCGACTAGCTCCTATGATTGAACTGGATTATTAGTAAAAGGTCTTCCGGTTAGCTTAATTAAAAATCACCTCGTGAGAAAATTTCTTCAACTCGTCCTCAGGTGTTAAATGAGTCCGGAATTTTGATCGTTTTCGATCAATTGAAAACTCAGCTTGCTTCTTGTTTTCTGCCATTGTCCTGACAATAATTGTGTCTAACTTTTCAGTTTTACAATTTTATTATCTTCTAAAGCACATATAAATTTGTATTTAACTCCTGGACTTGAACATATAATTATACTCAAGAGATCAGAGATCTTAAATTGATTGATCACTTGACCTGGAAAAAGGCGAAACACATAATAAACAATTTGTGCAGCTGCAGGACAGTATGCGGCGTGTTTTTGTTGACATTGTGCCATGGTGGTACATTTGAACCAGTTTGACCAACATGACTTGTAAAAAGCGCGAGGGGATTGTTTTGCTGTTTAGCGATAGCAGTCCAGATTACCGATCAGAGCTCGGAGCCTTTTACCTTTTACGTCAGGCATCAGGCACTCGTGATTCCTGAATGACGCTTTGAAACATAATTAGAAATAACCGCATTAGGTATTAACCGTAAATGAGTTTGAATCAGTTCGTCAGATTCGCGTAGACCATTTTATGACAACGTCATTATATAATATTAACAGGATAACACAGTTAAAAATAAAATATTCAATTGAAATTCAAGCTAAAACTTGATCAACATGTCGGAACAGTTCAATTAATCTATTTAAAATATTTCAATTTAGAGAAATGAGACAAATACAAACATATAATCCTGCAAACGAAATATATATATATACATATTAACGTTATTTCTATTTGCAGGAACGTAGAAAGACGAGAACTACTAAATTTTACTGGAGTTTATTTTATAATTTTCCGTTTAATTAATTATCAGCAAATATCACCTAATTTAAACCATTCCAGAGTGGTAAATAATATTGTAAAACCAAATCAAGTCATTTCATTTAAATGTGTTTCCCAAAACTTGCCTCCGAAAAAATCCCACATACATTTTGAAGTCCAACTCGCAAAAAAAAATAATAACGAATTTGATGTAATTATATTGTAATGATCGATTAAGACAAGCGATTGTTTCTTTTTAGTTTAAGAAGTTTGTAAATATTCATGAGAAAAATTCAGAGGTGAAAATTTTGTAAATTTATCAAGACTTTCTGCCCCTCTTATTTCAGAGCTATGTTTGAAAATGAAGAAAAGATAATTTATGTCATGTAATTACACATCGGTTTAATTTCATAATTTAAATTCTGAAAAATACAAAGCACAGTTACATTAAAAAAAATGTTCTAAATAATTATTCAAAGTGTGACTCATAACAATTATGATCAATATATGTATACACTGTTGTGCAAAAAGTGCTGTCTAAATAGTGCTTAAGGCAGGCACAGCCGAAAGCCGAAATTGCAAATTCATCGCTCCTTTCTACACACGCTCGAGAGTGTATAATGCACGGAGAGTGTGTCCAAGCGTGGGCGGCACGAAGACAAAGCAAAAAATCCTACACGCGGCCCAAAAATGAAAAGGTCGCTTTGGGGGCAACCTGAGCATATAAAAAAGCCGAAGATTGAAAAAAAAGTTTCAGCATTTTATTTTTTCTTCTTCTCGTGCGTAACCGCTGCACGCACGGAGCAGCATTCATCTCAAGAGAGTAGGCCGAAATGCAAAAGTGTTCCAGCACCGCGAGGGCAGCGCATCTCGGCAGGCAGAAAATGATGAGCAATTCACACACTTCGATCGGCCGAGAGGAGCGCAACCTCTGGCGACGCGCGCTCCCACAGCTAGCAGACTTTCACCACTCGCTCGTAAAAAAAGAAACAAGCGCGAATGGCAAAAGTAAAATAAAATCTCTGCTGTCGCGCCTCCTCTTCACGCTGCCGTCGCTTTTTCCGCCAACACTCGCGTTATGTGCGAACTTTGTCCATATTTTCAGAAGATGTTACGCAATTTTATTTGATGATGTGAATACACTTGTCATTTCAAGGGGCATTCGGCTACTTGATTAATTGAATTTTTTCCCAGTGTCGAATCCTTGACTGCATTACTGCAATAGTAGTTTTTCAACATGTCGAGTGATTGAGGAAGAAAGAGAAGGTTCATTGCAATATCAGTTGCTGACATTATAATTAAACAAACCAATCATGTATTGTTGATGTAACGTTTTATTTGCTTTAACACTACTTATAAATTAGTCACACAGAATTCGTTAAAAAAATGTTGCTCAAAAATTGGAATGCCTTCTTTTTTCAGCTCTTGTGAGGATCAATAAGGCTGTGAAAATGAGATAGTTGACTATTTATTTTGGGATATAGGTCTCACTTAGCCACGTAATTTTAGGTGGCGGCTGGCTGAACAGGCTGCAACCGAATTTTGGCCTAGCGGCGTCGACTGAGCGATTTAGCAGGCGGCTGGCAAACTTTTTAAAGTGAAGTTTGATAGTGCTTAGCAGTCGGAATGGTAGGAGGACAATTTTTGCTCCGGCACTTTTCAATTTTTCTACTTTTTGACCGGTGGCTCGCACAGCTTGGTCAAATTCGCGGCGGCTGGCGGCTAACCATAATGTGACCCAACATTTTCCGGCTGGCTGAGACCTCTACTGCTGGACCTTTAATAAGCACAAATAGAGGTCTCAGCCAGCCGCACTGCGCCGCATCAGCCAGCAAATTTTGGGTCATGTGGTGGTCAGCCGCCAGCCACCGTGAATCTGGCTAACAAGTTGTGCCAGCCGCAGGTAAAAAATGGGTAAAAAATCAAAAAATCTAGGAGAAAAATATTCTTCCGGCCCTTTGTACTATCAAAATTCACGTTTAAAATATTGTCAGCCAGCCGCCGCCACAGGCTAAAAATTCGGCTAAGCCGTCGTCTTAAATCTCGTGGCTATGATTGTGAGACCTCTAAGCAAGAATTATGCAATTTACGCCTGAAATTAATGGTATCTTTCCACTCTAAAGCTAATCAGATCTAAAATCAGCATTTATGACTCTCCAAGTTTTGGTGCTAGCCGCTCAGACAAGCTACCTTTTGAGTTGCTTGAGCGGCGTGTCTGTGTCACCGCACGATGGTCTCGCTGCTTTTTCTGAATGGGGACCTGCAGTGTGCCAAACATGTGTGCTCGGTCAGCGGCTTCTTTCATGCGAGCCGGCGCGTCGACGTAATTATTGTTTTGATTAAGTTTTCTCCTTTCGCCCAACAAGGCCGTTCGCCAGCGCAATTGTACAAATTGTCGTGTCGTCGTCGCGAGCGCTGCCACGGCGGTTTTGTAACCAAATTGCGAGGCTATTCATTTGGGCTTTATTGGCTGGACACGATGTCTGTGTCCTGAATGTTTTTTGCACTCAAAGCCGCCGTCGGTGATTCTTCTCTCAATGGCTGAGTAAATATAGCCTGCACGCTCGACGGAGTCTGGCGCGCGTATTGCAGAAACGCTCACCGCTGCCATTCATGAGGAGAGCAGGAGAGAATCAGTCCCGGCGACGGCGGTGGCGACGAGCGGCCGGGAGTGCGCCGCCGCGTTAATTAGATGCAATTTTATGAAAGTGAAAACACACTTGTCTGTGCACACCATATTTTGCTGTCAATGAGTGAAATATTCATAAACGCCGTCACTTGGCTCTCTGTCTGCTATATGCACTCAGGAAGTTACAAATCAGGCGTTTTCAAATCTAGGGAGCAACAAACTATGGCTCTCATTTTTCTTGCTGTGAGCTCCTTCAATAAATTTAAGTCAAAATTTTAGATAGGGTCAACGCTGAAAAACGGATGTTTGTGCATTAAAAATTATTTGTTTAAATTAACGTTTAATTGAGATTTTCTTTCGTTTGGTAAAATGTACCATCAATTTTGTGCCTATTTGGTATATTGCGAGGCTAGAAGTTTTAAATTGATTAGATCTTTTTGCTCTTTTTATCCCTGTCTGAGGAACGATCTGAATTTCAGATGTTTTAAATTAGCTACTAATTGTTCTAAAATGGGGCTAGAAGAATAGAACTTGGAGCAAAAGAACAGATCTGGAAGATTTAAAAAAGTATTTTAAATTTGTTACCTGATTTGAAATAACTTAGGAAAAATTGAAAATAAAAAATATAAAATCGTAATTATTCTGGTTATGATTCTGGTCACTTCAACCAAATTTAGCTGATGTTTTGAAGAAAATGTACAACTTCTAAGTGATAATTCATAAAGAAGTTTTGAAAAAATAAACGAAATTATTTTGAATTTACTCGCAAGTTTTTTATAAGCTTATAAAAAACAGTTTTCAAGTTTGAATGTTTATTCAGATGGTTTTCCATTTAATCAATCTCTTGTTTCGCTCAAATAACATTGGTTCAATGAAAAACCTTAAAAATTTACGATTCATGCTTTTCATGGTCCGTTACAAGTTACAAGTCACTGTCTATGTAATTGATTGCTGAAAATAATCTGAATCTGAAGTTCAGATATACTAGTGTTTTTATTTAGCATTCAAAAAACACTGCCTCATCTTACAATTAGGCTCAAATTTAAAGCCAACACGCCATATATCACACCTGTGAAACTTGCTTTCAAGAAGTGAAAATTAAATTTGTCAACCACGTCCGCCCCTGCAACGAATTTTAAAATGTGACTGGCAGACGCAGAGGCGAAGGTGAGGTCAACGGTCGAACGAATTTTAGACAGGGCGAAAATAATTATCGACTGCGCCGAGTTGAACGATCTGCGCTGCAAAGACCAGTTTCACAAATATACGTGCGCACATATACATCGCGACGAGGAGGTGGATTAAAGGACGAATTTTAAACAGCCGCCGCCCCTCCATGCGCGCCGAGCTGGACCGCTACCTTTCTATATAAAAGACTTGCGAACGCCGACGTGCGAGTTTTGTCGAAAGTAGTTTGCTGCTCGGCAAGCAGCACCTTTGTTTTGTCTCTAGCTCGTCGCCGGCCAGATGAAGTTACCCTCCGCGGCCGCCGCAACCCTCTGCACCCTGCTGCTTGTCCAAAATGGTGAGTTCAACGCCCGCAATAATTTGTGCCCTGCAAATTCGAGACATGCTCAATTTCGTTTTCAGATGAGTTTTCTGATAAGTCTCTATGTAGTCCTTGCTCTACCGAAAAAAATTAACTCAGAGAAGGGGATTGCACTGATTAATTTTCCCCCAGCGTGCATCAATGACCTATATAGGCCATATATTGCTGTAAACTGCAAAGAAACTTATCAAAACTGAAAAAAACTTCAAATTTTGACTATTCATTACTAAATAATCATATGTAAGATTCTGATAAATTTTTTGATTAATTTGTTTATTGGTTATGGTAACAAAGTCGAAGAATAGTCAACCTATATTGAGATTATTTTTTACTGAGTGAGATTTCTCGAGAGAACTGGAAAATGTATCTAGTAAAAATTTTGAGATCGAGGAGTAATTTGTAACGAGTTGAATTTTTCATTTACTGTTTTTTAGTTCAGTTCACGAACATTTCACAATTCACTTAAGCTGAGATTATTAGGACTTGTATGAATAAAATGCCTTAAGCAGAAGATCAATTATTGTTAAAAAGTGATTTAAAATATCGCATTAAGCGGCCCTAAATAAAAGCCATCTAAAAATTCCTGATAATTGAATTATTTATCTCAGGGTAAACGAGTGATGAATTTAGCTTAAAATCATGGAGGATTTTTGCACAGAACCTTCTAAGATAGATTTACGAAATTTTTCGGAAATGAATGAACGACTTCGGTAAAAAAACTGTTGAATAATTTTCGAAGCTCAAAGTTGTACGAGTTATTTAGTTTAAATATAATTGTAAATTAGCAACAAATTTATAATTCAAATACCAAATAGTATTAAATGAATTTCTTTGCATATATGACTTGCGTGAAGTTCCAAAACGGCCTTAATTTCCGATTAAAATTTCTGCGGGTGGTGAATTTTTATGAAACAAATTCGCACGTTTCGTGAGCGCATTAACAATTCAAAAGTTGTGCAAAAAGCGGCGTAAAATGTGCGAAAATGCATGATATGAGATAATAAAACGTCTAATTAATTCCACCCGGCACCATGCGTTATGAAAATCGTGGCAATGACACGAAGCGTGAAATGTATTGTTGCGCGGCTGCGGGCGATGCTTTTGTTGTTGTTGTTTTGCCGCTGCAGCAGGCCCGAATTAGAGCCTTGCGTGCCACTCTGGTTTAAGGAAATTTCGACAGTCGCAAACGCCTTATATAGAGAGGGAATATAGGAATACAAAATTCAGTCAAGGCCGCTTTGTTTGTATTTTCTTATCCAGATAAAGCAGATTTAATTAGTTTTGTGCTAGAAATTTAATCGGCAAAATGCCTCTCGTTTTATGGCGTTTGTGTAAGACGCGTGTTCTTGAGAAATCATAGAGCTGAATGATGCGCGATTCTATATTTATAAAAAAGGAAAATACATAGAGATGTGCACATTGTGAATTATCACTAGTTTGCCCTTGCTGCATGCGCGTCAATTTGAATTATTCACACTCACCGTCCCTCTATAGTTGCAAGAAAGTTGCACACGTGTGTCTATTAATGCACAAATACACAATGTATTAAATGTTTGTGCGAAACCCTTGGATGAGAACTGTTTATAGCTGTTCGTATATGGAATAAGACCATCTAAAGAACAGTTTCTGGCTCTTCTGAGAAAAATTTGTCCTCGCCACAAATTGTGACCGTTGCCAAATTTTCTCACCTCTTTTCTGAGGCTAATGGATTCGGCGTAAAAAGGTATATAACCCAATTGAACGCAGCATCTTCTGCCAATTAAGCAATTCCCTAATCGACTTCACCAATTTCACTCTCTAGTGGCCGAAGTGTCTTATAATCTCGATCAGAGCCAACAAAATAGGAGCACAAGCAACTCGCTGATCTTGTTTTGTGAGTGTGCGTGAAATTTGGCTGCGAAATCGCGCGCGGAGCGAAGACACACGGCGAAGCAAGCGAGCGAGAGAGAAAAAAATCGCCTCCGAGGAGTCCTCTCTTGACAATGCCTTATGTAGGTGACCTTGAAATCCCAATTTCTTTTCGTTTTGGATGCTCTTTCTTTCCGACTGTCTTTCAAGCCGCGTGTGCAATTAAAAACAAACCACGCCGAGTTTTCTCAGGAAAAGCAGCCGCGCAACAATACGAAACGACTTTTTCTCGTGCTTTCGCAACGGATGATTAATTATTCACGAGTGAAATTATCTCATCCGATCGCGCGAGATGCGCGTCCGCCGACACGAAAATTTCAGAGCACATTTTGCCCGCTTTTGCAACACGCCGAAATGATTATTTTGCTATAGACTACGTGCGTAACGTTAATTTTGAGTTGCAAACAGGTTAATTTCTTTGCCCGGGGTCTACGAGAGCGGACAGTGCACCTGGAAATATGAATTTAATTGCGACCGTGCTTCGAGCCACGTGAAATACAAAAAAAATCAGTACATAGCACGTGCCGAATCCAGAGACTGTTAGCCAAGTGCGCTTAATTGTCGCTGTTAAGTAATCGATTAGACAACCAGCTTTTGCAACGATTGCTTTTCAATCCGCCTAACAAGCAGATTTTAATTGAGGATGTTGGCCAGTGATTGCAGGATACTGCATTTTGCGATACAAAAAACGTAATTTAACTGTTGCAAGAACATCCAATTGCCCTGCCAATTTCACTTCCTGAACAGACAAGGGAGCAAATCTTTTTAGTCAGAAAGTTAAATGCTATACAAGTTAATCGTTTGATTACGACAGGATCATATTCAAAATTTTAGATGCAATAATTAAATTCCTTTACATTTTATCAACTTGACACCAAGAATTAATGGTTCAAATTAAAACTGTTGAGCCAAAACGATGATTGAATCAGATGACTTGTCCTAGAAAACACTAAATGGGCGTGTAGTTTGCAATACAAAATGCTAAACAGTTCTATTTTTGTCTATAGCACACATTTTAAAAGATCAAGCTAATGTGGTGCAAAATTCATCTGAACTGATTGATTTATTTTATTTTCTATTAAAAAAATGAATCAAAATATATATTTGATGTGAATGTTTGAATTATTAAATATTTTCTCATTTTTAATCTTTATTTAGATTGAGAAAAATTAAAAACTTGAAAATTAAGGTCATCCAAAAATTACCAATATAAAAATGTAATGTGAAAAATTCTTTTCCCAGCATTTAAAACCACATTTCCTAAAACACCAGTTCAAACAAAAGTGGTGTGCAATTTTCTGTAAAATAAAAGCAGTTCATCCAATTCAACAGATTTCACCCAATTTAAACTGAGCGCAACGTAATTACAGCATTATTCATCCAATGGTATGTTGCATAAGCGCAGGGACAAAATAGTCGTGTGCTTTTATTCGCGACCCATGGTGTAATTTAACGCCAACAGCGCATTTCTCTTCCAATTTTTGTGTAACGACAACACACACGCTGGTACTCGGATCCAGCTGTGCAGTGCACACACGTATGTATTTAGAGTATTGTCTTTCCCCTGGCTGCATGCATTTATTATTTTCACGTAAAATGCACTCGTCGTGCTTTCTACGACCTGATGGACTGGCACTTCAATAAATTAACATGCCCTCGCCAGCATTTACCTGATTGCACTTTAGAAAGGCGCGCGCACGGGGATTATTTTCTGTGCTCGCACATTGCATTTGGATATAAAATAATTTTGCTCTCCCCGCGCGCGCGTGGCGAGAGATATCTTTGCCCGTTGTCTCTCAAGCCATCACCATCACCGCAGCGAAAGAAAGGTCGAAATTTCTCTTAACAAAAGGGCGCGTTTGAAGTGCAGTGTGTGCTTTCTTATTTTCAAGACCCGCCGTCGCAGCTGCAATGATATTTGATATACAGCGGCGAGGCAGGAAGTCGCAGTACTCTTAACATATATGAGATATTTATTAAATATTTGTAAAAGACTTACAAACCATTAAAATATGATCAGACGGTTTCTTCGCATTAATTAAAAAAATAGTATATATTTCCGAACCTATGGAGGCCTGACTTATTGACCTTTAAGCTTAAAAATTCGATGCTTTATTTTTCAGTGAACTGCCTTAAAGAAAAGGATGAAGATGATCCGGGCTATTTTGGCAAGCCGTTGGGCAAGCTGAGCGAGCACCATCATGCGGTCAAGGGTTTCGTGTACGCCATTGACTCAAGGACACTGCACATCAGACACTTCACGTACGACGGAGAGGGACCAGGTCAGTAATTTAGCCAGAAACTTAGAATTGCCTTCTTACATCAAATTTCTTTCGATTCAAGGCGCCTACTTCTACGCTGGAAACTCCAAGTCACCTAGTTCTTCCGGATTCCGGCTCAGGGACGAAAGGGGCAGGTAAATTAATTGCCAAATTTATATCGCATCATTCTTTCTGGGTCAATTTTGTGTCCAGTCTCTGAAAATCTCGTTTCCGCCGGCTGATCATTTTTTCGGCTCGTGTTTTAATTGAAAAAGAGCAGACCGGCGCCTTTCGGTCGGCGGTGTGAGCCAGAGGAGCTGGCTCG
Source organism: Cloeon dipterum (assembly GCF_949628265.1). Taxonomy (NCBI): domain Eukaryota; kingdom Metazoa; phylum Arthropoda; class Insecta; order Ephemeroptera; family Baetidae; genus Cloeon; species Cloeon dipterum. The sequence continues at coordinate 9,207,475 of NC_088790.1, read as the reverse complement.
CAGATGGATTGAGAGTGTATATGTATGAGTACAGTTAAATGGTGCTCCAAATTCAATGTTGCAGTCCCAAGGTGTTGAGAAAGTACAACGACGAGCACATCACTTTGTCCCTACCCGAGGGCAAAACCTTGAACAGCATCAAGTGGTTCTCGGTCTGGTGCGAGGATTTCTCGGTAAGCAGACTCTGGATTTATTGCGCTGGTCGCGACGAGATTTGTTTCTCTCCTCGCTGCGCACGCCAATTCCACTTTCTTTTTCGCCTTTTGTTTCGCACTTCACTTTGTTCCGTTCGCCGTTCAATTTTTCCCGTTGCAGTCACGCAATCTTCATTTCGTGCGAGAGCACATTATAGAGGTTCATGCTACCGGGAAAAGTGATTTCGTTTTTAACCATCGCCTCCTGCCCCCATTTGCGCGATCGTAAAGTTATATACTCGGGCAAATAGTCGTGAGACGGGATTTGTCATGAGTTATTAGGCCATTGTTGCGATTTTCAGGTCAACTTCGGAGACGTGAAGATCCCCAAGGGCTTCGAGTACCCAAAGCCGCAGAAATTGGGGTCGCTCTCTGGAATTCATCATGTTTCGTCTGACCCCGTGGTTATTGTCGACGCCCAAACCTTCCTTGTTCCAAACTTTTCATACGACGGTGAAGCTCCAGGTAAAACATCAATAACTAAGCAATAAAGTTTTATTTTATAAACATGTTCATTTATTAGCATTTTCATTTACACCACTATTAGACATGAAATCAGTAAAACTGTCAAATTATGTTTGTTTAGACGCGAAATTCTGGGTCGGAAGTGGTGAAACTCCCACCCCCCAGGGCATCAAGGTGGCCGACGAAAACGGCAGTTTCGACCCTCTCAAGAAATACGACAGCAAAACCTTGGTCATCACCCTTCCAGGCACGCTGACTGTTCACGAAATAGGTCACTTTGGCGTGTGGTGCGAGGCGTTCGCGGTCGACTTTGGCCACGTGAAGGTTCCCCCATACGCACTCGTGCCACCCTCCCTGCGGATGCTCAACGTCTCGCCTCAGGTACGCTCAAATGCAATGAAAAACCTTTGGTATCAGAATAGCATGTCCTGGCTTCATCGATTTTAAAATTACAATTGAACTCGACATCAATTAACCCGAGGTTGACTCGTGTTTGTACGGCATGTGAATGTTTTTAACCAAATATCCACGATTCAATCACATAATATGGGTGAAGTTTCTCTCCTTACGCCTCTCTTTCCTGCGAACCAAACCAAACTCTAGTCCCTGTAAAGACAAGCGACCGACAAAGACAAATTTCAAGACAGAACGAGACGCAATGGACTGCCTGACAGACGGGATCGCAGCCCCGAATCTGACATGGCTTTTCTTGCAGAAACCAAAAAGCCTGGAAGACATATTCTACAGCTACCCTGAGCTGCAGGTGGCTGCATCGTCACCTGAAAGGCGTTTGTCAACGAATTTCTTCCCTCAAGATGTCCAGCCAGTGACATTCAAGCCACCGCTTCAATCGTATTACCCTCCCGCATCGACGTACGCATTGGCTTCCAATCATCAGCCGCTAGTGTACGTGCCACCCCAGAGGCAGGTCTACCACTTCTACACGCAACCCCAACAAGATTACTACATCGGCGAACAGCAACAACAGCTCACGAGCGTGGCTCCACAACCAGCCGAGCAGCAAAATTCCCAACAACAAGTGTTCTACCATTTCTGAGCACCACACAGCCTGAACTTAAATTTGGAAAGCCGTAGATTTCTGAATCAACTCAGATTCCAATATTTTGTTACATATATTATATATTCGCGCGTACATTTTATTTATTGCTCCCCTAACTTATTTTTGTTAAGCGGGCTCCAGTACAGAGGCGTAAGGAGAGATGAATAGAATAAAGGCGTTTTTTGTACAACTGTCGTCTAGTTATTTACAATCCTTTTTCAACCGTATTTTAGTCGCGGCTGAATTGCGAAGTTCTTCACGATTCGTCGGAATTCGAGGTGCGCTGGGCCCTCGCCGGAGAGAGCGCAGTTATTCAACTTGTCGGAAAAATTGGTGAGCATGTTAATTTCATAAGATTCGACTCAATCGGATCTCAACGTTCCGCAGACTCTGGAGACTACATGGCATTTGGTTTATCTGGAGACGTCTCCAAAACGAAAATGATTGGCGGAGATGCAGTAGTGGCTTGGATTGACCCTGAGGACAATCAAGGCTACGCAGTGGACTACTACCTAGAGGGAAAATCTCAATGTGCCGGCAGCAGAGGCAGTTGTCCTGACAACAACCTCAGGGTAATGGATTCGACTTGCGAAAAGGCAATATTTTACTGTTTAAAATCCTACAGGACGAAACCGCAAGCGTCAGGTTGCTGAACTCAGCCATGGTCAACGGATACACTATAGTGACTTATCAGAGAGCACTCCAAGGATCCGACGAGTTTGACAAACCTATCTTTAACAACGGAACGGAGCAAGCGGTCATCTGGGGAATAGGGCCTCTGAACTCAAAAAAAGAAGTTTCTTTCCACTCCATCTACCCTAAAGGTATGTTTTGTGCTTTAATACTAACAATAAGTTAAGAAAACAAAACACGTCCATGCTGCAGGCAACGTTAAGCTCAACTTCAACCGCTACCCTGAATGGAACTGCCAAAAACCCGAGGAGGGCAGCACTCCTTCCTCAGCTCTGACCGACCTGGAGAAGGAAATGAGTGTTTCAGCTGCTACTCCTAAGCCCGTAGAAGTACCCAAAGACGCTTGGTCTATTCCCCCTATTCCCTGTTATGAACCTGAAGACGGTGTCTTCTACGCTCAAATGGGACCCACTGGCGGGAAAAGAGGATATTCAGCAATTACAGGTATGAGAGTCATCAGTGAATGACCTGTTTGAAATTACCATAGTCAATGAAAGCCCAGGATATTTAAAATCGATGCTCCGTTTTTGAGCAAGAAAATTATGACAAAAATAAAAACATTCCAACCTCGAATTTCAATCGCTTAGATAGTTAATACAGAAGCATGGAAAAAAGAATACAAATACGTACTTATGCATAAGTTATTAGACGGCCATTACGACCTTAAAATACCATTTTTACAGATGCAATTATTAACGTTTTAATTTAAGTCTTGTAAAATTTGTCATATTATTAATAGTTAAAATTTTAAAGATACACTGCAAACCTTGATGGCCTTAATTGTCGTGCTTTGAGTAGTTATAGATGTGCTACTTTAAATTCAAAGTTCAAGGTGCATAGTAAGCATAAACATAAAAGTTAAGTTGATTTGGGTCAGACTAGAATAAATTAAATTATTATTTTGCACAGGCCACGTCGGTTGGGGAATCTCCTGGTTCATAAACGGCCTGCTCATCCCTGAAATTAACGTGGTTAGAGGAAAGAGCTACACATTTGTGGTTGAAGGCGGAGACAATATCGATATTCCTGCTAGATACCATCCCTTCTATATCACCGACGACGCTGTCGGTGGCTATGAGCACAAGACTTCTGAAGAAAAAAAGGTACTCGTCCTTAAAGAAAGGAGTTAAAAGAGCAAATAAATAATCAAACTATTCGGCAGGCTATAAAAGTTTTCGCTGGCGTTAAATTCGACAAGAGGGGTAGAGCAACTCCTACCGGCACTGGTCGCTTTTGCAACTGGACGCCCAGCCCTGACCACGCGGCGGACGACAGCCCCTCTTTTGGAGCTTACCAACAAACACTCAAGCTGGAGTGTGACGAAGGCGAGCCAGGCATTCTGCAGTGGACGCCCGACAACAACACGCCTGATACTGTTTACTATCAGGTATAAAAAATAAAAAGATGGAAGAGATGCGGAGGGGAATTTTAAATTTGTTTTACAATTTATGGTTTTATCTTTCCTTTGCTTTTTAGGCAAGTTGATTTAAATAACGTAATTGATTTTAGAATCACTACGTCAGCCATAATTTAATTTTTGATCTCAATTAGGAAGCAATTTTAAATGAAAATCAAGATTGAATTATTATGGGGATAAATTGGTATTTCTTAATTGGCTGTAAATCTCATTAATTTTATTGCAGTGTTACACTCACCGGTATTTGGGCTGGAAAATAAACGTCCATGACAGCTGCGACCAGCAGCCGGCACGATCTGACGCCGCCGCTGAAGACCCGATTGACAGGAAGGGAACCGCGGAGGAGGAGCCAGAAGAGGCTGCCAGCGTCAACGTAGAGACTAGGGTTAAAGTTCCTTACGGTGAGAAGGTGGCCGTCGTGCCAGACGCCGTCCTGTCCGCGTCACACGATTTGCTGCCACCGTCTGCTGCCCAAGTGTCCTACGTGAGCAGCCTGACTTCCAGAAGAGACGAAGAAGTCGTTGTGGCCAATAAGGACGAGCCAGAGTCCAAGGAGCACCCGCAGTTCGAAAGTCCCAAGTACACTGAGACCTTGGAGCCCATGTTTGTCGCTTCACCAGTGGACAGGAACTTCAAGGACACGTCCAGGCTCTCTAACTTCCCCTCCAGCTTTAACAAGGGTAAGCACTTTGTGCGGAGACAGCACTCTCCGCCGCAGCAGAGACTGCGCTATCCGCACGTCACCCAAAAGCGGGCGCATTATTTCCGACGCCCGCAGCATCTGCAGTATTGAATCGACGGACTTTTTTGAGAAATCCTTTTAGTCAGAAAGTGTTAACCCCCCAAACGAAACGATCGACCGAAGCATTATTACCTGACTCGAGATTATTAACTGTTTAAGTGGTTTTTGAATTTGTTTCAAACTGCACGTGATCTTTTTGTGTTTGTGTATATCAAACTAGAAATAAATTTCTTCTATTGACATTGTCTAAATTCGAATCATAGTTTAGAAAACAGCCGAAGACGTCAAAAAACTGAGTTTTTGCTACAATCGCATTTGATGCCACGCGATCTTGCCCTGAATGCAGCCCGACACGAGAACAGGCTCGACCGGGCTAAATTTAGTGCAAGCGACCACATTACCGTGACAAATGTTGGTTCGCACTTCATACAAGCATTTAGAACCAGTGGGCGCGAGTGGCGAACCTTGTTTAGTCCACGGGTCTTCACAGTCAGGGCTGAATGCCAGTAATCTCACTCCAAAGCCAAAAGGCGAGCTCACCAGCCGTCCGTCTGGACTGAATGCCTGTTCCTTGATGAAGCCTTGCCCCACGTTTGATTCTTCACTGAAGTACAGCAGCCGTCGCTTGTTTTTATGGATCCGCGGGATTTCATTTAAGTCATCTAGATCCAAAGAAATTGATTTAAGTAATGAAGCGGAATGGACGCGCATAAGTGTCTTACCTAAATTAACATCCTCCTCTGACGAGAGTGCGTATTCGATCCTCTCTCTCGTAAATGAATTGGTGCTACTCCTGTCTATTTCTATGTCCTCGTCCTCATCTAGGTGGTTTTTGCGTGGCAATTCTTGAATGTCATGCAAACAAGTCCACTGGAACAGAACGTCATAGTTTCAGCATTAAAAAAATTGCAGAATATTCCTCTTAAAAATGCACTTTAATAATTTTTAACATTAAAATAGAATGAAAGGTTGAATTTGGGTTTGAATTTTGAATTTGTTCCAGAACAATTGAAGAATAACTATACAGAAGTTAAAAAATCAGCCAATTTTTGTTAAAAACGGAATGATAAAAAGCAATAATAAAAGAGCATTAAGAAAAATGCGTTTAAGTGTACCAAGGCAAAAATCACAGAGCTCACCTCAGAGTCGTGCTGTGCACTAGTGTTCCTACTGAGTGCGCACCAGCTGTTAGGATGGATTTCCAGGGAAGAAATCGCGGTGGATTCGTCACCACTGGGAAAGTCAGAAATAAGTTCAAGCCTGTTGTTTTTGCAGCTTTTCTTGAATCTTGATGTATATTTTGCTGCCTCAGGGATTATAGTCAGCGTTTCTTGCATCAGTCTGTACAGGCTAGGCTGAGAGATAAAATGTGTTAAGTTAGGAGTTTTCAGAAGTCACTTTAAGAATTACTTTAAAAAGTTTGAGATCCTCTTGGAAATTATCTAAGTTTAGATCATGCACAACCATTATATATCCAGATGAGGTGCTGACTACCAACTTGCTGCCATCAGGAGACAATTTTGTCCGCATTAAGTCGTTTGTTTTGAGCAAGGTCGTGTTAACACAGTCGTCTCCTGAAATTCTGGTCAAAGAAACAAATCAAATGTGAGTAGTTTTTCATGTTTTTTAAGATAACTTTTTGAGTCTAAAACAGTAAAGGAAAACAAAAATAATTGGGATTGAGGATCATAACTTCATTCATATCAAAGACAATGACACGAAAAATGTATGAAGTAAAATGCACAATGATTTCAAACTAATATTAGCGTTAAAACTAAAAGTTGATTTAATGAACAAAGTAGTTGGAATTTTACCCTTAAGATTTCAGGGAATAATCACCCATCGATTTAGGCTCTTTGAGGCAACTTATGCATAACGCTACTTATTTTCCATTGAATTAATGACTCTCTAAGCAAAACAATAATAGTGTGTTTCAAACTTAGCCAAAAATGCTTACTGAAAATGTTTTAAGTTTATTCAAAATTCAGAAAAATAATTTCAAATATAATTAAAATTTGAGAAATATGGAATTCATATTGTCAAACAATTGTGTTAAAAAATGCGTGAAAGTCTCTGAATTAGAAGGCTAAGAACAATGAAAATAACTGCTCCTGTGAATGATTTTACACCAGTATTTTCTAATAAAATTTGATTATATTGCAAATAAGACGAATCACAACATTAGCTCACTTATTTATATCCCAGCAAATGAGCTTCCAGTCAAAGCCTGAAGAGAGGACGACTCCTTGGGACGGGATAACCTCAACATTCTTGACCCAGCTTGTGTGACCTCTGAGCCGGCACAACGGTTCGCGAGAGGATCTCAAGTCCCACAACGCGACCGTGGTGTCATCGCTGCAGCTAAAAAAGCGTTGATCGTCGAGGAAAGTGATCGCGTTGACACAGTCTGTGTGAGCCTCCCGCAAGGCCAGCACTTGCTTTCTGCTCACGCAGTCAAACACCAGGACAGACTTCTTTTCGCAAGCTGACACAAGCTTTTTTCTGCGGTAAAATCAAAATTTAGACTCAACTTCTTGTAGTAGATAAATTATAAATATTTATTAATTCAAAAATAAAAATCTGCTTTCAAATACGAGATTAATTTACTGTCACCAACCCGTCGGGCGAGAATTGGAGGTTGAAAACAGCGCCATGCGAAGGGCCAGTGGCAGCGGAAGCAGTGAAGGCGTCAACTGGTTGAATGTTGTAGAAAAGCTTCGTTCTGAGTAAGTCCTGGACACCGATTGGCTGTTTCAGTCCTAGCTCTCTGCGCCTCAGGTATTCTCGGAAGGTCAAGCCTGACATTTAAACGCCTGCAGCATAGGAATCAATTAGTTACTTTAAGCGTAAAGGCTGCGCAAGTTGAGTCTCACGTGCTATATATGCGGCCAATCTTGTCTGTCAATATCGAATTAATTACTGCCTAAATTTTAGCTGCAACCGGAACCTGTAAAGATGATGTTGTTACTGTATTAGAATTTTAGGTTATAATCCATTTTGAAACACATAAAACGCTGTCATATGGACAATTAATAATATGAAACTGATGCCATTATGATGTTCGCTAAATAACAAATAGCTAAAATCGGCATCAAAATTTGTAATTTAAAAAATTATTATTTTCTGTTCCCCCCCGATTAATGTCACGATAAAATTGCGAAATTGTATCAAGTTCATTTGTGAATAAAATTTTAATAATTTTGAAGCAAGAGCAGGGAGCAGAGGGCATTGTAAGATTTAACGACAGATTTGTGGAAAAGAACTGCCGAATAAAATTGGACAAAGTTCGAAAAAAAAAGAATCGTAAAAATGTGGCTAATTTTTTATGAATAACAGCGACTGAAAGATTGGTCGAAAATACGAAGAGTTATTTTGACCGTCATTTTAATCCAACACGGAAGCAACTCACCTGCCGAAAGAAGTATTACTGTCAAAAAACCTCCATCACTTCTCTTATTGACCTTCACATTCACTATCTTCTCATCTACCACTTATCACCGACGGCGAACTTTTTTCTATGTTTCAATAGAAATTGGCTTTGAAACGGGCCCAAAGTTTGATCGACAGTCCTTCGCGAAACACTTTTTGAGAACACAAGCTTAGATCACAAAAATTTCAAATAGAATATGAGAAAATATTTCCGACGACCGGAGAGCCCTTTCAATTATGTAAGCGAACAAGGACCTTCAGTCTTCAGGTTGTTGCTCACACGGCAGCTCAGGTGTCTTTGTTGTTGTACAGTAGTTGGTAGCACTGCATCGCATCGCTGATGTTACTAACTAAGATTATGTACGGGTTTTATTATCAAATGTAATTTATTCAGGAATATGAAATTAAAATTTAAAAAGCTCTCTAATACAATTTCTCACTGATTTGCAAGCAGTCATTAAGAGAGGTAATTTGGTTTTGACAGGTTTTGACTTGTTTTTTAATTATTATTATGGCTAACCTGTTTGTGAGATTGTTTTGGATTTCCCTCCACTTTGCATGTTTTCATCAGTTCTGCGTTCATCTTCATCTGTGTTGTTTTTGGCGTCTGCATTACTTTGGGCATGTTTGACAGTTTACAAAACCTATTCCATAAGCTGAACCGATAAGTTAAAAATAATGGCAGATGATCCATTGAAAAGATTTATAGAAATCACAGGTATGAAATGCACAAACTCTAGGTCTTATTGTTAGGACTGCTCGTATTAATGTCTAATTTAAATGTAAAAATTAATTTTTGCTTTGCAGGCGCCTCTGAAGATGAGGCTGCAAATTTTCTGGGATCCAGAACCGACGTAGAGATCTGCGTGAATGATTACTTTGACTTCTTGGCCTCTGCAGGCGCACCACCACCCCCGGCCGAACCAGAGGTGCGAGCGCCAATAGCCCCGATTGAAGATGTCATGCTTCCGCCAGATGTAGCAAATCCACACGCACTTCCAGTTGTAGTCGACAATTTGAGGGACTTCAGGGTTGAAGCAGGTTAAACGAAATTAATTTTATATAGTGCTTTATTATCATATTATTTTGCACAGAACTACAACAGGCTGCCTTGACTGGAGAAGGGGACACGTCAAGAAGACGGTTTGAAGATCTCTTCCGGCCACCAGTGGACCTTTTATTCAAAGGAGGCGATTTTTTAAACGTATTGGTTCAAATGTTTCCATATAGTTTGGATTTCTAACATTGTGCACTCTCTAAAAAGGCCAAGGAATTTGCTAAATCGGAGAAAAAATGGATATTGGTTGATTTGCAGAACAGCAACGTGTTCCTTAGTGTTGTTCTGAACAGAGACTTGTGGCAGAGTCCATCCCTCACGTCCTATATCCAGGAGCACTTTTTGTTGGTTCAAGTTAGTTTTTTTTATCTGTTATCAGAACTATGAAATCTTTCAAATTAATGTAATTGAAGGAAGCTAAATTATGTTTTGTTTTCAGTATAACGTCACCAGCACTGAGGGCTCCAAATTCCAAAGAACCTACAATGTAGACGAATCTGATTATCCTCACGTTCAGGTGATTGACCCCAGGACGGGAGAAAGTCTGGAAAAGTTAGGTGGAGAAGGTGTCAGTCTAGATCCAGTCTACGTTACAGCCTTCCTTAAAGCATTCATCCATCTTAATGGCTCTCCAGATAATTTTGACGCTCCCAAAAATGTCACGGTAGTTAACCACGCTCTAACTTTGAAAAACCTCTTAAATCTACTTGAAACTTTCAGCCAAGAGATGTGAGACGGCTGCTGGAAGAGGAACGAGAACTGCAGGAGGCGATACAAAGGTCTATGTCTTGATTACCTTTAGTTGAGTGAGATTTCGTGTATATAAACTGTTATTAGAATTAATTTCTCTGATACGTAAAACTATGACATCACACTGTTGTGACAAAAAGGTTGGTTATTGAAAATCCAAATTGATTAGTTTCTCCATATAGCACAAATTAAGATATTTATTATCAATGCATTTTCGATAATACAAATCAACCATTTACTCTTGAAATATAGCCATACATTTAAATTTTCCTAATCCAGGCATTTTTTATTCATGACCCAAATACATTCAGCACGCTGTGAAGACAAGTAGTGTCGCTTTCATCAGGTTTAGAAAAAAAAACAGCTCTACGCCTAGACATGCACTTGCTCTCAAATTAAACAGTTAACGTCGCTCTAACTCGTTATTTTTCGGTACAGAAAAATGCAGGTGCTGCAGTTTGGTTAACTTGCCCACTTACTTAGCGGGAGAAGTGTGATATTTTACTTGGGATAGAGTCGGAGAAGAAAAGCTGCTTGGTGAGTGAGAAGAAGCAAAATGCGCGCGTGTCCTTTGTGCTCTCGCTTTACCAGAAGCCGCCTGATGAACGACCGCCAGGCGGATTCCTCACCTTGACACTTGTCTTTCGATCATCATCCAGAGCTGGTGTAACGTCACCTGCAAATTTTAAAAGTGAATTAGACCTTTTAAAACCTTAAATGATTAAGTGGCAATCATGGCACTGCAAACTAAAAATATTCGTGATGTGCATAATTTAGTTAATTTGCAATACATGTAATTAATTAGAAGAACATGCAGGCATTTAATGAAATGGATGCTACGTCAGCTACGTGGAAATTTAAGAAATTTACAAGACAAGTATAAAGTCATAACTTGCATTACATAACATACAAATAAACACAAATAGGGATAATCCTTGTTTAGTAGAACTGGTCGAATTTACCTTTTTTTGATGAATTTATGTTAATTTTGTACTTGTAAAGCGATTAACTTATTGAAACAAATCCCTGCCGTTAGTAATTGATATTTGCTATTTTTTGGCATATATGCCCTTAAATTTCGATAGCAAAATGATGAAAAAACTCCTCTTTTTATTTTTACTTTGGACCACATCATTGAAACTTATCTGCTAAAACGATAAATAGTTCAAAATAATTTGTGACACTTAGGGGAGCCATGGAAACTTACAAGTGTATTGCAATTTTTCTCACACGAATGTGCAAGAATGGCTCAGGTAAAAATTGAATCCTTTTCCATATGTGCAGTTAGCAATATAATCGTGACTATTTACAATATCCATTTTTTGACCATGCACTTCTTACTCAAATTAACTTTAAGGTGACTATCTTTTGGATCACTATATAACAAAATAATACTAATTTGATCGTTAATACAATCTTGCACTTGAAAAGAAAAAATGGGTTTAAAATGAATATTTACGTTCCAGAAGTTCCAAACCTTAAACGTTTAAAATATTAAAATCATTTTTATAAAAGAGGAGTTTGAGTTCATTCTTTATGCATCATGATAGACAGCCAAAAGCTTCTTTTCTTCATGTCAAACTATCCAAAGGGAAAAACTAAAGACCACACATACGTGCAACAACCACGACATCATCATCATGGACTTCAGCAGCCACTTTAGGGTACTCGCCGGCAAGGGAGAAAGTGGTGTCCTGCATGTTGCGGCCGCCAGAGGCGGTTGGACCGTGGCTGTGGCCGTCGTTGGTTGGGGAGCCCGGAGTGGCCAATTGCACCGTTTTCTCCACCTTGACGGCCAAGCCGTTCATGTGCTCGGCTGAGTAGTCCTCGTCGTTGGGTCCGCGGATCACTCCCTGGGGCCTCTTCTCCTTCTCGCGGGCATCCACCTGGTCATACACGTATGGCGGGAACGCAGGCGTGGGCACAAATTTGCCAAAGCCGTGGACGGCCTTCAGTTCCTCCTCGTCAACGCAAACGCGGCCGTTTACGATGACGTACTCGGGCACGCCATGACACTCCATGCCCTGGAACAAAGAGATGGAGAAAATTTTTATATCGACTCTTACAACATCAAGGATTTTTTTGCCATTTTGCCAATGGAGATTATTTTCTAAATTCACCCATAGACAGAAAAAAATCGTCTTGTAATAAATGCAAAATTTGGAATTTTTATTAAGGAAAAAATTAATTTATGCTCATGCAATGCAAATCTTGTCTTTACCAGGGTCATTACCAGCTATAGTTAGTATTGCTTCAAACTAATAAAAATAATTGCTGTATAATTAAAAGCCTCAATTTTCACGCAATCCCTAAATTATCGAAATTTACAAAAAATCTAATTTCAAGATGATATTAAAAACCCTGTTAACTATACTTCTTTAAAAAATCTTTTTTTATAATAAAATTTATAGGTTTTTACAACTAGTTCTTAGTTACGTACCTCAAAAATGTTGAAATCCACAGCCTGGTGGTGGGTCTGTGCGGAGATGACCCTGGACTTAATTGGGTTCCAAATGACAAGGTCGGCGTCAGATCCAACGGCGACGCAGCCCTTCTGTGGGTAGACGTTGAAGATCTTTGCTGCGTTGGTGCTGGTGACGGCCACGAATCGGGATGGGTCCATCTTACCAGACTGCACGCCTTTCTCCCAGATGACCGACATGCGGTCCTCGACGCCATTGACGCCGTTCGGGATCTTGGAGAAGTCGTTGCGGCCGAGCTTTTTCTGGTCGAAGTTGAATGTGCAGTTGTCGCTGCCGGTCACTTGCAGACCGTCACTGTGGAAATCATTGTTTAATAAATATATATTTAAAATAAAAAAATAAACCATTGAAATAAACTTGCATGATTATGAGAATGGAAATGAGAAATAATAGATAAAAAGGAAATGATAGATTAAAATCAAGCTAAAGTATCAAAATACCCTATGAGGTAAAAACCAACCAGAGTTACTTCTGAAATGAAAACAAATTATAGAAAGAAAAAATAGTCCACAAAGGCTGCAAACAGAGGCTTCTCATCAAGCATTTTGTCTTACGAGGCCAGGAGGTCCAGCAGGTGTCCAGGGGTTTCAGTGTCTGGTCTTAGTGGTGGACTGGTCACGTGTCCAGCCGCGTGCCTCCAGCACTTGTTCCAGTAGTGCGATCCGTCAGTGCCGACGGAGGCGGCCAGGGGCTCGCCGAAAACTACGTTTCCCTCCGCTTTCTTGGCGGCGACCACGTCGCCAGCCGATTTGCTCATCACTCGCACCACGTAAAGTGGGCAGTTAACCTGCGGATGATCAGTTTTCAAGGTTTCGCAGGTGATGATGTGCGAAATATTGTGCGAAAATCATGCAGAGAGTGAGATCACATCACAAACACACACAAAATTAATAGAAAAGACCTCAAAATTATTTTAAAAATTCGCAAAATAGTAAATAATAAAATCTATTTACAGATAAGCAAGCCAATAAAGAATTCATGAGGTGGAAATTTTTCCTCTCACTTGTTGAAGCCAGTACAATATGGTTAAAATTTGATAAAATACTCAGATTTTCGGTCAGGTTGGGCTCTCTACTATAAACAATTTTTTAATCAAAGATCAACTTAACAGAATATTTTGGAATTTTTACTCGAAAAAACGTAAAAGTTAAAATATTTAGAATTTTACAGATCGTATTTCAATGGAAATTAACGTGAGGCAATAAAAAAACTCCCAAAAGTCGTCCAGAAAATACGAAATTTCGTTTAAGTATTATGCGTGCCGCGATTGCCATTTTTTACGCAATCATAGCACCTTTAGGGGAAATTAAATTTTGGCCATTTGAGGGCTTTTCTGGCACTAGACTGGCGCTAGAGGGCGACTTACTCAGCAAGCATCTGCACCAGGTAGTCAGGGGTTTCAGGGTCAGGGCGGAGCGGTGGGCTGAGCACGTGGCTCGCCGCGTGTCGCCAACAGGAGTGATGGTAGTTAGTGCCATCGGAGCCAAGGGAGGCGGCGATCGGTTCGCCATACACCACCGCCCCTTGGCTCCGCTTCAGGGCGATCACATCCGCAGCCATTTTGCTCATTATGTGCACTACATACAAGGGACAAGACACCTGGTCCATGCCATGCACACCAAATCAGGATTAAATCATAAAAAAGAACAGAAAAAAATTATGTACACATTTGTGAGGTTCAAAAACTATGGGAAAAGTGCTGCAATTAATTTTAACTTCCAAAGAACTCAAGGTTAAAGAACTATATCAAAATAACTGCAAATCAAAATAACTAAAAGGAATAACTGGCGTTTTCCTACCTGGTTGGCGATTACGCAGGCTCTGTGGGTGGCTTCAGCCTCGACGTCTTCTGGTCTGGACATTTCGTGTCCCTCTGGTCCCGTGATTCCAGCTTCCAACAGCTTCTTTGTGTTCTGCAGAACCACAAATGTTCTTACAATTGTTAATTAAAAAAATAAAAATCATTCAACAGACCTCAGCAATGATATCACCATTCTCAGCGTGCACCTGGGCAATGGCTCCCAGCTCTTTGCAGTGCTCGAAAATCTTGTAGAGGTCAGGGTCTCTGATCATGTACAGATCTTTGTATGCCATGAACATCTTGAATGAATTCACGCCGTGGTTCTTGGCCAGCTCGGTCATCTCCTGCTTGACCTACCCAAATGTAATAGAATATGAATAAAACGAGATGATCACGCAATATCCGGCACACACCTGGTCAGACCACCAAGTGACCCCGACGTGCAGGGCATAGTCGCAGCACACTTTGGGGTCAGCCTTTCTCCTCCAGTTGCCGAACGCCTCGATCAAACTCTCGCCTTTTCGTGGCAGAACGAAGTCCACTGCGGAGGCAATAAATCTTTAAAAACTTAAGAGACAAGGGGGGCTCGCATGCCCGGGCTCAAAGTTAAGCGTGCATGCAACAGAGCCATATACACACACTCGCTGCTACTGCTTTCGTGCCAATTCCAGATAAGCGTGCCGCCAGGCGTTAGTAAAATGGCTAATCACCCACTGTGGGTAATCACTCAGTTCAGAATGACGCTTTTCCCATTGGCATGGATTTCGCCATCGAAACTCAAGCAATCGGAGGCGAACGTAAATTGGAAACAAATACAGAAAAGTCGGAAATAAGATTGCGTGCCTTCGCGGTTGAGAGAGAAATTGGGAGCTATTTAGAAAAATTTCTTACTGATCATGGTGGTACCACCCGCGATGGCCGCCTTGGTGCCCTGGTAGAAATCGTCCACCGCGGTGGCGCCCATCAGCTCGAGTTCCATGTGGGTATGTGTGTCAATACCACCTGTCGAACAAAGCAAATTTCAGTTATCAGTTTTTTTCTCATTGCAAATATAAGCAATTTTCGCACCTGGCATCACGTAACGTCCCCTGGCGTCGATGGTCCTAGTTCCACCAGGGATGATAAGGTTGCGCCCTAGTTGCCTTGGGTGAGAAAAGCATAGCGGTATAACAAAAATAAGGCATGTGGAAAAGGAATTTGTCCTTACGTGATGACTCCATTCTCAATGAAGACGTCGGCGTCTTCAATTCCATCAGCATTTACGACCTTTCCATTCTTGATAAGCAGACGGTTTTGTGAGCTCTGCAAAAATTATAATCCGTCGACAATTTAGTACGAATTTTTAAACATAAAATTAAGTCTTTCCGTATCGTTGAATAAATTTTCAAACATAATTTATCGCACTTGCTTTACTTTTTTTAATTTGCTTTGAACCTGATTTTTAAAAATTCAAGTTCGGAAACTTTTTTAAGAAATTATTTCTGGAATGAGTTTTATTTAATATATTTGATTTTCTTAGAAGCAGAGTAAAAAGTTAAGTTGCTCTACATTTATATCTCTTCATAAAGAAGCAAAGTTTATTTTTGCCCAATTTGCATTTATTTATTTTTATCGTTCCTTCGTGCGGCATATATTATCCCCAATTTGAAGTCCCTTTGCAGTGCATGGGAGCTAAGCCATGTGCCATATGTGTGTTCTCGCATTAATAGAAATAATGCGCTCTGCTGCGTATGCGCTTAATGCTAATTTGCCAGATTGCACGAGCGCGCCCTTATATCCGCTCGGCTAATTTGTTCATAAAAAATTATATACACAACCAATGCAGGCATGAGCGACGAGATTTATTGATCTCTACAATTGGGTCACACAGAAGTTACAGATTTTACCGTTTGTATCTTGTTCCAATTTAAGTGAGAATAAACATGATTAAATAAAAATACTAGACAAATTAATACCGTTTGACTGAAAGATCAGTATCTATAAAGTTATCACGCGAGTATAAAATAAATGTGGTTTGTGTTATCGGGAACTCGGTTGACGTGCAAAATGTAAAGATTATGAGTGTGAGAAGACACCTGTAAGTACCTAACAATAAAATGTACTCCAAGATACATTACAATAGAATTCCACGTCATAATTCAAAATGATGAGTGCAGTTTCGTGCACGATTTCGCTCGTGGGAACATGCTGAAGACAGCGCAATAGTTTAGTTCAATGGACGTGAGAACGAGAATCGGCACGTTAATCGCAAAGTGCCCATGGTGAGATTAAATTAATTAGGCCGCAAATTTGTACAGGACGACTACTGATAGCTGGCACAAAACCTCAAGCTTCCGTTTCAACGTTGAAATGTTTTTTTTTCACGCACTTTCTGATTGTTAAACTAATGATTTCGAATAAGAATGTTAGACCAAAAAAAATCAGGATTCTAATGTTTTTCGCAGAAAAAGGTTTTGTGTCGAATATTCCTCTCAAAAAATGAAGATTTGGGTGATTGAGACATTTTATTTTAAGTAAAACAAAAACACCACAAGTTGTTAAGTGTTTTAGAGTACAATTTATAAAAATTGACCAACCACGGTTCACAACAGGCTTTAAATTTTTTCACGTTTATTTTGGAGTTTCAATCAGTGCGGTCGTTTAAAAGTGAGATTGCTTTTGCACAAACGTCAAATCGGTCGTTGATCTGCTTGGAACAGCGTTTGAGAAGGAGAGGAAGAAATTTAACGGTCTAATGAATTAACAAAGGTAGGTTGAGATATTTTCAGCACTAAATGCATTTAATTTATACATTTATCAATTTAGTTTGCGAATTATTTACATCATACCACATTTAATTTCACGGCCTTACAGAACAAAACATCTGCTGTCACGTTAAAAGAGTGTGCTAGATAATTTGATTTTTACTTTTACAGTTATGGCGTCCATCCCGATAATTCTCAAACTTCTCTTTATGAACATATATTTTTTATTCCTTGCCGTCGCATATTTATTTTTGAAAAATTTGCGTATTTTTATAAAAATACGAATGTTATACTATTAAGTCGACCTATTTATTATTCAACAGACGTAGCGAGAACGTGAACCTATAAAATTTTCTGTGCGAGAGAAAGGGCGTCTCACAGTTCATCGCTTTTTCGCGAATTTAGTCTCGCACGTCTGGTGCAGATTCGGCGATCAATGTTCCAGTCTCGCCAACAGGGATGCCAACTACCCCTGAAGAAACAAGTGTCGACCCCGCCCTGGGTAAAACCGGCCGTTCAAGAGATTATCACTCGTGCAACCGCCACCCCTCGTTTAAGCGATGCCACCCCTCTGGATGCATTTCTATTCTATTTTCGCTCGCCCCTTGCTCCAAATCGGAGATGTTTAAACACACATCGCCCGGGGGATGAAAGTGACGCTTCAGTTCTAAATCTAAACGCAGAAGTGAAAACTGTATACGCTGGATTTCGCTCCCACCCTCTGCGCCGCCGATAGATCATCTTTCAGGAATATTCTTAGCTATCTCGAAATATTAGGCTTCGTTTGTCTAATGAGAAGTGAAAGCTCGGCAATAGGAATTGTCTTAAAAGTAAAAATGAAAAGAGGAGTATAATGGTGTAGTTGTTTCACGATTTAAACTCCCTCTTTGTTCCGCTCATTTGACAGTTTGCTAACCAAGACATGCTCTTCGCAGCTGTCGAGCTCGTAAACACTTTATCCGCACTGTTGTGCTCGCTTCGAAATTATTTTTTGCTCTACACAATGAGAAACGCGGCGATAGCCATCAGATGGAAAAAGACTGACTCCACCACGTGACTTCCTTAGTGCTGGCCCGCGGTTCCTCTCCCGAAAACTGCACCTCTATATAAAGAAAAAATAACACCTGCCGCGCTCGAGAGTGTATGCTATGTTTGCTCTCTCGCATAGGGAAATGATTTTGGAGAGTCACTGCTGGAGAGACGGGCACCGACCAAATTAGGAAGAAAAGGGAAACAAAAATTCGGTAATTGTGCTGGCGGCGAATTAGTTGCTGCCGAATTTGGAAGTTAATCGGCGCATTGCCCGCGGCTGCGGTGATAAAAGAGAAAAGAACGAGCGTGATAAATCGGGGAGCGCGCGCAAAAGAGCGTGCTTTGCCTCTAACGGGGCTTCTTTCCGAACTTTTCTTTCGCCGGTGCACAATGGAAACTATATGATATGAGAAGGCGAACTCTGCATTGACGGCCAAAGGTTGTGTGAAAAAAATCTGACAGCAAACTGCAACGCTTTTCTATTTAGAATCCATTCTCGAGTCCGATTCGGGAGTTGTAATTACCACTTTTTGCAAGAATTGCAGAGTAAATTGGGAGCGCGTACGCTGCGTGGCCAGTGGCGAGTGTCTACTTTTAGCCGTGGCACCTGGCCAAGCCCTTTCAGATTCGCCGGCCCGTGCTTTTGCTGCATGCGCTCACCCGAGTCGGTATCAAAGGCTTTGGAAATTTCCGAAAATTAGCCAAATACAAATTGCCGGTCGTGAAGCGCTTTTTTCGACGCTCCGAGAGCCAAGTGGAGCTGCTCGGCCGACTCAGTATTGATTTTGGTGTAGGCACGCACACGCCCAGCAGAATTATTGCATGCAGAAAACCGTAGACTTTTGCCGCAATTTCTTCTGCAGAGTGAATAAAACGGGAGAAAATTTATCAAATTAACCATTATTATCAGAATTGAATAGAAAATGAGGGCAATTCCTTGAACTAACTCATTATTATTATTTTTTTAAATTAGACGAATAAACAATTTAAAAAAATAAAAATAACACATCAATGGGGAACCTCGGGTTCCAGCTGTTAGTTGAAGGTTGGCCTTTTACCTGCAGATGGATAGGGACTTTTTTTACAGGTGTCACTGGAGTGCCCATTTTTTCTGACTTTTTATCGCGGAGCTCTGGGAAATTCTAATATCACACTGGCACTGAATTTCGATGGCACAGTTGCAGCAGGTTTGGTGGGCGCTTTTCCCGGCCTGTGTTCACTTCTATGTGTGCACTGTGGCAGAGACGAGGGAGCACTGTTCGACTGTTCTGTAGGAAAAAGGGAGAGAGGAACCGCCACAACGAGTCGAAGGAAGCGCGCTTGCGTAATTCGCATCCCGGTACAGATGAGAGGAAACGGCAGTGTGTGGCGGCCGGCCGTTCACTGCTCCTGAACTCGCTATTATTATTCAGCCGCAGCCGAAATCGAAAGTGCGGACAAATTGTACGCACAATGAAACGCCCGAATTCACGATAATCTCAACATCGCACGACCAGAATTGTGTTTTTAAAGGTTAATTAATAAACACACTATAGCTGGGAGCAAGTAATTGCCAAGAAGCGGTGACTGAAAATTGACTGAAATATAATATCAGCAAATTATGAGCAGCGGCGGTGTTCCGCAAAGATTTTATCCCTTATTGCTTATTTTATTCTGCAAAGTTGATCGTTTTCAGAACCAAAGATTTAAAATTTCCTTCAGCTAATTAAACGGTGGGAGTAAAACTTTGTTCTACTGCTGAGGCTAAAAGCGCCGAAAAATCGAGTTATCCAAAACGTGGACGTGCGTAGTTATTATTTTCCGCAGAGTTCACTGTTCACTTTAATTCCTCCAATCCTTAGTTAATCCGCGCAAAGAAGAGCCCCTCTGTATTTTTTTTTATTCGTGAAATTTGGCTAGTGTCGTCGGTATTTGTTTTTTTTTTTGTATTATGTTGAGCACACAGAATATATGGCGTGAGAGAAAAAATGGAAAATAAGTCTATTTCTCGAGAACTTCCTGAGCGGCCACCCCAGAAATTCTAGTGGCAACAATCGAGACCAAATGAGTATTTTTAAATTAAATTTAATTTGAATGATTTAAAGTAGCTCTTGAGGTAAAGGTTAATTTATTTTCAGTTTTACGAGCATAGCAAGCATAATATGAACTTCAAGATTGAATCAGAAAATATCTGCAGAAAAATAACATTTTTGGAAAGCGTTTGAAAAAAATATGATCATTCTGAGCGGTTTCTGTGATATTATAATACCTGAATCATTTAGTGCTATAATTAGTTCTGCAGTCATTCCCCCTTTAAGCCAGGACTGTTAATCAATAGAATATTAATAAAAATAATTTCCATGAAAGATGGAGAAAATGGATGATGTTTTCATGTTTGAGGAAAAATAAACACATTTAAAGCTATATCGCAATAGTGGCCACGTACAATTGGACTTCGAAAGACAGGGTACAAGCGAAATCTGTGATATTTTGTTCCAATAGCCGCTGATTATTGTTTGACCTTGGCGTCTCGCGGAACAAAAATTAAGTCGCACTCGGTATTTTTTAAACGACTCCGTCCTTTTACAATTGATCGCTGCCCCCTAGCAACTCTATAGATATATTATATATTTTTATCACTTCACACAATACTTTTGTGAGAAATTCCCAATTATCTCTGCAACATAGCGAATCAAATTTGTCTCCAGCTGAGATCATCAGCGGAAGGTTGATTTGGTCGCTCCCTGACACCTTTTAGCGATTCAGCTGGCGTTCGCAAGGTGCGGGCGTAAAATAATCATTCGCGGGGCATTAGGATATCCTGTACCATTTTCGTCCCTCCCTTTTAGAAAGCCCTGCTGTGTGTCCAAAATTCAAAGAAATTTCATCTCACTCATTGCATTCTCATTAGAGACGGTGAAAAAGTGACTCATCAACTTGCACTTTTCATTCCATTCACTGGGCTAGAAGTGAGCTTTTTTATCCTCTGCTTTCGGAGAATATCGGAATGTTGCGTGAGCAGTTTTTTGCTCTCCACCAAATGCGTGTGTAGAGAATTTTAAAGGCGATGTGTGCGAGCGGAATGTCAAGTGGTCACATGTATACATAGGGCCCAAATTAGCGATTCTGTATTGGGGCAGGGATAATGACCAACGCAAATAATCACCACTTCACCATATGCGTACACTTGTGAGGTTTCGCGGCGTGTGAAAAAAAATGTGAAAGGCGCAGACTTCAAGTTTTGGCTTAATTAATAACAGAGGTAAAATGGAGCAGGGGCAGCAACACAGGCTCGTTTTAATGATAATATATCGAAAAGCTAAAAAAAATTGCGATCATAGATAAATCAATCAGGAGAAATACAATATTTTTAGTTTTTAAATTTTATTTGCTCTACTTTTTTAAGAAAGTGTCATAATATTTTTCATTTTGAAATATAAATAAGTATGTTATTTTAATTATTGACAGCCCAACACGTTTAACAGTATTTTGATATTTCTTACATAAGGTAAGAACACATGAAAAAGCTATATATGAGGAAGATAACAAAGAAGTGCTGCTATTATTGTTAGTTGGCGTGCCTAACCGCTCCAAACATTCATAGAATATTTGAGAAAGACACATTGATAACATTTATATGAAGTACATATTATTTGATATCAATAATCGAGATTTTTTCCTATTTCGCAAACAATAATAAAGTGTTGTTACTATAATTACACTGTTTCTGTGGAAACAACTTTATAATAATATTTATATCAGATCAAAAGATGAATTAAAAATTAATCAAACTCACTCCATCGACCTCAACAACGGGCTGAGCCGCAAGTTCCGTAGCCTGTTCCATGACAATTTCCTCTGTAACGCCTCCGCTGTCGACCGTAACCTGAAAAGCCAACCCATCCAAGTGGTGAAAAAATCTCAATCTCTCAGGCACGATTAAAAGAGAACGGAAAGTTAGTGCTCAAAGTTTGACACAAAAGCAAGAGGAATTAGTAGGTTTGCACGAGAGATAGTCTGGCGAAAAGACATGTTAAAGCTGGCGAATGTGTTGAAGGGAAACAGGCTGTGTCTTACTTGCAGCAAGTCCTCCTGCAGACTGTCCAACTCCTCCTGAGATCCGGTGGCTTTGGTACTCGGCGAGGAATTAGCGCTCGAGATGGCCTGTTTGAGTTAATTATTAGTCTTATTACGAGACGGGTGGTGGGGTCACGGCTGACTGCTAAAGCCGTACGGCTATCTGCTGCGCTGCGATCGGAATGAATCAATGAAATGCTGACAATGAGCATCGACGGTCACTTTAAGTAGTACCGAGTTCAAGTTACGACCAAGACGCCGCCTACAGGCGCCTTTCAAGGGGAAAACCAGAGTACGGGGGATATATTCAAACGTGTTTATGTTATGTTGAACACAGAGTGCAAAAAACTTGTGCTGATCACGTGGGCAGAAACTTTATTGCACGGGAAAGGTCACGGTTCGCATTAGTATGAACGGGTCAACGATTCTTTCTAATAGTGGGTTGAACTTGTTCCCACTCTTGATGAATATTTACATTCACAAGCATATTTGTTAAATGACAGTTTATTCCGAGTTTCAATTTTCTTGTACTCATTATAATGCCGTTAAGTGAGGTTGCCCGAATATTAATTAATGTAAGCTATCAGTAATGGAATAATTTTGTTGCATTAAAAACTTTTAAATAAGTAATATTATCAAATATTTCAACAATTAATCATGATATTGATATCTACATTTTTTTTTGTTAATTCTTTCCCGAGTGTTTTTCTTTTAATTTTTATCTTATAACAGCCATTATCCTCAATTTGATTTTGACTTGTCAATACTCGCAGCAGCAGTCGAGCCCCCAGAGAGCAGAAAGCGTAATATCAGCGCCGCTGGAAGTGGAGTTTCTTTACTGATTAGTTTAGCAAGTATTGCTGGAGGTGAAAAGCACACGCACACATTTAGTGGTAATTGATCTACGTGTGCCAGCAGCGCCTTTAAAGTAAAGCTCCGGTGTGATGCTAGAACGAAAACAAGCAGCTGCACATCATTGAAATCATGCAAATATTCGTTAATATCCGAGGGCGTGACTTAAATAAATAAACACACACATCGACAGCATTGTATTTGCAGGTTTTCACCCGAGCGAACGACACACACAGTGCTGCAATGCAGTGAACTCATCTAGTACTGTGCACGTTTCGCTTTTGTGAGCCTTCGTGAAGCCTGAGAGTTGGCAAACTTCCCGAATCTTATCCTCGATCCTTCCTTACCCTAATACCTCCCTATATGCAATGTTATTAAATCGTGAGGAAGGCACTCAAAGTTAATTACACACATCTTAAAAATGCTGTTTTGCGTTTATGTTTCACAATTAAATACGAATAAAGAAATTAAGTCACTGATATACTATATACCTGATTCATGCTGTAATTGTCAGGCGTCGATCTGCCCGACGCTGGGTCAAAGAAGTCAGCCTTGCCCATTCTCCTAGGCTTGGGCTTGTTGTTGCCCAATCCGGGGAACCATCCTCCATCGTCGTTTCCAGCCATTTAACTGAAGATAATTACAAATACTTGTAGACAAGTGATTAAATGTCATGACTTTTCAAAACTAAAAGATTCATAAACAAAGGTAATAATAGGTTATTAATGGTTAAAACCAATTTTCAAATCTTATCTGCGGTCATATTATGCTGTTAATGACTAAACACCACAGTCATCATT
The DNA here is from genome assembly GCF_949628265.1 of Cloeon dipterum. Taxonomy (NCBI): domain Eukaryota; kingdom Metazoa; phylum Arthropoda; class Insecta; order Ephemeroptera; family Baetidae; genus Cloeon; species Cloeon dipterum. Next base: position 9,183,900 of record NC_088790.1, on the reverse strand, counting down.
CTAATATATATATATAATGAAAATTCAGAAATTTTTTAGTTATCTATAGCGCCTTAAAAATGTTACGAACAAACTTCCAACGCTTTTATTTAAATACTAGATTATTACACCTTCCTTTTTGACAATGGAATCAAAATATGTACAATAGTACGGTTTACGGTAGAATTTGATTAAAGATGTGTTCAACAATGATAGTTTTGGTCCCTTTCATTGGAAATATAAGTTTTTTTTACAAAACTGCCTGTTGCCATTTCTTAATTTTCTGGCAAGTCTATTCCTTGACAAAATGAGTACTCTCAGCAGGAGTTCATTGTAAATAGTAATCCAAATTGCTCTGGTAACAGCACACTTTACAGAGGACGTGAATAAAGCCACAGGGGGCAATGAGTTTGAATGTGCCACCTTTAAGACGGAATGATCAGCACATTTTTCAGAATTTCGCTTTATTACATAATCACTAAGAGATTTTAGGGCAAAAGTGCATTGAAAAAAGATGTAACTGTCAATATTTAAAGCTATTGGGGAGGATGAATACGAAAATTAGATTTGCACGCGTTGGCGGCAATTCTCGTCGATCACGCTCCAAATGAAAAGGGCGAAAAAAAGCAATTTGAATCTCACCCCCTCTCAGTCAAACTCAATTTCAAATTAGAGTGGAGGCCTACTAACGCGCGTCTCACGTAACAGAGAGAGTGAAAGCCGTTTGCGTGTGGAACTTTTGACCATTCTATAAATGCACGCTTGTCGATCCACACATCACACACAAGGCATATATACATATCTTTTGTTTTATCACTTATTTACAGGCGGACAATAAAATAGCGTTCTGCCAGACCGGTCAGCGCGAAATGCGGCAGATAGGGCGAGGTTTATATTACGTTCAATCTACTACATGCTACTTCATACCCAGAAAATTGCATATCATTTGAAAAAAAAAAATTTTAAATTTCCCATCAATTAAGCCAAAATTTAAAATTTTCTATCTAAATCGAGAAAAACTGATATCCGTAGTCCAATTCAAAACAAAACAATTCCTCCACCCTCTTGACAACAAACGCACCCCTTGAGTGACACTCGAAGACCACGTGTTGAGGGTGGTGCGTTGCACCCCTTCCCGCCCCGCCTGGAGCCCGAAAAAACCGCCTTTTTGAGTCGAGCCCCGTGTCCCAGAGCCCTGGCCACATTTATCGTCGTGTAATTGGCCGCCGAGGCGCCGAGACTTACCTGTCGTCCAAGAGGGAAGCTACCTTTTCGTCCTGAGCCTGGGTCCTGAGTGCGCGTTCGGTGGAGGAGTGGAACTGCTCACACTGCTGATCTGCCACCGCCCTTGGGGGAGGGGGTGCGACGGGGGTGGCTCCTGCGGCAGGTCTGGCAGACTGGGTCTTAGTCAGCGCGTGGCGTGGAGCAGCCGATCGATAGTAGCAGTGCGACCAACTTTCTACAGATGCGTGTGCAAATTTTTTAATTAGCCTAGAAAAATCGATATGACGAGCAAATATTTTAGGAAATGCGAAGAGGACCAACGCCTAAATGCTATGCATTTTGAATTCAAAATTCGGAAAAAAATATTATAATTGACAAAAAACGTTTCGTCACTTTTTGAAAGCTGTTTGGCCATTTTTGGTAATTTAAGTTATGGTATTCAAACTATATGCAGGAGCTGTTATTTTCACTTGAAACCTTCTATTTAGGCAAACAATCGTCCCTCTATAAAATTATTTCTTTGTAGAGGTCTCAGCCGCGAGATTTAAGGTGGCGGCTGGCGGAAACGGATTAGCCGAATTTTTTGTCCAGCGGTGGCTGGCCATTTTCACCGGCGGCTGGCGAATGGCGCTGCTGACAATATTTAAAACGTGAAGTTTTATAGTGCTTAACGGCCCGAAGACATTTTTCTCTCCTGCACTCTTTAATTTTTTTCCCTTTTTCACCGGCGGCTGGCGGCTGCCCACGTAACCCAAAATTTGCGAGCTGGCACGGCGTAGCGCGGCTGGCTGAGAACTCTATTTCTTGGTATTGATTTGAAAAGAAGCTATCTGCATTTCGATGGTAGACACTTCACTTAAAGATTGTTTTAAATAATTGAGACTAAGAGAGTTTTAGGTGAGACAAATATTTTATAAAAAAACGGCTTAATATTCAGGGCAAAATTCTAAAAAACAAATCAAAACTTACATAATCAGTATTAAAATAATGAATTAAAAATAAAGAATAGCGTTTATTTCACTTTGAAGATGATGGCTAAGGATTCATGTGCAGAGTATTTCCAGTTGAGCGAGCAGCATGTATAGCGTAAGTAATATATGGCTAATCACCATTGAAGGTCACTCAGCTTTGTATCAAGTTAATTGTATTTTACAGATCTTACAATAAAGAATCTTAGATAGATTGTTGCTTCTAACTAGTTTTTTTTTGTGAGTTTTAAACCCAGCAATCTGAGAAAAAAATGGAAACAAAATATTACGAGGAAATTAAAATTTTGCGCCTTCCAAATTAAAAAAACAAGGTTTCTAAGGAGCAAAATCATGTATGGAAGTGCCACCACGTAGTTGCGTACATTAACTCAAAACTCCTTCTGGGTGTGGGTGTGTGTCAAGGCCACACATGTCAAAAATGAAAAATAAAATTATCAGCTTTCACGTTTTTGTTTTTTACCAAAAACAAAAACGTGGGGGAAAGGTTTTTGTATCTGACGTTGACGTACACGACAAAAATCTAAAAAATAGCCTCCGGTTCAGCCGGGGATGATAAGGTTGCGACCCAGTTACCTTGAGTGAGCGTTGCATTGCATAACATCATTACAAAAATTGTTTTTGTTGATTCTATGTGAAACGAAAATGTCGGCGTCTTTAATACCAATTTTAAAAAATTCAAATTTCTTGATAAGCAAAAACCACTCTGCATCAAATTTGAAGTGTCAGGAAAAATTACAATTGACGTTCTCCGTTTTTTTTTAAATTTATGATAAAAAAAAGAAAATCTAGGAAATAATCAGAGCTTTTTTAAACAAAATTGTGAATGAGATGGAATTTGGGAGCCAGAATGGTCATGTTTTAGCTCCTGACAGCCATGCCCCATCACCTCCAATATAGGTCAAATTAATCAGAGTTACTCTGGATCAATGCAGGATTTTTTATGCAATGCAAAAGCTATATAATCCTACATTTCAAATGCCAAATTTGGAAAGATATTTTTTATTTCCTAAAACATATATTTTTTTTAAACGCATTATTTTACGTTTTAAAGTGCATGAAAAAAGGCAAGAATGCGATAGGAATGAGGAATAATTGAGATGATTGATAAATGATAGGCTACCCGCTCTACTTGACTGTTCAGCGGCACAGTTTTACTACCTTTGCGAGGCGCATGTGAAAGAAGCAGAATATTTTGGGTTATACCAAGACCTTATCTGGTTGGTCTGTTGTTGAAGGCACTACCCAAAAATTATTATAGGTTTTACTCAATCTTTTTTAATAAAATTCATTCATCAATAAATCATCATCGTCTTTCATCTTCTTGTACATCACGATGATCCAGGTCGTTGAATGTGCGTCGGAAAGGAGTTTAGGGTAAAACTGTGAAGGCAAAGGGATGAGGGTTCTGAAGCAAATGATATGAGGAAGAAAAAAGCACATTGCAAGTTCTAAAGATAATTTTTACAATAATTATTCTGAAATTCAAAAGCTGTGTGTTGGGTTGAAAGAAGCATAATTTTTAATTTCAAGACTTAACTCAATCGTGGCAATTAAGAACAGCTTGCGTTTGATTTGAACATAACATTTAGGTCAAAAACAAAATATGTGCGGTGCGTAAAACAATATTGCGATAAACGAAGAAAGTTGGCGGAAGATCCCCTTCCCCCTCGTAAGGATTTACGCGATTCTGACGTCTTGCGAGTAAAAAACACACAAACATTTAGCATGTGTTGTTAGTTCAAATACATAATTGTCAGAATTGACCACCCGCGGTTCGCAACTAACTGATAGAGGGAGGTTTTATCTGGAGGATTATGGCGTTTCGAAAAAGGCGATTTACAAATTAGTGACGATAGCTTAAAAAGTGAGCTCTTTTGCATAAACAAGTCAGTCGTCCACCACAGCTCGGGGAAATCGGAATCAAAAAGGAGCAGAGTGAATTTGAACGGTCTTTGTGAGCGATATCAATATCAGGTAGGCTGAATATATATGCAGCAGTGTCCTTATACAGCAATTGATCGATCTTTGGATTGTACAATTTTATTTGGATTGATAAAGCTTATTATTAGCTGTCTGATCATGTCCTTATAACACAATTAATATAAGGGTAATACATAAAAAATAGTATTAGTGATTTGACATTTGATGGCTCCGCATGCATTTATTTATTTCATTGAAAAATAAATTTAGAAAGTTTAATGAGCACCAGCAGAGAATTACATGGTATATGTAAAACAATTTTGAATTGGCTTGAATTGAAAGGAACACAGTGAAAAATAATTATTTTTTAACTAACGACAAGAGGCAAATAAACGAAACTTTTGTGCATGCTATGATTTCACAGTGCAGTAGATCAATTTTTGTACGTTTGATTTAGTGGATTGTGACGAGGCTAAATGAATTCGGAAATTGAGCCTAGCAAATTTGGAAATCAATTTCAGCCTTGTGAACCACCTCGTAAAAATTTCAAACCCGCGCTTTGGTTAACTTGGAGATGCTACCCTTTTAAATAACACGGCGAGAAAGTTCAAGCACGCGCGGACGCAATTCTACGAAAAAAGTTAGCTCTCACACGGACTTATTTTGCAACATTCTTGTCACGTTGACGGATACTATCACGAAAAAAACGACCGCATACCTGGCTCTGTTTGCGTCAAAATAATTTATCTCTATTCTCTTGACTTCCCGGCGTGCTCTATTGTCGACGAGAAAATATTTATCCTACAATATTAGGGGGTTGTTTAAATGTATGGATTTGGATTGTTTAATAATAAAATCATTAAAATCCTCTCGCGACGCTCACTAGATGATAAAGGAAATCAAGATTCAATTAAAAAAAGTCCTCGGTGCGGAGGCAAGTGGCCCTTCAGTGGGCTGGGTCCCTGTGCGGCCTCGTGTGCCCATGTTATCCGTTCGCGGTGTTATTGGGACCCGGGTTTCAGCATCCGTGCTAGCACAGTGCGCGCTCTTCCCGGTCCTCGGACAGGGATAAAAAGTGCAAAAAAGATCAACATCAATCAACAAAAACTAACACATATGCGATGCGGGCGATGCTGAGCCTTAGGTTGCATTTCCATGTCTGCTCTCTACTGTAAATCGCCGAGATGCTTAAAAGCACAAATCACTCGTGGATGCACATTAATTCATTAATTTTCTAAAAAGTGAAAACTACACACGTTTTGGGAGTCGATGGATTGAAACCTTTTTCTTCCTATTATCTCTGTGGTCATTAGAGAAATGGCGATGAAGCGGCGCAGTACTTTTTCATCCGCTAGCAATATTGAGCCGCAACCAAAATCAAGACGAGTGTTTAATAATTTACCGCGAGCTGAATTGCTTAAATGACTAGAATTTTCCCAATAGTCAACATAAATTACCTATTTTTTTATGAGAATTTACAATTAAAGTGTTATAAAAACACGTTGATGGGATGGTTAAGGTTATCACGGTTGTCAGAAAAAAATTAAATGCAGCTTCCTCGGTGTGTGGCGGACCGTTAATTTTTATATATTCCTACAGAAATGTCCTGCTAATCTCTAGTCACGGCTATTATATTAGTTGCAACCCTAATAACTCATAAGCTTCCTGCCCATAGGGGCTGAGGAGCTAACCCCGCATTTAAGTTCATCTGACCATTTATGACAAACCTTGCGTGCTTCTCTGCCTTCATTTGGCATTTTTCAAGAATGTCTACGTTGTAGGTGGTTTGTTGTTCAAATGTCCTTCAAGTACAATAGTCAAAATGTTAACTGTACTGTAATGCGCGCGTTATACTAAAATCAAATCGATACTATTTCTTGCAAGATTTGGTTTAAAAAAAGATACGAAACCCCTATCATTGGATGGTGTATGGTTTTAAAATCCCTATTTTAGCAGGTATAAAATAACTTTTCGCAATAAACTGTCTAATGGATACGTAGTTAAGTTGATTTGAAGTTTGAAGGAATAACCTATATGAGAAACCAAACTCCATACTTATGCAATAATAAATTAACATCTTTGCGGAACCTATACAGAAATATAAAACACAGGAAAGTTTCGGAAAAGCATTGCCCTCTCACAATCAGCAGGCAATTCAAAAGCACGAAAAAGCGCCCAAACTGTTTTCTAAAATCTTAAATCTTTAAAATTTATATATAAATTCCAAATACTGACCTACTCAATCTGGAATAAGTGTTTTAATATTGGCTTTCTGTTTGTAACAGCAATGGCTCTCACTGAGCCATCAGTTTACTACCACCCTCACACATCTGATCTTCATATCAACAGACCATACTACAGCCAGGAAAATCTGCACGAGGCAACGGACTACGCCAAACCGAAGATCAATAGTTAGCTTGCCAGATGTATAAAAAGAAGTTGCTCAAAAGTTTTTCGTTGCAGGAATCAAGCATTTCTTCAAAAGCAACTGTGGTGATGTTCGGCCTTTGAAAATAATTCGCGGAATCTTCCCCATATTCCAATGGCTGCCATCATACGATTGGAAACTGGACTTTCCATGCGACGTGATCGCAGGGGTCACCGTCGCCATCATGCACATTCCTCAGGGTCTAGGGTACGCCCTTCTGGCCGGCGTGCCAGCCGTCACGGGCATTTATATGGCCCTCTTTCCTAACATTGCCTACTTCTTCTTCGGAACTTCAAGACACAATTCCATGGGTACGCAAAGCTGCCAAGAAAGATTTAAAAATATATTCGTTGCCTTTGCATGTGGCTCACGGGGTAATCTTTGAAAAAAAAATATTTAAATAAATCCACGGAAGGACGAATCTTTTGTCTCTCAGAAACCAAATATTAAAATTTTTAGGTACATTTGCTGTGATTACACTTCTGGTTGGGCGTTCTGTAGCAGAATTTTCTAAAAATCCTGCTTTCACACATACTGTGTCCATGGAGGTAAACGGAACATGGATTGAGAAGAACGTGATGTATACAGATATAGAGGTCGGCACGTCTGTTACGCTGATAGTCTCCTTTTTCCACGTGAGAGCCAGTCATCCCAATATAAATCACAATAAATACAATTCTGTATTTCAGTTCATCATGTACTTCTTTCGGATGGGCATCGTCTGCTCTCTTTTGTCGGACGCACTGGTCAACGGCTTCATCTGCGGCGCCGGTGTGCACATTTTCACCTCGCAGATTAAGGCAGCAGTCGGTGTCAAGCCCAAGAGATACTCCGGTCCTTTGAATATCATATATGTAAGAATTATTATTTACACCTTTTTCAACATAAACACTTAAAAAATTTTATAGACCTGGATCGACATGTTCAAACTGCTTATCTACTCAACGGAATATACCAGACCAGCAATTTTTACTGCAATCATCCTAACTGTTATTTGCCTGGCTGTACTAATATTTAACTTTTACGTTTTGAAGGTATTGTGTGGTTTCACTTTCAAATTCTATATAAAGTTATTATGAAATTTATTCTGCTTAATTTTAATAACGTCCCATTACGGTTTTTAGCCATGGCTGGAGAAATATACTAAAATCCCATTCCCCATGGAACTGGTGTTGATTGTGGCAGGTGTTTTTGCAGCAACAGGTCTTGAGCTCAAGAAAAATTATCACACTGTGGACATTGGCTTCATTCCGAAAGGGTAAGCTCAACTAACTTGGTTAGCTATATGTCAGAGTGAAATGTTGTCTCCAAAATATTTTTTAAATACAAAACATCCAGTTGCTGATTTGATTGTAAAATCAAAATTAGGATACGAATGACGGTATCTCGCCACTCCTCGCGACCTACATGTGATTTTAACCTTCCATCACGAAAATTTACCTGCCCAAAAATACCCTCAATCGTCATCTATGAAAAGCTAATTTCAAAGAAATAAAAATTGTGAGTTTTCTGAAATGAGAATCAATCAAGGGAAATTTCCTGCTGTACATTACGAGAACGTGTCGTCATTTGAATTTTCCTCATATAATTTTCACTATATAATAGCTAAAAATCTCCAGATTTAATTTTCCACAGAGTACAGAGATTAAGTTTTTCTTAGATTTTATTAAATATTCAAATTCATTTTTTTCCTAAACAGCAAATTTTGCATACATTTAAAAGATATTTCCCCGCAAAGAGGTTGCGTTTCTTTTTGTCCGCGTGCCCTATTTTAACTGTGATTGGTCATGCAGCGCACTTTACTTTTATATCGCTTCTGCTTTTATGCCTACAGAATTCCTGGCCCGACGTTTCCCTATTTGTACCTGTTCAAGGAACTCTTGCTGAATAGTTTTGTGACCGCCGTTGTGGCCTACGCAGTTTCAATGTCGATGGCATTTATTTTGGCTGAAGGAGAAAACTATGAGGTCGATCCAAACCAGGAATTCCTTGCCCATGTAAAATTGTACTATTTTCTTGAGTAAACCGGTAGAAATTTGGTTTCATTCCAGGCCGTAGGCAACTTTTTTGGCTCGATCTTCGCCTGCATTGTTTACGGTGCCTCTCTGTCCAGGAGTATGGTGCTCAGGGGTGTCGGTGGGAAAACGCAGTTCACTGCTCTCATAGCTGCGGGCATCATAGTCATAGTTTTATTGTGGATAGCAGACTTTTTTGAGCCTTTACCGCAGGTAAAATAAAAAAAATGGTCAGGTTTATTTAAAGTTGTATAAAACTAAAAAAATTATTAACTTACACAAACTTCATACTATTTTTCTAAATAAAAAATAATTCCCTTATTACAGTCAGTGTTGGCATCCATCATCATGTTTGCCCTGCGAAAAATCCTGATGCAAGTGACCGACCTGCCACGTTTCTGGCGCCACTCTCGTCTCGACGGTTTAGTTTGGATCATCGTGTTCCTTTGTGTAGTGATAATCGATATCGACTACGGCCTGCTCATTGGCATCATCCTCTCCATCGGCGCCATCTTCCTTCAGGGTCTGAAGGCCTACACCTGTCTGGTGGGCAATATTCCAGGGACAGACCTCTATCTCGACGTCAACAGGTACAGAGCAGCCAAGCAACTTTCAGGAGTCAAGATCATTCGCTACCAGGGAGCCATTAACTTTGCGACAAGGTATGAAATGAAAAAAATTTAATTTTAATTTCAAAATTAATTTAACCTTATTCCATACTATTTGTGATATCACAACTGCAATTAAAATATAATCTTTTCATTTCACTCCGTAGAGAGAACTTTAATGAAACCTTACATTATATATATATATATATATATATATATATATATATATATATATATATATATATATATATATATATATATATTTATATATAATTAATGTAAGGTTTCATTGATATATCAATTATATATATGTAAAAGTTGAGCATTATTGAAAATACCCCAATCATGGCATCTCCATTTTTTGATTAAAATATAAGGGGCCACTTGAGGGAAGAAGTTGCCAGGCTAAGCGGAATAAATGCCCAAAAAGAGAAAAGAAGAAAGAATCGGGAAATGAAGAAAACCGAGAAGATGCTCAAAAAACAGGTAATAGACTATTGGCTACTTTAATCGAGTTTTAATAAAATTTACAATAAATGTATTTAATGCAGCATGGAGGAATGGCAGAGGCAAGCACCTCAAGAGTGGAAGGAACAACTAATATTGCATTTGTTGGTGATCACACCGAAATAAATGTTCCGCAGAAGGTGAACAAATTAGCAAATTTTTAGTTCTAAAATATACGGATATTAATTTTCAATTTGCAGACCTACTGCATTATTTTGGACTTCTATTCAATGAGCAGTATCGATCCAGCTGGCAGTGGTGCCCTGAAGAAAGTTTACACCGAGTACAAAGAAGTAGACATTCCAGTATATATTACTGGTTGTCTAGGTAAGACGGAATTAAAATTAAAAAATTTCTTTTTTGAAACAAATATAATTATATGCTTTTTAAGGTCCTGTTTTTGAGCAAATCAAAAAGTGCGGCTACACAGAAGGCGAAGACGCGCTGCCTCTTTTCCCTACCATCGCGGATGCTGTTCACTTTGCACAAAACACCATACCACAGCTCAAGGTATTCAATCTGCAGTTTTAAACATTGCAGCAGAAGCTTATCTTGAATTGCTTTTAGCTGCCTGCCCGAGAAGTTGCACCCGTTGAATTTGGTGCCGCAGCTGGATAGGATTCTTTCACATATTAATTGTTGTTGAAATTGTCAGGTTTATACCATTATAAATTTTATTTCAAATAATATATGTAAATTTTGTACAACTTGTGTTTAGTTTTGGGAAATGGTTTTCTTTTCACCTAAGTCATTGCGGGTTGGGCCTTTCAATCGTGTGCTATTCCTTATAAGGGACTTTTTTAAATTCTCTTCATTTAAAATTTTGTATCTGAAATAAAGGCAAATTGTACAAAAGAAAAAATTATTATTTATTGTCGTGCCAATTTGACAGCAGTAAACAAGATGTTTTGTCCGTGTTTCGCTCAAGAATTATGTGGTTCAACAGCAGATAGCAGATATGATCAATTTATCTGTTGTTCTCGCTGCGGGCAAGGTCGTTGGTGCAAAATCACAATAGCGAGGTGCCATAAAACTGTTCGGAGGCGCCAGAGCAAACAATCCGGACCGTTAAGCAAGTCACACGTTTTCCAATTTTTGCAAAGTTGAGCGCAACATGTGACAACTTCGTGTGTTATTCAAAGAACATGAAATAAGAAGGCAAGCGTTTTAGCACGCACGGTGGAATAATTGTTTGGATTTGTTGCACACACTTGCTGACGCCGAGAAAAGCGAAAGGATGCGTTCTGCAATTAAAGAGGTGAGCTTAATAAGCGCTGAAGTTTTAATTTCAGTAATTCTAACATGAGTACAAGAGCAGATTTTTACATGTCTGTTGGGGTCCATGTCATCATTTGACAATGGCTTGATTTTCGGCTTTTCGGCGATCGCGCTGCCGCAAATGCAGCATCAAGAGAGCTGGTTCCCTATCACGGAAGATGAGGCCTCATGGATAGGTAAATTAATATTCCATTTGCAAGTTAATGAGCTTCTTCTTTTGAAATTAAATTACATTGGCGTTTGCAAAATCCGCAGCAAGTTTGCCTGCTCTAAGCTGTGCCATTGGAAGCATGTTGATCAGTTACCTGATGGACAACGTGGGCCGAAAGCGGTCCATGCAGCTGCAGTGCGTGCCCCGCATCATCGGCTGGCTGTTCGTTGCTTTCGCGCCCAATGTGTACTACATTTATGCAGGGCGCCTTCTTTCTGGACTCGGCGTTGGAATGATTGACTCCACAATACAAGTGAATATTACAGTTAACTCACATTTTAAATTCAGTAAAATTTGTAAAAATTTGAAATAGAATGATTTTTAAAAGGGAGTAAATCCAAGATGATTATTGGTTTCAAATTCAACAAATTTAATCGATCCATTTTCTTAATAAATGTTAAGTACCATTCCGATCATAAGCATTTTTCGAGCAAAAATCTCACCGTCTCTGGTTTTTTTAATAATAAATAACTAAGTCTTTTTGGTCTTCATTAATATAAAAATTTAATCTTAATATCTCAGACGGGGAATCATTTTTTACCGCATAATTATTACCGGAACTTTTTAAAATTTAAAAAGGCTGCTATATATTATCACTAAAATGGGATGAAATATAAATTTGAATACTATTGTGTACCAAAATTTTAAAGTGTTTTACCCGATAAATTGAAGATTGGAACTCTATTATGTTTGATTTTTAGTGGTGCTATAAAATAAGTTTTAAACATACAAAATAATGAAATTCAATCGTTCTGTGTGAGTCATTAGCCATTCTTTGTTTTCATTTTCCTCAGGTGTACATCAGCGAGGTGACAACGCCGAGTCTGCGAAACGTCCTCGGCTCGGTGCCGAGCGTGACTTTTGCGATTGGTTTGTTGCAAGTGTATATGCTGGGCGCGTTAGGCCTGCAGTGGAACCTGGTGGCGACATTTGGCGCCCTAGTGCCGTTGGTGAACCTTGTGGTGCTGTTCGTCCTGCCTGAGAGCCCTGCGTGGCTCAGGGCGAAGGGTAGGACGGAAGAAATGAAGAAAGCACTGCAGTGGTTCGGCAAGAGCAGTGGCGGTGAAGATCCTCAAATTTCTACGTAAGTACGTTTCACTGACGCGTATACTTTTATTAAAAAAATTGGCGAAACAAATTGAAAGTCGCACGTGCACGTAGGTTTCAGTTTGAAGGGCATAAGTGGTTATGCATTCAATGGAATATTGGGTCACATAATTATGCATCTGCAACTGCGAACTTTCGAAAGCAACCCTTTTATAAACAATAGCTTCATCAGCTTGAATTAAATTTTCATATTTTGGCAAAAAATGTGTAGATTTTTCTCCGATATTTTTTTCGTGCAGGATTAGGTCCGGTCGATATATTGTAGTATTATTTTTCGCTACCAATTGAACCCATAAACGGAACTTTGCAAACTGGAGGGGTTTTCTATAAAAGAAAATATGTCTTTTTTTAAATTAATTTCATCTCTCATCGCTGAAAATTTCCATTCCAGAAGCGATTCAAAAGCCGAAACTGCAGAGTTGTCTGCGTGGCAGTGTCTGTTGTCACGCACCTCCCGGCGGCCGCTGCTCATCATGCTGGCCTTCTTCACCTTCCAGCAGTTTTGCGGCATGAACGCTGTCACCTTCTACACGGTGCAAATGTTCGAGTCGTCCGGCGACGGCGTGCTGAGCACCAACCAGGCAGCTATTGTGATCGGTGCCACCCGCCTACTGGTCGTCTGCCTGAGCTGCTGCCTGCTGTCCAGAGTCGGCCGCCGCACCGTCACCATCATCTCAGGCGCGGGCATGGCCGTCAGTATGACTGCCCTCGGCATCGTTGTCCTCGCCACCGGCACGCCACCCCTCTTCGCCTCCCTCGCCTGCGTTGCCACCTTTATTGCTTTCAACACTTTCGGTAAGCCGTATGTGAAAAATCTGATTGAAATTGACAAATGATTTTAATTTTTTAAATTAAATATTCTGAGAGATAATAAAATTAGGTTTAAACGTTTGACGGATAAAATTTAGTGGCAGTGAAAGAAAACTAAATAATTTGACTAGGACGTCCAAATCTTCCTCAACATAGCCTAGCTTTGGTCTTAAACATTTTTTAAAGGCACGATGTAGTTCAGCAAAGATTTTCCAATCATATAATGAAATATTTTTCAATTTTCCAGGTTTTTTCTCAATACCTTGGGTGATGTTGGGCGAAATTATCCCTGCAAACTGCCGTGGGCTGGCTTCAGGCTTGCTCTCAAGCGTTGCTTATATCTACATTTTTACTGTTGTCAAGATCTACCCATTTGCTATAAGCCTTTTTGGCGAAGGCGAAGTTTTCCTCGTTTTCGGCTGTGTCTCTGCTACAGGAACACTTTTTGTGTATCTTATTCTTCCTGAAACCAGAGGCAAATCTCTGCAGGAAATTCAGAACCTGTTTAAGAGATAATTGCCTATATGGATAAAATATCTAATTGTTTAGATTTTATAAATTGTAAATATAAATATTGTTAAGCTTTCGATGTTTTTTTTTGTTTTCCTAAATTCTTGTCATTAAATTATATGCATGATGACATGCACCATCAAGGTTGTTGCGTTATTATTGCGTCAAAAGAGACATGACGCTGCGGCTATAGTTATCAGTGAAAAAGTCTAAGTTTGATGAAGCTATACCGATGATTTTGTAGGGCAGTCAAACTTCAATTTCAGAGAAGATTGCTCGAATTTCTAGCCTGCTCCAGTTTAAGGTAAATTGATAAGTGATTAAACTTATGCCGGAAGTGTTAAGCTAGTATTAAATTATACAACGATTAAATAATTAAAATAAATTTATTGTGATTTTTGTGATTTGACATTTTCACTCGAGTAAGACTTTTCTGATGATGGAGAAATAATGGGACGTACGTGTATTTTAGGGCTTCAAAGCCTACGTGTTAAAATTAGGGTACCAGTTGGAGCCGAAACATGTCGCGAATAATTATTGAGTGACTGGTTAAAATGCTCAAATAGCTGAACAGGCTGGGAGGCGCACCGGCGCTGACTCGCCACTTGCTGGTTTCACCTTTCCAGCGGCTTTACAGACAAATGTCTGGCGTTCCAATAAAAGGCCTCGGTGCGGGGAGGCGAAAAGATGACCACATTAGGTCAAAGCTGGAAGATTTAAAACAATTTCACTTTCAATCTACTAGGACAAGTCCGATTATTTTTGCATCATCAGCAGCCTAAATTGCCTCATATAAATTTTTCTTAGGAAGTTGAGACTTTTTAAATATTGAAAGCCAGAGATGCAACATGGACAAAGTTGAAAAAGACAAAGATATATCGTTTGGATACTTCCAAAACCAAAGTAAAAACCCAGCAAGGTCAGATTTTTTTAAAATAATAATTGAAAATGCCGATTACCTCACCCTTCTTTCAGAACTTGGGTGCTAGTTATTCATCACGAGTTTAAGAATACCGATGATGTGAGAGAAGGTAACCAGGATGATGTCTCCAAACTATGCTCAACATTCACGAGAAGAAAATGTCGATTCAAAGATTTAAAGTCTATTACAAAAGAAGAAATCTTAAGCCTTCTAGGAAATCGCGACAATTTATTTTCACTCTTTACTGTGAATGGAGAGGGTAACGCTATTCAGTAATTGCTGTCTTGCGCAGTTAAATAACATATTATTTTAATTAATCTGCAGAAGCCGAGACACCAGAAATGTTTATTTTGTTCATCCTTTCGCACGGTGCTTCAAGCGGAACTATCTTCACAGACCATCTAGCGAAGAAACCAAACGATCCTAATCAACCTTTCGAGGAGTACCACACTAATGATGTGTGGAATCGACTCAAGGTGATTCCTCAGTTGCAAGACTGCATCAAACTTATCTTTTTCGGAGTGAGTATAATGGTTAAACATGATTTATTTATATGAAAATAAAAATAATTTTTACGAATTTTGTAGCCATGCCGCGGCACAAGTGATGAAATCCGCCTGCCGGCAAGCAAAGAAATCCTCGAGAAGAATCCAGTGGATGATAAATCAATGTGGTTCTCTATTCAACCCAACTGTGAAAATTTAATTATTTTCTATTCCACAGTTGAAGGTACTAACGTTTATAGCAACCAATTAAATATTGAAATAGGACCAATTGCGCAGCTGTGAGGGCTCAGAGGAACAGATTGGGAACCTGGCTTGTGACGGGGTTTTGCGAAGAGCTTGACAGCATAACGAAGGACGTGGATTTAATTATCTTCCTTACTGGGGTGAAGTGGCGAATATGCGAGAAAGCTACCATGAATGGAGCGTTTGGCCAAACTCCGCAGCTTCAGTTCTCGAGCCACAAGAAGTTTACCGTTTCAAGGTTATAGGGAAAACATAAATATGAAATATCGATATTAACTGATTTTAAAATGGATACTCTATCCCAAAGGCAAATTAATAAGAATGGAAGGCTAATTGGTATATTAATTATTAAAAAAATAGCATCACACGCTCTCGTGCCGTACAACGGCTGTTTCGGCCCTGGAAGCCTCGTTTAGTTTTTAACCTAAAAAACGCTGCAGATAATGCTGAATCAGCGATCGTAGAAAACGTCGGTCTACACTCATTTCAGATTGAGCAAACAAAAAGAGAAACGAGCAACAAAATTGACAGCCCCTCAACTCCAATTAGCCTTCCATTTTTATTGATTTGTCTATGGTAGTAGTCACTTTTAAATCAATCAATAATTTATTTACTCCAAACTCCAAATAGATTTTATAATTCTTATAGAAATGAAATATATATGTATTTCTATAATGAAACATTACAGTTTTCCAATGGTAGAAAAAACAGACGCCAAATCAAAAACTGATCCTGAACTGCTGGTCAAAAAGGAACAAAATCGCTATTACTTATGGAGATCCACCAACAAACTTCCATATAGAAGAGGACGCGCTTTGATTTTCCACGATGATAAGCACGTATTTTTAGCAAAAGAAATGCAGATCAGCTTCCAAAATTTAGATTTCGAAACAAGATTGTACAGTGTGCAACGTTTGATTAAAGTAGTGCAAGAAGGTAAAATAAATTTTATAGCATTAAAATTACTTAAAATCTTATAATATCTTAAAATAATAAAATATTAAAATATATTAGTGTATTTTTCAACAAGAACTCTTTTGCATTTCAGTAACTTCAGTCCACAATTCAGGACTCTCTGAAGACGGAGCCATTGTTATTTGCGTTTTAGCAAGGTTGCTTAATAACCCTGAGCTGGGATTGACCATCATATATCACAAGAGACAAAAAAGTTGCTGCGAATGAGATAACTCATTCATTTATTGGAACCAAGTCCAGCGATCTAGCTGGAAAGCCTAAATTGTTCTTCTTTCTGGACGGCGGCTACAGAGACGACGGTCCTTTGATTGGATTGGTATGATTGTGCACAAGAGAAAAAGTTGTGGAAATATGCTAATAATATTTTTAGACTCCAGCTGCCTTTACGTTGGAAGGAAACAATCACGGGGAAATATTTACATTTTTCGGATCTGCTAAGTCTGAGAAGAATAGCATCTTTAGTGGATTGATAGAAGAGCTGCGGAATCCAGAGCTGAAAAGTAACCTTAGTTTGCAAGAGGCGATTGTGAACCTTTTGCATCAAAACAAAGAACCAGACGGTGAAATACATTTCCAGGTGGTTAGCACGTTTTGCCATCTGCTTACCTTTCAACCTTGCAGAAATGTCTACATAGAGCCTACCTTCACAACGAAAGTGAAAGAAGCAGAAACGACATCATTCGAGGAATTAGTGATGAAAATAAAAGATGCGGCGACGAAACCTTATGATCGATCTATAAACCGCTCTTGGTTACTTCGATCAGGTGCCGGAATGGGAAAATCTGCGGCGACAAACGAGCTGGCCAAAAGACTGCGGGAAAAACTGCCAGACACATTTCTCGTCATTCATTTTTCTTTCAAAACATACTGCCAGTACTTTCGTGAATTAAAAGCCGATTCCTGTGGAGAGTTTAAGCCTGGGCCAGATTGGTACATCAAATTTCTCGAAAGACTCGGTGACAAGCCAAGGATCAACAATAAAGAGCAAGATAAGTGAGCACGATGTTTTCGTCCTCGCAGACGGCTTTGACGAAATATGTCCGGAGTACGAAAATATCGCTTCCAAACTTTTGCATCAGTTAAACAAAGCGAACGTACCTTTATGGATTACGACCAGGATTCACGGAGAGCAAAGCATTAGGAAGAAGATTGACATGCTCGAACTATTGGATATGTATCCACTGACCCGGGAGGAGCAAATTAAGCTCTTGAGAATGTTTCTTTTCAAAGATAGTGAGGAGTGCGCTGAATTGTTGGATAAGTTCAACGGCGATGGAAAAAGCGATTTCACAGGAACGCCAATGCAACTCAAGTTGGTTGCTGAAATTGGAGATCAAGTGCATACGTTCGACGGTGGTCTGCATTCCCTGTACCATCACTTCGTCATGAGCAAGATTGAGTTTTATTTGGAGGGTTACTGCGGAACGAACAAGTCACACAAGAAATACGAATCATCTATGTCAGAGGCAATGGATCTCATGATTGAACTGACAGTATCATCATACTTCCCTAACGACCAAAAGTTATCTAGAGAAATTATCCGCAAGCAGCACGAAATCAACCACATTGGCATTTTAAGAGTTTCCATCAATCCAGAAAGTAAGAAACTCGAATCTGTCACATTTGAGCATGAAACGTACGCAGAGTTTCTTCTGAGCGTCTTGTTTCTATCAAAATGTGGTCACAATTTGAGTAAATCAGAAGATCCATTATGCCAGTATATAGACAATTTTCAGCTAAGTGACATATTACTGCAACGAAAATTCGACCAGGTTAGGGCTTTCATCGACAGTTACTTTTTGGGAGCGTCTAGAGAGGCAAAGGTTGAAGCAACCAAAATAGAAGCAATCACGAGCTTTGAGTTGCAGCAGCGCAAGATTGATTTGATGTCCTATATCTGCAAAGAGGGCCACGCCAGCTTGTTCAAGCTCTTCTTTGAGTCCAAGTTAAAGAATAATTTTGGTGATATTAAGGACCTATTAAACACTCCGTTCGAATACGATTTTCGAAATAATACGTACAAATACTACCCCCTGTACGCTGCCTGCATTTCCAATGAAAATCTTGCTCTGCTTCTACTGAAATTGGGAGCCCGGCTGGATTTACTTCAACCACATAACTGCCGCATAGAAGAAGATAGCACGATTTTACATTTAGCAGCGGATAGAAATCTATTTAAAATTGTCGAAATAGTTGCAAATGCTTATCCTAAAATGATTTACATGGAGGACAAAATTCAAAGAATCCCAGCTGACTATTCTGCAAGACGAGGACACTTAGAATGTCTCAAGATTCTAGTAAACATGACAGCTAACGAAGAAAGAAAACTAGAAATGAGGAGGCGACTGTTAAAGATAGCTTCACGGAGCGGACAAACAAAGACGGTTCTGTATTTGATGGGAGAAAATTTAGATGTAAAAAGAGATAAGGATGGAGACTCACCATTATTCCACGCTGCAAGTAAGGGGAAAGTTGATCTCATGAGGACACTTCTATCAAAAATACCAAACGCGACGAATAAGACTCACCTCTGCCTCGATGGATGGACTGCTGCTCATGGTGCCTGCCTTTTAAATCAACCGAGAGCTCTAGAAATTTTACACGAAAATGGTGCAAACTTAAATGCTAAATCATTCAAAATAAAAAAGAGTCTCACCCCTTTGCACATTTCTGCAAGTCACGGCAGCATAGATTGCCTCAAATTTCTACTTGCTCAGGGAGTGGAGGTCAATGCAAGAGACGAAAAGCTAGAGACACCGTTTCATTACGCAGCAGGAAATGGAAATTTACAAATCCTAAAATTTTTAGAAGAAAACGATGCTAATATCTGTGCAGAGAGCGTGAAGTACTGGGATGAGGAGGAGCCCTCCCTCAAGCTGACCCCTCTGGATAAAGCAGCAATGCACGCTCAACTTGACTGCTTGGAATATCTTTTAAACCGTCCTTACACCAACGAAATGAAGAGGCAAGCAATGTGGTACGCTTTGGCGCGCGGGGTTGATATTGAAGACAAATTAATGGATATTCTTAAACTTTTCCTAAATAATGGTTTTAGTGTTGATGTAGACCTGATGAATGGACAAACTCCAATTATTGTTCTTGCGACAAGGTCTCGCGAGTGGTGTACAATATCTCCTCCGCCCGTAGATTTGGAGTCATTTCTCGATGCAAATTACGATATCGATGCACCATTTTACCCAAAACCAGCGGAGATGGCGTTTACTTCTCCAAGGGAACAGGAGCTGAACCCTTACATTCAGTGCATTGAATATCTTATCAACAATGATGCAAATGTGAATCTAGTGTCGGATAAAGGAAGTGCCTTGCACATCGCAGCAGCAAACGGCGACGTGATACTGCTCGAGTTGCTGCTACATCACCGAGCTTGGCCCTCAATCACGTGCGCGAAAATCACCTCAGACCCTTAGTATGTATGCAACATGCACGACAAGCAGAAAATCCTTTCGCTGCTCCGCGCCCAACGCTCGATTCGGGACATTATGGCCCTCACCAAATGCTCCAGGGCAACCGTCTTCCGCATAAAAGCTATTGGTGATACTGCCCCGACCCCAAGGAAGCCCCGAACTGCAAAATCGACGCCCGTCCGCACTCCAGCATTGATGAGGGCCATTCGCATGAAGATTTAACGAAATCCGCTGATTTCCATTAGAAAAATCGCACGCTCGTACGCAGCGGGCCGCGAAACGGTCCGAAAAATAGTGAAAAATGTTCTGAAGTACGTGTCGAGGGCCAGGACCAAGAGATATTTGATTACGACCAAACAGAAGGAAGCGAGAGTGGAAAGAAGTAGGAAGCTGCTATCTGATTTGAAGAAAGGCACGAAACGCCGTGTTATTTTTTACTCAGATGAAAAGATGTTCACTGTCGATGCAGTTTCCAATAGCCGAACTGACAGGTATCTGAGCAAGTCACCTGCATCTGAGGTACCAGAAAATATCCGATTTTCGTTGAAAACTAAGCATCCTGCTGGTGTTATGGTCTTTGGACTTGTCGCATCTGATGGCAAGAAGATGAATCCAGTGTTCATAAAACAAGGGCTTAAAGTGAACACTGAGGTCTACTTAGACATTTTGAAAAAGCAAGTTCTGCCTTGGGTGAAGTCAACATATGGGTCGGACACAAAAATCACATTCCAAAAAGATGTTGCGCCGGCCCATACGTCCAAAAAGACTCAAGATTGGCTAAACCAGCACCTGCCGGGCTTCTGGTCCAAGACGATGTGGCCTGCTAGCTCACCAGATCTGAACCCCCTCGACTTTAGTGTTTGGGCAAAAGTCGAGGCGGATGCTTGCAAGAAGCCTCACCCCAATATTGAAGCCCTGAAGACCTCCATCAAGAAGGCATGGCGTGCAATGGATGAAGAGTACCTTCAAAGGGTTTGCAGCCGAGTCCGACCCCGTCTGGAGGCCGTGATTGAGAAAAATGGAGCCCATATCGAATAAATGTGTAACCAAACGTGTAATAAAGCTGTGATGTAAATGACGTCCGCCTAACTTTAGTAGTTTTTGTTAAGCAGCCATTTTAAAAAAAACATGGTAGAGTCTCAAAATATAAGTGGTCATACTGTATGATTGTCATTTGTATTAAGTATGATATGTAATATTTTTTACTTCGTTGATGTTGCCGCGGCATAGCTGGGCCCAGCAATTCCCGATCCCAGCATATTATGTACTTGACTAGAAACGCTAGAAACACTCGTCTATTCGCGACTTGTAAAAGTTGTAAAGTAAAAGTAAACAAGTTGTAAACGGAGGCGTGTCGTGAGCGGTCGTGAGCTAGTTGTTAGCTACCGATCGCTTAAAAAGTACCGGTATAAACTTAAATTAAAGTTAAAAAGTTTGTCTAGCGCGTCTAGTATGTAAGGGAAAATTATCAAAGAGCAGATAATTAACAGAAAATAAATATATTTAAATACAAAATTGATGGTGATATTTTTAAATACGTTTTCCCATTCAAATATTCAACTTTTTAACCGATCTCTTTAGTCTTAAGTCTAACCGAAATGTTGATAATATTTTCGTGCTTTGTGTTTGCTCTGTCTGAGCAGCTGCTAGCTTTGAAAGAGTGACAGCCACGACCATGACATGATAAAGATGCTTGTTATTGTTTTGTTCGGGTCCGATGAACTCTGAACTCGAAGCAGGTTAGTAGAGAGAGAAATCTTGAAGTGGGAAATTCTGTGGGCAAATTCGCGTCCGAATGTGATGCTTGATGGCGGACGTCGTGATAGTTGTTGTGGCCGCTGCGGCGGCGGTGTTGTTGTTGCTGGTGGTGCTTTTATTGGCGCGGCTGGCGTGGACGGTGGCGGCTGGCGGGCCACCGGGGGCCGGTCCTGGGTCCGTAGACGGCGTGCTAGTGGTGCTGGGCTCAGGCGGGCACACGGCCGAGATGCTGCGGTTGCTAGAGCGGCTGGACGACGGTGTCTTCGGCCGGCGCACCTTCGTGGTGGCCGCCACGGACAATGGCTCGGTGGCAAAAGTGGCGGCTGCAGTGCCAGGCGCCAAGGTGCGGTGCGTGCCGCGGCTGCGGGCGCCGCTGCAGTCGTGGTGGTCGGCGCTGCTGGGGGCGCCGCAGGCTGTGCTCGCTTCGTGGCGAGAGGTGCGACGGGCGCGGCCGCGCCTCGTGCTGGCAAACGGGCCCGGAACCTGCGTGCCCATTCTCCTGGCCGCTTTACTGCTTGGCAGCTCCCGGCTCGTCTTCGTCGAGTCCATTTGCCGCGTGCGCTCGCTTTCGCTCAGCGGCCGCATCCTCTACCCGCTCCTCCGCAGGCACCACTTCTTCGTCCAGTGGCCCGAGCTCGCGCTGCGCTACCCCAGGGCCACCTACGTCGGCCGCCTCGTCTGACCCCCGCAGGTACGCTCCAAAATAAAGAAATTTCAGGCACCACTGCCTGGATTTAATTTGTTAGAATTTTTGTATTTAGGATTTAAAATAAAAAGCAAGAATAATTAAATTAAACTAGCAAACATTTTAACATAATTTCCTGATTATATATTTTTCTGGTTAAAAAATTGATCGGAAAATTGAAGTTAACCAAACAAATCAATTTGGAAAAGGACGGTGGGAAGAACTAGGGCCTTCTGGGATGGGTTTAGAATTGGCAAGACATTTATTTCATCTAATTATAATTAAGGAAGGTAGACTCAAGAACCGACATTTGGATCTTTTGCAAAATTTATCGAAAAATTAGACGGCGTGTCAATTACTTTTTGCTTGATTTCGTTATCTCACGTCGTGATTAATCTTACGGTATGCGAATATTTAGGAAATATTCCCTTCAATAATGAAATAAATCGTGATTTTAAATTACAGAGACAGAGACAATTGATGCTCGCAGTTTGTTTAGCATGCAAACTTGAGCGCCAATTTTCTACAAAATTGAAGCGACAAACGGATTTTTTTTAACTTTTTCCTAATTTTTAGATAGCATTCTAAGTAAATAATGTAAAAAGAGTTTTCACAAATAATCTGCAAAGCTTTAATATAATTTCAATTCCACCTGCAATGCAATCAGGGTCATCAGGGAAGGGTCTTGCACATGATGATTTCCAGAATTTTTCTCCTTTGGTGTAAAAAGATTGGGGTTTATGTATCTTCTCAATTGAGCCCTTACCTTCTCTGTCCAGGGTCAGCATTGGCGGCACTGTTCGACGCATGGACAGCCGCTGAGGCGACGCCGGTTGGCGCTGACCTTGCCCAACAATTTTTCCTGTACAGCCAGGCCCGCGTTAACTTTTTAAACAAGAACCTCGACCTAGCCGCTGAATACTGTCAGGTACTAAATTAAATAAAAAGATTTTTTATGATAATCCTCGATTTTTTTTCTTTATTTTAGCATGCGAAAGAGGCGGCGACGGAGGCTGTTAACACGGGAAAGTTCAGCGAGGCTGGCGAAGCGCGCAGTCTGTACGCTCAGGTCGGGCTGCTGGAGGCGCTGATCTGCGTGGAGCGTGGTAACCTGGGGGGCGCCCTGACTGCCGTTGACATGGTGCTGCTCATGGGCGCGCCGGACGAGGTGACGGCGAGGGCGGCCGACCTCCTGGCTGAGCGACTGTCTTCAGACGACGCTGAGGAGCTGCAGGAGCCGTGGCAGGACGGGTTAAGCTACATGCGCGGATGGGAGCAGTGCAAGGCAGTACCTGAGGCCGAGTGTCCCTCGGTGCACGCCTTCTGGCGTGACCACATGTGCAAAGAAACACCTATTAAGCTGACCAACACTATTGAACACTTCCCGGCCAGGAAAAAGTGGACGCTCCGCTACTTGCTCAAGGTGATTTTGCCCTTACTTGATTTAAATTTTTCTACAGTGCATAGTTTAAGTCAGTAACTTATTAAAGATTGATGAATAAATGAGAATATGTCTATAAAAGAGATATTTTAGGTTGCAGGGCGGCGGACAGTGCCTGTTGAGCTGGGCAGAGACTACACGCACGCGCACTGGACGCAGCAGCTAATGCCTCTGGGTGAATTTGTGCGCGGGCACCTGCTGCACGAATCACCCATCACCGGCTACCTCGCGCAGCACTCGCTCTTCCTCCAGGTCAGTAAAAAAACTCCCATTCCTTTACCGACTGTCCCTTTGCATATCTAAAATTATACGCAGCAGTGATTTAAAGTTGCTTGATTCAGGAGTTCTTACAAACTTAATGTTTTATTTAATTTAAAATTGAAATTAATTCTGTCTTGTTTGTTGGCAGATTCCGCGGCTGATGGACGACCTTCTGGTGCCGGACTACTGCTCAGAGGCGCCAGACATGAACGTGTGGCTGGGCCCAGCAGGCACTGTCTCACCGCTGCACCACGATCCCAAGCACAACCTTCTGGCGCAGATCCGTGGCTACAAACGGGTGCTACTGTTCCCTGCTGGTATTGACGGCCTCTACCCATATCCTGGCGAGTGCCTTATGGCCAATACATCGCAGGTCGACCCCGAGAGCCCCGACCCAGACCGTTTTCCGCTCTTTCCCGCTACTCAAGGCCTATCATGCCTGCTCGCACCTGGTGACGTCCTCTACATCCCACCCAAGTGGTGGCACCACGTCCGCTCCCTCACGCCCAGCCTCTCTGTCAGCTATTGGTGGAAACCAGACGACTGAAACTGCGTCGATTTTAAATGGAAACCTATAAATGAAAATAAAGTCTGCTCTTTTTTCATCAAACCGCTTTTACTTTTTAGGAAATCAAAATTTGATATTTTTTGTTTGTCACTTAGTAGGATTAATTGAGGCTTTATTAATAAATTATTTTATCGTTTGTATCCTTGGTTTTGTTTCCAGTAAAAAATGTTGAGGATCGCGACTTGGAACATCAACGGGCTCAGGTCGTTTACTCAAAGTCAGCTGAAAGAAGCTCTAGACCAAATTGACGCAGATATTATCTGTTTGCAAGAAACCAAGCTAACGGGTACTATAACTCAATTTATTAATTTAATTTTTCAGTTAGTTATTTTTGCTATAATTCATATTTAAAAATATCCATGCATGATATTTGCTTCATAAATTTTCAAACAAATTAGATCAAAATAAAATATTTTGTAATCAAACATATTTTCTAGGTGATGTGATAGATGAGCAGATAGTGACATTTGATGGATACAACTCGTTCTTTAGCTTCTCCCGCGTACGATCAGGTTACTCAGGTGAAACTAGGCATACATTTTTGTAATCAAAATAATTCATCGCAAAATTTTGGTCCTCGCAGGCGTCGCAACTCTGTGTAGGAGCAATTTGGTGCCAGTGAAAGCTGAGGAGGGGCTGAGTGAAGTTCTGGCACCGGAAAAGGGCCAAGATCTTGTTGGATGCTATGGATCAACCAAATTGTCCCCTGATAGACTGAAACAGCTGGACTCAGAAGGCAGAGCCGTTCTCACCCAGTTTGTGTTGAGTGTAGGTATTTTACCCATTTACTCAAAAACATCAGAAAGCTCTTCAAACTATTTAAGTTTGAAAATGGAAGATTGTAATTGTTTTGATCAAATTTGGAAGTTGAACAAATTCAGTAGATTTGTGTGGCTTTGCAGGATGGGAAACCCTTAACAGTAATCAACGTGTACTGCCCACGGGCCGACCCAGACCGCTATGAGGAGAGGCTTGCGTTCAAACTCGACTTCTACCACCTACTCGAGGCCAGAGCACATGCACTGGTTGGGGCTGGCGGGCATGTCGTTGTGTTGGGCGACCTCAACACCTCTCACAAGCCCATCGACCACTGCGATCCTGGTGACTTGGTAATTAATGCCGCCTTCATTTTTCTTTTCGAACGTTTTTCTTGGTTGAATATAAAAGATATATTCCATTAAATGTTCCTTTCTCTGTTACCAATTTGCAGGAGGAATTCCAGAACAACCTGGGCAGATTGTGGATGGACCGAGTGGTGACGAGTTGTGCGGCGTACGAGGGTCGGCTGCAGCTGGTGGACGCCTTCCGACAGGTGCACCCTGACATGCGTGAGGCGTTCACGTGCTGGAACACACAAAAAAGGGCGCGTGCCACCAACTATGGCACCAGGATCGACTACATCCTTCTGTCTGCTGCTCTGTCCTACTCCCTAGTCGCTACCGACATTATGGCGCACGTGCTTGGAAGCGACCATTGTCCGGTGCGCGCCCAACTTGAAGTCCAGCTCGCGTCTGACCCGGTGCCCCTGCCCTCCCTCTGCTCCAGGTGCTGATCAGTTGCTTAACATTTAAAAATGCAATATTAAAACAAAAATAGATTGTCAAAACAAGTTTTTATTGTTAGAAAATCAAAGATACTAATGCGGATTTATTTGAAAAGATACTGGTCAACTGTTTTCCGTTGTACTGCTAAAATTCATCCTGCGGATTTTAGAATTTAAATTAATAAGTTGGCGTCTACTTTTGTAAAACTTACAATAATTTATTAGAGTAAATAAGAACCTTTTTTGAACTTGAAATCGACTTTTGCTTCAGGTTCCTGGTAGTGGGCAAGCAGCAGAAGCTGTCGGCATTTTTCGCGCCGCAGACCAAGCTAAGCAGTGAGGAGCTCAAGAAGCCGTGCGCGCAGGCGAAAAACGTGGCACCAAAGCAGATGAGCTTGACGGCGTTCATTCAAAAGAGACCGCGCCTGCAGACTGAGTCTGCGGCGCCGGAGTTGGTCGCAGCCCCCAGGAATGCGGGGGTAGCGGACGCGTGGCGAGCGATGCTGAGTGGGCCACGGCCACCACCGTTGTGCTCAGGCCATAAGGAGCCCAGTGTGCAACGCACGGTCAAGAAGCCAGGTCCTAACTTCAACAGACTCTTTTACGCGTGCGCCAGGGGCGAGGGTCACAAGGATAACCCTGAAAGCCGATGCAACTTTTTCCAGTGGGCACCCAAAAAGTGAATAAAAACAATGGCCATGTTATATAGCCGATAAAAATAATTGTATGCTACAAGAATTAAAAGTTATATTTTCATAAGAAAGATGTTGAAGCAATTTAATTTAACCTGTCAATTCCCAAACTATAATATTAAAATCAATTTAAATCTGAAAACATTAATTTGTAATAGAAAATGTTTGAGAAATTCGATGAATGATAATTTTTTCACCTTGTGACTAATTTTTTAGGATGGGTACACATAATAAATTTTTTTTTCAATACCAAAAGTTGACTTTTTTGAGTTGCAGTTTGAGACATAAACAGAGGAGTTAAAACAATCACTAAGCCTTTTTATTCACGATCAACATAGCGGCATCCAGCCAGAGTCATTGGTTTTTCTCATAATCAGTCTCTATAGGGCAACAAAAATTGAACTATGTCGATCAGACAGGCTTTATGCCCTCTTGGAAGGATATGCCCTTCTGCATCTTGGCCTGCTCCTGCAGCTCGAGGGCGCGCTTCTTATAGAGCTCGGCCTTTTCGTCGCTCTTCTCACCGCCGTCGCCCTTGCGGTACATCTGGCTGAGGTTGGCACACGCGTACATGTTGCCGAGGTTGCAGGCGCGCTCTGAGTACTTTCTCGCCTCAGGCATGTTGCGCTCGTGCAGGTGCATGCCACTGAGGTAGAAGCACGCGTGGCTGTTGTCACCATTGCAGCCGCGAGACAGATAATCCAACCCCTTTTCCCGTGCAGTTTCCTTTGCTTTGTCGTTGACGTGCATCAGTCCAGCGTTCAGGCAAGACTCGGACACACCCAGGCCACACGCCTTCTCGAAGAAGGCCAGCGCCCCATTCGGGTCCGACGCCTTGAATGCGTAAGTCCCGCTCTTGTGGCAGCTGCGCCCGAAGTCACGGTCCTTGCAGTTTGTCTCATATACCTTGCGCGCCTTGGACTCATCCTTCTTGATCGCCTCCAGATAGTCGCCCAGTAGGTGGCAAACTGTCCAGAAGATTATTTTCTGTGTCAAGCAGTTTAAACAAACTTTTTATTCGACCCTACCGTCGGCCTTCTTCTCAGAGTAGCACCCAAACCTGTACTCAATTCCAAGCTTCTCTACAAATTCCTTAACGTCCTCCTCTTTTTTCATGTCCATGGCCATTTCAACAGCAAGTATGTAGCACCAGTTTGTCTGCAAAATTGAATGATCACGAATATCAATCAGATTAAATATGCGGGAGATAATTGAGAAATAAAATACCTGAGAAACAATGGAAACAGAAATTTGGGAAATTTGTGTGGTGTACTTTGTTCACTCTGTTGCAGCTGGTGGTGACGGCCTGGCGGGGATGGAGGTGGGAGTGGGAGGTTGTACAAAAGGAGGCGTGGCTTGATTATAATGAAAGAAATGAATGACGGAAATATTGAAGAATGAATTTTTACCGATCAATCATCGCTTTGGGAAAAGATTTAGATTAGATAAAATTTATATTATATTTTTTTGAATCGATATTTACAGTGTAACTCATTAAAACATGTCACATTAAACCTAATTACACTAAAATAATATATACACCAAACATAATTATCATAATTATTCTAGTACAAATAAGTGATCGCACGTATATTACGTTCATTGACCACATTTTTGGTTTTAATTCTGGAAACAAATCTATTGAATTATATGACCATGACCATATTAACCATGAAGTTTTAAATGCTTTGACTCCTTGGATCGTGCCCCTTTTTAATATTATATCTAAATATTATTAATTAATTTTGAAATGTAAGCCAAACTTTCTGAGATTCAACCAAACATGTCAACTACCAGCTCACTCTCTTTTTGACTCTCCCTATGCCCCTTTTGTTATTTTAGTAAAAACGGTTTACTAGTATGTATAATATATTATGTAATATATAATATGGAAAAATTATAGTTTCCATCGGGTTCCACTTCTCGCTATAGTTCTTGTGAGAATCTCTTTATTATTATAAGAGTATAGGTGGCAAAAACTGTAAGTCGTCAGTCGCGGCGAAAATTGAATGATTTTTCCATAATCATAAAAGCCTCAGCATATTAATAAAAGGGATAAAAGTAGGCCAACTTTAACTTTTTAGAGATGCAACACCGCATCGATTAACGAGTAACTGACAAACCAACTCTCTTCTCTATGGCTATGGCTATGGATTTGGATTTGGAATTTGGAAGTGGCGGCAAGTAGTGCAAGTGCAGCAACAGCGCCATCACACTGCTCTTCAAACAAACACAAGACATAAAGGCGAATAGCGAGTGCCGACATCTTACTGAAGGGCGTCCATAGCGTTCAACACCGAATAATCGGCGTTTTCTGCTCTCCTGAGCCGACTCGCGAGGTAAATTTAGCAAAATACTCTAGAGCAAGGGTTGGCGCACGGAAAACATTGTTTTTCTGTTCGCCGGCCGGTCGCGAGTGCGCGGGAAACGCTCGGCGTCACCCACGCCGACTTGGACGACCAACTAAATTCATATTATTTTTTTGTTTTTTGTCATTGCTTTTGGATGGTATGTTTCACGGATGTAATTTTTATTGCAGCAGTCATGGCGAGCCGCCAGTACTCATTACGGTGGAACAACTACGCCAAGCATCTATCGACCGCTTTCGACTCGTTGCGAAGTGAACGAGATCTGACTGATGTCACACTGAGTTGCGAGGGCAAAAGGGTGCCCGCACACAAGATGCTCCTCTCTGCCTGCAGTTCCTATTTCAAATCTCTGTTCAAGGTAGAATTTCCTCTCTTTCTAAGTATAATTTTGTTTTGAGAATTTAATTTTTCGGTAGATATGGAAAAGCTACAGTTCTCGCCGACTTTACCGTTTACACGCATTAAATCTGTCGTTCCTATACTATTAACATTGAAAGGCGAAAACTGTAACTCGGCGAGAACTGTAACTTTTCCATATGGTAAAGTTACAGTTTCTGCCGGGTTACACATGTCATCTCGCCAGTTCTTATGAGAATCCCATGTAAAAGTAGGGGTGGCGAAAACTAACTCGGCGGCGAAAACTGTTGCTTTTCCATACAGTTTTTGCCACCCCTACTTTTACATGGGATTCTCATAAGAATTGGCGAGATGTGTAACCCGGCAGAAACTGTAACTTTACCATAGACACATAGATCTTTAGCATAATAATATATTATATTATGATTGCACATAATATTGATTTATTTACATATGTTAAAATGGTTGCAGGAGAACCCTTGCCAGCACCCTGTCATCATTTTCCGCAATGTGGCGTTTGATGACTTGATGGCGCTAGTTGAATTCATGTACAAAGGAGAGGTGAATGTGGAGGAGGAGAGACTCTCGTCCTTCCTGACCACTGCCGAACTGCTTGAGGTCCAGGGCCTAACTAACAGCGGCAAGGACGTGGACAAATCAAAAAAGACTGATGATCTAGAGGTACGCTCCGCTCAGGAAATTCGATTTAACTCTTCAACTTGTATTTTCATCCACAGAAAGAGACTGATATTATGGAGCAGCAGCCTGAAGCCGATTCATCACCTTTCGCTCCCTTTGTTGACACGGCAAAGTCGTCTCCACCTACGCCATCAGCGTCGAGAAAGAGGAGGCGCGTGTCGCCACCTGAGACTGAGGAGGAGAGCCTTCCCAAAGTGGCGGCTTTGGAAGAGGATCCTGTGATAGAGTCAGATGATCATGATGTGCATCTGAAGACAGAGGCGCCTGACTTTGAGCACATCGAACTGAACCCTGAGGACTCTGTTGACGCTGATGACATGGCTGCTGCTGGACAGGACTTGGAAAGTATGGAAAAAAACCTTCCTAATTAAGAACCAATTTTACCAACGCTCTTGTTGCCTGCAGGCGAAGTGGATAACTTTGCAATGGCTGGACCCTCCAACGACTCGCTGGTCGAGGATAAAGGTAGGCACTCCGCCATTTCTTGATGTCAGGGTGTGTTTCGCGCACTACTCTACTTCAACCCACCTCCAAACTCCAGGGATTTCCCATTCCCACTCTAATATATATTACACGTTTGAGCAAATTGAAGGCTTTTATAAATCAACTCAGAAATTGAGATGTTTATGACTGTGGCGCGAAACACTGCCTGACCCTCTTCTAAGTAGCTTAGCTGGGCCTGGTCCCGAAGAAGTAACGTCAGTCAGGCAGGCGAACACCGGCTAAAACGCCGACGCGGAGGGCGTGGTCCTTACTAGCAGGGTCGAGACGATCAAACGGTAATGTGTAACGCGTGCGGCCGCTAGTTCATGAATAGCAATGCGTGTATGGTGTACCTCAAGATGCATGTCGGTCTGATGAGGTACGACCAGTGCGACTCTGTTTTCAGCATCCTCTTCGTTCCACGCTGGAACGTTCGCACCCTGCAACCTGATATTCCTGCGGACCACGCCAACGTCGGCCGCGACCGTTCCCACAACCGCGAGCTAGCTAAGAATTAAAGCTGATAAAATTATGTCTTTACTGTGCCTTAGCAAATTATTAATTTTAAGAAATATGCTATAAAACTGGTTCTTAACAAAGTTCCAGATGAAATATAGTGGGAGTGTTACATAAAAGTTAATTTTCGTCTTTGCTTTTTCACGAGATATTGTAACTAGCATTAAATTTGGGGATGGACACCGTCAGTTTTTGCGGCACACAACTATGTCAAGCCTCATAGGTACATAGTCTTGACGAACATAATTACTCTAAATAGCATGAAGGTGTTGTATCCGCATGGCTCCGCTATATTATAATTTTTTTCAAAGAAACCTTTGAAAATCTTATTTTCAAACGAATAATGCGTAGATAATAATTGCCGGTAGGATTGAAACATAGTACGTCTCCCAAAAAAATGCGTTGAATATAGTAACAATTTCTTTCAATTTCCCTCCAATTTGATAGTCGAGTGCTTAAAAAAAATTATAGTTTTATTAGGAATTTATAAAAATAGAAACACAAAATCCATTGCTGTGATGTGGTTTCAATGAGACTAAACTGATATGTCATTGTAATTCGCGAGTGGCCACTCTAAAAATACAATTTTTTGGACATTTTGACCTTATCTTAGAGCCATATCACAAGCTGTGTTACAAGTTGACGTGTGAGTGCACTAAACATAGCGACGAGGCAAAGGGCGGCACTTGTGTTGGGCAATCCTGGAACGGTTTGATCGAACTCGCTGGCGCTGTTTTGCAAATTTTTCGTTTTGGTACACTGGAAGAAAGAGTTTGAGGCGTTGTTGTTCCGTTGCAGGCGCGGGCGCGGGCGTCAAGCGGTTGGACGACGGGCGTTTCATGTGCAAATTCTGCATGAAAACGTTCAAACACTACCCGACCTGCTGGTCGCACGTGCACTTCCACCTGGGTGCCACGGTCTGCCTTTACTGCCACAAGGTGTGCACCAACCTTAACCACCTTCACAAGCACCTAGACACGCACACGGGCAAAACGACGTGCCTCGCGTGCAACAAAAGCTTCAGCACCAAGCAGTACCTCAAACAGCATTTTGCCCAAGTGCACAAAAAACTATTCATACAGGAATGCCAGCAACCAAGATAAGAAAAATGGTTAGTCAGTCTCTCAACCAAACCAACCATTCAATCTCTAACTGTGATGTTGAGGAGATAGACAGCAAAACTGCACACCCACTTGCTCAGGTAGATCAGAAGTTCTGATATCTTGCCGCGTTCATTTTCAAAATTCCCGCTCTCAAGGCCTTCATTCTGGCTAATCATCTTCGTACATCAGTCCTGGCATTCCTAGTGCATTGTTTAACCGCAAAATATACATGACTAATTTGCAACAGAACTATATTTTATGCACCGATACTCAAGGAGTTGGCGTCTCCAATATAAAATCTAAACGAATAACTTAAATTATGCCACAGACCAGCAAAACGACGGTGTGCAGTTCTGGTGTGCAGCCGCAGCACCTATTGTTGGAGTATTCTGACGCGAGATTTTGTCTTGGTTTGGTTGCAGGAGAGGCCGTGATCATCGAGTCGGCGTTCTCGTTGTCGAAGGCCGATGTGAGCAATGTCAAAGTTGAAATAATAGAACGCGATGGCCTGATCTTGTGCAGCGTGTGCGGGCAGTCATTTAAGCACCGCAGCACGTGCCGGTCTCACCTATTTTTCCACCTCGGCGACACCACTTGCGAGATGTGCGGCAAAGTTTTCCGTTTCCGCCGAAACTTCTTGAGACACTTGAAAACTCACCATAATTACATACCTCCGCGAATCTCATAGATATCGTAGAATTGTAATAAACAAGAACTTAACTGGTGACAATTAAACAACGGTGACTATTCTTTGTGTTAATTGCGAACTTAAAACAGAAGCACTAGATTGCAAATCAGAATTGAACTGCGAGTACAAGCGAGAATTAAAACGACGAGTGGAATAGAACAACAAGGATGAAGTCTGGCTTCATTTATTCCCAATAAATTGTGATAGGTAATGCAATAAAGCTAAAATTGCAATTTGAATTAAAATGGAATTTATCTGATAGGGAAATGGAACGCAGCATGAATTTGTGGTGGTTTTTAATTGAATTTTAAGCGAAGTATACAAGGGGGGAATTTCTCAAAGAGCCGTGTACATATACTAAAGCCTAAATCCAAAATTGCTTTGGTCGAGGCGCACTAAAAATGTTGCTTGGGACAAGCATCTGGATGAGCAGACTAATTTAATTAAAAAAAAACTAAATTTAGGCAAATAAAAGTGAAAAGGTGGCACTGATGTGATGTTGATCAACTTGCAGGGCGGCACTTTTTGGACCCGAGCGAGTTAGCGAATTGTCGGTTGGGCGAGACGAAAGTGAGCATCATAAAGCGGCCAAACTCGAGGTTTGAATGTGGATGGTGCCGCAAGGTGTTCAGCCACTACCGCACGTGCCGCTCGCACACGCACGTGCACCTGGGCAACACGACGTGCCGTACGTGCGGCAAAACGTTCAACTACCGCCACCACCTGAACGAGCACGTCAAAGTGCACCTCGCCAAGACCAAGTGCCACGAGTGCGGAAAGAGTTTCAGCACCATCCACAACCTCGGCCGGCACGTGCAGACCGCGCATAAAAAGCCCACCGCCAGCACCAAAAGCAGGAGCCATAAGTGACTGCCCCCGCCTCCTGCTGTCACGCCCCGCATTATCAATAAAAACAGAGTCTAATCATCGCAAATCAAACACCGTGCAGATTTTATTCTAACTGCGTTCACTACGATCACTTGAAAATATGTTTAAGTGTAGTTATAAATTTTTTTAAGTAGCAAAATGGTAGCTATTGTTCAGGGTAAAGAAAGACTGCCCAGGGAACCAAAAATACTGGTCAGTATTTCATGAAAGAAAAAATATACATGAAGCTCTAGAAGCACAATAAATAATTTTAAACTACTTAAAATTACTGATAGTATTTTCCCGTGTTATATACTTTATCGCCAACATTTTGTAGTTTTACTGACACGTTTTTATTTGATTGCGGGTTAAAAATTTGAATCTTAATAACCCTTCTCTCCTACCCGTGGGCCATGATCAATTTCGGAAACTAAAGGCAGGGTAATATATGAGAAGGTAAAGCAAGGCAAATATAAAGAGCAAGCGATGGCGAGAGACTAAAGTGGCTCGGTGTATTTTTTGGTTGCAGTCGAGCCATTGCGGACGGAAAAACAGGTGCTGCTGCTGAGAAACGGCAAATTCTTGTGTGGCGTTTGCGGCAAGGCGTTCGCGCACCTACGTACGTTGCGCTCGCACGCGTACGTTCATCAAGGCGATGCTACGTGTCGCGTGTGCGGCAAGCACTTCACCTGTCGCAGCGACTTCAAAAAGCACGAACGTACCCACACTGACGCCGGATCCACACTGTGCAACATTTGCGGGAAAACCTTCAGTTGTACCGCCGGGCGCGACAGACACAAGCGCAGCGTCCACTCCGACCTCTCTGACTAACGTAATTAACAGAGTTTTCTCCGCAAACTTACGCTGAATAAAATGCTTGACATGATCGACATCCGTGGTGTCATTTTATTGCACTATGGCAGAAATTTCCTTTTTTGCGCTTTGAGGGGCTGTGAATCAATGACAAACGAATAATAAGGGATTCTGAGCATCAGTGATATGGGCCCAGTCCTGATAAGGAAAAAGCCGTGTTAGCGCTTCCGCACCTAGGTCATTTATTGTATTGCTAGTCACTCACACAAGCAGGTTACGGTAGTTTAGAGGGGTCTAGACACAGGTGTTGGGGGAAAGGTGGCTGCCACAAAGAAAGGTCGTGATCGACAATTTAAAATGTTTTATTTATGAGTTTGTCTTGGGTCTTCTGGAAAATAGACCCTCGTCATTAGACATTTCAAGTCTAAAAAAACGGAAAGGTGGTATTCAACATAAAACTGATCGCCTTGCAGATAGGCCGGTGGTGATGTTGCGGAATGGACGTTTCCAGTGCGGTGTGTGCCGGAAGAGCTATAGCTCGCGCGCCGGCTTCTTAGCGCATTATGATCTGC
This sequence comes from Cloeon dipterum, assembly GCF_949628265.1. NCBI lineage: Eukaryota > Metazoa > Arthropoda > Insecta > Ephemeroptera > Baetidae > Cloeon > Cloeon dipterum. The sequence continues at coordinate 9,148,828 of NC_088790.1, read as the reverse complement.
ACCTGGGCAAAACCAAGTGCGACATGTGCCACAAGGTGCTGTCCAACCGCAGCGCTTTATATAAGCACCGCGAAGAGCACCTCGGCTTGGTTAGCTGCGGCCACTGCGACCGCACCTTCCCCTCCAAGTATCAACTCCGCAGGCACGCTAAGCGTTCCGAAACGTGCGCTAAACACTACGCGCGTCCAACTCAGCCTAGCCCGTTCGGAAATACTGCTGTTTCTAATCTTTCAACTTCAGTTGGGATCCTAAGCAATGAAGAAAATAAATAAATAAATACGTCGCTTAACATGTCTTGAGTTGGTTGTCATTATTTTTTTTTATATGTATCCCTGGTTTCAAGTAACGGCCATTCCCAAATTGAAATTTTAAAAATTTTGCAGACGAGTGAAGATTTATAGAATTTTATCCAATAAACAATGTCATTTTATGGGGCATTTTCAGGGTCAGTCGGCGTTATGGGTGCGCCGCCGAGTTTGATGACACTGGATGTGCCGCAGAACAATCGGGTGATATGCAGGGATGGCCACTTTATCTGCAGCGTGTGCCAGCGCATGTACCGTACCTTCGACGCTTGTCTCAATCACTCGCATAAGCACTTTGGCAGCACAACCTGCATAGTCTGCGGCCGGGGCTTTTCTCGCCTCTCAGCGCTCAGCAAGCACATGGCCAAAATCCACGCTATCCCCTGAATCACTCAAGAATTAATGGAATTAACTGGTTGTCTGCATCAAAATAACAGAAAATAATTCATGCCAGCTATCCTGTCTAAGTTGTACTACAAGAGAATGAATATAAAATTAAAAATTTTCACTTTGAAAATTTGATTCAAATAGGAGACTCTGGTGCTCCTAATAGCTATTGTTTGTTGTTTTAAATGCTAATTACTAAGAGAATACGTTTAAATAAAAAAAATATTAGAAAATGAAGCTATTGTCTTTGGATCAGACGGTGCGAAATTGTCAGTATTGCGAGCTAGCTATATATACGGACGGAAAATATGTAAGTAGGTTGCAACCACTCTTTCTTCATAAAATACTCTCCAAAGATATTACCGGATCATGAATGCCCCGGGTCTAAAACACATTTGACTCAAAATCATCCTTATTTCTTATAGAATACATATATAATATTAAACCAAGGAAAAATTGCTTGGCGGTGCAGGCGGGCGTAGGTCGGTGGCGATTGCTAAAGTGGCTGGCTGGTGTTTGCAGGTTCGCAGGTCGACGACCTCTTTATGGCGGCTACGGAGGAGGGGGTGGAGGAGCCACTGGAGGTGGAGGTGGCGCCGGACGGGGTGCTGCTTGAGCTGGAATGCGAGTGGTGCGGCAAGGCGTACCGCCAGCACAAGCGGCTCCTCAACCACGTGGCCGCCTTCCACCCGAATGACGAGATCGCCCCCCCTGCCCCGGCTGCCACCCCCGTAGAGAAGCAGGAGACAAAGACGCGGTCGAGCCGCTCCGATCTGGCCACCCTTACGTCGCTGACCCTGAAGGCGGGTGAGACGCTGTCGAGCAAGGTGATTAGGCGCGATGGAAAGTTCATCTGCTCGATATGCTTCAAAAGCTTCAATTTCAACGAACCGTGCCTGAACCACCTGCACGTGCATCTTGGCAACACCAAGTGCAACATATGCGGACGCGTGCTCAGCTGCGTTACCAGCCTCAAGCATCACATGAAAACGCACACCAAAAGACACTAGCCAAGCTATTTTACTTAAAAAATGTTGAAAGAATTATATTTTATCATAGCCCCTCAGAGATTAAGTTTAGTCTGGTTGCTGGGCATGGGAATCACTCAGTTTTTTGCAGATCTGGTATTATGCGGCTAGTTTCTTCCGAGTTTTTGCATACACTGCGAACAAATTTGGAGCAATTGATTTTTGCCGTTTTAGCTCTCTTACCAAGTCTTATGTGGCGAAATTTTAATAAAATTTGTTATGTTATAATTTTTATGGGGAAAAACCAAATGCCAGATTTTCTAGTGCCGTTTATCATTGGTTTCAATGGTAAAAATGGTGAATTACTAGCTTCTTAAATTAAGTGCAAACACCCTCACGAAACTGGTGAAAACCGCAATAAACCACTGACCTGCAAGTTTGAGTAACTCCACGAAAGATTCCCAGCCCTGTTGGTAGTACTGATGCTATGTATTCTCAAGCTAGTTTTTGTTTTTGGTTTTTGCTGGTAGTATAATCGAACATTTAAAAATCCTTTGCTTATAAAAATAACGTGGAATCTGACGGAGAAAAGAGTGATCCGTCAAGTGCCATTAACATTGAACAAATTTAACGTTCCTCTATTATTTTCCTAATCAATATATTTTCGTGTTCATAACTAAAAGACTAGAAATGCTACTGTAGATCTCTCTTTATTTTGCTTTTGTAACATAGAAGGACTAGCACTATTGAGATTACACCGGCAACTGACCAATGCGTCTCTTTTTAAACCTGTACATAGTAATATTTGTAAACTTTTCAAAGAGCCTAGAATAAAATTCTGCTGCTGAATTATTCTAGTCTTTTTCTTTTGCGAACGTGAGGTAGCTTTCAAGTTGGTCATACCCGAAGAGCTCAAAGTCGAGCCTGAATTTTCCGTGCAGACGGCGTACATCGTTCTTGGAGAGTTGCTGGAAATATCGGCTAGGGTCAATGGCGCCGGAAGCCGCCCTGTTCTGCCACGCTGGTCGTATTTTGCCCTCAAGCCTAGCTGCCCTGATCAGGTACATCTGGTCTCTGAATAGTGTCTCCACGTGCGCGATCACGTCGTAATTCACCACGCACGGCATGCACTGCACGTAAAACGGACGCCAGTGCTCGTCCAAACTTAAATATGATGACAAAATTAATAATAGTAATAAATTCGAACTTTTTCAAAATCTAATCTTTTATCTGCATATTTTCTCCCTTACTCTTCCGCGGGCTCAGCGATGAGATGTCGGACGAATTGGCGGAAGGTGACGTCACCGGAACCGCGGCTGCCGGTTCTGGCTTCGATCTTGCCCCACACTAGCCGCGAGTATAACTGTTTGGGGTTGTTTGGCGTGGCGGACACGTTCTCCAGCTTGTCCCTGAAGGCGGACACGAGTCGCACGAATGGGTGCCGCACCGTCACCATCTTGATACTACTTGTCAGCGCCTTTCCCAGCTTGTTAAGATCAGTCAAGAAAGAGGGTAGGGCCAAGACACACCTGGTGCAGGTCGAGAATGCTACCCTGAGGAATGGATCCTGAGATTCCGGTCAAATGCAGCACATGGTGGCGCCACGTGCTCGACGCCGCTTTATTTATTGGGCAGTACGTCAGGTTGTGCTCCCTCCAAATGGAAAAGATAAATTTTTAACCGATAAATCCAGATATAAAAACGCAATAGGAAAAAATGAAATTGAGAGCTTATCAAATGAGGTGGATAAATATTTTGTCCTATAACCGCACTGGAGAATAATGAAATGGTGGTCGATCGCAATGCGAGGATGGTCGAAGAGCTGCGACTTTTTCCCCTTGACTTCGTACAAGCCCAAACGGTACTTCTTGCACACGTTTTTAACGAGGTTTCGCCTCTTTTCCATGTCAGCAGCGGCCCCTTCCTGCAGTTAATTTGCTTTAATTTAAAAATGCCCATCGCGCTTTTCAAATAAGTCAAACCGCAATTTGCTCGATCTGTCCCTCGCTGAGCCTGGAGTAATTTTCCTCAATGTGTCCCGTTTGTCTCATTTGCAAGACGAGACAAATCACAATTGCAAAAATTGCACATATTTTACGCACGAGGTTGCGTCGTCGCACCATTTTTGCAGTGGCGTTGAACGAAGCGGAAAGCAAGAATATAAACTGAATTCCGTGATAAGTTGAGTAGCCCGCCAGCACGCTTTTATCTATATTCACTTTGTAAAAGGCTTCCTTCCTCTTTGAAAGTGCACCTCACGAAACATTAACCTACTCTCCAAAATAAACTGAATAAAATGAAATAAAACTTCCTATTTACCTTAAAAAATTGGAACGAAGAACGAAATTAAACCCATGTTGCTTAAAAACTTAATTTATTTCCTTTTTTCGACCACAGTAGCACCCTTATAAAAGACAAAATATATTTAATTGAAAATAAATTAATTTTAATATCTAACAGTTTTTAAAAAAATTTAAGAGTGCTAAAATTAGAAAAAAAACAAAGTTTTGACAAAATCCAAGCTATAAAAGATAAGAGAATAATGTGTAAAGTACGTGCGATTATAATAAAATCCCCTTCAAACCATTGTGATATTTTTCCCCACTCTGCTATCCCATTTGTCCAAATCCCCTGCATGTGATAGGAACACCTCCTGTAAACTTATTGTTCAATGAACTGGGGCGGTTGTAGTTGCGGCGGCGATTGAAAAGTGTAAACCGAGTGGGTGTGCTTATGGTTGCAGGCAAACGGCAGCGCGACTATAATTTCAGCAGCGGCGGCATGGACTACGCGTGTCAGTTCTGCGCGCGGATGTTCCGCACTAAGAGCAACTGCTGGTCGCACGAGCAGATGCACTTGGGCAACACCACCTGCCACTTGTGCAACAAGGTGTTCAGTTTCATGCAGGCCCTGCACAGGCACAACGCCACCGTCCACGCCACCCAACAGTCGCCCAAGAAGTTTTGAGTTCATTTGTGTTGGCCGCGCCTCTTTTAATCGGGGTGGCGATAGAGAACATTATTTTAATTATATTTGTCACCGCCTCTTGATTATTTTACATTACTTGTGGACTGAGAAATTATAAATTTCTCTAGAAAAATGCTATTGTGATTTTGATAGATTCGCTATATTGGATGTAGTGCTTTGATAATAAGGAATGGTATTAGGGTTTTTATATTTACGCCGTAACAATGGAAACTGTAAAAAGCAACGAGTTAGAAACGCTGAACTTATCTCATTAAAAACTACGCAAATTTAACGAAAGGCAGATTTTAAATAACCCTCTCCTTTTCAAGTTGAACTATTTATTTTGTCATGTAGCTTTAAATTAGATTACCATTTTTTAACTTTGACGATTTGGTTGTGTACGCGATTTTAAAATGAATTTGCGCACAGCGAATGAGTCTCAACGTCAACATTCGCAAAAAGCAAATTCCAGGGCATTCGAAATGCAGGTTTGATTTTGAAAATTAATCCGCTTTCCTGTTTCTCAATTAAAAAGCAAGCTTTAGGGGGGAGATCAAGCATATATACACAAACATTTTGCTTTTCGCAGGGCCGTTGGCGAGGCCGGTACGCAGGGTGCCGTCGGCCAAGATTGCTAAGAAGGCCAAGAAGCAACAGGGAACGAGAAAGAAGCAGGCCGCGTGCCTGCCGGTGCTGGCCAAGAACGCAATGTCGACGCAGTCCGGTCGTTTCACGTGCCCCGTGTGCAAGGTGGACATCATGAACGAGGTTAACTTCGCAAGCCACTACAAGGCGCACTTGGGCGAGACCACGTGTCTGCTGTGCAACTTTGCCTTCTTTAACGAGAGTCTACTGCAGCACCACATGGCCACCGAACACCAGGAGCACACCACGTGCAGCAACTGTCAAATGGTCTTCGGCAGCCTTTCCATCCTCAGTAACCATAAGAAGACGTGCAATAAGTATAGTGGAACTTAAAAAAAAAACGCTGGGTTCAATACAAGACATGAAGCCACACACTTCCGATCCCAGCCAAGCGAAGGCAAATTGTGATCGTTTTCAAGCGGTGATTTCTCTAATGGACTTTGGTGATAGGATGCGTTCGCTTTTCCATAATTCACAATTTAAAATTGTCAACAGAACTTACGAGTTTGTAATTACCTCTACTCGTCAGTGTAAATTCATGCAATAAAAATCGTTCATTTTCGTTATTTATGAATGATATCTTTATTTGTGTTCACCAGACAACACATTATGTTAAATAACAATGTTCACTACCACGTCGCTAGCACCGCCGCCAATCTCAAGCTACACGCAAAGATCGTTCACATAGCCAAGCGATGAGTTGAGCCTCGTGCTGAATCATGATGCCTAAAATTAAATGTGTCATGTGAGAAATAGTCCCTGCGAGTAATTCTCCTTAGAAAATTGTCTCTTGAAGCCTCGTCTGCGCCATTTCTTTGAATGACGCTTCAGAACGTTTCAAAAATTCAAAAAATTGTCAAATTTTCCAAACTTGGCCAAATCGAAAATAATCCTACTCAATTCTCGTCCCTGGCGATAACTGAGTGAGCAGGTCTCTTGGAAGTGATATAGGCTTTGCAGTTTAGATGCGTCTGAAAAAAAAAACGTAAAAATTTATAAATTCTGAAAGGGCGAAGAAAATTTAAAAATCATGCTTTCAAATCAATTAAATTAAGCAAAAACCAATAAATGATTGAAATATAATTATGCACTTTTTGCAGGATTGGAGAATGACATCACCATCAAACCGGTCCCTTTGAAGGTCGGCTCCAATTTTCGGTGCCCCTACTGTCAAAATATCTACTCTCGTCGCCAAAACTGCTATCAGCACATAAAGTCGCATTTAGGTGCAACAAAGTGTCCCATTTGCGACAGAACATTCAGCTTTCCCAAAAACCTAAAGTATCACATGGACACACAAGCATGCCAATTTAGCAACTGAGCCTCCAGCTTGAAGACCATTACGCATGCAAAGTTCTCAGAGCTTTACCTCGACCAAAAGAAAAATAGAGATGTAAATAATAAAATCAAATTAATTTTGATTAATTTATGGCTATTTGAATGAAATTGATATCAACATAATTTAAGTTTTGAACGCCAGCGGATAACGTTTATAGGTTACGAAGTTTTTCGTAGTAAGTACCAGATATGCAAATTAAAGTAGGTTGGAATAAATCGGAATTTTGGAATACCTGCCAAAATGCACTATAGTTTCGAGTTAGGCAAACTTGGAGATATCCAAGTATAATTCCACGCTGAAGTTTCTTCTTACGGATGATCAGGGGAGAGAATTTAGTTTGGTGGTGGCTACAATCAATGCACTCACTTATTTCTCTGTGTATAGAAAATGAAATTCTGGAAGACTTTATTTCAATGTGCCTTACCGTCGAATTTATTATCTATTTAAATTTGTGCATGGCGCTGGATTTTGGACCCTGAAAAAAAGACTGAAGAAAAATCTGATTTGAAGAAAATAATTTTAAGAAGGCTTTGCTGAAAAATTGTATCGCTAGAATTGTCTTCAAATATAGATTGTGGTTGTGGTTTTGGTGGGTAAAAATATCTTGAAGGAGAATGGTTGTAGCAAATTGAGAATATAAAGGTAAATTCAACACAAGGTTTCATCCGGTTCTGAAATCACAGAATTAAGACAATTTTTTAACAGTCGTTCGGCCCTCACAATTCAGGAAATTAAAGCGTATTGAAAAAAAAATTGTTGGGCAGGTGAGAAAGCGGCAGTGGTGGCAGCCAAAAGCGGCGGCTTCGAGTGCGGCGTGTGCGGGCGGCGCTTCAGCAGGAAGAACAATTGCATGGCACACGCGCGGACGCACAGAGGCGAGACGACGTGCGGAGTGTGCAACAAGCGGTACGGCAACCGCGGCAACCTGAAGCAGCACATGGCGCTGCACGAGGGCCGCACCACATGCCCCCGCTGCCAGAAGGTGTTCGCGCACGCCCGGGCCCTCAAGGACCACATGGCGCTGCACGATGGAGCCACCCAGTGCCTTAAGTGCCACCACGTCGCTAGCACCGCCGCCAATCTCAAGCTACACGCAAAGATAGTTCACAGAGCCAAGCGATGAGTTGAGCCTCGCGCTAAAATTGATTGTGAGAAATGGTCCACGCGAGTGATTCTCCTTAGAAAATTGTCTCTTAAAGCCTCGTCTGCGCCATTTCCGAAATTGAACGTTTCAAAAAAGCTCAAAATTTTGGCCTATATTTCAAACTTAGCCAAAAAATAACCCTACTCGATTCTCGTCCCTGGCGATAACTGAGGGATCAGGTCTCTTGGAAGTGATATAGGCTTTGCAGTTTAGTTGCGTCTGAAAAAAAAACGTAAAAAAATAATTAAATAAATTCTGTAAGGGTGAAGAAAATTTCAAAATCCTGCTTTCAAATCAATTAAATTCAGCAAAAACCAAGAATTGATTGAGGCTAGTAAATATGCACTTTTTGCAGGATTGGAGAATGACGTCAACATCGAACTGGTCTCTTTGAAGGTCGGCTCCTATTTTCGGTGCCCCTACTGTCAAAATCTCTACTCTCGTCGGAAAAACTGCAATCAGCACATAAAGTCGCATTTTGGTGAAACCAAGTGTCCCATTTGTGGTAGAATATTCAGCTTTCCCAAAAACCTAAAGTATCACATGGACACACAAGCATGCCAATTTAGCAACTGAGCCTCCAGCTTGAAGACCATTACGCATGCAAAGTTCTCAGAGCTTTACCTCGACCAAAAGAAAAATAGAGATGTAAATAATAAAATCAAATTAATTTTGATTAATTTATGGCTATTTGAATGAAATTGAAATCAACATAATTTAAGTTTTGAACGCCAGCGGATAACGTTTATAGGCTACGAAGTTTTGGCGCAGTAATTGCTAGAGGTGCGTTTTAAAATAGATTGGAATTGGAATTTTGGAATACCTGCCAAAATGCACTACAGTGTCGGTTATGGCAAACGTGGATCTATCCAAGCACCAAGCATTATTCCACACTGGAGTTTTATCATCCATTCATATGATGTCAAAAGACCTCAATTTCTACGGATATTTCAAATTTATCAATATAACGTTTGTTCCTCTTGTATTTGATTTAAAAATTGGAACATATCGTCTCCGGTTTCAGATCTTGCGTGCATTACACCAGTGCCTTTAAACAGCGGTTACGAGTGCTCGGAATGCCGCAAACGGTTCAACGCGCGCAACTACTGCCTGGCGCATATCAAGTCACACCTGGAAAGCACTAGGTGCTCATTTTGTGGCAAAACGTGCGGCACCCGCAGCCACCTGAAGACTCACATGGCCGTGCATGAGGGCCGAACCACTTGTGTCATCTGCGCCAGGGTGTTCTCCACCGAGTAGTACCTGAAAAAGCACATGGTCACCTGCTTTGCGACCTGCAAACCGTTCCGAATCAAAGAGGAAGACGTGACTGAGTTTTAAAGCGCTCCCACGCCACCTCTAAATCAAATATTCATGATTTTTTTATTTCCATTGCGATCGGTAATCTGATTGATGCGAATAGTTTATTATTCTGAATAAATTATCACCTAAAGGAAAAAATAAACATTTTTAAATGGTAAATTAGCAAGTTGATTGAAAAATCCCTAGATCGCAAAATAGTTTTGATAAAAATATATCTCAATTTGCCCCTAAAATTCATATCATAATAATTTCGAATTACTTGCGTTGGCTGCTCGAAAATGCGCTCTCTGTTCATCAACGATAATGGTCAGAGTTAAAAGAATTTTAAAGTACAGATTACGTCACCGTCTGAAATAGTTCTTAACGGCACATTCTAAATATAAAGGGAATTGAGTACATGAACCAACATAAAAGCGCAGCAGATCTATTAAAAAGTGCTCTCCGAATGTGGTCATTGTTGTGCTTGAGTGCACAGATTTAATTACCAGAAACACTTCAGTTCGAAACGCTAAAGGACAGAGTTTACCATAGTCAATTATTGCAGTTTAGATCTCAACTATTTGAACTGGATCTTCATAAGCGTAGCGTAGAAATTGAAATTGATAAATAAAATGAATCAATTCAGTTCTTTGCTCAATTGATTGCAGGACTCACAAGTCGCGGGGAGGTGACAAAGCCGCTCCCCCTGAAAGTGGGCTGCAAATACGAGTGTCCGATTTGTAAGAGGAGCTATAACTATCGCCAATCCTGCACTGCACATATCAAGTCGCACTATGGCGAGTCCACGTGTACCGTCTGCGGAAAAACGGAAAGCTCTGCCAACAACCTGAAGCATCACATGGCAAAGCACGAGGGTCGAACCACGTGTCATAAATGCTATCGAGTTTTCTGTACGGTGTATACATTTAAAACTCACTCTTGCCGAGCAGTGCAAGACATACCTGGGCTTGAGAGGAAACCTCATTGAGTTCATAGAAAATCCTGACAAATCCCTGGCGCGTCTGGTTGAAAGAGTAGAAAATCATTGAACGCTTAATAAACTAAAAAATACGTTAGCTTGAGTCAACCATTTCAGAACTTGAAAAACTAATCAATTAAAATACACTGAACTTCATTCCTAAATTTCAAGTTAATTGATATTATTATACTTGAAATTAGTAAATTTCAATCTAAAATAAATTAGAGTTTAAGACAGTGTATTTGGAAGTGTTTTAATCCAACGGATGAATCATAAAAATCCAAAACATGATCATTTTTCAGTAATATTTTTGTTACTTTTTTAAGATCAGGAAGGCTTTTTTCCAGGAGACGGGCAGGAAGGCGTAGGTTCGAGTAGTGTGGTCCCTAGGAAATTTGGCTTAAAATTCCAGCGCCCCTTGTGTGAAGTCAGCTACGAATGTCGCCACACCTGCGGCGATCACATCAAGTCGCACTTTAACCAGACGACGTGCCTGATTTGCGGCCAAAAGTTCATTCTGGGCAGTAACCTGAGGATTCACATGACGGTGCACGAGAGTCGAACCTCCTTTAAAAAATACTAAAAGGTTTTCTCACGTGGCAATAATCAAGAAACGTCAGGGATTTTACAAAATCAGAATATGACGTTTTGGCGGTATATATGACTTATTTGAGTTTTATTGATGTTTTTCGGGTTAAATGCGGAAAAGCCAAAACTGATGGGGGTTCAAGCTGATTTTTTTGCGCAAAAAAAAACTGGTGCATTTTTGCACATTGCAAAATTGGCGAACCCTGGAAACAAAAGAGGCTTAAAACTAATTCACATATGCTCGATTTTATATTTTCATGTTCTCTCGCTACCCGCAATGCACATTATCAGGTCGCTTTTCAGCTAGGACTTGAACCTTTTGCAAAATAATGTTCAGCTCTGCTGAAGCTCTTGATGCTCAAATTTCATGCAGTTTACGAGACATCCGAGGTTTAAATCAGTGTCCCTCAGTTGCCCTAAATGCAGGGAACGTTTTCAGCTCCAAGCAAACACTTGGCGCTCACAAAGACTTGTCCAAGACAACGCGTAAAGTTAACTGCAGTAAGTTCAGAGTGCTTCCCCAGTTTTGACGATAAAGGATCAAACACGAAGGCCGAACCACCAATAAAAGATGCAAAAATGTTTTCCAGTGTCCAGTGTGGAGCAGCTCCACCTCTGCCCTGAAGCTTCAAATGATTATCAGTGCTTAAAATCAATTTGCATTGAACAATTTATGATGACAGCTTAATTCATTGACTAAAATCTTTGACTTATTTGAATAATGATCTTTTATCGCTTTTGCTGATTAAATGGGGGTTGCCACTGGCGAATCTATTTCACACCAATTTTCTTCCCTCTATTCTACGATTTGTTTGCTCTTTAACGTGCCAAAACAGCGAGAAAATTCTGACGGAATTTTTTCACACGCAATTAATTTTTAACTTGTGACTAATTTTTTAATACCTGCCTTATAAAGCTAAGAAAAAAATGGGTTTGCAGGGTATGAGCCTATTTCTCGGGAGGTCGAACCCTTATTCAAGTGCCTGATTTGCTGGAAGAGCTACAGTTCTCGCGGCGCCTGCGCCGCGCATATCAAGTCGCACCTCGGCGAGACGACGTGCACCGTTTGCGGGAAAAAGGAAAGTACTGCCGGCCACCTAAGAGCTCACATGGCCGTGCACGAGGGACGAACTACGTGCCAAAATTGCAGCAAGGTTTTAAGCACCGTTCGCGAGCTTGAGAAGCACTATAAGTCACGCAGTTGCATGTGGCTGTAAATCGGGTTTCGTTACCCTTGTGGTTGCTCTGACTCTCTCTGACTCTCTCCCCCACTTTGTGCTAGTGCGCCCTGTGCTCTTGTGACTTCTCACCCCCACTTAAGATGGTGCTGAAAACCTCCAGAAGTTTCCCCCATATCTCCTATCTCAAAGTGTACTTAAATTAACAACATTAATTAGCTGACTAATTGTTTCCTCAATTCATCGATATTACAATTTACAATAAACTCTGACAATAAAGGCAAACCCAATTTCACCCTTATTAGTAATGCACAGCAATAAATATGATTCAAATAAAACTCTACTTCGCGACGCACTTTATGGCCAGCCGTTTAGGCCGGTCTCTGTTCACTCAGTCTAATAAAGGAAGTTAAAGCAAGTTAAAAATCAGTAGTTGAGTGTTTTACTTCATACGACTACCGCTCCTACACCCTGTTTTACAAAACGAGAAGCTTATTTACGAAATTAAAGAAGAGTGTTGAACTGAATTTTCTGAAAGTGTATTGCAAAACAAAATTTTCACCGAACAAAATTTATTTTCAGAAATAGAAACCGATATTTGATATTTTTATATATTTTTTTCGTAAAAATTAAATAATTCATTTTATGTTTGTACAAAAACATGTTTTTAGCATGAGTTGAATTTGCCCATCACTTGGGTTTGAGTACTCTGTTAACGTGAAGCTAATTGTGAAGTTGCAGACCGCGAGCCGCAGAGCAGCAAAGACTCAAAGGCAGCGGCGGTGCCCGTGAAGCTCAACTCTGGCTGCTACGCGTGCCCTGTGTGCAACAAGTACCTGTCCGACCGCTTCAAATGTGCCTTGCACATAAAGACGCACTTCTGCGAGACCACGTGCAGCGTGTGCGGTCGCGAGTTTGGCCGGCCTGGTGACCTGAAGCTGCACATGGCCTTGCACGAGGGCCGCACCACCTGCCCTAAGTGCAAAAAGGTGTTCTCCAGGGCGGACAGACTCAAAATTCACTTGAATAAATGTTCCGGAACCTAAACATTTAATTAGTGGCAAATTCAAATTATATAACCGTGCCATGATGTATTATGTAGTCTTTAAAATTAAAATTCAACTAATATACATACTTTAATAGAACGCGCAGCTTGAAAAGTACTATCACAGAAGGGTGGATCGCATTTATTTATTAACTTTCCTTGATCCAAAGCAAAAGAAAATGTCACAGACACATTTTACCCTATAGCATTTTATCCTATAGCTCTTTAGACTAGTTTTGACAGTTGGTTCTTTTTACAGAACTAGATCGTTAAAATTCATCCGTTAACAATAATAAATAAACAATCGTTTTGGCACATCCTCCAAACTAGAGCTTGATCCAAGAACAGACCGAAAATTGTAAAAATTAATTTAAACTTATATATTATGCAGCTGATTTGGTGTAAACTGGTATAAATCTTTAAAAGAGCAGAGATGTGTCTAAACATATGCATGTATGTGTTAAAGGTTGCGAAATAAAATATTAATCCAAAGAGTGAAAATGTTTATTTTTAAATCTTTCGTACTCTTCCACGAGCAAATATCATTTCGCACACAATTTGATAGTTTAAATGAAACTTACTCTCCATTTCTGCATGTTATACAGTGTCTTTGTTTGAAAGTGGAAACTCAAATTGCAGGATACGATCCGAATTTCATCCACGGCAGCCGCGACGGTGGCGTGACGAAGCCTGTTGCCTTGAGAGTCGGCTCTGCATTTGAATGCTCTTTTTGCCAGAGAAGCTTCAGACACCGCAAGAACTGCACCGCGCATATAAGGTCGCATTTGGGCGAGACCACGTGCTCGATTTGCGGAAAAAATTGCGGCACCCGCGGCAACTTAAACAAACACATGGCCAGGCACGAGGGACGCACCACCTGCAAAAATTGCAGAAGAATTTTCAGCTCCATTCACCAACTCGTCACTCACGTGTGCCCTTTATTTACAAATCAATAATTAATTACAAAACTAAATAGAAATTAACTATGTCAAAAAATAATAACACGCGCACAGAAGGAATTTTGTGAGCAGCATTTTTCTCTAGTACTAACAATAAAGTGAGCACTTAACTCAAGCGGGAAATCATCTTAATATAGCTAAACATCTCCTTCGAGAAATCTCTGAAATATAATTCTCATGCTTTCCATCAAAATTCACTAAACCAACAGGCAGAGGGCGTGCGCGGTTTCTATGACATAATGAAAAAATTGAATTCGGAAATAACCGAATTAACGAGAAAGAAATAACGTTTCCGGCAAGCATGGAAATAAAGTGAAAAAATATCAATTTAACTCTCATCTAGGAAAGTCTTTTGAGTAATGAACTTTCCTCACCTAGACTTAGACCTACAGAATTTAATTTCATAGAAATTCTAGCAATATTTGTTGCACAAGAGAAAATACGCGAACTCAGCTTGAAAAGAAAAGATCCTGAACTGGGAAAACAAGCATGAGGCACCAAAACTGGCAAATCACCAGCAAAGAAAACGAAGATAAGTCGTACCCTAAAAAATTCAAAGGCAATAAGTCGTTCCAATTGGTCTCTTTGAAGATGATGCAGATGCGGCTCTTCCAAATGGTAATCATCAGATATTTTTTCAATTTAACTCAATTATCATAGTGCGTGTATGTCTCTGCAAGGGCTTCAAAGTTTTTGACACTGATTGTTCCAAGGACGCCCTATTCAAAATTTTCCGACCACCCGAAAATTATAAAAAGTATTTATTCGCAGTTCAAAAGCAACGGATGTGATCTTAATTAAGCGAAAAACTCCGCCATCCCCTCATATAATTTTAATTATTTGCTGTATAACGCAATATCGATCTTAAAATATTAATACAAAAAGAAAAAAATGGTTAATGCGGCCATTAACCTCATCCAACCAAATAGTTACTTGGGCACGCATTTTCAGTAGAGCAAAAATCAATTAATTTTAATATTAAAGATGCGGTATGGGGATGCTTTCCGTTGTTTAAATTATTTTTGTTCTATGTTTTTTAATTTATTTTTCTGTTCTGTATATGAAAAGATGAAAACATAAATTTAATGCTACATAATTATACAAAACAGTCATTTTCATGTTGAGTCATGCCAATATATAGGTGGCAAAATCGTCGATTGGAATAATATATAAAAGCAGCTTCCTTGGTGTTTATCGAGCTTTGGGTTTAGATGGGCATAGAATTAAATATTGATTCATTTTTAATTTATTTTTCGGTAATATGGCGGCGTTTTTTGCTTAATAAAAGTCGCCTCGGTTGCTCTGAAATTGAATATAATGCATGTTTTTAATTAATGATGAGTTCGAAAAATAAATTTTAGATCCTTTCAATCACCTAGAAATTTTATTGCGCTTTTATTATAAAGAGCCTTTTCTAGTAAGCAGAAATTGAAAGCTAAAAAGCACACCACCCGCTTTATATACCGAGGGCTATGCAATTAGCAGTACGGATTAAAGGAAGCCATACAACCGACATAAAACTGCTCTAAACAGGATAAAACTTATATACTGAAAACCTAAACGCAAAGGTTAAACCCGCCATAAACGTTTTTAGAGCCGTTTAAATCCTTTAAACTGCCATAGAGCTAGCCGTATATTCGATGAAAAGCGAAATTGGATTATATCCCGATTTCTGCTGTTTCATAACATGACGCATGCTTTCAGCATACTTTTTCAGCCGGGTTTATCCAGCTTATATCTCTGTTTCAGCATTAGGTTTTATACGCGTTATGTGCGGGGAGAAATTTTTGTAGGGTCCTTTTTGTCAAACAAACGTATTCAAAATAGACATTTATATACAGTAAATTGTTAAAATGCTGTCGCTAAGACTGGAAGGCCTTTTGCAGGAGACGGGGAGATCAACCTTGACGACGGCGTGAGGGTGTTTCCCGTGATCGTTGGCTCCGAATTCCACTGCCCTTTCTGCGAGAAGATATACAAACATCGCTCCAACTGCGTCGGCCATATCAAATTGCACTTTAACAAGACCACGTGCCCGGTTTGCGGCAAAAAGTATACCATGGCAAGAAACTTGAAGAGACACATGGCTCTGCACAAGGGCTTAACCACCTGTAATAAATGCAATAAGACTTTTTCCTGCGTGAGCACTCTCAAGGCACATTGTCTCAAAACCTGTCCCAAATCTTAAAATCCTTTAACCAAAGCAGCAAAAATTTGTTCGTGGGTAAAGCGGCCCAAACACTGCTGCGGCGCGTAGTCTGCGAGAGTGACGTAACTGACGCTCGTAAAACCGGTGATGACCTCTCAAGCTGGTATTCTAGAGCGGAAATCAGCCGGCACCCCCGCCTACAGCCGCCCCCGACACGAAGACTTCTTAGTGTTTTCGGCCAGCGTGCGTTCTCTCTCACTGTTCCCTTGGAAAGACCTGCCAGTGGCACCGTATATATACACAATAAAGTGATTGGCAAGGATCGTATTGCGATGTATTCGGTCTCATTTATCGGTTTTCCGCTAGAATTTTTACTTTTCCTTGTATGAATGTTATTTTGTACCTCATTCGGTTTGAATGAGAATGAACAACAATAATAATAAAAAACGGCTAAATGTATATGGTCCTGATAACAATTACCGACTGTAGTTTTTTAATAGAATAAATGTATTCATCACTTCACTTTTCAAATTTACCTCTATCGTTTATATTTGCGTACTGGATGTTTAATTATTTTTACAAAGGATTTTAATTTATGAACCCAACTTTAACCTTTTAAAAGAAAGTGTTTAGAGACAGTCATTTGACTGTCACTATAGACGCAGAGTTATTATTTTTTTGTTTTCTAAAAAAATGAACTTACACCCCTAAATAAAAATAAATAAATACCCCAAAGTGGATTGAATTCCCGATATACATAATACTCTGTTGGTGTAGGCTTAAAATAAAAATTAATCATACTAACAGTCAAAGGACGTGTGTGATTTCTAACCATTAATATATACTTCAAATTATTTTGCCAGTGGGTTGAATGGACGCTTTATACATATTTGGATATTCAGGCCTGCATCTGCCTGTATCGCGCAATACTGCCTTGTTGACGCCAAGATGCCACTGAAAGTCGTGGAAGTTGGCGTCAGATTGTGCTCTGAGCATCACAAGTTCTTTGGCACACAGTAAAAGTTGCAGCAACTACGTCAGGTCGTACTTAGACGAGACCACTCGCGCGAAATGTTTACAGGCGTTCGACAGTTAGTAGTCTGATTAGACATAGGGTAGTTCACCTGGGCCGAACCACCTGGTACAAATGTAAAAGGGTCCTCTCTAGCGGGTGCTTCGCCAGCTGCAATATCATTTGAACACCAAAATCTCATGCTCGCAAACAAACATTCCTAATACATCAAAATTATGTTGCAGATGAAACGCCCACCGGAGAACTGCTAGAGCATCCTGACCTAGCCAACAAAATTCCAGTTCAAAGCCAACTGGAACAGTTACAAGGTATTTAACTTTTTGCTATAATCATTATTTTTTTAGTAGTAATAAATATCATTGAAAAGATAGTGCACAGGAAATGAATGACCAAAAATTAAAACGTGCCTATAACATCTCTAAGATAGCGATTTCCTCGTCAGTACCTTTTCACTGCATCAAAGGGCAGTGATTCGTCCTTTCCATTTACAAAATAACGGGCTGGGAGGCGCACCAGCTCCGACTCGCCACTTGCTGGTTTTCTCACCTTTCTATAGCAGCTCCAGGTCCAGGACAAATGTCTGGCGTTTGAAAAAATACCTCGGTGCGGGGAAGCGAAAAGTTAGCCACATTATAGGCCCAAGCTCCTTTACGAAATCGAAATTAAGCCTGCTTTGCTTCATCACAAATCCCTGTATTGTCCAAGATCATTTTATGAAACGAGTTGAAACTATCGAGATCGCGACACAATTTTTATCGGCCGACAAAACTCACCTCGCCGATAACGTTTAATATGCAATTATTTAAATTATTAAATTTCTAGGAACCGAATTAAAACATCACATTTCTACACGGATTTACACTCTTACACACCTCAAACGTCCAGTTAAAATTGTAGTTAAACTTTGAGCTAATTGAATTTACAGGATGCGATGATGTGGCGAAGCCAGAAGTGATTGGAAACATTGACAATGTTCATGAATCTTTTTTCCGATGCTCTATTTGCCAGAAGAAGTTCCAACGGAACGAAGACTGCGTTGAACACTTTAAGTCGCACTTAGACGAGACCACGTGTAAAATTTGTTTCAAAATTTTCAACACTGTGGCCGACCTTGACGAACATCTTCCTGAGCACGAGGGCCCAAAAACGTGTAAAAAATGTTCCAGGAAGTTTCTTAACGATCGTACTTTTAAGAAACACTGGAGAAAGTGTTTTTGGGAGGAGGTAAATTGATAGCCCTTTCATAAAACAAAACATAAATCATGTAAAACTATAACCCCCCAACTATCAATTTAAAGCTCTTGCCTAAGTATTTTTTTTTAATAATGCATCCGTCATTGCGGCCAGTATATAGGAGTAGAAAAAACAAGACTGCTATACTCCATTGAAATAATTGACTCTGGCCTGTTCGTGACTGAACGTACACTAAACACATTTTTTAGAGACTGATAATTAAAATCACAGAATCATATTTGTAGAGCAGATTTTTGAGACTTAAATTATGGTGTCAGATCTTGAAAGTGCAATCTTTAGTAGTCAAAATGATTAACTTCTTACTATGACACTTAGATTTTAAATTCTATGATTGCATCAAGAAAAATTGTTACTGTGAATCAGCTATTAACTTTGTGTACATATAGTATGTGTTTCGTGGCAAGCCATAATAAAAATATCACTTTAAGCGCCAGGTTCGCACAATAATCTGATCGTTTGATGAAGTTAAACAACTCATTCAGCCTGCTTTCCAGAAACATGAAGGTGTTAGCACTTGTGGTGTAAATTGAAGCCACTAAACTCAATAAGAAGTTTAATATTTTATATATTAAGTGTGAAAAACTGCGTTGAGTAAGTGAAACGTTGAAAATAATTTAAACTGCGTTGGTAACTGAGGCCAGTGACCAGTGACGCTAAAAATTGACCTGGAAATTCGGGTGCTCGGTGTGCATGTGATCTACCACTCCCCAGCCAGTGCGTGCAGCACTTCAACCTGCATCCTTGGAACATCACGTGTCGAGTTAGCAGCAAAACGGTCAGCAGTCACCACTGCCTGAGGGGGCGCTTTGCCACGCTTACGAAGTGAACCGCATCCAATTTCCATGCCAACAATGTTGAAAAATCTTATTTATCAACGGGGACAACTTCATATTGCACACTTCCAAGAGTTACCGCTGCGTGAAGAAAGGGCTAAGACCAAGCAAACTAGCAGAGAAAGGTAAACTTTAACTGAATACAACTGTCGCATGATCTTGGCAGTAGCCTCTGTCTAGAAAAGCGAATTTGTGAAAAGGGCTATGAGTTTCTTATTTTTAAAGGAAAACTAAACTTCCCTCCCCTTTCAGTTTATCTTTATGAAAAATTATCTCTCCTCTACTTCTTTAGATCATGTCCTAAAAAGTTAGGATTATAACCATTTAATTGCACTGCATTTATAAAGAAATAAAAATTCTGAGGAAAATCATTTCAGCATAATTAAATAATATCGGATTTGCAGGTGTCCAAACCAGTTCAAGTGCCGAGGTCCTAAGTTGGTGCCGGTGTTGGCTGATTCCTGGTTCAATTGTACGAAGTACAAAGATCTTCAAAAACAGGCATCACTGCTTGGATCACATCAAGACAAACACAGGAGGAACCACGTGTAGAATTTGCGTTTATTCATCTAGAGGATCTACAGCAAGACTATACATATTTAAGGCCATGCATGACGTACTGCCGCACGCAGTGTGGCATATGTAAAAAAGTGCTCACCTGTATCTAA
The DNA here is from genome assembly GCF_949628265.1 of Cloeon dipterum. Taxonomy (NCBI): domain Eukaryota; kingdom Metazoa; phylum Arthropoda; class Insecta; order Ephemeroptera; family Baetidae; genus Cloeon; species Cloeon dipterum. The sequence goes on along the minus strand of NC_088790.1, from coordinate 9,129,085 downwards.
TCTGTATCTGTATTCTATTGTTTAATCTTGTTTAATCTCACAGCAAGGAAACTGAACCACCCTTACCCCTAAAAATCTGTAAAGCCTAGTCAAATAATTTATACTATATATATGAGACTTTGTCCGAAGAAGAGAATTGAGATAGGATACTTTTGGCAAACACCATGTTAAAACGTTACTCAGGCGAGTAAAGCCAAAATTGGCCCAAACTTCATCGTCACATTTGGTTAAATACGCCTTACACAACGTAGGAAACTGTGCCGCAGAGCAGGTTTTATTCGCGGGTGGCATAATATCGTTCAACTGTTTCACGACGCGAAAGAAAAAACATTTACCGTGTTCGAGGGGGGGGGGGGCGGTCGCCGGAGACGAGGGTACCATGGATCGTCGCCTCCGTGGACGCCCCCAAGGGTGATACGCGGCATAACGTTAAGTCCGGAGCCCCGCTGAGGCACTTAATGAACCTGAGCTGCGCCAGCAGAGAGCAATTTTTGTTTGGTGGCAAAGGATTTTCAATATATATATTCTTACACACGAAAGAAAATGGATTTCCCCAGCGTAAATAGCGATCAGCTTTTGGACTTGCTTCACTTTCCTTTCAAAGATAGATCATTTCAGCAATATTCTGAAAATTAACTGCAAAACAGTGCCATAAAATTATTTTAAAGAATCGAGATGTTGGTTCATTGGTTTCTGGGGAAAAATTTAATTGCTATATGTCCTCAGAGGTGAATTTTTAACTGAATGATTTAGTTACGTTTTTTATTTAATTTAGGCGCACTTATTTTCTTGAGTCAATATGTGGAAGTATACAAAAATATTTTATATTGGAGCTTTTCTGATTTGATTTCATTGATGAAGAAATTGAAAATCAATTATAGCACATATGTGGCAAATAATAACTCGTTGAAATGAGTTAATATTAATTTAAAAAATGTTAAATGCTAAACGGATTTGGTTTTCACATTTTAAGCTTGAAAATTCGCATCTCGATCGTCATTATTCCTTGGTTTATTGCTGGTGAGGAATCTTTTGTAAAGATCCACCTCTCCCTAAGGGGTCTAAAAATATAAAGGTAAAAAATAAATACTTAGAAATAAAATGAGAGTGCTTGAGTTGGTTAAGATTGAAAATTGCATAAAAATGATTCATTTTGCAGATACATCAACGAAACCAGCGAATGTGGAGAAGGCCCAGCTGCAGCCGGTGGATTTAGGTTCGAGGTTCCAGTGCCCTCTGTGCAAGAAAACCTTTAAAACCAGACACGCCTGCACAAGTCACCTACCAATGCATTTTGGAGAGACCACGTGCAGACATTGCGGCAAACAGTTTGGGAACAGAGCCAACCTGAAGGAACATATGGCCGTGCACGAGGGTCGCACACAGTGTGCGTTGTGCAAAAGAGTGCTCTGCAACAAGAAGAGCCTCAGACAACACACCATTAATTGCTCGGCCCAGACACTAGTGGTTGTAGAGCAAGAGTAAACACATTTTGGTCTAACACTTTTGTGGCGGTTCCGATGTAGGTTGATGAAAAATGTAATTTTTGTTGTTCATAAAAATAGCTAAATATACATAGATAAAATTAAATTACCAAAATACTTATTTTTATTTGCGGTTAATCGTTAATCTGACCTCTCCTATTAATTTATTTTTATATTTTTTACACATGGAAAAGGTGAATCATGAAATAAACTAGTATGTGCTTTGAGACATCAAACAGTGAGGTTCATTCACACTGAAGCCTGGTGGCTTAGGCAACCTGTGTTGCAGGTGGTGAACGACCTTTACGCGCATGCTTTACCTGCTCCAGCAGCTGTCACTCGACCTACAGCAATTGAGCGTGCGAGGTGTGTGTAGTTGAATAATCAGAGTGCTCATAATTTTGAGTGAACTGCCACGCACTGCGTTGATTTGTTAGAAGGGTGGTGTGTTTTAAACCGTGCTTAAACCCGAATTGGGCTCAAAAGCTTCAAATACACTACGCCTTATAAGGAATAGATTGGAGCTGTATTTATTACCCTGCAACCCAACAACGCCTTTTAAAGCATTCTATAAATATTCCTTATCTTCTTTAAAAGCATGAGTCCAGCCTGCTGCCAAGGAAAATGATAATTAATCTTGCCTATATCACACATGAAAACGTCATTCTCATCATGGGAATACTATAATTTGATATATCTTTATTGTTATTCAAAGATAATTCACTATTTATAGTTATTTATATTATAACTAATGCAAAGGATGGGTCAAGAGGACTAGCAAAAACGATTAGATCGCGCTCCTTAAAAATTAAATATTTACTTTTTAGTTAGTATCTATGTATGTCGATATTGATTGTTCCATATTTATGTTCAAATGGAATTCACCCTCGTTGCTTTATTAACTTCAATTTATGCATGTGACTTTCTTTAATCAAATTTCAATTTGAAATTTCGATTCAAATTCACAGAAGAACTGCTTGAACCAGAGGAAGACGACACCACTTGCAAGGTTTGCGGCAGAACGGTTAGCACTCGACACAACCTTCAGGTGCACATGACCACGCACTTAGCAAATCGGGCCCGCCTGGCTTTCAAATGTTCAAAATGCGGAAGGATACTGACCAGTGAGGAGAACCTCAGGAGACACATGAACAAGTATTGCAAGAAGGGATCGAAGCAGCAACTTGGAAGCAAACTCAAGACCAAAGGTAAATTATTATTATTGATTCCAATAACGATAATTATCAGGATACAAGCTCCAATCACATACCCACGATTAAATAGTGTTTACAATAATTAATGAAACTGACAGCAAAGGTCCTAAAAATTAATTTATTCGTTTTGTTATTTTTGCAAATATTACAGCCAAAGCGGGCAACAAGACTTGTGGAACGTGCGGCAAAAAGTTCATCTCGCCACATAGCCTGCCGCGACACATGGCCATGCATGAGGGCCGCACCACATGCAAGAAGTGAGGCCGAGTATTTTCTGGTGAAAATCGGCTTAGTTTACACTACCTTAAGCTACATGGTGGAGAAAAGTAAAACACACCTCAGCAGAAAATACTCTTGGAATAGAAAGAAAGAATATTTTAAGCAAATTTTGTTCTACCAAGAGTTCAAAGAAAATTTCATCCTCTATGCAAGCTGTGGTTTTGATTTGTGATTTCTTGATCTTGAGTGATTTCAATTGCTGTCATTTTTTAAGTTTGAACAGAATAAAATTCTATTCAGTACAATTCTGGCCATATACTGCCTTTAAATCTTCGATAATTTTGTGTTTGTTTTATGGTGTTTTTACTGTGCAGTTTAATATTCCATATTTCTGGCCACGCCAATACTTAAAATACTCAATTCCTGCAGAACCCAACTTTTCTGGAGCAATTGGAAACAATGGAAACACAAAGACCTTTGAGAATTTGATTATTAAACGAAAATACCTTTTGTCCTTGTATCCCCAAAAAAGTTCATTTTGGAATTGACTTTCAACATTTAACAAATAAATCATTATTGCAGATTACGAATGGACTCGCAAAGATTATGGAAAAAATATAGTTTCCGCACATCTCGTCAGTTCTTATGAGAGCAAGTATGGGTGGCGAAAACTGTAAGTCGGTGGCGGAAAGTGTAATTTTTATAATGGAGCAAACACCACAAAAGTTGAAAAATTCTTTGCATATCAATTTGATTTTTACTCTAAATTTTAATATCATCAATTGTGCATGCAAATGCAAACTATCGTAAAAACACTAAAACACGAAATTTTGTTTGCGCTTATCTTTCGGTAAATACAAATATTTAAAACTTTAGGAGCAGTTCTCCGCGTATGGAATTTTTTTCGTTTAATGTTTAGGTGACAATTATATTTGCTTAAAGTACTTGTTTGTAGATGGTGAAATTTCAAGTTTGAAGCTCGGAAAATTCAAAAGTAAGGGATAATAAGCCCTTTGATTTTTTTCGGGGTTAGGGCTGAAATGTAACCCGTGAAATTGTGCATAGTAGTCGAAATTTAAGTTTAATTTTTAAAGCTTTTTTAAAAAATATATGGTTTATTTTTAGCAGTATTCTTATCTATTTTCAAACTTTTAACAGATTTTGCAGTGCTTGAGTCTTCCCCTGCAAATGGAGTTGCTAGTGTGAACTCATGGAAAGGTCGCAAAGTTTACTGCAACAAAGACCAAAGACACACCAAGACTAACCCTGACTATGAATGCATATCAGTTAGTGCTCCAATAATTTTTTATTGCTATTTTTTTAATTAAAACTTACACTGGGTTAGTGGGAATTTCACTCTTTGTCTACTTTTAAAAATTACTTCTCTTATGACTGAAGATTTAATTGATTCCAGAGAGCAGTGCAGCCTTTACCAACAAAAGGAAAATGATGATCAGTTTTTGAAATTTCCTAGAAACTCCAAAGAGCCTGGCGTAAGTGTTATAATGGCCTTTGTCAATAAAATTATTTATAGCATAAAATTTTAATAACTATTTTATTTCCTTTTTCTAATTATATTTAATTTACAGCTCCGAGTACTAAAAAATTCCCCGAGAGGGCTAATGATTTAAACAACAATAGAACTGGATAAAGTCACTAGCAAAGAGCGAGGACCAAATCAACCAGCGAAAAAAATTAGCCATCGGTTAAGGGATCTTGCTTTCTCTATGGTCCATGAGTGGACTGCATTATTTACATCAGTAAATGGAGACAAGAAACCTTGAGGGGATAACCGCATCGCCCACGCACCCTTCCCAGAAGAGGTCTTGGAGGAAGTTTGTGGTTGGTTTTCACAATGCATTGCGTGTGTTCAATATATTTTTCATTCGATCATTTAAAAAATGAAATATTATTTTCAGAATACCTAGGATTGGGCCCTCTGAGATGGGTGGATAGATCTTTGAAGCAGCCTCTTCAAAAATTTATGTCAAAGAAAAAAAGCTTGACATCTACCTCACTGATTACTCCCGACCTGATAACAGTGACGATCTGCAGTTCAAAGATGAAAATGAGAGCGTGCAAATTTGAAGAAATTCCCGATATTCATAAGGATATATGAAACAAGATGAAAATCAGCTATCTCAAGCTATATTTTCAATTTAACTATGGGCCTTTGCAATTTTGCAGTTATGTATGATGTACCTTAAGCAATAATTAAAATATATCCAATTAATCCAATTGGTTACTCAGTATATATGCGCACGGGTTTTTTTCTCCTAGAACCACACGCTTTCGCGGAAGGAACTAAAACGGTTCTTATAATTTAAGTTCTATCATGGGACTGTTTAATTCCACGATGGAACTGTACAGTTCATTCAAAAGGAATTGTTTCAGTTCAGATTAAAATCGACGCTGAAATTTTCAGTTCTCTGTGTCAAATCTGTATTACCGATCCAGTATTTATCTTTTTTCCTGAACTGGATTGCCTTAATATGCATGGCTGTTCAACTGTGGCACAAAGGAGACTAATGAAATGCATGCTTATTATTTCTCTGTTTATTTTGCACTGCCTCCCCTTTATTATCTGATGTCCAGAGTGACTACCATGCATAATTACGTTTTAAGATTTAACTCCCTGGAATCGTATTTTCTGACTGGGCAGGCAGTCATATATTCATTATAAGACTGACTGTGTCTGCTGTAGGCCTCAGCAATGAATTCGAAGATCTTTCCCAGCGCGCCAGTGGCCGCAAAAAAGGGGTGTGTCCTAAGGTGCCGCCAATGAGCGCTTGGTTCGCCAGCCGCAGCCGTCTGCGGAAGGACAACAGAAAACATGGCCGCGTCGCAGTGCTGAGCGCGATTACGGGGCCCTGAATCCTGCATCGTATCAGCGAGAGCGCGGTGCTGACGTGTGGGCAGGCGACGCGAGCGAGTCGAGTGTGTGATTTTCGCCGACACTTTGGGCCGAGGTCAGCGGTCAGTGCGGCAGCGATGGGCTTGGACAGCATGCGAGGAACACACGGTCGGTGCCCCCCGCTGCTGGTCGGCGGCCTGCTGGTCGTCGCCTTCATCATGACCTGCAACTGGTGGTCATCGTCGACGCAGAACATGGAGCTGCTGAAGCAACTGGACGAGCTGGCCGAGCAGCTGCGCCGCTGCAACAACGACAAGGACCAGAGCATGCAGCTACGCTTGTCAGTCGAGGGCCGGCTCAAGAGCACCGAGGAGGAGCTGGCCCAGCTTCGCGTCCGCCTCGAGCAGCAGGACATCAACGCCGATGACACGCGCAAGAGCCTGCAGGACAAGGACGCAGAGATCGGCACCCTCAAGACCGCCGCTGAAGCCGCCAAGAATGCTGCCAAACTCTGCACTACCGAGCTGGTCAGTCACTATGGTTTCTCAACCTTTCCTTTCTTTCATTCTCACCCACCACTTTTTTATTTCAGGAAAATGCCCAGCAGGTTGATACTTTGATCTCCACTTACACGTTTTAATTTTTCAGTATGATTAATAATTGTTATTTTGATCCTCAGGAATCGCTGAAAAAAGTGAGTCAGTCGCAGGAGGAGGTGATCAAGAGCCTGAAGATAGAGAAGGACGAGCTGGCCAAACAGAAGGAGGAGAGGCGCAAAGACGCGGAAAAACTTAAGACTGATCTGGAAAAGGTATGTGAAATAATTTCTAATGGGGTTTTTATAATAAATATTTAAATAATTTAGGATATTATCCACGTCTATGTTTATTTAAATATTTCTCTATTTTGCATTAGAAACAAAATTATCCAATTGCATTTTGTATTGAAAGAATTAAAAGTATCATAAAATTATGCGTATAAAAGATTCTTATGTGTTGTTTTCGGCAGGTGACATCTGAACTGAACAATCTGAAGGCGAGTCAGCCAGCGCCAGGCACGCCAAACGTGGCAGGTAAGCTGTCACAGCCGCTTGATTTTTCCCGCTCGCTCCCACAACACGCTCTGCAGCTCTAGTGCGTACTCGCGGCTACGACAGTCGTGTTTCCAACGTGCAGATAGTCGATCGCGGTCTCATAGGAATCAAGTTCCATGGGCTGCCCGTACTGCCACACGATCCACCCGGCGTTGCCCGGCCCCAGCCACGTTTTTCTGTAACTAAAATTCGGGCCGGCCAAGGTAACCAAACACTCGGCAAAGGGAGCACTTACATTCTGGGCTTAATTAATCTTCTAGAATTTTTCCTTACAAAGTGTGGATTTTTATAATGATTTTGATGTTGTTTAAACGTAATAAAAGGAAAGAAATCAAAGCTGAGGAAAATCTTCAAGGTGTTATTTCAAACTTTTATTACAAAATTTCAAGGGCGCAAGCACAGTTACATTGTCATTTTTTTTAAATTTTACATGAATTTGCCAGGTATAATTCGGGCTCAGCTCCATTCCAATTTGTTATGTTTTCCCATACAAAATATTTTAATGGGTGCCATGAGTGTGAGTGTGTGCATTGCATGACATGAGCTTTTTGGTGTGGTGTTTCAGCAAAAGTGGCTCCGGCGTCAGCGGTTAACACAAAATCCAAGGCTGCTGATCTGAACGCAGACGAAAAGGATGAGGACAATGCCAAAGAGAGAGAAGGTAAGTCTTTCTGTCAATTACAATATTGCCATTTCTAAAAATGGACCCTGACAGCAAAGAGATCGAAATTTAAACCACCTCCAGGTAGTAATCTAAAAACGCGTGTCGCATGAGCTTTGCTAACCGGTGTGTTGGGTTTCAATGATATTGAATTTTTAGTTCGCACACACCCAGGCATGGTTGTAGTCGAGATTATTCCCAGCAGGTAATTATCGGATAAATTTCTTTGAAGAAACTGAAGTTATGAACCAAATGACTGGTTCAACTTAAGAAAGTCACAAATTTTGATCAGAAGACTTTGTGGATTTTATATCTTTGTGGATTAATAGACAGCATATTACGTTGAAATTTGCGCGGAACGCTAAAAAGCACTGTTTTATTTATGACAGTTTATTTGTTGAGTGACCAAAATATATGTATGTATTTAAATTAAAACAGATTTTGTGCCATTGGTTGCAATAAATATTGGATTTTTAAAATTCATAGAATTTTTCATACTCTCTTGCTTGTTTGGCGCTAAATATGATATTTTTCTGGAGTTGAATCATTAAAATTAAGAATAGTGTTTTTTACCGGTTTCTATTTTCAATAGTTCATTTTTGTTGCAAAATTGGCAAACCCTGAAAAAAAGGCTGTAAGATGTGCTTGGTCTCTTCGGTTAAAATAAATCCGCAGACCTAAAATAGAAAAAAAGACAGAAAAATTATTTTGGAAAGATACAGCAGTTAGACTGCAGATTGAACAATGAGTGATCTCAGCCCTCGCTCTTCTTTTTTATCGTTGATTCTTTTCCATTGGTTTAAATCCCATACAATTTTCCAGATCCCATTAACAATAACGAGGCGGTGGATGCAGCAGCAGCGGACGATGAGCGTTTCGACAACAAGAATACTAATGACGAGGCGGACAACAACAATTTGCCAGACGCGAATCCGGCCGAGGACAGCGTGGACCAAATGGCGCAAGCCATCCAACAGGACAACAACAACGGAGGCGGTGTGGCGCCCGCGCCGCCGGCCAAACCCTAGAGACGCTCTCCTCCAACTTAAGTGCGAATTTTTAGCGAGAGGGCTTTCATATCCGTCTGCCGCCGTCGCGTTTTAACTTATTGTATTTTTTGTCTCACTCTGCTGCGTTGCCATTTTTGAAACACGTCGTATTGCGTTGCTTTTGTTCAAGAATCGATGCATTTTCCAGACACCTCCTGCGTGTGATGTTGTGCTATTCAAACTTGTCTAAGAACTCGAGAGCATTTTGAAAGGAGCTTTCCAATTACGTTTAAGCGAGAAGGAAAAAGAAACGACTGCTTTGATCTGATTTAGAGGCGGTTGCATTCGTATGTGTTATATTTATATCACTTTACAAGTGAAATCTTGTTGTAAGGTACATAGATTGAATTTTTAAAGAATTATTATGTATTTCTATGCACAAGTTCAAATTGTAGCTGTAATCGTGTTGGTTGAAATAAGTCTTCTCAGGTTTACATGGGAAACGTTATTTGCTTTTTTATATTATATTTTGGAAATCCTTCCTACTTTGTTCCATTTTTACAAAATAATAATTATGGAATTTGATGCAATAAAAACATTTAATTTAAAACTATATAGTCATCGTTTTTCTATTCAGTTAGTCCCACACACCACACTCCTAAGAATTATTGTGTGACAGCTGACAGCCAAGCGCATTATTTGCCGCTAGAAATTTGAATTGGGAAAGGCAGGCGATCGGGACCACGCCCCTTTTTTCGCTGGCACAGCTGCTGTACCACGGGCAGTTGATTGATTTTTGGGAAAGTTGGAAATTGGCCGCGCAAACATGTCGGGAGCGATTAGAAAAGCTGCGTTCAGTATTCCTGGACCAGTTGGAAAGAGACACATTGAAATCCTTACTTCCTGGTAGGTCAAAATTCCGTGAAAACCTAAATCTATTACGCACATTTTAAATTGATTTACCCTCACTAATTTGGCATCAGATTAATCTGTCTCAATTTTACCCTTGATTTTATAGGGCACGCAGTGGGTCCATTTTCGGAGCGACGGGTTTCGGCACCCTGCTCTACTTCACCGACTGGAGGCTCTTCCTTGACTACATGCCATTCTACAACACCAAATTCGACCAGGGTCCAGAATATTGAACGGTCTGCTTTTGTCAGTTCAGAAGCCGAATGATGATCAGCATAGTGATCCATTTGTTACAGATAATTGTGAAGGACCTACTTAAATGCAGTCACCAAGTTCTCCTTTGTCTTTAGAATTGTTAAATTAAACGAAAATATTTAATCAAAAAGGGAAGCGATTGTTTTTAATTTTATCAACACTAATATGTACATATTTCGAAATTCATAATATTTTGTACATCGACGAATTGAAATTATTGGATTTCTTCTCCACTAGCTTGTCTCCTCTTGAATACCGCTTCGGCAAATGCTTCGTTTTCCACCATCCGTGTTCGTTCAGCTTGTGGCCTGTAAACTTTGAAGTAAAAGGCGTACCAGGTGACAAAGCCGGAGATGATAAGTGGAAATTTATATCGCTTGAGTAGGCTGACTGTTTTCTCTTGAGGTGACATCTCTTATTTTCTCCCTGCCAGGCAAAGTCTAATGTGAAAATCACAACAAATTTATATTTTTATTTTCTCACTGTTCAGTCGGAGGTTTGAAATTGAAATGTTTTTCAAAGATTGGTTTCCAAATATAAAAGCCGCCGAGCACGCCCAAGAAGATACCGATTCCGAGTTCAAGTCCTGACAACCCCAGTGGTCGCTTGATTCGCATTTCTCGATTACAAACGCATGAAATCAGTCAATATTTAGACCAGAAACAAAAATTTCGCAAACTCGCAAAGGCACCACACTGAAAGAAGTGAACTGGACGAACGTCTCTCTCGTGATAGGTTGTTTTTGCACCTTCAGCAGATCTTCCAACCAATCAGAAGCGAAATCATTCCGATTCAGCTGGAAGGCGAGGTTACGCCCCCCTCATTGCAGCTGCATCAGCCGACAACACAGGAGTGGTGTGAGTGGATCTCGGATTCACGCAAAAACCGGCACGATGGCCCTGCCGAATCTATTTAGTGGTCTTTTATGGTGAGAATTGAATTAAATAGATTGATGTAATTCTTGAACGACGCTTGGAACTTTGCAGCCGTGCGTCGTGGGCGGCGCCGAGCGTTTTCGGACACTTTCGACCCTTGTTGAGCGGCGTGCCCAGCGCGAACATTTCGACAACGAGCGTGCTGGCCAACATCCGGTGTCATTTTCCGCGTCCCAGTGAAATCAAGAGGGTGCGAAGACACGGCTGGAAGAAGCGCATGTCAACCCTGGCCGGCCGGAAGATTATTATGAATAGGATTCTCAAGGGACGTTTCGTACTTAGCCACTAAACTTCATCACAATAGTGAAGGTTGCTGAGGTATCTACTGCTAGTGCATTTCAAGTGTTTTTTCTATTAAATAAAACACGTGCATTGTAAGGCAATGTTTTATTTTTCTTTCCGTAAGAATTCATTCAAATTACACTCGAGTTCATCTCCTTTCATATCCGTGTAAAAATTGCACAAAAGCAGCAATATAACATCATTAATTTAATCCCGATGAAGGTACAAGTTTGCTTGAAATGTTTGAAGTGCTAAATATCGTATTATAATGTACGTGGAAACGGATAATTGCAGCAAATATATCTTGTTGGAAATTGCAGCAAAACAAGCGGGGAAATAAAAGCGCGACCTACGAATAAATCGAACATATCAAGAGGACTTTGTCTTTCAAATTTCTTTTTCGTTGATAGACATCAAACTCTGCGCGACTAGAAAATATATCACATAATGATAAAGAATCACAGCATATATATGATCTCATATTTTATAGTATTATGTTGCAATTTGTGTGTAAAACACGCGGTATAATAATATGTATGTATTACGCGATGTACACTTGACTGGTTAAACGATGCGATATAAAGTGATTCACACACCATACTATTAAGAAGAGTAAGTTTCTTAGAAGTTTGAATAGCCGCTGACAGATGACTCCACCGTCAAAATAAAATTATTTCTACCTACAATCAATACAACCTATAACCTACAACCTATAACTCAATACTTTCACTCTGAAAATCAACTTTTGATCAGTCAATGCGATGGAAGATTTTTTAATCGATTGACTGGACTGATTTTGGCTACCAGAAACAGAAATATACAGTGGTGCCCTCTATTGGTGGCTCGAGAAGCTTTTTATTTTCTGGTGTGTTTGTATCAATGAGCCTTTGGAGATATACAAGTGTGATTAGTAGAGAAGTGTTTTAAAGGGTTATTTATAATCAATTTTTTTAACAAGATAGGAGTGCCAGCTCTGCGTTCCCGCCCCGCGGCGCGTAAAAAAGTTATAGGATTAATGTCGGTCTGGATCACTACTTTTCCGCGTTTGCGTCACACTCGTCCTCTAGCACTTTAAGCACAATCGTTATTTTTTTATTGTTTCTCTGCAGCTGGACCCCATATTTTTATTTTTCAACTCGCGTTTCACCCCCGAAAGAGCTTTAAAGCTGGATTCGTGATAGCAAAATTCAAGTATAAATAGGAGTATAATATAGTATGTGTGTGTGTAAAGTTTCTTCTAACGCTACGTACAGCGAACAGTCAACCAATAATCGCTCGTCTCGAAACTCAAACGGATTTTTTGTAACGTGTGTGTAAAAAGTCATTTTTCAAGTTTTTTTCGCTGCTTTTCTTCTCAATCTTACTCTATCTGAAAGACCCATACTTTTTATATATTAATATACTCAACTACATAGACTACATTTCCCAGTGAATATATTGTTTTAATTTACGACAGCGATTCGGCAGAAAATATCCCTCAACATTAGCTAAGTCAATTAATAAAAAAATCTATTCCAAGTGAAATAGCAGGGGAATCTGCTTTTCAACTAAAACCTGGACTATACACTCTGATTTTTACTCTATATTTACCGTATTTACTTTTGTTGAACTGAAACAGTACATCTGAGGAGAGTATAGATTAGAAATCGACATTTCCGCTGACTGATGGTTGCAGTCAATTTTTGACTATTCTATTATTTGGTAATATAATAAAAAGAAAAACCAACAAGTATTAACACAACAATCAATCAGGGTACTTTTGTCGAATCCTAATCTCTACGATCCTTAGAAGGTGTATAGCTGCTGCAAACTAAATTATTTTGTGTCAACATTTTTTTCTCTTTCACCGACTGCCACAATTCAAATGAAGGAGTTTACCAGCTATAAATGTGCGTTAGGATTTTCATTTTCACAACAATCGACTGCATTGCTGAGCAATTCGTGAGTGGACTATTGTAGCTCTGTGTTGCCGACCATGATTATGCGATTATTTTATTTCAGTTTGTTGATGACCCGTCGTGTTGTCGCAAAAGGAAGCGGAGATTTGCGAAATGTGCCCGTGTGCGCGCACTTCAGCCACTAAGTTTACGTTTTCCAAAGCGGAAAGTCTGTTAAGCGAGGATCGAAAGTTTCTTTCATTTACACATCCAAACGATGGCGAAAGAAAAAAATACGCGAAAGTATAAATTTGATTAATCTTATGATTCTCAGTCGTCCGTTTGCGTCTACCGAAGGAGCTTACTTAATCTCACTTGTTTGATTGATTTTTCCGTAAAAGCCGCGAGAGTTGCAATCTTCTTTTACACTTAATATGCGCACGTGATATATACGATTTTCATATTTGTAACATTATTATCGACAGAATTACTTCGAGAGAGCAGTTTTCTTTCTTTCTTTCTTTGGAAGCAGCAGCGCCTGTTTAATTTCACTTATTCGCATTCGTGGATAAATCAAAGGACCCAGCCTGCGTGTCCACGGTGTTCGTGTAAAATGTGTCTAAGTGTGTTTGTGTTCGAAGCTATACATGAATTCGATCACCTAATCGATCGATCAGTTGCTCCTGAAAAGCAGCCGATTCCATTATGTGACGCAACAGCTCGCAAGGCAGGATTTTTCTCATCTCGGCGCTCCTTCCGCTCTCCTTGGTGATCGCTCGCGCCACCTGCGGAAAAGAGTGTGAATAAAAAATTGAGTTCAACACACTTGATCCCCCCTCCAAATATCTGAGCAGCATTATTCCAGGTCACTGATTGTGAGGGTGAAATGTAGAAAAACAACATTAAAAAGAGATCTTTGAAGACGAGAGAGGAATAACTAATTTTTTTAGAAAATGGCGAAAAATTCAAAAATTTTAATTATTTATTGGAATATTATTGGTGGAATTAGCATGAAAATATCAATTCGTATTTATTTGGCGGGTTTTTTGCACAAGTAGGGTGATCCGGCCCGATTACTCTCTCTGGCTATTCTACAGCCGCGCGATTGTCTCTTTTATCGTTCACAAGTGGGAGAAAGTGAAAAGGACATCTTCAGAGAAGAGAAAGGCGGGTGTGTCTGTTTCTGATCCACTCTCCACTCAAGGAGGTGTAAAATGAAGAGGCCAATGCTTCGTTTATTTGGGTTTTCGGACAGCTTTTCGCCACTCTTCGGCTCTGCGTTTGCGTTGGCACCTGACGCTTTTTGAAGGGCTCTGCGATCATCTTTTTATTTATTTTCGTCCGCGCACGTGCAGCTGGCAGAAGCCCGATGAAAAAAAAACAGCGGGGTAGACCAGCTGGATTTTGTTGCAAAGCTCGATCATTATTGAGCCTGACTTGATTTTCATGCATCGGATCGCTTTTTGGCACACATGAGTTTGGCTTCAGATGTGCTTTTTTCCAAAGTCTTAATTTTAAACTGACTAACATAAAGCAGGTTATTTTAAACAGCAGGAAAATGCAAGAAGAAAAAACATTTTCGCAGTCTGCTGGATATGTTAATTAGATTTATAGGTTTTCCAGGTTTTATAATAGGTTATCGTGTTGCTTGAGAAGACGTTCTCTACTTCTCAAGGTCGTGCGGGTTATCTTTTTATTTCTATAAGAATGACTGGAAAGTGATTGATAGTTTCATAACTATCCATGGTAAATATATTTAGTCATCCAATCCGATTCAAAGCTGATCTCCAATTTCTAAATAAAATATTTTCATCCGCTAGTGTTCTATTTATATACCTAATTTAAGAAAAGAAGACCCACTTCCAAATCAAGATGAACGGTTTTTGTCACTTCAAAAGAACATTTTAAATTGTTATAAATGCAGACAGGACAACAATGCGTGATTTTAGTTTAGATGTTCACGCTTTCTAATTAATTATCTGCGAACATGGCTTTTTTATTCTTAAGTGGCTAGAGTCCTAGCAAGAACTCTTCGGTCTTCTCGGCTTCGGCACACAGCCACGTAGAAGTAATTTTATCTGGTTTTAGTCTTGGCCATGACACCGAAATTATACCATCAGCATAAACACACCCATCAGGTAAATTACCTCCATATGGTTTTTGTAACAGCCACGTCGGGTTTGTTTAAAAAGACCCATGTTGTTGCATTCTCACCTGAGCGGTGGCATCAGTGCAGCGAGCAGAGCCAGGACAGGAGGAGGAGCGGCGCGGTGGCGGCGGAGACGGCAACGGAGGCGGCCGAGGTGGCCGCAGTCGGCTCCGGCGGGGACACGAGCAGCTCGTCGCCGGTCGGGGACGGCTCGTCAAGGCACTGGAACTCACAGCACCGCTCCAACACGCGCCACTTCTTGCAGCCCTGCTCCCGGAAACCAAAAATCAAATTAGCGTCTGAATGGATAAAGGATTTTTGTATAGGCACCACCGACGGGATATCCACCTAAATGTATCATCAAGAATATATTATACACGAAAGTGACCTAACCTGATTATGATTCGAACCTTTCTGATTATATTCTAACAATGTAAAATACGATCTTTTGAGAACAACTGCTAAAAAAATTAAAAAATAAAATTACCTTTACCAAATTAGAATAATATACTATTTTTTCTTAACTCCTTGTTAGTCACAATAACGCCTAAAAAATTTGAAATTAATTAGGAGAATAAAAGTTTAAGAACATTTTATTCAACTTATTTATGTTTATTTTTTTAAAGCCATGAAAGTAAACAAAAATCAAAGCAAATAGATCCAGTTTTACTCCATCATAAAGATTTGTTATGGGATATTGAGTTTTTAGCTTCATGAACATTTATGATTGGTCACTATTGTAAAGAACCTTATCTAGCGCAGATCAAATTTAAAGCTGCAAAGCAGAAAAAATCGACCAGAGTGGCCTTTTATATTCGCGGGCAGGGAGGGCGAGCAAGCAAGTTCTCTTTTAAACGTTTCGCAAGTATCGATTAGCCAAGCCACACGGCAAATAAGCGAGCAAGGCAGAAAACAAACGTGTTTTGTCAACAAACACCGCAACCATTTCGGCTGGCGAGAAGAGTAAAATTTGTTTTCGTCGCCACCGAGGCGATTTAAATTTAAATCTGATATATATCGTATTGGCGTTTTCGTCGCTGGCCGCAGGCTGATGCGGTCTTTTCGACCCCTCCTCCCCCCGAGGGTGGCGGCGACAGGTGCGATTAGGACATCCAGATTAGGGCTGAATTTTAATATTTTGTTATCTTTCGCGAACAGAAATGCAAAATGCGCCGCACCGCGCTTATGGCAAGCCACGGCCAAGGTCGCTCGTTTGCTTGCTCGCTCTCGGTTGACCCACTTGCCTGCCGCACGAATCAAGCGTGCAACCGCACGACACACTCCTAGTCTGCATTTCCCAATTTGAAAGGCCTCAATGCTGCATCTCAAATTTAGATCAAGGAACCAAATTTAATGAAAAAATGGTATGGAAGTAAGTAAGATTATTTGAACTATTTTTCGACTTTTTTAAATGGAAATACTGGAAGATAAATATTACAATAAACACATAATGAAATTTTCAGAACCGTTTTAAAATGTAATATTTAAAATAAAAGAGCGAATTTTGACCTCGTTCCTCAAAACATATGGGAGCGAATTGATTGAAATAGAGGGCTCCTTCTTAAGAGCTCTCGCGTGCGACTATTTTCCACGGCCCGTGCTGTTCATTCGCCACTTTCCGAGGAACGCGGAACTGTGAGTTTATTGACAAACACGCAACGAAATGCAGACCATGAAGTCGCACTGGCCATCCACTTTTTGCATTTTTGGTGCAGTTCAAATATCAATAATGTCTTGCAAACAGATTAAGGGGAAACAACAGCAATCGCTCTGGGCTAAATACCTCCTTTTTTCAAGTTTTTAGCGATGCTCTTCCCTTAATAAGCTCAATTTTGGCCCTGGAAATTCATGAAGCCCTCCAAATTTTTGTTTTAGCTGAAGGGACATGAAAACGACTTAAAAATGTTCGAATTTCTAATGAAATACTTGAGAACAAAATTTAAGATCAAATTCAAGGAGAATAAACTCGCTAGGATTTCCAAAAAAAGTTTAATTTATAAAAACAAATAAATAATTACAAAATCGTCAGAAACAATTACAACCACTCAGCATTAAATTATTTTACTATTTACATGCAGGCAATTACGAGAAAAATTAACTTTTTACTTATTACCGAAATTTTTAATTTAATTTTAAAAATGTTTAAAATCATTAACAAGGAACAAAAAATTATGCAAGTACGCTTGTTTAGAAATATCGAATGGCGGTGACTGAAAGGGATTAAACGAACTCACGTATGGGGGGTCGCAGTAGATGGCTTTGCACCACATGGGTTCGCTGTGGTAGCACACGCACAGGGAGCAAACACTGGGTCCGGGCACGTAGAGGAGGCCGTGCTGCACCGTGTTGCCCTGGAAGTCAACGCAGTCCTCCTCAACGCCGTCTGCAGACACGAACACAGACACACGGATCAGGCGAGAGGTCAGGCTTTGGTTCAGGATACGCTACCCGCCAGCGGCAGCAGACTGCAGCAACACAGCGCCAGCAGCAGCAGCAGCGGCAGCGGCGACGACGGCGGCGGCGACGACGTCAGGGAAGGCCGCATGTTGGCCGGCGCCCCCCGCGCGCTGCTCGATCGCTCTCTCGACATCGGACGGCTAGCGGGACGCGGCGGCGGTGTCCGGCTCGGACATGGCCCCACAACGCCCGATCTTTTTGGCTCTCTCTCGCTCGCTCGGTCGCTGGGCCCGGTGCTCCTACCTCGGCTGCTGTCGTCTCAGTCCTTAGTTCGCGGCGCGGCCTAGCAATTGGCGTTGCGGAGCACCCTCCCTACCTCCCTACACCCCGCCCGCTGACGTCACCCCCACGGCGCCAAATTCGCCACCCCGGCCAGAGGGAACGCCACTCGCGCCACAATATGCCACTTTCCTTTTGCTCCGCGTGCCAGAATGTGGCTGCACTTGTCACAAAGCTTTGAACGGCTTAAAAGGCTGCAGAACCGCAATTATCAGAGCAGTGAGTTTTAAAAGATTGGCTTTTTTCTCTGCTGAGCTTTTCCATTCTTCATGGGAACATCGATTGAGCAGGATTTTAGCCGAATGAAACACCTAAAACTCGTTTAAAATACAAAATACAGCTAAAAATCGACAAGGAATCTGTTATGATGAAATCAGAGGATTTTTTTTCAAGTTTTCCCCAAATATTTTTTGGTTAATTATCCAAACTAAAGTAGACTTACCGCTATGATGATTAAGTCGAATTCGTTAGTTTTGTGCCTAATCAGGCTCCGAGTCAATTTTATTCATTGGATCAAAAAATCCAGCAAAAATAAATGTAAACGTTTATTTGTTGTATTTTTCAATTAACCCAGTTTTTTTCTAATTAAAAATATATGTGAGTGTTATGCTGGTGCTGTGGTGAAAAAAGTCCTTTATCTGATCGTCAGTTTGCCACACCTCCCTCTCGACGCACGGTCCACGCCAACGCGAACAAGTAGGCGAGTACCCCGCTGATCAATGCATAAAATGCGAATAAATCGTCATGTAAGCTCAAATAATATCAAAGGTCAGAAACTTACTTTGAAACTTAATCTGTATCCCTCAATTAAATTTTCGCTTTTATTTATTCCAATTATGTTATTTTTAATTGAAAAAGACCCAAAAAATTATTATTACTAAAATTGCCTTTCTTATTCTGTTCGGTTGATTTCTTTTTTATACATTTCCTTGATCTAGCGAATTTTATTTTCATGGAAATATACCCCTAAAATTATTGTTAGGGATGAGATGAATAAAATAAATGATCGACTAAATTTGTTAACGGACATCAGTTTAATTGTAGAAACCTATGCATTTGATTTAATCAACAAAGAAAAAACATCGGAAACATCAAAACCTAATGGTTGACAGCAAAATAAAATGGTATAGTCAACGTTTCAAAGGCATTCAATATTTGAATAAGAAAGGAGAATCGACATTAATGTGGGTTTTTTGCGATTTTGACACGTCAAACGTGCTGCTGCTTCGACACGCGACCGGTTGATTTGCTTATTGAACGTTGCGTGGGAGTTGAGCTTCGTGCGGATATTATCTTTTCTTTTTATTGCCAGCTCGTGTCGCCTGCTGCTTTTTGTTATTCGCAAGCAACAGGGTGCTGTACACACGCTGATTGACGACCTGATGAGCTCTGTAAAATTATTTCAACACGGACAGGAATGAAAATTAAATAAATTTTTCAAACGCGAAAGGAAATATAAGTTATCAATTGTGTGAGTGGAAAACAGACGAAGAGCATATGCGAACGTTAATTAAATGCTGTCTAAGCGCACTTGTGAGACTTTAAATCCGAGCTAATTAACTCCGACGGTGCCTGGTTAAGTACGGCACCTTTGAAAGCTCAGTGGCAGCTTGAAAGCAAAACATGGTCACCAGAACGAGTTTATCACCGTTTAATGGGATGAAACCTACAAATGCAACAATCGCGGCTTCCAGTCACAGAAAAAAGGCTTTCAACGCAGTCTTCACTGTTCACGAAAGACCAAACAGTAACAAACGAAGGTGATGATCTTCCTAAAGCAGGTTGAAGAATTTTCTAATTTTCAGGGAAGAAAAGCGAGTGATTTGAAAAACAGTTTCTTGCAAAAAAGGATAAAATTCTTTTCACTGTGTGAAGGCGAGATCCTAGTTTATGCGACCCGCGTGTCGCCTTTGTTGAGCGGGTTGCGTGTTGTGCCGCGAGCAGGCGCGCGCGACCAGTCAGCGGGCCGCGTCCGGGAAACAATGATCCACATCCTGAAAAGAGCTGCTCTTTTCCCGCCAAAATAATTAATTCGCACACATCACAAAAAATTGTTCACGCATTCGCAATCAAACGAAGGTTAAAGGTTAAAAATAAATTGTTCGCATAGAAGCAGTCGCTGCGGGCACGAATCGATTAACGCTTCTAAACGGCCCCGAGCTTGATGTTTGTTATTCTCGTGTTGACAGTCGATGAAAAAACGCCAGCAGCAATCATTAGTCAGTCACCCTCGACGTTCCAACGAGAGCTGCTCACTTCCAGGAAGCAATCGCTGGGGACAGTTTCGCTCCATGAACTGTTAATAACGATTTGCGGGCTGTCAGGTTCAATTTTCATCCTCATGATACACATGAAAAAATATTTATTCTACAATGCCATGTCATACGTTTCTATTAAGTTACATTTTTATGAGATGAGTGCGGTCGGACGTTTTCAACAAAGTCTCTGGTCTCTGCAGCTTATTAATTGTGTTTATAAATTTCGTTTTCATAAAGTACTGCTTATAAGACGGGCCGAACTTTACAGTACAATAGCGTGTGACAATATTTTCTTTGTCATTAATTCAATTTGAGTTCCCAATTCCTTTTCTTTGTTTAGTCATTTAAAATTTATTATGGTATTCTTATAAATTAATGAATTATTGCTCAAAGGGATAAAAACAGGAACCGGGAAATATTCTAGCAGCTATTGGAGCTGGAAAGTTTCAAGGGAAATAGAAGCGACGAGGACGAGTGGCTAAACAAGAGCGTCTCCAGAGTGGATTTTGCAAAATTCAATCAATGAAGCAGGGAAAAGTTTGCTGGTCAAACACGACAGACTCCAGAGTGCAAACCACGCCTCTTAAGTTTCGCGCAGAATTATCGAGCATTCAACAAACTCTGTGTAGTTTCCGTTCCCTTTTCAATTTCCAATAGCCGTAGCTGCTGCTGCTCTGGGTGGATGGGTGCAAGTGCAAACAACGAGCTATTTTTCACCAAGTCCGACCTGTATCGGCAGCGAGCTGGGAAAACAAATTGCGCTGCAATTTTCCACACCCGTAAATCGCGAGAGTAAAAGGGTTGCAAGTCAAAGTCCTCTCTCCTTTTTGTTCTTTTATTTCGATGAAATATATATACACTTTTTCAAGGTTTTCGACCGGCAGATAATATAGATTCTTTTTTCACAATTGTTAACTTTGATAACACCATCAAATAACAATAATTCCACGAACCATGGAAAAACGTGTTACCACATAATTGCGTTTGGAACTTGGTATGCATATTTGTAGACTGTTTGACATAATATATGCTTCCACGTCAAGAGATTATATAGTATGTAAACAATTCAGGTTGTACATTTTAGGAACACATTTTATATATTCTTTCAAGAACAATTGAAAATCACAAAAATCAAAAAGTTCACCAGAGACCATCGATATAGATATATATAATCAAGTAACCGTAATAAGATTTCGCATTTTGATTTGAAACCAACCTCTAGATGGCACCATATTCTCAAGCTCGCTTTTACGATCCAACATGGAAAAATCCCGGCTTTGAACACATACAAGTAACAAAGCTAGTTTTGATTAACACCTTTGAATGAGACAACGAACGAGGAGATCATTAATGTTATTTACACCTTAAATATTACACGTTTCTCCCAAGGAACTTAACTGATAAATTTGAGCCTTGTACACAAAATCTCACACCTGAGATGATACATCTTAATTTAATCGTGAACCTCGGGTTTAAATTTTTGCTGCATCGCTGCAGGCGTCAATATATGATTTACTTTCTTTCATTTTCTCGTCCGAAAATATATTGTGAAAAAACCGTGAACCAAAAGCTTTAGACACTGAGTGAATTAATTTCCTAGAGCGTCCCTGTTTGCAGTCCACTACACAACACACTCGTCTCACAACGGAATGTAGGCTTTTTCTTTCTTTGGGAATGAGCGTGAGAGGGCAGGGTTCAGAGCCATTAGACGAATAAATTTTGCATGGCCGAGAGGAGTGAGGCGAGACAGAAAGAATTGCTGCGTCCGAAACCAAGAGAGTGGAAAGGAATCGAGAGAAAAGAGAGCCGTTCGGGGAAAATGGCCAATGCAAACGTACCCCAACCCTCAAGGTCATTTGCACCGTGGAAACTGACGGTATTTCACGCCAACACGCAGTACGGTTTTCTTAATTTCACGGAAATTCCGTCCTGCGTGTGCGTTGATTCACAACAAAGGTACCACACACCATTTACAACGGTTATATGGTTGCTATAGGAAAGACTTGAGTATTTCTCAACTTTATTAAAGGAAATATTTTTAATACGGGAGGCAATGTTAAAAAATAAAATGCGTTTAACTCTATGTAAGCCTATTAAGGTTATTTTGAATGAAGAGTAAAATTTTAATTTTCTTAACTCTTACATGATTGAAATAATATCAAACCAGTCTTTGGGTGAGAAATCGCAAGAGAAAGATTATCCGGCGTTTATTCCTGTCTCTCCACTCTCATTTCAGTCGCAGCCACCTCAATTAAAATTAAACAAATCGGAATAAAGAAAGTAAATTTAGATCCGGGTCTGAACGACGCGTACGGCCTTGTCGGCCGAGTACCTGAGGATGATGTCAGTGCCGTTATCGGTGCCGAGGAGCTTGGCGGCGCCGAGAATCTCATCGTCGGGCTCAAGGAGGCGCGCCTCGATGCTGGCGCCGCAGTCGAGTGACACGAGCGCTGTCTCAGTGGCCGGCTCGGAACCTCCGCTACCCCCGCAGCCGTTCAGCGCCGCAGGGGGGCCCGTTGGGCTGCCATCCAGGCCGCCACGGCCCAGCGTCACACGTGTGCTGCGCGAGTTGCAGCGCCGCAAGCTCACGTGCGTCGCTGAGCAGCTGCGACGCGTCGATCCGTCCCTGCTGAGAAATAGAAGAAATAATAAATATAACAAGGCATTCGCGAATTATTGGGAAAGTCAAAAGTGTACGGAGCTGCCAACAGGTGGCACAACCATCCATTTACTATTTTCGGGTATTTACTTTCTGCGATTTCAGTTTCAATCCCATATCGAGTATTTTTTGTGTAATAGGAATTACATTCAACGCGCTGAAAACCAAATTCGGTTTAGGCAGTCACAGTAGAAACGACAGCAAATAATTTTTTTATTTCTAGGTTTCTAAACAGTGATTGGCATATCGGGTTGTAAGCCAAGAGTTCACATTAACTGGATAGAATCTGAAAGCGCAGTAGAAGTAGCAAAAAATTATTATAAACGGTAGCGCCATCTGTTAGCGCCGCCGAATACATGAAAGAATTTTCTGCTACGCACATTATTAAAAAAAAAAACTAAATCAGTATTCACGGAAAAGGAGCTCAATTAAGCAAGACGGGAAGTATTCAGAAAATATTTATGGTGTTGCCCAGTTCTGGCATATCTCCCTTCTTGCTTAAATAAGTGAGAGGGTGAGCAAAAGTAGTCTTTTCCGGCGCACAGGAAAGGGGTGAAATGGCCAGATATTAAAAATTTACATTAGAAGAGGTTAGGTTCCCGGGATTTTTGTAAGTGTGATTTTGTTAGGGGACACAACCGAAGCTATTGAAAAATCTGTTTGAAATTCTGAGGATTCGCATGGTACACGAATAAACATTTCTCTCTATTATTTTTTGAATGACTAGTGAGTATAAAACAAAGAAAGTAGTACTGTAATTTTGATGAAGCGTATAAAAGCCGCTTTTTAGGCAGTTTGCGAGTCGTGTCACGCTGGTGGAACATTTAATACTGTTCTCACTCGCGGGGGCCCACATGCTGCACTGGAAAGTGGAAATTGCCAGCGCGTCTGATGGATGGAGAAGGGTCTCGGGTCTCGGGTGGGCGCTATTTATTTCGACCGCTTTAGCCTATCGCCCTCGAGAAATATTTATAAAGACTCTCAGCAAGCGAGGAAAAATTCGCTGTTAAAAAAAATTGTTCCACGTGCGTGCGTTTCAGAAATAGACAAGGTTGCCGCGGGGGTGGGTGATGGGGTGGAATAGAGCCCTGTGTTTATAGTTGTCGAAATGACAAGGCAACTCACTTGAAGCCGGCTGATCTGTAGCTGTTGGCCCTTGGTCGCGGGCGCCACAAGTGGAAGGCGCCGTAAATCAGAGGGTTGACCAGACTGTTGGACATGCCGAAGAAAAATATACCCTGGCTCAGGATATCCGACTGCCAAGAGAAAAAGTAATCCGATTAGTCACAAACTTTCCAATCCATAGATATTGCACCGCGGTCGTAGCAATTGAAAACATTAGGCATTCTTTTTAATCATGCCTCTTGAAAGGTTTTTCATCAGTCTAATTGGATTGTGGTTTACATGAATCAGCCAATGTAATCAATTGCTTAAAGTAGGGTTTGAATTGTATGCTCCTCTAATTGAAAATAAAAAGTAATCAGTGCTGTATTTTTTGTATATGACATAGCAAGAATAAACAAGAATAAGTATAAGAGAATAAGTGAAATCAATGCTCTGCAAAAACTTCAATAATTAAAAATTTATAAAATAATGAAAGAAAATTCTATATTACTGTGGTAGAGAATTAATTTGATCATGAAAATCATTTTTGTCAAACATTTCATCCATTATAGTGTCGGTTGTAAATTAAAATTGATTTTTGCACGGCTGCTGCACATGACATGTACGCACATACATATTATATTTTTTGCAGCGCGATGTCATTGCGAATGACGAATAATGTGATCTATGATCAGTCGTTGAGTTGGAAAAAGGAGATGTTCATGGGCGGATTCATACACATCGGCTGAAAATAGCTTCACTAAAAGGTTTTGAATTCCTTCGATATATGGCTCTAAGAGCATTAACTAAGCAACTTTGCTTGAAGGCAAATTCTCAGAATTCGTTGCCAGGATTATCAGCTGCGATTCATAGATCTACATTTATTGCGTAGCAGCTAGAAGCAGGAATTCAGGATGGAAGCATCGTGGATATATTGAAGAATGTCATTTGCTCATTTACAATATTCTCAGTGTGTTAAATGGTTATTCTTCAGCTAAAGCCTGAATTAAGTTTCCTTAAGAATTCAATGGAAATTCGAATTTACGTGCTACCTGGTTGTCGGAGTCGTTGAACATGTAGTAGATCATGCGGACGTAGTAGGGTGTCCACCAAAGGACGAAAGCGGCCAGGATTACGATGGAGATGCGTAGCGACTTCATTTTAGCCCGCTGCATGAGGCGGCGCCGGTTGAGGTCCGGCGCCGCCGTGAAGCGCCCGTTGTTGCCACTCGTCTCAATTTCAGCCTTAAACAGCCGCTCGCTTCCTATAGGCACAAACGTAAATTTTCTTTATTTCATCAGAAGCTTATTACTTTTTTTGTAAAATTAAAAGAGCGCTTAAATTGAAACCTTATAATATTAAGCTATTTCATTGCTTGTTTGTAAATTGAATTTGCTTGAAACTCCAATAAGGATTCTTTGAGGAATTTGTGCTCTCTGCTTGTTCTTTGAAATGATACCAAGAAATTTCGCGTTAACTTGAATGCTGCTTGTCAATGCAATAGATAGCAAAACAATCCTAACGCAGTCCAATTAGCAGATAGCTCTTGATTATTAAAGGAATAGTTGCGAAACCGTGCCATTGTTAGTTGGTCGCTGGAATCTGAAGATTCGCGTGCGTAACCTTGTTAATTATCTCCAACTGAATTTCGAAATAGTTGAATTCCTGATAATACAAGTAATGAATACTATGCAGAGTCATCAGTTGGATTTAAAATCGTGTTTTTCTGAATTGTTGAGCTGCTCCATAGAGAGAAGTCAGTTTCTTTTGATAGCATCTAAATCCTATTAATTAACTGTAGAATTCCTTTCTATATTTATCTTTTTAAAACGCCTTTAAAATACACGATTTAATTCAAGTGTGTTTGGTAATTTAATGCAGCAAAACCGATGGGGTGAATATTTGTAAATTGTTTCTGGAGCTGTGGAATGGCTTGGCATTTGCAGTTAATGGGAGTTGCCTCGGCATCGAGTCAATTCGCGAGCACGAGAGCGGTTGAATTGTTTCGTTTTTGCATTGCAAATGTCGGCGGCGAGAGAACTTTTGTCGCGCGCTCGGTTCCGTTTTCGCTGTGGATTTGTACTGTCGGCGAGTTTGGGGGTCGTGATATTCCGCGCACGGCTCCGCAGACTCACTCAATTTGCATGATCTGCAAAAGTGCGTGCCCGCCATAAATATTCCATAATAACATGAATTCGCAAGGCACGTTTCACGGCCGCGTCGAAAGTCGTCACGACATTTTATAACACTCAATGTAAAATTTATAGTCCGAGTTCAATGACTTTTGTTTCATTTTTATGAGCTTCTATGAGTTTTGCTACAACAAGCGTATATTTTAATATTGGGTGAACAAATATATTTTAAATTTTATACATACTGCCAGGAGATTTCAATTCAGATTTTTAATTTGAAAATTGATTTTTTTCTTAACACAAAATATGAAAAACGTTCTCAGTTCTTCAATTTAATTCTGTTAGTTTTAAGACAGGCTCGAATAATTATTTTTTAAATTTAAATGAGTTAAAAAATGGAATCCTCAATCTCACGCTTGCTGAAGTGCTAGATAACCTTTTTGAAAATTTGAATTTTTCTGCCTCTGGAACATGTCTGCGGGAAAATGAATTCATATATTTTATTAGAATATTCCATAAATTTCCCAGGACAACGGGCGGACAGTCATCTTGCCATCTTTTTGCGAAGTAGAGAAAAATGCCGACGTTTCGACCTTTTACTCTAGCCTCTCATCGCATTAAATATGGATTCAGAGGGCAGGAGGGCACCAATCTCACGTAGGAGAATTTTTAAAAGACTTCCCTTTTAAAAGCCTGACCCTTTCTAATTTAATCCAGAACGGTAAAAACAAACTTTAAGCGTAGGTTTAACGATGAAACTACGTGCTCTGCAAAATGTTTTTGTATTTTTAAAAAAGGCCATTATTTTTATGTTTTAAAGCAACAAATCCGCTTGCAAAACCTGTGATGGATGTGAAGAGGAACATTTTGTGGTAGCAGTTGTTTCCGTTGTTTCGGCCCCTATCAGGCTCATCTGCGGAGAGTGATTGGCAAAACCATAACCATGAACCACAGAGGATTCTTAATTAAATAATGCTGTTGAAAACGATTAACTGCACTTGATTAAATGTTCGATCTGAACATAAATAAAAAAGCCGAAACCTTGTGAAACACTGCCACTCACCGTCCCTGTGGTGAAAATTCCATTCATTATTCAAAGCTGTTTCAAATGTTTAAATTTCTGCTTCGTGTATAGGACTTAATATCTAGAGGGGAAGTTTCCACGCATTTTAACTAGTGTTGCCTAATATATTCAAAGAGGATTTTTGCCTAGAATGAGTTTTCCCTTTTGAGAATTTGATTTAAAAACTAAAAATCACAATTCATAATATCACGAGTCATGGCGAAATAAAAGAATAGTTCTGCAACCGATAGGGGTTATTATTTCTTTGCTTGGTGTTTTCCAGCGTGAAATTTGAATGTGTGCATCTGGCTGAGTCAGCTGCAAAACAATGGAAGTGCGGCTCGAGGGCAATAAAGAATACGAATAGTCGACGCAGAGCAGCAAAGTGCACGTCGGCTTTTTATGGAACTGAGACGCGGACAAATCGGCTTTCCGGCGGGCGTGTGAACTGCATGCATTATTCCCCATCCAGAGCCTAAATCCACACGCTGCCGCCGGGAGGGAAGGAGAGAATGAAAGGCAAATGGAAAATGGAGTGCGGGAGTCGACGGCCGGCCCGTGGAAAAATATGAGAGAGGGAAAATCCTTCAATTATTCGAGTTGGATTGAAAACGAATGCGGACGACACGCGCGGTCGCAAAGGAATTTCTTTATTAAATTATTTCGCGCTGATGAGAGAAGAGGCTGTAGCGCGACTGATTTTGAACTCCAGTCTGCTTGGAAAAGTTTATAAAAATTGTCGTTTTTTTCCTTGAGAACCTTTTTTGCACTTTACTGTGAGTTCACTTTTTACTTTGTAACTTCAGGCGGCTATTTAATGAAGCTGTTTTTGTTTTAGAAGGTAAAAGAGATATATATGTATTCACAACACAAAATGTGCGAAAACGTAGCTTAAAACTCACGCATAAAGAAATTTTAAAACACGGCACCAAACAGTCTCAAACAAAGAGCATTGTCCGTTTCAAAATTAATGAAATTCAGACTGTCGTATGAAGTGGCATGCAAAATATTTTGCTTTCGATGTTCTTTTGAGTTTTTCACTGCCGGTGACTATACTGACGCATTTGTTAACTTCATAGATAACCAGTTACTCAAGGCCACTGAAATTGAGCCCAAATATTTCAACACCCTAACTGAAGTTGAAAAAGGATCCCTCATTGCTAACTACACAGTTTCGTTTTAACTATTTGATAAAGGGACTTACCACTCCCGTGCGAGTGAGAAGTGTGTGTGAATGATAAGTGAACCAATTTCTACCACATTATATCATTTCCTGATCTGCGATAAGAACGATCAAAGTTTGTCTGAAGCTGCAGAAGCCAATTTTGATCTCTATAATTTATTTTGTCTGTAGTAAAATTACTGTGTTTAACGAAATACTCAAAACAACTAAGTCCGAGGGAAGTTAAAATTGATCTTTTCTTTCGGTTCTTTTATTACGTTTGAAGCCCTTATCAATTATACCCTTGATTTCCATCTCAAAATATACTATATAATAGGAAATTTGTGAAAACGGCTTTGCTGCTTACTTGCAATTTGGCGAATCAAAATCTCATAATCCAGAGCTTTTGCCTTCCGGATATGTATTTATGGTAATAACGTTCTGATGATAGAGAGCCCGAGGAGTGCTCAAAACGTTTTCCCTTTTCCTTTTTGACACATGCATGTGTCAAGGGCATTGTTTTTCGAGGGAGAAAACCTTTGAGGGACAAACGCGTAAATGCAGAGTGGATGATAAAAAACGCGCGCGCGGCTTTTCAGTCTCGAGACTCTCTCA
Source organism: Cloeon dipterum (assembly GCF_949628265.1). Taxonomy (NCBI): domain Eukaryota; kingdom Metazoa; phylum Arthropoda; class Insecta; order Ephemeroptera; family Baetidae; genus Cloeon; species Cloeon dipterum. The sequence continues at coordinate 9,100,432 of NC_088790.1, read as the reverse complement.
AGAGGGTGCGCGCGTCCTACTTTCTTTCTCTTATCTCTCATTTTGCAAAACGGCGACAGGAGCGTTTGAAAAGGAAAAAGAAGGGCGTAATCTGCCGAGTGCATATCGTTCGTTTCCAACTTACTCTGATTAAAATTTGGTGAGACAATTTGCGTGAAAGGAGTTTTAAAAACACCGCTGGGTTTTTTCCCAGCTGAGACCCCAATTACATTTCATGCGTGTATATGATTTTGCAACCACTCGCCCAACAAACAGCTCAAACTTTTTTCATTTCAACTCTGGCACTTTGCTCCCATTGTCAGTAATCAAACAATAGAACTGTTGGAAAGCGTGATTGGGCATTTTTTTCTGAAGCTGGATGGATGGAACGAGACGAAAAGAGTACTCTGCATGTATAAAGTGTTGGAAAAAAGTGACCGACAAGCGTAATTAACAACGAAATTTGCAAAAACAGTGAATTGTTGTTGGGAATTCTATTAAAAACCATAATCATGTGCTCATAAAAACTATTTCAAAAGATGGGTTTATTTACCAGGGCCCAATCTCATTTTTATGGCACCATTGGTGTAAATTTGGATGAAAGGATATAACGGGGCGGGATACTATTAATTTGGTCTTTGAATTTTATAGAGGAATTATATAAAAAAGTGTTAACTTTTTCCTCACATTATTTCTTTGTTAAAGAGCCAAATATCGAGCTAAAAAATAATCTGTCTTCACCAGAATGTATTGCTTTTCAGGGGTTGCGCAAAAAATCGATCAACAAATATGGCCCATACGGCGTGAGAGTGCAAGTCTTTTGTTTGTCGTAAAAGGCGGCGACCATAATATTTATGTCGCGGGCGAGCAGGAAAAATTATTTGCGTTTACGGCGCAATAAAGAGCTGCAGAAGAGCATTTCCGTGCGACTCGCTTGGGTGGGTGGCGAAAACGGGCCACGTCCCCGTCGCTCGGTCCAGGCAAACAATAATTTTATTTCGCGTGACAATCTCGGCGCCATTCAGTGTTTCAAAAAGCAGCTGCGTCTTCTGAATGGCATCATTAGCGCCAAATTCCGCGTATTTCCTGCCAGCGTGATGGTTTTAGGAAGTTTGAGAATCGGGCTTATCTTATGAATTCCGGGTGGAGATACATTATGCATTCTGAGAGCCCTTTGTTCGACGCGCGTTTTTCCTCGTTCGACAATGACTCTCTTATCTCCGACGCTCCGAGTCATGCGTCGAAATGTTGATAAATTGGATCGGCCGTGACGTGAAAAATTGCGCCGCATTAGCTCTTCCCGCTTGGAATCCGACCAAAATGAGAGTGAACAAATAAATAATACGGCTTCATTTCCAAATGAATTGATATAGCCACTCTGAAAAATATGAGGCCATAAGAGGCAAGCGTTGAGTAATAGATATCCAAAAATTGTTGGCTTCTTTTCTTCTATGCATTAAAATTTGCTATACAGAAAATTTGCGATGAATTCTTTTAACCTTTACTTGAAATAATAAATAAAAATGAGGAACAAGATACAAGTTTGCCGTTTATATTTTTGAAAAAAATCGGGTCATTCATTCCAGAACTTCCTATATTCAAAAGAGGAAAAGATTTTCTAAATTTTATAATTTCTTGAATTGGTTTGTGTTTCCAAAGAAAAACAAATTCATTGCATAAAGGTGCGAGCAAAAAATGTATTTTTGATTTCAAGTATGTATATTTAGAGCTCCTAAATAGTCTTGAAATACTATAACTTAATTTTAGACGGTAGAATCATTTATCTGGTTCAATTTAAAATGAGTAATCTCCAAAATTAGCCTGCAATGACAGAATTTTCTCGTTTCTGCTGTCGGAAGCTGTTAGAAACAGCTGGGAGTCCGCAGCAATTTCCGGTTTTCCTCTGCATTTCTACCGACGTGCAACAGACAGTAACGACTCGAATAAATCCTGCACAGGCCAGCTGCCGTTTGGACGAACGCAATCCAATTAGCCTGCTGCGCCCGTGCATACGTCCCCCATGGCAAATTGCGTTTCGACTGCTGCCCCTATTGCCCAAATCAAACAACGGTGGTTCACGCAGCCGAATTCGTGCGAGGATTAGCACACGCCGTTCGATTTCCTTCTGCCAAACGAAGACAACAGATGGGTGCTATTAAATGCAACTCTTGTCTAAGGTGCACTTTACTACATCAAAGTAGCAAAATTTCAAGAGCGGAAACTTAGTTATCCTCTGTACTGTGAATTCTCGTGACCCAGATTGAACAGATTCTCCGGTTCAAAAAGCATTTCAAACGCAATTATGCAGCTTTCAGCCAAGAAGTGCACAAGAAGGGCTTATTTTACACAAGTGAAAAATATAATAATTCTAATAGAGGAAGAGGGGCTTAAAAGTAGAGATGCAGCTGAATAATTGACGATGAAATCAGTTAAAAAGTGAAGCATCCTTCCCTGAGGCGAGTTCGATTCTATTCCATGTGCAGAAATTTCTTGGAGCGAGGCGGAATTCGCAATGGCGAAGAGAGCAAAGTGAGAGCGGCGAGAGTGCCAAGTTTGCAATCAAGCTGATCGAGAGATAGGAACACAGTCAGTGTGTGTGTGATTTAATGAGAAGACAAACTTCTCCTCCGGTCCAATTAAATACTCGTCTGGCAGCTTCGAGTGGAGAAAGCACCAACAATGATTAATCTTGATGGGAAAATGCTCGGTTCAAGTGTTTAGACGTAGACACTCTTCTGCACAAAAGTAAAGTCAGAGGAGTAACTTTGCAGCAACTATATAGGGCCCAACTGCTCTCTCCGAGACCGACTGTTTTTATTTGAGAACAAAGCAGTATGCGCACAGTATTGGAGGTTTCATTTCAAACTTTAGTAAGAGGGCTCACTTCTAACACCCGTAGATAATTTTTCAATACGCAAAGTAAACATGCCTCAGCGACAATTGTGTTTAAACTGAATTTATTTTGTCTGGATATGGCAATGTATGGGGCAAAATAGCCCTGCAGAAACATAATAAAGATTACTTTGAAACTAAATATGGAAATGAGAATTAAGGCGCTACATTTTCAACGAAGAAGAAATTTTCAAGAATAATTTACTTTCTCCTGTATCAGATATAAGACGAGTTTTTTTCGGTAATTTTCCCTCAAAAAACAACCCAAATTTTTTATCTATATTTGGGAAAATAGTTTGGCATAGAACTAAGTTTCGGAAAGCTTATTTTTTAAATAAAGTGGATAAATAAAACCCTCTTGTGTGTTCTCCTCTTGCGTGCTTAACTCAACAAACATGCTCAGGCAGCTAGCTACTCAAACTTCTTCCAAATATTGTGCTGATTAGTGTCTCACCATAAACACGTAAGCCAACTCCCCAGAACTTGTTTTTTATATTATCAAAATACAAGAGCTGTTGGATCCATGAAAACATGGACAAAATTTTCATTCGATCGCTCGCGCCGCTATAGTTGGTAAGAATGGAGATGTCCAACAAGCCGGAATAGCCTTAATATGTATATGGAGTTTGTTTCTAACCAACAGTTCGGCGTGATTTGTACGGAAAATGCTTCACATTTTAATAAAAATTGTTGAATTTTGACGAGATGTACCGTTAACATTCTTTCATTAAAAGCAAAGTAATCACGCCCTAAATATGGAAATGAGAATTAAGTTTAGTCTTGCGCTACATATTCAACAAAGAAGAAATTTTCAATAATTTACACATAAGACGAGGTTTTTTCGGTAATGTTCCCTCTTAGCAGTGCAGAAAACACAACCCAAACTTTTTATCTATATTAAGAAAATAAAATAAAATAAATAAATTTGGCTTAGAATGTAAGAACACTACTTCGGTTTCGGACAGCTAACTATTTGCGTGAATATTATAAAACTTTTACTAAACAAATATTTTATACTCAGGCAGCTACGCAAACTTCTTCCAAATATTGTGCTAACTATAGTGTCTCACCATAAACACGCAAGCCAACTCTTCAGAAGTTCCGTTTTTTTTATCAAAATAGAAGAGCTGTAGGAAAAACATGGTCAGAATTTTCATTCGATCGCTCGCGCCGCAATTGTTGATAAGAATGGAGAGGCCCAACAAGCCGGAAAAGCCGGTCGAGATGATTTCCAGCGCGCTTGTATCGCTTTCGCCGACACCTCCCTTTCTCTTTTATTAACCCCGGCAGGGTTTGGGCCCCAAGAGGATCCTCCCGCACTCGCTAACAAGTTGCCTTCAAAGAAAATTTTCCCTCTTGGGCGGCACAGACCCCAGAAGGGAGTTGGACTAATTTCGAAATAGCCACTAATTTGGCCGCTCAAACCGAAAGCAGTGCCGCATTTGTGGTTGGATCGGAGGAGCAGCGACTCAATTAAAGCACCCGCATGGAAAATAAAAAGCAATCGAATCACTTTCCGGGCCAGAAGCGGCACAAATTGTGAAATCGGTGCGGCGCAGGTGCGGTTTTATTGCCTCTCTGAAAAATACATATCCATCCCTAACTGGGTTTGTTTCTATTTGCATCAAATAAATCAGGAAAAGAGCGCCCAAACAGTTATAAAAACAGTGATTGGAATACAAACGAAGATGAATTTAGTATCGTGTTTATGCGTTCAAGCTTTAAACAGAATAAATTGATCGATTTGCTGTTCAAACAATTATTAATTAGCGTATCGAGTTTAGCTGACGGGGATTTCCTATATTGCTCATACAATCCAGTCTTTCCATGAATTTTATTTAGCTTTATTTAATATTAAACTATTTCCAGAACGTCTTTTTTACGTTTAATATAATCAGACATTGGCTCATTTTCAGCAAAATAGGGCCTAACAAAAACATGTTTGGAGATTAGCTAAAATCACCCAGACACGCTCGGAAAATTCTCTGTGAAAATTTGCTCGTCGCACGCATGGTATTTATTGAATTTTTACCTATTCACCTCACGCACGTCCCTATAGAAAAGAGAACCTGTTCGGCTGCGCATATTTATTGTCCACGTGCAAATAGCTTTCATGAATAACCGCTATTTTTTACTCACAAAGAGTCTCAAATTTATACCACCATGTCGTTTAAATGCTGAGCTTTGATTTTATTTTTACTTGAAATTTGGAAATTAAATTTCTTGAAAGTAAAAGAAACTGACCAATTTTACGCCTAACGAAGCAAATGCATGGTGAGAAAGTGAATAAAATAAGTGACTCTTTTCGACAATGATTCATGGAAAAAAATCTGCTCGTGTCTAGAGCCCAGTGTCAAAGAGTTTATTAGTCCGTCAAGGGAGCTTTTCGCTGTGGCGTTTGCTCAAAATTAAACACAAATTTGAGTGTTGCAAACATCGCACAACATTCAAAGCAAAAATTTAAATTCAATCCTTTGTTATACTCGCAATCGTCGCTGTCACAGTGCTTTACATCATAGAGAAGGTTTTATGTGTATCATAAATAATACTATGCTCTCGTGTGCTTTTGTGAACAACTTGTGGACACTTTTCTGTATTTTGATTGTATTTGTAATTGGATGGCACGGTATGGAGGTGAACTATGTCAATAGCCAATAAAATGTTAACTGTCTAAAATTTCTCCTACAAAATCATTTTTGACGCGGGAAAATTGTAACACGTTCTTTAAACAATGCGGTAAGAATTAGATCATGGTGTCACTGACGACGTAATCAAGTTTCTTTACTACGCCAAGAATCCATTTATCAAATCTCAGTTTGGCGTTGAAAGCTGGTCGACGCACACAAGCGAGAATTGCGACCGCCACGGATCAGGTTTGATACGTTTTCGCGGTGGGACTATAGCCCGGAAAATTGCTACGTTCTATGGTCGGCGTGGCGGATGCAAGGAAAACATTGTGGTTGGCCGCGAAGAATGAGTTTTCCAGGCGACTTGCTGCTTGTAAGTATACGATTTCGCTTGGTCCATCGATCGGCATAGGAAAAATATTGGCAAGCCAGCACAGATTTATACATTTGCGGCCGCACACTGATCGCCTTATATTGGATTTACTCATGAAATATTTAGCAGCGCGCACATTGTTTGGGTATACACGGAGAGGGTGATCCTGGAAAGCATTTCCGCTCGTCTCCAATCATCTCATCACTCCCAATCATCTCCGTTCGTCGACAATGACAGGCGGGCAGAAAACCAATAGTAATATATCTCTCGACATCCGACGTTTGCGCCTATATACTCTTACCAAAAATACCAAGAATAATCAGCTTTCGCAGAAAGAAATTCGATTGTTCCAGGAATCCGCCTACGAACACCGATCTGATGCAGTTTCGCTGTACAAATATAACCAGGTTCATGGAAAAATATAATTTTGGGACTGGATCGGATGTAAAAAACCAATTATTTTTCTTCTTGTAACACTGAAATGGGGTTTCAAGGATGTGCAAGAATATAAATGTTTGTGGTAGAAAATTGGCAATATTGAATGCTATACCTCCAGAGTTCACAGTGTTTTTTTCTGTTTAAATAAAAGAGACAGTGAAATAATTCATGACCAGTGACAAACAAGACCAATTGACTTTTACGGAGTGCTCTCTGAGAATCGAAGGCCGGTCGTTTGTGTTTCCGTTACATTTTCCCTGTGAATGCGGAGACGATTAAATTATTCATTCGCGCTCTTCGGATCGTCGCACATCGGCGCAGAAAATTCAAAAATAAAGTTTACGAGGCGTCTGGGGTATGCAACACGCGTGGCTCGCGAGTCGGCCGAGTTGCATAGAAGTGAGCGTCCTTCGCCGGAGGCAATTCATTCTAATCAGCGCCCAGGATCAACTCTGCGCGACTTTTACTGCTCCCAATGCGTCTCCACCGACGACAAAATTCCGCGCACGTCAGAGCACACAATGCAAAATATTTCTTATTATCACTCCTCGTTGGAGCTGAGCACAACTGCGCAATTTCGATTTACTTGATTCGTTTCAAAACATCTGTTTTAAATACCATTATTTTCCTTGAAGTAAAATCAATATATCTCTTTGATTTTTACTTAGCCAAGCAGGTTCTTTAATGTTTGTCTTATTAAATTCTTTCACGAATGAATGAATGAACTATAAAACAGAAAATGGAAATATAACACACAAAATATTTCTTGCGTAAGAATTGCTTGAGCGTGTAACTGTATTTTTTTAATGAAACTCCAGAATGGATTTTTTTTTTCAAGGAGTAAAATTTTCTTTGATAGGGCAGCAGAACCTTCAATGAGGTACACTTAAATTTTCCTTCTTGATTTTAGATATTCAGGAAGCAGAGTAAATTTTGGTCTCGTGAATTTTTGTTGCAAAGGGAATAAAGGATGGGTTTAGCAATATTTTGTCATTACTTCTCTCGTTTATTTGTGATAAGAAATTATCGCAATTGATCGTTTTCAACTGCCTGTGATTCAGAATAATCTGCAGTACTAATCCAAAATCCTATCCTGTTTTATACATTTTGTTATTTTTTATAGGTTATAAATGTTGATTTTTAAAAATTAATATTTTTGCAAATCATGAAAATAGAAGCGTCAGGTTTAGATTGGAGTGGAATCAGGTCAGCTGAAAAGCAAATCAATTTGTCACTTAGTAATCGGATTTATCAATTCGGCAGATCACCCTTGGCGCGACGAAACTTCGCGCTCGAATCGAGATGCAAGCAACAAGTAGAAACACAGACTGATGAATAATTCAGTTGTTTGTGTCGATGGCCCAGAAAGAGGGCGTCAGCTGCCTCTGCGTGACCTCGTGTCGATTGCGCGACAAATGAATTTTTCACCTTGCGCGACGCCACATGCACGCATTTTCGGAAAATTTGCTTCTTTACGGCTGTCATTTGCGCAGCGGAGGCACATTTTCCGACTCGCGCCGTGGAGTGTAATTTGGAAAATAATTTCACAGCGGAGGCAGACGCTGACTGACGCGCAGAATAAAAAGAGTCTGCGCAGGTTGCGGCTTTGTTTTCCAGTTGGAATTTCCTCTCGTGCGAAAACTTGCTCTTACTATAGTAATACGAAAATTTTCATTCCAGGAAGACGAAGCTCCTTCCGTCCTCCCTTGACAAACTCAATTAGCAAAATCTTGTTTTCCCTACAGCTCGCTAGATGTTTTCAAATCTTTGCAGAGCCTTTGAAATGAAGCCATTTTGTTTGTGACAATTTTTTTAATTGAAAACAAATAATTAGTTGGCACAACATATCCCTTTAAGTTTGAGGCCTGGGAAGGAATAGAATTCAGGATTGAATACGCGCTTAGCGACCCGCGAAATTCCTTCCTCCGTCTGCTCAAACAAACGGAGAGAGCAGCTTATATTATGTTTGAGGATATTCGGATGCATACCTCGGAATTAATTTATCCGAGCAAGTGCTCACTGACGCCTCGTATTGTTCAAACAGAATTTTCGAAACTGGAAACCCTCGCGGCATGACATGCTATGACAAGCAGCGGAAAATTTGTGATAATACATCTGAAAATACAAAAGCTTTATTTACTCTTCGAAAAGGATTATTTTTTTAATAGCAAAACAAACCAGCCGATTTAAATTTGGTTTACACCACAGAATTGAATTATGCGCTGATTTACGCCTCAAAGAACTCGATTTAATATCTAAATCAATAATGAAGTGTGATCAGAATGGAATTTCCGCAAAATAAAAAATCGGCGTCTTAAAAAAGACGGGTCGTGCGGCGGTCTAATTGGCTGGCTGGAGGAAAAATTCGGCTAATCTGGTCGAGGAAAGCGTTTGCACGCGCCGCACGACAGGAGGCAGTCATTTTTCCGCTCGACTTGATTCCCGACTGGAGCAGAGAAAGCCATTAGACCCGAATAGGCTGCACTCCCAACCCTATAAGGTCAAATGGCAGCACTGGCAGTAAAATGATTCGAAAAGGTGGGCAAGAATAATTAATTAAATTCTGAAAATGGAATCAAAAGTAAAAATTTAAATGATTCAAACGGAGGAAAGAGAGAGCTGTCAAAACTGCTCGTATTGCAACACAACTCTATTTATATATCCATGGGAGTTAGATTTTTATTAATCTACTTTGATGCAAACGACGTTCAAACTTCTTCATGCAGTTTAAAAAAAATGCGAACTATCGTCTCCAGCGTCTTTTCCTGTTGACCGAAAGAGCCTGATATATTCTTATATTTCCTCGAACTGTACATGCATTATTTACTGCATCCCTGGTGGCACGAAAGCCGGGAGATTGAGAAGCTTTCAGGTGGGAAAGCTGGGCCGAATTTACGATTCAAACCCAATTTCCGGCGGTCATGAATACCGCACGAGCAGAGATACTCGCGGTTTAAAAATTTTGTTTATCCTCATAGGTAATGTTACGATCAGCTCGGGCTTCTAATTGCCCAACTAAGATCGGAAATGCAATTTCCCACGACCGTGACGCCCTTTTTAACCTTGTTTCGACGGCGATATGCCACACGCGGCGACATCCTATTTTATCGCACCATTTTTTCCGATTGATTTTCCATCGCCGCAAGCCATAAATGATAAAGTGCGCCCACACGCACTGCCAACGCCGGCACCACCTCGTCGAAAATGTTTTCAGGCAAAACAAGCCGTTTCGAATTTCATTTCTGTGCTCCGAGTGTATTCAATTTCTGCTCCCCCAATCAAATGAGTTTGTGACGCGCGAGCAAGGAGGATATGAAACAGACCGCTTATATCTCGAGGTTTGACCTCCGAGCGCGTAATGAAAGCTGTAGTTCCATGTTAGAACTAAGTAAGTTTCTTCGCTTACCAACATGAGTGTAAAGTAACCGCACACACGAGCAGTTCTGCTCTCATTGCCTGCTTCTGCAAACGACGCAGTTCTAACGAGGGTTCTGACCGTGCATGACGCGCGCTGCACGCAGATATTTAGTTTATATGTCATCCCAATTATTGTTTTGCCGGTATCAAGGAACTTCTTAGAGGTGTGTTATTAAAGCCTATCTCAAATGTTATTTATTCAATGCTCCATCATGCTGGCCTGTTTTCAGTGAGAAGCAATGTCCAATTACGAAATTACACACCAATGGAAATCCGAGAGAAATAACTGCAACATGAGGCTTGAAATATTAGTGATTTTTAGTTTAATTCGTTTAATTTAAACACAATCTCGATGAATGAGTACAAACTGTAGTAAATTGTACGTAGGAAAATTCGCATTTTCAGGGGCAAAGCCGACCACAGCAATGGATTGCACGTATTTTTCACATTAGATCTCATTATATTCCAAGCCCCAAAAGACGCTGGATTTAACAAGTAAAAGCTAAAAGAGCGATACACCAAACATTGAATGAATTATATAAATTTGATCTTTAATTTACACTCAATTTGGACAAAAAATTTACCGATTTGAATGTTGATTATTTTATGCATTGGCAAAACAAGAAAAGATAAGTGAATAAAGCTTTACAGGCCAAGAAATAAGAGAATTATTTTGCATTGTTGTCTATATAGCAAGTAGTTAATTGAGTTTACTGCCCGTGAAATTTAGCAACAGTTTATCTCTATTATAGCTAATAACGAAATCAGGGCCAATTAAGTCAAATTTCAGCATTTTGCTTAATTCCTCGAAAAATTAAACTATTTGCCAATGATTTTTTGCTTGATTTTAATTCCTTTCTTCACGATCTATCAAATGGTGTGCAAATTACGAGGTCAATTTGCCTCCTGGCAAAATAAATCCTGATTTTCAATAAAGAGACGGTATCCGCCGCTACATTAACATGCAAACTTTTAAGCCGGTTTTATCGCAAAATATTTTAGTCAAAATTAAAATATCTTGCTCTCAAACGCAATTTAATGTAACCAACAGAGAGTGCACATTCTTTAATTTGGCATAATATGTTTTCATTTTTTTAATCGTTTTGAATATATGAACATTTCATTTGAATCGCAATTTTCTGATTGGGGTTTGAAAGTTTTATCGGGTGACGGAAAATCACTTTCATGCACTTAGTGTCGATCATCCATTCGACCAAAAAAGCTTCTATCTCAAAAGTATTTGTGTGTCCATTTGTGGAGTGAGTTAAAAGGTTTGGGCTGTTGTACTCACGTGCAATGGTGAAGACTGTGCTGAAGTAGGTGCACACGAGCACCGACAGCGGCAACACGAACATGAGCACGAAACTCATCATGGTATAGGTCTGCTCCTGCCACTTCTTGGTGTACGTCCCGTGGGTGACGCACTGGTAGAACTCCTCAACGAACGGACCCTTCACCACGTTGAAGATCAGCATCTGCCACACACAGTTCATCACACACCAGCTGCCATTTGCAATTCAAATCAAGACTCTTGAAAACGGCAAACACAGAAATGGAAAAAATAAACAAATGAATATAGCACACATGGGAAAGAGATGAAATTTCAATTAGGAAGGTGAACTTCAATTACAAACCCTCTTTGAACTTTACAGTGAAAATTTACAATCAATTTTAAAGTTCAGGTTTTTCCTACCAAAAGCTTGAAAATGAAAAAGGAGAATTGAGGCTCTTTTCCTTGCATTTGATGGCAAATTTCAAGTGCCTTTTGCAATAAAGTTTGGGCTAAAATAACGCGCTGGCGGCTGATACGATAATAAGGAGCAAAGCTCATAGAGTTGCGCTTTGCGGTTAATCCGGGCCAAGATTTATTTCACCCTGGCTGCAGAAAGGGCGGCCGGCGAGGCATTTGGACGTGATCCAACGATCAAGTGCTCGCTTTGCTTTCAGCTCGTGTCGCACCCATTTTGCACGGCCCAAGTTGCATTCTCATCACAGACCCACTGCCCGGCTGCAAACACTTGTTTGTGTCGTTTTCCGTTTCAATTTGTAGCTGAGCAGATACCAGAAAAGCTGTTTCCAGCGAAGGTCTACAAAACGGAAAAGAGTTGGCGACCGAAAGAGTTAGAAGTAGCTGAATTCGTTATTTCATTATGTTTTAACAGTTATAAAATAAAATTGTAATACACACTTTCGGCATTGTATTACGTCATGCTCTACGAAAATGAGCAATCAAGCATGATCGCTTTCAGTTTCTTCGGTGGCATGTGCGACAGGTAAAGTTGAACAATTTCCATATTTAGTAATCTTTAATTTTGTTAGTTTGAAATGTTGGCGTGTTGTTTAGATTGCAACAATCGTTATTGATTGCAGCTAACAATTCCAATTGGTAAATTTTATTTTTGTGTGCAATATTGAACCTACAAGGACACACCGAAACAGGTGTACTGTATTAAAACAATTCATTAAATCAATGAGGATATTTGAAGCCATATTTTCAATTTTCCGCGAAGAACATAAAAACGTTCTTTGAAAAATCGCATTTACTAAATCACCGCGGCTCTAACTTGGCAAGCTGACCACAGCAATTAATCACTTGTATCTTTTTCAACTTTTCTTGCTCGAAATGGCTAAAAAATATTTTTGGCAGGAATGAGCAAAAATCTATGTGGTGCGAAATTTGAATGACCGTAAATTATCTGAATTTTTGCACTCCTTACATGCAAAAACATTTTTAGAAAGCCAGACAATTTTCACTACTACGAATATTCATAATCTTTTGGATTGTGATTTTATGTAATATAAAATCTTCCACGATATCCACTTCTTGGCTTTTACAGTTGATTAATATTTTGACATATCGTGCTGAGCAAAACTGCGCCGGAATGAATTCTTATACAGCTTGGTGCTTTTCTTCAACATATATGCCAGTGGGGGGCGACATTATGCGCAACCTCGTTGAGTGACGACGCACTGAATTATAATTTTGTCGATTGAACTCAAATCAGAGCAACATTTGGAAGATTATTTGATCAAGATTTTATTGAGAAGATATTTCAGCAGGGGAAGAATTCTGGAATTTTCGAGAGGCCAAACACACACACAAAGGCTTTTGTCAGCTCGACGTAGTTGTCCTGTGCACTGGCGGCTTGGCTAGCAAAAGCTCCGCAGGGCCGGAGGTGCGTTCCATAAATTTGGCCAAGGGCCGAGTCGCAAACGTTTCCGCACAGCCAACGCGAAGAAGTACGGCTCCAGGCCAGAATGAGTTTATTTTATGTTCCATCGCAATAATGAACACCAACAGGACCAGCCTAGGGTGTCTTTTTGTGGTGCAAGTCATGTTAGCGTTAACTAGAGGCTAATTTAATTTTACATTTACAAAACCACGTTATCTCTCACGAGAACTTTCATAATTGAACAAAACAATTTTAAAAGTTAAAAATAAGAAGTCATGCTTTTTCTTATAGATAGGAAATTTGATAGTAGATTTTTTTCTAGATCTCGAAAAAAGCAGTTTGGACAGGCGGAACAATCAATTAGCAGTTGTCAAAGTGCGAGAGTGCTTTTTCCAAGTCTGCGACGCCGGCGGGAAACGACTGGGGAAAAGCAAAAAGCGGAATAGAGGTGTGTGCGTGTGTATTTATTTGTGTGCGGCGCGTTCAAGTGACCTGGGAGCGCAATAAAAACAACAAACAACTCGCTGGAGTCGTGATTGTGATTGCCCAACTCGCCAAATTAAAGCCCGGCCGGTCCTTTTCCTTTTTTCTCCTCCCACTTTCGTTCCGACGGTCCAAATCAGAAGAAAAGAAAGTCGCAGCGGAAGAGTCTGAAGCCCAAACTTTGGCTGTCTTTTGAAATGCACACATAAGGTCGCACGCATGAATAAATAAATGCAGCGAAAACTTTTCTTTCTCAAGAACGCCATGAAGATGGAATGCGGCGGAGTTTGCGTTTGCGGCTGAAACTTTTCTTACTCGAGAGATTCCCAACTGGCTAAAAAAGCACAATATGAAATTTCGCAAAAGACGGAGAATATTTCGGATTCAGCCATTTTCTTTGTTGCTTCCATTTTATCGAGCATATTTTAAATAACCTCGCTGGGAAATTTCAAAAAATAAATAAATACTATTCAAGGTCCTTTCTTCTTTTGTTGTGACAGCAAACGAATGAACGTGTCAATATGTGTTGCTATATATAGGCTTTAATTTCGATCCAGTGAGCATTTTAATTGGATCATTTAGCGTTGAAATAATAAATTGTGAGAAAATTAGAACAGTAATTACACCCCACGCATCAGTGAAACTCAATAAACGGCTCTCCACAGTTAATTTTGAGCAATTTGATCAGCTCGTAAATATCGCCGAGAGCATAAGCACACACATATTTGTTATCGGGGGCGAGACGCAGTGGATTATGCGCGGAGCTATTAGTTGGGGGCGTAATTAAGCCGAGTGCATTTTCGCGCAAAAGTTCTATTTGATCCGGTTAATCCTGCACGCTGAGAATAAATTAGGCCCAATTTGCCGGTGTGGTAGGCGTGGATTTCGAGAAAGTCACAGCACCTGCCACCTGCGACCGCCTAATTAATGACGAGTAATTTAATCTCGCGCCAGACTTTCCACAGAGGCAAAGGCAGAACCGAAATTTAACCTCCACACGTGATTCCTTATCGATTTTGGGAGCTGTTAAATACCCCAATCCGCTAATACGCTTTAAGCGATAATTAATCTACGAAAAGCTTCCTAATTTTACTGATCTTGAGAAAATATTTGCATTTGGGCAAAGACCAACAGATTAAGAATCTACTTTAAGCCTCGAAAGCTTTTATGAAGTCAACTTCTCTGAAAACAGATTTTCAAACACTAAATGTTTGCTTTCGTTTAAACTTGCGCATCAAAGCAAAATGTGTTTGCGCGGTATCAGTTCTGTTTGAGGACCAAAACTCTGCGACTCGAAACACGCACTCACATCGATATTGCATTTTACGAACCAGTGGCCGCGCGATGGTTTAAAGCAATCTTCCAGAGATGAGCTAGGCCAAAGTTCGCAGTCAACCAAGTTGCCAAGAAACTTGCAAAATGTTATGTTTTTTTTTTGGGGGGGGGGGGGTTAACGCAAACAGTCGAGATGGCCAACTAATGGTTTTGAAAAATTTCTAAACCGAAAAAAGACACTACGATTGGCTGTCACATGAGTTTATATAACGTTTTGAGTAACTCGCGATGGTCGTCGAAATTCAAGCTTTACAGTTTTTTTTTATTTGTCTTGGCGAGAGAAGCGTTCAGATTATTTGAGTTTTTCCAGGCTCGCGAGCAAAATTGAAATGAGCCAATTTCACGCTCGGAGGAACCTAACTCTAGGACAGAAAAACGAAGTGTGACAGTTTAGTGTTTTCGGTCGTAATTAAACCAAACCTGCCAAACGCAGTTTTTCACGGCGTGAAAATTGATTTCTTCTCGCGTTCAAAGTTCTCATTTCAGTAGATAGTGGTGCTGGAAAAATTCACGCGCCAAGGCATCTCATGAACTATTCATCGAGAGGAATAATACAGGGAGCTATTTTCGCCTGGCGGCGGAGAGAAATATATGTCTCTACCGATCGGGATTATTAATAAAGGATGACTGCGTGGGCGCCGGACCCTTTCCAAACACTTCAAAATCGTAAAAGAAATAAAAAAGCTCTCTTCGGCTCTTAGCTAAACCTCTATGATCGGATTTGTCAAAAAGGTTGGGATCAATAAAATAAATTATTTTTCTTGCGTTACTGCCAGAATCAAACTGCTGGTTAACTGTTGAAATCCAAGCTATACATCTTGATCAATGATAAAAATTGCGTACATCCATCGATGCAGCTCAGGGAAACTTGGCCAATTCTCCACATGTTGCTGGGCTTTCTCCTATGGACTGCATTCATCATTTAGGCGCAATTCACGGGAGATTGCCGCTGTCAGAGTCAATAATTCGCGTCGAAATGAATGGCCATGTCGGGCATCTCGAATTGAAAAATGGACTCACACTTGCAAAGCAGCTCGCCGCGAGAAATCATGCGATCGGAAGGTCAAACCTGGGTCACGCGCATCTCATGAATGGCTAAGCACCTTGCTTGGCGCGCGGACAAAATCCCGACCGCGCCAGACTTGCTAATCGGAGAAACAACCCGAGGAGAGTGAGCGAGAGAGCGGCTTTGAGCACTTAACTGCCGACTTAAAGTCACATTTTCAACCACTAAAGAACAATCATTTGCTGCTCGAAAAAAACTGTCAAATTTTGAATTTTACGGACCAAGACTAATTACTAAACAAATGGCCGTTCTCTAGGTGTATTTGAATAAGGATCAGCTAAAAGTAAAAAATTGGCTTCTTGTCGCTTCGTAACCTAGACTAAAATTAGATGTAAATAAACAACGATTATTGAGGATGAAAATTGTCTCGCTCGGTCTCTGTACTAACCCCTCGGGCCTCATTAAAAGTAACTGCAAAACAGAATCCATGCCAAAGAATTAAAAAAAAGAGAGAGAAGGGTTCTAAATCACAAACCATTTAAAACTACTTATGACAACGCAGAAATGGGAGCACTGGTTTAGCCCGATAATGGAGGGAGTGCCGGATAGTACAGTGTCAGTGATGTTTGATAATATTTTATTTGAAAACATTGCATAACCGAAAATTATTGTTTTTTTTTAATTTTTCCACTTTTTAATCTCAACCATAACATTAGGCAACAGGACAGTGAAATTGTGTCAAAACAGATCAAAGTCAATATAACACGATATTTAAAATTAAATCCACAAGCTCAAACCAAAATCAAATCATTAACTCTAAGGCTGTTCTCATCAAAAGTAACGCTGCATGCATATGAATTTATTTATTTTCATTTGTGGATTGTTGGCAAATGCCTTTTTCCTTTGAAATATTAGCATGTTTTTGGGTTTTAGTGTTAATTTTCAGGCGTCAATTTTTTAGCTTTTTACCTTTTCCTGTTTTAGTCATTCCGATTCCAGGCAAAACCAGTATACCCGACTGCTCTCACTACTGGGTACTATCATAAAGAGACTGCATGACCTCCAACTCGCTAAATTTCTTCTTGGAAATATTAACATGCCCAAAACTCCATCCTTGATTGAAAGCAATTAAATTGCGTAAAATTCCGCTTTTTACACGGATTTTCAAGGAGGAAATCTCTGTTCAACTAAAAAATTATTAACTTAGCCACTGCATTAAATTGTCTACGTTTGTAATTTTGATTACTTGCTATTTTCTATATAAATAAAATAAATTCGGTTTGAAATATTTCCGTAATTCAACTTTATCTAAATTAAATAAATTCAGGGCAAAGTTCTCAGCTGTTTAATTGTACTTCCACACTTCCAAATGAACACGCCACCATATTCAATGTTCGCGGGAGGCATAAAATCAAGTTTATCACCTGCAAGTGAATAGCTGTAAAACAAACGCGGCTCACATTTGAGTGGAGGGCAAATCAGCAGCGGCACCGAGGCGCACATATTTGTCTGATTTAACTTGTTCCCAAATTAATTTATCGCCAGGCCGGACGTTTATACTCCATCGCTATCTAGCCTAAAGTTTCCATGCTCCCGTTTCCGGAGCGGCTAAATTATTTAGCGCCTGATAATTTATTCCGCACACGCCAAGCCGAAAGTGGTTTCCATCCAATAAACGCCGCGCCGAAATGTGTTCAAATCAACAACTTGCCATCTATCATCATGGTTTGGTTTACCTTTCACGCGCAGTTGTCTGTCCCGGCGGGAGAACCAAAAATAACAAAACGCTAAACTTCGCGAGCTGCGCGTGTGTTTCGAGAATTTCGTGTCTGCAAATAAACCACGTCTGTAAATTTATGGATCTTTTGATCTCTCCCGAGTCACTAACGGAGCGAGTTTCCAGTCTCAAAGACACTAATTGTAAACTCGTGTGAAATTTACAGTGCACAAGTTTTCTTTGAACGGCATACTATTATGATAGCGGAATTTGCGACTAAATAAAACTTTATTGTGAGGATTGCATCTATAAACGTAAAGTCGTTGATTGAATAAATTTTCGAATAAATTGAAGATATTTGCAACGTTAGCAGAGTTTCTAACTATGAAAAATGGACACCGATAATTACGACTTTGACACAATTCCCGCAGAACTTTTTGCATCCATTTCGAGTGTGCGTTTGCTTTTGCAATATCGGCCTCGAGAAGTTGGAGCAAAGCATGCAAGTTGGAAGAGCAACTTTTTCGCCGCAGGACGCAAAAAATGCTCGCCTGACATTTCTTGCTCCATTTGATAGCACAAAGCGCAATTATTCAGACTTGGCTGAGCACAATTCAGCCGCCATCTGCCGCAAATTTCTTCCCGTCGCTTTTTGGCGGTGGTGGCGTGAGGAATGGACTTTTAATTTTCCCGCTCAGCCACCAGATTTCCACCGTATGTCGGAAAGAGTGAACGTCCCTTGGAGGATCAGTGAGACCATTTTAATCAGTGTTAGATAAAAAAATTAAAGTTGATAAGTAATCCAGTAACAAGAAATAAACTTTTAGATAATGTTTCTGCACGGCTTCATTTGTGTTGCTGTGTTCATTTGAGTTTAATTGGTCTGGTGCATCTGTTTTGTGCTACTATGCAGCATGCGGTTGGCAAGGCAATGACAAATCACACGCACGTGCGGAGAAGTAAACCAAACGCAGAAACTCACTACGCATATCTAGTTAGCGCAATGACAAACGATAATATCTGGCTTTGAAGCGAATAACCGACGTAGAATTATTTTCTCTCTTCACTTGAAATTTTTCTTGTGAAGCAACCTCTATTTCCACTCAGCAGCTGTAAAATTATTTGTTTCTCGCATTGTTTCTTGCCAATTAAAGAGAACGTAAAGAGAGCAAATAAAACAACGGCTTATAAAAGGGAAATTAATGCTTCGGGGCGGCTCCACTGATTTTTTTGTCAATTTTTTCCAATTTCGGAAAAATTATACTTTTGAAACGAACGTCCTCCTTTATTTCGTCTTCCCTGCCAAAAAGTGAGTTTGTGCCATGAATTAGGGCTGCAGTGGACAGCCGGAACTATAGTAAGGAAAATAAAGTAAAATATTGTTAATTTCATTCAAATTTTTTTATATAATATTTTAAGCTAAACATATATTTATAGCTCGTACCACAATAGTTACTTTTTTGCATTTCAATCTTCCGTACTTTGCTGGTTTTTATTACTGCCGTTTCAACACAAAAATAAAAGCAGCGGTCGTTAGCTAATAATTAAAAGCGTTGCAGCAACTGCGAATAACGATTTTAAGAAACAAGTGTTCGACTTGAAAGCGAGACAGTGAACCGCTGTTGGCTTGCTAGAAGCTCGAAACTTTCTTTGGTTTACGGAGAGCACAAAGCTCGGCGGCTCTTTGGAAGCTTGCGTGTGTTCTTTTGACTTTGTGGGACCCAAAAAACTTTTTCGCAGTTTGCGGAAATCACACAATCGTAGACGTTAATTTGTTTCACCCAGCGGGCATGCGACTCTAATCCTATTTGCTCAGCAGTAAAATTACGAGACGCGCACGTGCTGCGCGCATAATCGTCGGCCTTAATTAATCCGCCGCCTTGGCCAAGGCGCGGACGGACTGACAAAAAGTTATTTGCAATGATATCGTCTTCCAAGCGCACACTCCTCGTGCTGCAATTCAAGTTTTTTATAGCACTCATTGGAAAAAATGAATATTGATTTGCATGCCCACTAAATAAGTTTTCACATTAAATCGATTGGTGTAAAATTTATTAAGATTTAAAAATCTAAATTTAAAGGTCTACATAACTAATCCCAATAATTTATGGTCTTTGTAAAATTGTTGAAAGTCTGAATATTTCCGATTATATTGTTATCGTACAATATTATCAAAAATAATTGTGTCTGTTAGAAAATTTAATTATTTGAAATTTGAAACATAAGCCGTATGAGAAATTTAACTTCGTAATTCTGTTACGTAATCGTTTGAGCGTTTTTGATTTCTTATAAATTACATACGTTTGCAACCATCGAAGGGTGAAATTTTCTGGGGTGTAAAATAGCTTCGGCAATGCCCCTAATCAAAATTAGTCGCCGTTGAAAATATAAAGATTTAAAGAAAGAGAGTCGAATCAGACAAGCCACTGCAAAATATTAACTCTGATTCTCCGTTTGTTGTCTCACTCTATTCTTTATTGGGAGAGACAATGTTAATACTCTCGTCTAGCCTTTATCTCTCTTATTCTTGGCCGTTTCGCTCAATAGTATGTTCAGACCAAAGTTTGTGCTTGGGCCCGCTGGGAGAGCCAAGTGTGCGATTGCTTTCTCTCCTTCGCAAGTGAGTTCATCCAGCCGCAAATAATCCAAAATCCGCCGCCTAGCCGGAAATCAAATTAATTTCCCGTGTGCACACAACAAATCTCCTGGAATCAGGACCGAGGGCACTTATTTTATATTTTCCCACCCCTCTCAATTTTAATTTGGACTTTGGACCTCTGCTTGTTTATAAATTTGCGTTGGAGTCGCCTTTTTACATTTTAATTGCTTTTCCACTTTGATGAGAGTGGAGGGCACGAGTAAAAGCAAATTGCTTTGCGATTAGTTTTTGAGCAGGAAAATATTTGACTTATGCACATCGATGACGATCCAGACTAATATCTGCTTGGCACTCTACATGATTTTCCGAAAAGCAAATGAAAATGCTAAGACAACATTTTAAACGTGATTCATATCTATGCTGAAAATCGAGTAGCTAGTAGCTGTCTTGATTTTTTATAGAAACTTTGCTAAGCCAACGATTTGTTTAACAATCGAGGACGCGTTTCATCAGCACTATGAAATCCAAATTAATTAGAGTGTGGTGCTGATTCTGAGAGGAATATTTTGAAAATAAAGCCCTCGCCCTGGCGCTGAAACCTATTCATGATTGACAAGGAGATAGAAAAGTTTTCTGGTTTTCCCGGTATGTTGATATAGCCGTACTGTTTTGTCAGCAACAAATCGCGACAGTAACAACTAGCGACCAAACCTGGACTCGGAACACAAAATTTCTCTAACAGAAGAGCAAGGAATATGAAAATAAAATGTTGCTCGCTAAAAAAAATCCGCAGCACAAAATGATTTCAGACAGAAAGCAAAAATCACATTAAACGGAGCATAAAAATCGGTTTGCTGCGTGGCGCTTCTGTGGATTTATTATATGTAAAATTTTATTGGGGGAAAACTGAAAAAAGGAAATAAGGTGGAACTTTTATTAAGCGCGAGTACGCGCAAGTGCCCATTCAAAACCTCGTTGACCTCGTTTGCATGTATTTATTTTGCGATGTTGGCTCGATTGCTGGCTAATTGTCTGCGCAAAACAAGAGCAGGAGCAGGTTAGTTGCACTCGAACAAACAGAGTCGGCAACAAACCCGCCGCGAGAAGGTTGCTACATAAGCGGATCAAACGGAGCAGAATGCAATAACGATTTTCTATCCGATTGTATGATGTATCAAAGTAAAGTAGCTCCGCTTTTGTCTTCCCACTCGCTGCTTCGCACAGGTGCTGCGGTTGCACCAAGTAAGGAGCTTTTCATCGGTAGCAATTTGTGTTCTCGGAGATCACATTATTGCTTAAATCTAACTTGAAGCTGACCCACGTGTGCATCTTCTGAGGTTTCGATTGTTGATCATGGGGCTTAAAATAATTGTTGCTTTCTCATTCTATTCAGTGAGATTGCTATGTGCCAACGGAAAAATAATATGGAATCAAAAATAGGT
Source organism: Cloeon dipterum (assembly GCF_949628265.1). Lineage (NCBI taxonomy): Eukaryota > Metazoa > Arthropoda > Insecta > Ephemeroptera > Baetidae > Cloeon > Cloeon dipterum. The sequence goes on along the minus strand of NC_088790.1, from coordinate 9,078,951 downwards.
TTCACAGGACAAAATTACTCTAAAGGTCTTTTAATGTTTAAAATCGATTAAACCTTGAGCAAAAGTTGACATTATTTGGTGCTTTTTAACTAGATAGGCAGTCTATGCGTGAACGTTGAGAGGAACCTTTTATTACGGTTGTTAAAGAGAGAAAAAGTCACAAGAAAAAAGAGAAATTGTGGCTGTCAATTTACATAGCATGTCGTTCCTTTGATCTCGCTCTAGATGGAAAAAAGAGCTTTCAATTCATCCAGGTTCACGTCACGTTCAACAATTTACATTCCTGCAATTAATGGGAAATTGCTCTTTCAGTGCCGTTTTCTTGGGAGGTCGAAATTCCTTTTTTAAATATTTCATAAAAACTGACTTGACTTATCGACAGTTGCAATATCTTCGGCCTTGTTTGATAGACTCCAGAATGATTTTTGCAAATTGCCATCAGCGTTTGCCTCTCGTAAAGCTCAACAATGCTATCATCGCCTCCGTTGCCACAGTTGTCCCTCTCGGTTGCGTTTCTTGAGCACTGCAGAGTTAATTGGAAGATAAGCCGCGAGCGAAATGTCGTTTGTTGCGCGCCGTTTCCAATTAACACGAGCGTCGGCGTATGTATGCAACGGAACGCTCACGACCGGCAATGAGTCCAGAGATACTATGTCCCAACTATATAGCGCTTCTCCAAGCATTAATTTTTTTGCACGCGTGCGTTAAAGTTGCGCTGACGTGGGTTTCCACCAATTTTGGCAACCCACGCCACAATAAAAACAAACGTTTGCGGTCTGATGTTAATAACAGTGATATGAAACGAAATAAGATATCTTTCGGGACGATTTTCGAAGGATTGTTTTTTTTTAACTCAGTTATTTTAAATATTGCCAGTTGTGTTTGATTAATTGAATCCAAAAAATCTCATAACTTTGACCTGTGGTTAACACACATCATACAGATGGCGTTGAGTACTGCCAGCTCAAGAACTATTGTATCTGCTACTATTAATTAACTCGCATTTCATAATGTTCTATCAAGTGAAACTTATCTTATAAAATTTATTCCACATCAAGTTAATTTCCAAAATAAGTACAGTTAAAATACTCAACCCAATATTATGACGCTAGTACAACAATGTTAAATTAGTGACCCCTGTGATATTTCAGGCAGTAAATTATTGTGTTTTACTAATTAGTGTAATCCCCGGTGTATCTTTACCGGACCACAACCCCTGCAGACTCTGGGTAGCCTTTGGCCGAATTAGCGTTTGCAACTTTGCATTGCAAATGAGTTAACGTATAATTTAACTGCGATGACGTACACTGAGCAATTTGAATCAAGGGATTGTCATTGGTTGAGTCTAGTTCAAACCCTTCAATTACCTTTATACCCTGCCTCACTCGCACATATCAAGTTATACTGTATTATCAACCTACGCATGTCCTCAAAGCTTTCCTCTGGGTGCCCATACAATTAGCAGTGAACTATTAATTGAGAATTTGCAAACTAGCTCAGAGATCAATAGAACGAACAGTGTTCGCCGCTGAGCTTCACTAATTACTTAATCTATATGCTCATTATTGTGTTTTGTCAAAAAGGTAAATTGAAAAATATTGCTGAAACATAAACCTTAATTAACCTCCTAATTTAGATTCCTTGTTCGACAATGCCTATAATGATCTGTACCGGTAATCCTTGGAGTGGAATTTCAGCAGTTACACCATTAGTCTTGTTTGTGGATGAATACAAGACGCCTATTCTAGAAATCCTGCTAAGGTACGCAGAGCAGGAAATGGGAGTAAACATGCTCGAAAATGAGCCTTCCTCGGGCGATTGTGCTCGTCCCTGCCGCACATGTATTTGGCTGCTTGTCCGCCACGAATTTTCATCCCCGACGATTTGCCGATCGACGTGCCTTATCAAGCCTTCGGTGTATCGAAAAATGAAAAACATTATCAGCGACTGTATTTGAAAAAGTGGCGTCCCCCGAGGCCTCTCCATTCCTTGCTTTTTCCGATGAGTAGGCACAACTCTTGAATAAAATATGTGCAAACAGAACAGACAGTTCAATATAACCTCGCACGGGAAAGATTTTGGTCGAGGAGATGGAAATTGTAATGACGCGTTGATCCGATTAAGATTAGTTTAAAACGCTGCATCTTTTCAAATTTCATTAAAGGAATTAAAAGTTAAGATTTCTCTAGAGACTGCAATTTAAGTAATTTGATTGCAGCGTCAGATCTGTTAAAGAAATGAAAAGAGTGTCATTCTGCATCCGGGAATATAGTATGCAAGCAAACTTTGACATGAGACATGAGCTTGCAACCCACATTGTGTTGCCTCTCTTGGCAGATAATATCCAAAGTTTCACCTCGGGTCGCGTAACTCTCGGACGGCTTGAGATGCTTATCTCTTGGATGAAAAAGAGAGCATCTCCTGCTCTTTCACGCGCTGAGATTTGAACCGAGAGACGCACAAACACGTATTATTGGCTTTGTGCAAACAGCTGGACCTCTCTGATCGGCAGCAATTCGCAAATAAATTGCTTTCCTCGACCTTGGAGGCCAGCGGCCGAAGGCAGACGAATGTTTGCCTCTAGCCTGCCTGGAGAAGATCTTCCATCTGTTTATACAGTCAGTAATACTTTTTATTCTGCTTTTTTCAGTGAGATATTGAACGTACAGACAGCTTATTTAGGATTCAGAAAATTGAGCATGATTTTAGTCAAACTGACTGGGAAGTAAATTTTTTCTGTGAGCAAATAGTGATAAACGCGACATTAGCATGTTCCTCGGCTGTCGCAGGTGCTTTGCTCTCGCTTTTGGGCGCCGACCAGCAGAGAGAGAGAGCGAGTCTTTGATCCACAGCTGCGATCTGAACAGGTCACCACTTGACAAATCAGTTTGAATGAATTATCCTTGGCTGCTGTCAAACGCGCGCCGCGAGAGAATAGTTCGCACGAATAGGCCGCGCTCGATTTCGTGCGCAGAGACAAAAGAGCGGGCGGGCGGACAGCCAGGTGGCCCTCGTCGCTGTAAATTATTTGTGTATGAATAAAAAAATCAGCAGCGCAACAAAGTCGCAGCTGCTGCTCTCATTCAGATGTCATATATCTGGATCATCTTTTGGATACGTGGTATTATTTATCATACATCACTTTGTGTGTTCCAGCTATTTATGAGTTAAGAGGACATTGTCAGCCAGTAAATTTAAAATTGCTATTAAATGATGTAATAATTGGAAAAAAGTAAAGCTTCATTCCCGGATTTTGCATTTTGGTGAAGGAACTGGGAAAATGGCAAATTCTTCTTAATATCTGTACATCTTGAGAGTTAATTAAATATGAAACAATGTGTAAATTCTTATTATTTAAACAAAGTGATGTAAAGATATCGTTAGATGTACACAATTTGTGTTCAACCAAACCATATTGAATTTATAAATAGATTTCATTTGTGAAACTTGACTTTGTTTAAATCGTGAATCATAATATGTACAAGCCATGGGAGTGCCAACGGTCTTACGCAAAAACAAGTCAGTTTCCCCGGGGAAAATCAAAAGACACGTGTGCGTTTATCTTCCTTTTATTTTGTGAGCAGAGAAACACAGAAAAAAGGACGACGAAGTTAATAATCTGCCTGAGCGCGTGGCCGCAGTCACCGGACAATATAAACGAGGGCAATAAATAAACCACAAATTGCATCTCGTGGCTTCATCTGGTCGACATCCAGTTGGTGCGTGGGCTGCGCGCTTAATCGAAAATTCTTCGATGTGGAAAGTGCACTCGCCGCGGCTGCAGTCCGTGCGATGCAATTAGAGAAAGGTCAAGTTCGCGCGAGGCAAAAATGAAAGCACCGCGCGCGTGCAGCGGATTCATTCATGACTTTAATTCCTCTATGAGAACCGGTCGGGAGTGAAGCCTGGTGAATCCGCGCATGAATATGCATCATAGTCACATTCCAACCCACTGACCAACACCGGCTATGAATTATCTTCATATCTTAGTACATCTCTACAGCCAGCGGCACGAAATTGCAATTTTACAGATAATTGTAGTTTCGCAGGGGCTGTGTAAAACTGTTTATATTGATGTTTTTTAAACCAAAAATGACGGTGACTTCAATGTTTTACCATTGGAAATAACAAAATATGAAAGCACCCTCGGAGGGAGCAGCGTTGCAAGCTCGTCTCTCTTACACACCTGTCACAGTTGTGACTTGGACCAATTGAAAAGATGGCGTTTCAGCTCTTACAAATCGCGCTACATTGTTATTTATCAGAAAATTATTTTAATATTATTTTAAATATTGCTAAACATTTAGCTGCCCTGTGTAGCCGATAATTCTGAGAAATTAGCTTGACTTGTAAGGTTTTTGACAGGTCTGTTTCTTAAAAAATGAAATTTAACTATCCGCTTCACTTGTTTTGACAAAAAACAGACTTGTTGTGAGCGCAATTCTCTTTTGAAAATTTTTTTAAACCATTTCAAGACTAATTTCCTTGCCCCATTTCAGGAAATCACATCCTCTCTCCCATCAAAACATATTCAGACAGCATCCTACCTGGGGAAGACTGCAGGCAGCGCTTAAGAACCAGGCGCAGGCGACGTAGCGGTTGCAGCTCTTGGTGGTGAGGCAGTTCATGGGGTAGCGCACGGCGATAAATCTGTCCACGCCGATCAACACGAGTACAAAGGTGGATAGGTAGAGGCCGACCATCTGCATGAACTTGTACACCTTGCACATGGCGTTGCCCGCGTACCACTGCACTGTGTATGTCCAGATCGCTTCGCCACCCAGGCAAAACACGGTCACCAGCAGGTCGGCGATCGACAGGTGTAGGATCAACCTGGTGTGAAAAACAAAACACGTGACGATAATTATAATTTCCATGAATATTTCGAGACTGGAAAATGATACAAAGTAAATGAAAACACCTGAGTCATAAAGTTCTGAATAAAAAATCTCAAAAGTTTCTAACGAACGGAGACTTCCCTCCAATTACACTTACAATGCGAAGAATATTGCGAGTTAACGTTGTTGCAATGAACAATTAATAAATACAAATTTATTCGTTGGCTCCACTTTGCACAAAATTGATTAAAAATTTCACACCATTTCTCTAATCCGCGTAGATTAGAGAAATTGCAAAGATTTATATTTTCACAAAATTCCCGGTGCGCAAAATTTCCAATTCTAACCACCAAACAACAAAACAGACGCAGCCTACAGATTGATCAGATAACTTTTCCTGCCACAATACCCTGGTCCCAGCATAAGCTTGAAATAAAATTGTGCTGGGATCCGAGTTTGCATAAATATTCATTAGTATTAAAAGTGACAAAATATCAGATATTTTCAAATCTTGTCTTACCTCAGGAAACGAAATTTAAACAAAAATTTGTGTATTTAAGTACCTGTAGACGGAGCTGACACGGTGCTTGCGGTGTTTATGGATACTGACGATGGTGGCGACGTTGGCGAGCAGCGAGGAGATGGCCAGTACGGCCAAGACAGCCGCTCGGACGGCAGAAGCGCTCGTGAAGACAGGTGCGTGCTCCAGACAATGTCCATTCGTGCCATTGCTGTTGGCGCTCGCGTTCTGCCATACGCAGCTGTCCAGCTCACTCTGCGTCTCATTTTCGTCCGACATGGTCGTCTCACCTCTCACTAAGACTAAACAAAAACAGTGGACCAACGGTAAGTTCACTAACTTGGTTTATGAAATAAAATCAAATGCTGTCCGAAAATTTAAGGAAAGCATTTTTGAAATCTTCGGAAGGCCCCTTGAAAATTGATGTGATTTTGCGTTGTGCTTGTATCAAGTGCAAAACGTTTTAGTAATGTAATTGAAAGACAGTCGCCTTTCCTGGTGAAACACTGAAAGAATAGAAACTGTCGAGTGTGCTGCTTTAGAAGAGGTTGTCGACAAGCAACACTGCAGGCAGGCAGGCGCGTTCAAATAAGTACAAGCCAACTGCAGAGACGCAATAAATATAGCAAATTGAACGGCGAAGGCAAGAAATAAAGACGAGTCCCAACACACAACGACTTTTCCGTATGCACAAAAAATATGTATATTCAAATAAACAAAGAGAACAGAGGATATTGAGTTTTGAAGCGTTAATCAAGGGCACAAAGGAAGCGCCTACGCACCAAACATCCTGCACTCTGTTCGATTGCAAGAACGATTTAATCGATTCCAATCCCTTAGAGCTTTCAACCAAAAAATTCAAAGAAATATAAAAAATCGTGGAAAGCACAAAGCCGCGCTTGTTGGCAGTTGAAAATAGCGAGTGAAATTTGTTCTAATAAAAAAAGAACCAAACGACGTGTCAGGCATTGGAACTCAAGGTTTGTGGTGCACGCGTTGCACAAGAAATTACAGCAAAAGTTTAAATGCGCGTCTCCGCGCGCATAAAATTTGCCGTGATGTTTGCCGCGAGTTTCATATCGGCCGACCCAGGAGCAAACTCGCGGATGCAAATCGCCACCCGCTCTAATTAACAAAGTGTGTATGTTTGTGTACACTACACGCGCTGCTTTCGCATATAATGAAGTTTATACTGTATGCAACTTGCAGGGACAGGATGATAAATTTCCAGAGGAAATAAAATAAGAAAATGAGACTAATAAATAATGTTGATGCCACCAAATAAAGATAACATCGTGATGCCTCTAAAATATTTAAGTTTAAGGAGATATAAGACTTTTAATTAGTTTCAAAACCATTTTCGAGGACACGAATGCAGCTTCTGTGCGTTCGGCTTTAATTCTAGGGGCTCAGAAAAAAGCAATTAGAAAACTCTGTTTTAAAGTGAAATCTGCAGCGCCTGTGAGATTGCGGTGGGCCGAGTCTTTTGCATACCACCCCTTCTATGTCTCATTCGCGGTGTTTGTTGCTGCAGGGCAGGTCAGATCGAATTTGTCATAACACACGCGCAAATGCAAATGAGATCTTGCGATTGAGTGAGCTGAGCGAAATTGGATTTAGTTTTGATCGAACCAGGTTATTGGTTCACTCTGATAATGACATGAATACATATTCCTTGCCCGACACTCGCCGAGAGATTTTATTTTTATCTTTTTCCCACTGGATTGCAGCATATTAAAATTTAAAAGTAAAAATAATTTCCTGAATTAACTTGAGTTTGTCCAAGTCAAAATTTATGCATTCCTATTTAAACCGTGGCAATTTATTTTAGACTACAGCATGAATCAAATTTATCAAAAATTTTAAAATTACAAATAAAGTGTTTTCAAGTGCAGAGCTACCGCCTCTGGAACAATCTTCCGCCGAATTTGTGTCTCAACGGAAACCAAAGTGCATTCAAGGAATTTTTAAAAGAACAGTACCTCAAGAAATATTGAATCACCTCTCTTTTATACAATTTATACAATTATGTTCAAACTGATATTATTTTGTCTGGATATGGCAATGTATGGGGCAAAATAGCCCTGCAGAACCATAATAAAGATTACTTTGAAACTAAAGTAGCAAAACATAAACCAGATTAGAGCAAATCGAAGAGAAATCGACAGCACGAAACAATTAAAATTGCTCGTCGCTGATCCTCACGCACATGCAACAACAGAAGTTTATTGTAATTTTCTACGTGGAAAGAATGCAGGCCGCCGGCAAAATTAGCAAGGCGACCTTGGCCGGGCGGCAGCGAATAAAAAATCAGCAAGACACGATTCAACTTACGTGGATTTAATCGAGAGTCATGTCCGGAAGGGAAGTAAAGCGAGGCTTCGGTGGACACAGGAGGCTGCGTGTGTAGGCCAGAGCTGCGCGCACGGTCGAATGATGTGACGAGCTGCTCCTGCTTGCGGTGGCTGCTCCGGCTGCAGCGCCTCCTCGCCTCCCGATCTCGAAACCGAATTCGGCCTCGCACTCACACACGTGCCCGCCACGCATCGCTACCTGGTCCAACAAGTTTGCTCCAGCGATCTTCACCAGTGTAATTATGCTTTGAAATATATTATAGGCAAATTTAATTGTATGAAAATAATTAATTCTTACATTTACTAACAAAGAATTCGAGTTAAAATTAAAGGAAAGGAAAAAATAAAATTAACCATGTTTGTAAGCAATTTTTTAAAAATTATTGATACGACTGAAGGGGCTTGTATCGAGATAATTTATTTTTAAACGGATTCATATTTTACGTAAAACTCATTTCCTAAAATTTTGATGTTTCTCAACTTTCTGTTATTTTGGGTCGAGAACTGTGACTAGTTTTTTTTCGGGCGAATTTAGCACACGCCTAAAAAGTACATTCAGGCTCGTTGAGATAATGGCCTGCCACACACACACACAAACTAAATTAATTACGTGTGTCGCGAGAGGCTGTTGCTAACCATGCCAAGAGTCATGTTCTCAAATGGACGCACCACTCTTGTCTTAAAGCAAATGTGGCTTGCATTAGCAATTTGCTAAAGAAGATAGGTGCTTAAATTTATAATGGTTGCCGCTTTCGAAATGTGTTGATTGCAGAGGAAACATAACCGTGTAATATAATTCAATTAAGTTTATTTGAAAATATTTGTTATAGTGAAAATTTGGAATGTTTTTCAATATTTCTGACATCCAGTTAGAATATTAAAATTACTTTGTTCATATACGCGTTTAAATTGAATTGTGTGAGTTTCTCTACCGTAGAATAATCACAACGGTATGCTTGGCGAGGAGCCCATTTATTTTAATCATGAAATATTGCTGGTTGGGTTGACGATGATTGCATTAGCAGGTGCAGAACTATTTCTGCTCCTGAGAGAAACGACGATGCGCTTGCTAGCGCCATTTAATTTTCCCTTTCACTCTCTTCGTCTCTCCGAAACTTTGCGTTGAGCTTCATTAATTCAATCATACGACACGCTTATCAAAGTTTGTTTGCCGGGCATGAAATTGGTATTAAAAGCCGCGGTTTCCCGTTTTAGCCACATCAAGGGTGAATTTAGTGAATAAATGTGCCCGGCGAAATGCGCAAGCGGTCAGAGCATGACGTAAGCAGGCAAGAGTGCGATTTGTATGCCTCGACACGCACATTTTTTTCAGCGTCACTTAAGCTCAAGCTAGACAGGTCCCTGGAGACAAACGCAAGAAACGCAACCAGACACCCCAGATAAATAAAAGAGGGAGCGATAAAAATCGATGCTTAATGTCACTAGCTGACAGGTAGATAAATTTGAACAACACTTCTGAGCAATCAACTTCTTTTGGGTTTACACCAGAGTAAATAACCATTTGGAAAAAATTTAATGAACAGTTTTTATTATGATAAATTGACAGCAAGTAGTCGTAAAAATGCGATATATATAAATCAATGTTATCAAATTCAAATTGTAAAAGTTTTTTATGTGTATCTTGAATTAAAATTTTTGTCAGCTTTTTAAAATCCAGTTTAGTTTTATAATTTGCAAAAATTTATTTTTCAAGCTTTTCTGACGTTTTATTGTATGGAATAAATAATCGATTTCAGTTTATATATTTTTAGGAAAAGGTCTGCATTTTATCAAAATCCTTGATGTAAATTCTTCTGGAGCTTTCCTTTCCTGTTGCTAGCCGTTGGCCGTTGGTCTCGATGCGAGCCGTACGTTTCCAAGCGAGGCAATTAAAGCCAATTTAGGAGACGTGATTTGCTTATTATTAAAATCTCCCTCTCTCGCTGCGAACTAGGTGCGATTAATCACGCGTGCGGAAACAGAGGCGCCAGTCGTCGACAAACGCCGCTCATCTGTCACTGCCAACGCCAGTTAGCCGTGATTGGGCAAGACGAGCGCGCTTGAATTATTATTATTATGCAACACACTCGCTGATTGCAAGCTGCTGGCTTTCCAGCAGATGCCGCCCCACATTTCGCCCCCGATTTCGAGCCAGCCTCCCAACGCTGGAACAAAGAAGAGCAACTGTCAAACGCTGGATTACACCTTTCAACCACAGTTGAAACTTGATCTTCATATATCATCTTGTTCAAAAGAGAATAAATCATTTCATGACCAGCAAAAGTGGAAATTTTGCTAAAAAATATTTTTATTGATATACTAAAAAACTCTGTTGGATAAATTAGCCGATTTCCGGATTTGGGAGGATTGCTTCCGGCAGTCCTACTTTTACTATATATTTGCTGGTTTGCACCTTTCCAGCATGCGTGAATTAATTTCACTGGACAAATACTTAGCGTTTCACTAAAAGATCCCGGTGCGGGGGAAGTAACACGAGCGGTCCTCTTCTGACCTGGGCTTCCTCAAATGAGGCTCGTGCGTTCGTGTTATTCGTTCAAGGTATGTCAGTGGGATACAAAATTTTCGCGGGTTGCTCGCTATCAGGAGTCACCCACAACAAAAGAGTTGAACTTTTCCTAGGTATTTTAGAAAAGAGAGGTGTGACCCGTGGGGGTCATGTTTCATGTTTATCATTACAATTAAGTTTCGAGCAATGCAGCACATTTGAAGGATGCTTCTTTGGTTCTGAGTAAAAGATAACTTTTGCGGTTCGTAATCTAAATCTGGGGAAGTAATTAAGTTGCGTGGTTCGTGACCTGATTCGGATTCGCAGACGTGGCTTGAAAATGGAATTAACGTAATCAGAGAGTGCGGCGTCAAGTGTTGAGGTATCTCGTTGTACCAAGTGCATGCTGCTTCTCATTCTATTGCAATGCCTGCAGCATCAGGCAACAAGAGATATATAAGAGAATTAAAGTACTGCTCGTTTTACGATGGGGCGCACGCGAGCAGAAATCAAGACTTCGCTTTACCTCGGCGAAGGGCCGATTTTGCAAATGAGCCAGCCTCCAGTCAGTGCTGTACTTTGCGCTCGGCTAAATGCATTACGCTCCAGATACAACTGATCTGATATTCACACGCCGTTCTGATTTCAGATAATAAGCCTTCATCGCGCCCGATTGTACGTTATGCGAGGAATCTAAATAGTCCACCGTTTTTCCTCACAAAGGCCCTTTGTGTGTGCTGGTTTTCAGTATGAGGAAAGCCATCATTCCAAAAATAGCGTGGCAAACTGAGATTTCCAGCGAATTATTTAAATAAATACTTCCTGGAGGAAAAAAGGATGAATTCATATATGTGTGATATTAGATTTTTTCATACAGCCTCCTACTCATTCCTTTATTGATGGAATTCTGGTAAATCGATAAATCAAACAAGAAAACGTTTCAGATATTCCTCACGCGTTTAGACCAAAATAGTAAAAAAATGAAAATGGGTTGTCAATTTTAATCATTTTCGTTTTTATTGACCCATTATTACAAGGAAATTTCTGGATATAAGAAATACTCAGCCAGCATGAAAAAAATAGAGTAATTTTGTTATTTTTGCTGCAGAAATGCAGAACTTAGATCAAACACCCCCTTAGGTGATGGTGATGAAAACATGGCATTATTTATTTTCCATCAAGTTTTAGTCAGTGACAGTTTTTTGTTCGATTTGACTAACAAAAAAAAATTAAAGTAACAGTCTCCAGACAACACGAACTGAATATTAAATTTTATTTTATTTATGTACATGTTTTTTGTAGAAGAAAAAGAGATGTCAGCTCTGTGCTATTGCTCTTGTGACTTGTGACAGTTAAACGTCGCGACCCTGTCCTTGCGTCGCAGCAGCCGCTGTTGATTTTGAGCAGCAGCCATGTGTCTGCGGCCGGTGCGACGAGGAAGCACGTGGCATCGTCGGCTATTTGTTTCGTGACGTCAAGTGTATGACCCACGCCCGCGACAAGAGCCGATTGTCCACCCCAATGCTCCGTTTGCTCGAATTAATAGGACCCGTTCGAAATTAATCCCGTTTTCCGCTGAATCGCTTGCAGGGGTAATGCTCCAGCAGTTTGCTATATCGGTCACGCATTGTTCGCTACGCAACACGAAAAGCGATTTGCCATGTAGAGAGAGAGGAATTAATTAGCGTTGATATACGTTCACCGACGAACCATTGTATTGGCATGGGGTAGGGTCGCGGCTTGAAATTGGCACGCGTAATTTGAAACCGATGTTTTGCTTAACAGTTCAAATGCGTTTGGAATTTAAATTCACGAGTTATTGATTTTAATTATTCTCATTATTTGCTAAATACAGAAGGTAAATTTCACAAATGCACTGTAACGGTAAATTTCAGTGTGTTCCGCTGTTCCGATATCCGGTCATTAATTCACACGTTCCCATGAGAAATAAAAAAATCATCATTTACATCAAAAATCATTGGTGATAGCTGTCAAACTGAAACACATTTACTGAATTTCCTCTTGCTAATATGATCAATTATTCACAGGAATTAAAAAATTAGAGGTATAGAAAGGGGTGTACAGTTTCTGAAATATTTTATAAATTTTGTAAAATTGGACATATCCCGAAAATCGAAAAAATCGAAATGGTTATGATAAGACCTATTTGACTCAATTTTCGATCAAGCGGATTCACCGCAAAGACTACTGGAAAAACGGTTTCTTCGAATCTATTTTTATTTTTTATGATGCAATTATAATCATGATTTGGACAGAACATTGAGAAACAAATAATTGACAATCGGTTGCAAATTATTAAATTGCAGCTGATATATATTTTATTTCCAAATCATGCAGCTTGGATTTGGGTCGATATAATGCATATATGTATTTTTCAACGCGATTGCTGATTGAATAATGCTTGCGGAACACAGCGGTAATTAACTGTACAAACATTTAGAAATTTGTGTTTTACACGCACGCGAAAAGAGAGATAAGGCTCCGGTTTCATTCTGCAGTCGGTGTGGGTTCGCGATTTTCGCCAGCATGAGGAGCGGGCGATAACAGGTGTCAAGGCTCATTATTTCGCCCGTGCAGACTGCCGTACGGCGCGCAGGACGAACGCGAAAGTGTGCTGCTTTTTGTTTCGATGTGGTGGGTATTAACGCGATTATAGCGGAGCGAAAGGCCAAGGTCTCGATGCAGAACAGACTGCACACGCCCGCCTGCCCACCCGCGCGCGGGCGGCATCAACTCCTCCCGCAAATAGATTTCGCTCCGGCTCGCATTAATCCGCTCCAAGGCTCCAGGGAGCGTCGAATGTGCGGTTAATTTTCAGCTGGACCTGCGATAAAAGCGCAATTTCGCACCCTAGCCCTTTCCTCTCTCTCTCTCGAAGATCAAATTCTCGGCAGTTTTGATAAGGAATTTCACTCTTGCATCTTGAGATTACTTTTCCCTTCCTTCTTCATCTCAGATCTGCAAATTGGGGGGGGGGTTGAGTTTTATTTATTAGAATAATAAACTAATAAAGTGAAATAATTGAGTCATATCTGACTAAACGATATGCAAAAACGGGAAACGGTGAATTTTAATCTTAAAAATCACTGCGCAAAGTTTACCCCGATTGTTTAAAAAGAGAATGGGTGGCTCAAAGTGAGTGAATTGCAAAGACACACTTTTCTGAGTCCCGCAGGCCTCATCGGCAGTACTTAACATCAAAACGTAATTCATACCATTTACTACTATCTGCAAAAAGTTCTGGATCATTGGTTAATGAAAAGGCCCCGTCTGCTCTCATCTCAGAGCTCAAACGAAAAGAGTTCCAACGACAAAATCTTGTTTTTTCAATTTAAAAATGGCCCTCCCAAATCCAAATATATGAAATCAATTAAAATTTTCGCACGAGTTTATTTAAGGATGACGGGATGTTACAATTCTCCTCTCTCGCTTTCCTTTAAAATAATAAGAAAATGGTCGGAACCAGCTTTTTAAAGTGTCCCCGATAAGTTTTTCTGTCACTCCCGAGTGGGGTTGACCAGAAAAGGAAATTAGCTTTACCCACACGTAGATACGTGTCCAAAAGACGTGCTTGCCACTGCTTCCGCTATTAATCTATAAAAACAAACTTAGTCACTTAAAGTGCACTAAATTACTGTTTTGAATTGCGATCAAACTATTGATCTCGCAAATATAAATTCATTATTTCATTTTGATAGTTTCACCTTTTTCAAGATGCACAACCCTCTGATAGTGAACAACTCGTGAAAACTCCACGTCCCAATTACATCGCGAACAAACAACATAGCCTGACGAGCCTCTTGGGAGAAAGCCCATGCAGTCCAGAACAGGAATACAGCTCTTGTTACTAACCACTGCACCGAGGTATTTTATCAAAATGCTAGACTCTCTCGAGATTCATCCTCGTAGGCTGGAAAGGTGCAAACCAGCAAGTAGCGAGTCGGAAAGCTTTCGCAACCCTCCCAAATCTGAACGGAATCGTCATTGCCATCAAGAGAGTCAAATGTAGGCTCAAATCAGCCCATACTCAACCCACAAACATCGTTTGGATTCTTACATTGCAAGTGAAGGCAAAGCATATGAGCCGACAACTTGGTTATAATATGTTTGTTGTGGATCAGCAGCGGGTAAAATGACTCCACAATTTATTAAATGAAATCAGCAAAGTACAATACAGATCCTGATTTTCAACACATTTTGGAGACCTCTATTTCAGAATGAGGAATTAATTTATTTGATAGTGCAAATATATTTGATTGTGAGCTGCAGAGAAATTTTTAAATCCTCCACTATTCTGCAAATTGACTGCCAACTAAAGTCTTCTTGACAAATCGATTTCTGTCCTTAACAAGTGCCCTCAAGTGTTCCATTCACATGAAAAGCCAGAGTAATGCAAAGCTATAACTTTGAATTAAACCGTTTGGAGTGAATTTCCAGGGTCTTCTGTTGTTGATACTAATCTGGTTGAGGGTAGTTAACTTGCACTTAACTAAGCCGCAACCGCCGAACTGTGGTGGTCTCAGGAGACGGGCATCAAGTGGTGAAAACTTTTTGAGAGTCGTGTGTTTAATTATAAATTGATATGTCCAAGTCCAGTCGATTCACCTGCTTCTAACCAAATATAATCATTCAGCTTTAGAAAAGAATGCGTGCTTAAAGACTAAAAATGTGAGATTACCTCGCAAGACGAGTCCCATGTTAAAAAACCAAGCAGAACATTAAACAGCCATTGAATGGTTGTAAGATATCATCAAACCTTTGAATTAATAATGGAATATTTGATGGCGAAGAATTTGCACAAAATTAGGAAAGAATGATGTTGATAAATGTCGTCCTGTTGCAAGTAATGCATAGGCAAACGGCCGGGCACAAAAGCGTTGCAGATTGCCTATACTGCACGAGGTGTGTGTTTTGTTTTGACCAGAAGAAAAAAATGAGCGGGGAAAAGAAGTAGGTGGCCTCATTAAAAGCAGCCGTAATTAGGCCGAGCTCCAGATTTTCGTTATGAACTTGATCCTGTCCTCCATCAACGCGCGCGCAGTTTGTGTTTGTTTTCGTATGCGTGGTGCGGGAATTTAATTAACTTCAAGACCGCGACTGACGAGAACGCCACCGTGCATGTGTTTGTTTTTGCCTTTTAAACTCTTCCAAAACTTGAGAGCCAACAGTGAATCTGTCGCCATTTCAAGGGAAAGTGTCGAGCTAACGAAAAGTGCGGATGTCAAAAGAGCAAGACGTCTGAAAAGCGCAATTTGCGTGAAATGAAAAACGGTCCCCTTCCCTACAGCTTCTAAAGCAACTTCCGGAAAAAAATTGGGGGCTTGCATATTTATACCCCGCTTCCCCTGCACTTAAGTACATAAAAAACATATTACGTAAATAACTGGTATATAAGAATATGAACAATTATCTTAAGATTAAAATATTTTCATTTTGTACCGGGAACGATTTTTAAGTAATCCTGCAGCTGAAGGCTGAAAATTGTAAATTATTAAACTGCTTGAGATATTGGAAAGTGTGTCTGGTCCGAGCAAACAGAGACTAGATTACACGAATCCGCCTTAGAGCGTGCCACCAGCGGCGGAGGCGGCGGCGGCAAACGGCAAACAACCCCCTCGGCATTGCCGATGAACTGACCTACCCCCGGGGCGACTGCTGCATGCCGCAGCCCCCGGCCACTGCACCGGCCGCCCGCGCCATCTGTGACCGCAAGCTGCTGCTGCTGCCTCCGCAGATGGCGCCACGCCGTGCCCACCAACCACCCCCGCTTCGCAACCCCACCGCCAGGTTGCACCCTTAGCTGATTTCAATGCTTTGCTTCTTTCCTAAATGGAAAAGTTGATTCGACACGATAATATATATTTTAAATCAAAAATACGAATGCTTAAGATGAATAGAATTATCGAGATTTTTCATTTATATATTACATTTTAACTGTGTGGCGCGGTAACATTTTATTTTCAAGATTTAGGCATACTTTCACTCGATATGCCTGTCTCTCTATGTTGTCTAACCAGAGATATATTTGTCATTAAATGAAAAAACGTGAAATGTAAAATTTTGCGGAGGAGTGTTGTGAAAATACTCAATTAAAAAATATGTCTAGAAAAACAATTGCTCTGAGAGTTGCATCAAATTATGTGTACTACAATTGCATAGCATATAGTTTAAACGTTGAGCTGTCATTTGATTAATTATCTACTATGAATGATATTATTATTCATTTATTTTTCGTAAAGAATTTGCAAACATATTTTCAGATTTAAAGTGAGATAGGATAAATAATTTTCAGGAAAGACCCGACAGTAAATTTAGTTGTAAATGCAGGGTGCTGGCCCGCGTTAATTCATGGGAGAGTGCGCGTGGTGCGTGTTCGGGGCCGCCCTTCCTTGGTCCCTCGTCTAGCCACTTAGCAGGGCTCGGGAAATCCGGCCTTTTAGCCGGTCCTTCACTCGTCTTGTCTGCCTTTTTCTTCCTTTCTGTTGACGTAAAAATTCGTCCCGTGAAACAACAATGAACCGCTTTTGTTCGAGAGAGAGCCAATCTTTGCGAGTTTGCCTCGTTGGATATATTTGTCCCACCTTCGCAATGCCCGTAAATTTTGTATGAGGATTGCACATTTTGGAAGGCTTTTAAAAACGCAATTTTAAACGTTGCTAATGTTAATATTTGCTCTTATTGGTTCATTGAGGGAATTTACCAACCTAACTAGTTCTTTGGAAATGTGTTGAAGATATCTCAAAGGTTTTTGCATTTTTATTTCTGACGCGCTCTGCTTTTTTTAACCAACTCCATGCAGTACTTCCCGTGGGCAATGAGCTCACCCAATAACACCGCTGCTTGAGCGGATAGAATGGGGCCCAAGTGGCCGCAGAGAAGCTTGGGCCCAATCTGGCCATCTTTTCGCCTCCCCGCACCGAGGTCTTTGACTGAAACGCCAGACATTTGCCCCTAAAGCCGCTGGAAAAGTGCGGAAACCAGCAAGTGGCGAGTTGGCGCTAGTGCGCCTCCCAGCCCGTTGAGCTCTTTGAGAATTCGAGTCAATTCAACAAACCACATTTATTATTATAAAGACCATATCAGAACTGATTGTGAGTTGGTCGTATATATTTTTTTATTAAGCAACTTTGTCATTTGACTTCAATTATGAACACATCGAACGGATTTTATATCAGCATGTGCGTCATTTTGTTGAATTCGTCTAACTGCTGATGATTCTCGTGATTTTCTTTGATTGCATGAATTCCACGCTTCTAAATTTGTCGTAAACAAATCGATCTCACGGAAGATATATTATTTCGATGCATTTTATGCGAGAAAAACACTAAAAATATTACTTGTAGATTTTTTCCTCGGCTTATTTCTATTTTTAGCATCGATAAGCCCGCACTCAATTATCAAAATTTAAGTTTTTATCCGCTCGTTATTTCGAGGCGTTATTGGGGAGAGTGGGCTTACAAGAGCAAATTTCCTGCGAGGGAATAAATATTTTATTTTGTAGAGAGACAGAAGAAAAGCGGCTTGAATTCATATTTGCGCGTAGCAGAAGGCGAGAGAGAGAGAGAGACGACGTTTCTCATCTGCTGCGTGGCACGTCTCGCAGCAGCAATAATATAATATGCCAGCTCGTAAGTCACGTTATTCATAAGCGTCTCAGCAATTTCTCAAGGCGACACACAACAACAATTGCGCCAGCCGAATGATTGAGTTGATGCCGCCGTTGGAGGAGAAGAGGCATGCCACTAATGAAGCAGAAAACGCCGTGTGCGCGGTAAATTAATTTATGCACTCTGTATGAACAACAATGAGCTAAAGTATTGAGTGGAATTAAAGAATAAAATTAACTTTCAAACAGAATTTAATAACTAAATTTTATCGGGCACGCACGAATAGCTCTGCTCAAACAATCAGACTTGGCGTCAGACTCATCCGTGAAGTACTAAGTGACATACCCTCCACTGCTGCACTTTTTGACTCGTCAATGGAGACAACACCGTCACAACGGCATGCAGACGCTATTACAAGCAATTGTATATGTACAGATGATTTTATGGAGCCAGTATCCCTGTCAGGACGGACCATCAAAGCAAATCGAGGCAAAGCAACTCTCGTCGCTGCTGCAAATAATGCAGAATGAGTGCAATTCACAAGCGTGCACAATGTTGTTTTCGCGTTTCACGCTCGAGAGCATGCATCGAATCACATGCAAACGTCATGCAATATCACAAACACACATCAGAGTGGCGCTTTTGTCTCGTTCACGTACGTTAGGCCAGGACAAAGTGCATTAGTAATAATCTGTGTGTATCAGACCCGTGTATGTATCAGCTTTGTTTAGTTGGCAGCCAACGAATTAATAAACAAACAGCGCGCTACCATTTCAATTAGCTCGTTAATCACATTACGCTATTCTCCCTCTCACACTCCCTCTAATGGTGTGCGCGCGGAAAAATGCACGCCTATAATTACTTTGTTAGTGGTGGCACTCGTGCCAGATTGATTCATTATCATTGTCGTCACAAATAAAGCCAATCCATTTGCCACACAAATTAAAACCTCGCAATTTAACGCTGACAATGAGAATCGGTCAAGCGGTTTCCATTATTAGTGGGAGATTTAAAATAGGTTAAAAATTGTGGCGGAGAGGCCTATGATCTTGCATAATGATAAAAATGTATATTTGCAAATGTTTGCTCATTTAAGTTCTCGCCAGAATTGCTCTTTCCGGTCGGCACTTTTGCAAAGTGCACGGTCTATCATTACCGTGTACAATTAAGAGCAGCGTGTGAAGTGCGAAAACCATCCATTACGGAGAGACTATCTGCCACGGCCCATTCCACCGCCTTTAGAATATAGCATCAGGCCTGGCTCTCTCTCGCTTACTGGCTTCCAGCCCGCACCACTTTCCGCTGCATCTCGCATGCGGTTAGTTCAGAATATTTTGTGTTTGCTATGAGATTTTAAAATTGTCAGCTATTATTAGTAAGTTCTTGACTTGCCCACGTTAGTAACGTTTTTATTTATTTGCTTGTGGGAGTAGCTTTTGTAAAATCAATAGAATTAAGATTTAAGGTGTTTTTTTCTATCCTAAAAATGCTAAAAATAATGCGATTATCTTTTAAATGTTACGCGCGTAACATCTTTTACACTCAGAGACAGAAATGAGTGCAGGCGGATGTTTCCAACTATTGCTGAAATAAAATTATCTGCAGCTAATTCTGTAGAATGCATTTTTTTATTATGTAGGTACTGTTGATGAGGTCTGCGGGGCCGAAACAGTTGCAGTGAGGAAAGCAGACACAGGTAAGGATAGTAGACACCATCCTTAGACACAGGAATTGACATTCCCTTAGCTCGATTGTTAGATCTGACTGTCGAAATTTGACTTATAGTGTAGATGAGGATATAAAAGAAAATTCTACAATGAACCAACAATCGAGTATGTAACTAAGATCTAAATACATTGACGTATCCTCTGTATACCCTGCTGTACAGTATACATACGAGATCGTGCATGTGGTTTTATTTTTCCATTCCTTGTTATTCACTTATGAAAAATACATATGAATCTCATGAATGCATCATTCGGAGCCGAAACACGTTGAGATTAAAAAAACGTTAGCAATTAGGAGTACAGATTATTTTACAATCTCATTAATTGCTCAAGTGATCAGGATATAATTTTATTTTTATCTTTTGAAACCTATATATATGTGATGTAAGTAGTCGATCAACCGAGTTTTATGGTCAGTATTTGCCTCCAAATTACTTGACACAATTTTAATTTGAAGAAATCTTTCCCTATGTGAGGACACATTAAAATTCAAGCATAGCAGCAAAGGCAGAATAATGTTTTGCTACGAAGATACTACTTATCCGAGCGCGGCCAGTTGATTGCTTTCCTATCTCGATAAAGGCGAGAGAGAATCAATGGCATCATGAAATAAAAGACAAGTAAGTGAGTGGGTTGCATCCAACGCGATAAACTTGGAGCTGCTCTCTTTCTCGATCATGAATGTTTCATGGCAACGCGAAAGTTCATTGAAATTTGCGAGTAAATCGAGTGTCCGTCTCACAGGTGCTGTGTTCGTTTCCTTCTTTTTCTTTCTGCCTGCCGACTCCTTTCACGCACCTGTGCGGAAGAATGCTCTCACCTGCTCACAAAGAGTGCACAAAAAATGAACGTGTTTACAGCAACTTGGCGAATCATAGTGCAATTGGACCCGCTGCGCTGCAAAACAAACTTTTTAAGGAGCAAACTTGCCCGTCTGGAATCTCGCATGACTTTATCCGAGCTATTTGAAATTCCCCGTAAAGAGAGTCACGACTAGGGCCGGGAAGTTTGTTAGACATTTTAAGGCAATGCGGCTATTTTAATAAAGATTCTTCAAACAAGAGACGGCTAGACCTAAGCATTTCATCGAATTTCTGGATGAATGTAATACTTCCTTTCGCAAAGTAAACAACTCTCAAAATTGCAGTGGGTGGTACACATTTTGACTGCCGAGAATTTTCTCCCTCAAGATATAGAGCTTGAGATTGTTGGCTGCAACGTTAAAAGAGACGATTCTAGCCGAAAAACTGCACCAATTACGTGAATTTCTGGCGAGCAGCACCTGCTGCGGCGTCTTTTCGCAACGTGGTCTAATTTGCCGGCTGATTAGTCGGCTCTGACGGGCGCAGTTTCACCCTAATGAACTAGACTCTCGTTTCGCCCCAACGCACACCGAAAAGGGATGTGCTAAACGTGCCCAGTTAGACTTTCGTCAGCCGTCGGTCAGTTGCAATTAGTCCCAAATTTTCTATGCCATCCGAAAATGATTAATGCTGTGTTTTGTCTGTAGACTTTTTTATGCTTCATTTTCTAAATTTTGATAACTTTAAAACTTATAGAAGGAGGGTAAATAATTTTTATGCTCATATTCTTATTCTTAATATGATGATATGTTCGTTACAATAAGTATTTTAATTTATTCTAAATATCTTTTTTATTTTAAGCAGGTGTATTTTTTCATACACGGCCCCTGCATAAGGCTGACGGTTGGTTCCAGTCAAGTAGCTTCGCAATTGATACGCGTAGCCGATCGGAGGCTGATTTTAATAATCAACTCGGCGGAGCTGACAGGCCGTCAACCGAGGGTTGACCTGCCGCGCGTCCAGACACTAACAAATGATAAGACCCTGCTTCGCCGCCGCCGCCGGGCAGCCGTGCAGTCGAAAACTGGCCCAGCTTTTTGCAAGCACGAGGCATTTATCTTGTCCGCCCGTTCCACCACGCGCCAAATTAGGATTTACCACCGCCATTAACATAATTGAGCCGCATTCGTCATTTTATCGCACCAGCTCTTACAATAATTGGACACGCAAACTTTTTGCTGCTAGACTTTGCCAATGTAATTTTGCAAAACAGCAAGAAATTACGAGCTGGCAAGTGCAAGACCGATATTTTTTCCTCTTCTCAGCATGAAATCGACCAAAGTTTAAAAGTTTTCTTACGTAACGATCTTAAGTTCTAGCTCTATAATTTTTCTCTGGGCAGAATGGCCTAAACATTAATCGGAAAAATATTTACCTTAAGTCACTGTCAATCCAGGTTTGTAATTCAATGCTGGGATTTTCTACAAAGGATGCCAAGTATTGTGTTAAATACACCGCGTTTCGGCCTCATTTCATTAATAATGGAGGCTGCTATCGACGACGGGCTTCTTCGCTCTTCGCCGAGCGCTCTGTAACAAAAGGACGCAGACAAAAAGCACGCGCTCCGTTTCTGGATTGGTGTTATCCTTGAAGGAGGAAAAGCCTCATAATCCCTCTTTGTGCATTCTCTCTTTTTCCCGCACACGACGGACGGCACCAAAAAACACAAGAGGACTAGACGTATGTGTGTTGCGAGACTCTTTTACTCGGGTGAAATGTTCAAGGCAACATTGTAACACACACCGCTTTGAAACACATCTTGGAGACTGCACCCTTGGGACCACTCGTGAGAAGTAATCATCCAAAAATCTTCTCATATTGTGTTCCTCCTACCTCTGCTCTCTTAACGTGGTATTTTATTCTACCATGCAATCAATTACCTCGTAAAGTAGTATATTTTAATATCAACCCATGAATCTTTTTAGCTGTTTTACATGTAAGTCTTGCTTGCAATTTCCAGTCTGGCTGAGCGTAAAAAAACAGACACATGTGTCCGTCTCCAGATTCTTGAGCGGCAAATGAGATTGGTGAAGCTGATTTACCTCTGTGAATTCAGTGTAAATAATTTCAAAGGTGGACGAGATCTGAAAGCCCCCCTAATGCTCAATAATGTTTAACTTTTTTCGCAATCTCTACATTCCTTGGGATGCGCAATTGTAATTGTTGTTGATCTGTTTTGGTTGGCATTGGCAGACGAAATGGGTCAGGGGTCACCACTCAGTCAGATTTCGAAGAAGTTTGCTGGAGTCGAATTAGAGCGTCGTGTGGCTTTGGAAATTAAATTTGGAGCGGTATACTGCAAGCTGCTCGGGCAGCCGCGCGCGTCTCCAAGACTGTCGGGGGTGCGGTTGTGAATGCAAACGCGCAGCAGCAAACACACGTCGACGACTCTCGCGGTTTGGTATTCAGGGTCTGTCGCGACTCCTTATGCGAGCACACACACGCGCTCGCGATTCCGTATTCATGCTAACGTGGGTCGTCGTCTACATTAGTACAAAGGCTGCAGCCGGGCCACCTTAATTTGAGCTGCATGCCTCCGCCCCGGAATTTCAATTCCTCCACCTTGAGAGCAGGAATAGCAGGTTGTTTTTATATTTAAAAAAAGGAAAAATCGAAGTGTTTTACGCAATTTTATTTTTGCTCTCGTTTATACAGCTCGCACTTGTCTGGATTTCCATTTTCACTAAAAAAAAAAGCGATCGATGAAATCCAAACTTGGTGGAAAACATACAAAAGAGTGACTCTAGTGCGCATTTAAAGTCTCCAACTCCCAACAATTCTATATTAGTTCATAAAAAAGAGACAATGGATCTCGTGAAATGAAAAAAAGCAATCAAGCTGTTGTCAGGGAAAATTATTTAAAAAAAATTAAATCGTATTTATGACTGAATTTTCTCTGAAAATGGGTATTGCAATAACAGTTTCTAAAAACTAATAAATACAAGATTGATCAAATAAAATTAGAGTTATCCTTTAAATTTGGATAATATTTCAATTTGCTTTTTTATGTAAAAAAGGACACTGATTGCTTCGACCGTCGGAGTCACTCGTCGGAAAAAAAACAAAATTATTTGAAACGGTGCGCACGTGTTGCACCCGCAAAATTTGTTTGATTCTGTCTTGGCCGCTCGTGCTAGCGAATTTAATGCTGCTGCGACACTCGCATCACCAGCCAGACACGACGAAATGACTCCAGCTGTCGCACCATGCATGCTTCCTTCTGTATGATATCACTGGATTTTTTCCCACTGAGGGGAAGTGAAAAATTGTTTCAACTTGCAGATAGCTAGACAAGGAAACCAATGCTGCAAAAAAAGAAACTAACCGGTAGTTCCCTAGCTTAATTGAACCATATAGGATACTAAATAACTAACACCCCAGATATTTTATTTTATATATTTTAAACGAACAAGCAATTTTATTTAAAAAAATCTATTTGTCACACCAGCAGGCATGGAATTAAGAAAATGAGAACGTACTGTTTAATTATTTTGGGACGAGTAACGAGCGCGGACTGCCATGGCGCTCAACCCTGCGATTTGTACGGCCCGTACGCATTTGTTCCCGGCCGGATTTTTGTGAGGCATTAGTTTGGCCAAATCGTCTCGTGTGCGGCTCACCGCGAGTGCCGGCCGCTCCGTGCCCATCACCGAGATTTATGCGCGCGGGGCACCCCGACGAATATTTATGCCGGCAAAAATGCGGTTCTAGAGGGGGTTTTCGAATTAAAGTATTACCAGTTGAAACCGACGTCCATTAAGATAAACAACCACAAGCTATTGTGCCACGCGTGTCCAAAGAAACGCCTAGCTTTTACTATAAAAGCAAAAGGGGTTTGAATGAAAACTTTCTATTTAGTCAGCAATGGAGTATACTTATTTCTTGCTGCCGGCAAGAAATTTAATTTTTGTTGGTGCGCAGAGCATGGTTTACTCCAGGTCCAGACCCGCTTCTGACAGTCCCTCTAGGAACTTAATCAAGGGAATCAAACCTATTTGAGCCAAAGCAAAAAATGGGACAACAGGAAGTGATCCAAAGCTTCAAAACTTTTTGGGGGAACCGGTTTTTGCCAGAGGCTGGAATGAATGAGGCAATATTTTTTTACTGTCTCAGCGTCATTTCTATTCAGGGCGTCTTGGTGGCGAGCAGCGGGAATTTAAAATATGCAGACGGACCCCTCTGGTGGCGCGTTTGCAAAAAAGGGGCGCACTTGAGTTGTTTGTGTCGGTGCCCGTCGCTCCATTAACTCAAAACTAATGTCGGTCTTTTGTTTATCGGAGGGGACCGGCCCGGCTGCGCGCACTCTTAAACAAAAACAAGCGGGCGCGGCCGGGAAAGAGGCTTGCAGTGCAAAGGTCAACCCACTTCCACTGGCCGCATGCGACGAATACAAATCGGGTCTAATACACAATGAGCGTCATTCGCACAGAAGCAATCAGGCCGGGGACCCTCTTCAATGCTGCTACCAAATTGCCCCAACAAAGAAAAGGACAGAAAATGTTTGAATTTTCTTGGGAAAATCATCAAGAAATGCATACAAAATCATTGCTGTCGTGCATGATCAGGTTTAATATTTTATTGAAATTCAAGCATTTTGCCTTCAACTATTCCAAAGAACTTTTAATAAGGTCAGAAAAAAGGAATTTCACCTCTTAAAGAAAAGATGCAAGAAATTAAAAGCTAAAAAGATGATGGTTTGATAATCAAAGTTCTGGGGTCCACCATCTAGACGGTCCTGGCTCAGGAGTAAAAATTCCGGTCTATTTGGTCCGCATGTTGTGTACGCCAGTTTTGCATGACGTGATTCGCAAGTAGCGCAATTTATTCCGACTTGCTGCGGAACACTCCGGATTTGCGAGCAGCAGATCCGTCTTGACCGTGGTTATACCAAATCTCTCAGTCGACGCACGTTTGGACGCACTCTCGAAATCAATTCCAAGAGACGGACGCAATTACGTGGACAAAATAAAACCGAGGTGAATGAATTAGGTTCAACACAAACTGATACTAAGTAATCAACAATCAAATGCTAACAAATCCTATGATTTTTTTATGATTCCTGATTTGAAAGAAACCCTAAGATGGGTTGCTTTACAGAAGAAATAGAGGAACGAGGATCCGATTGGGTACGCGATTTCTTGTTTTCTTTTCTAAAGAGGAGTGATTTAGTATGAGGTCGGACTTAGAGTGGGTCGGCTGACTCGGCCAGCGTGGGCAGTGAAATAGGCAGGATTTGTGGTACGTCTTGTTGCAGGCAGAAGCCATTCAATCGCAAAAGAAAAACTGCGAAACATTAATTAAAACGCGCGACGAACAGCAACTGCGCCTACTTTTCCTATATAAGGCTTCTCGCTCTCTATCTCGCGAGCAACACAAATAGAAACTTGTCGTTTTCTTCCTCTCGAGACCAACTTGCTCTTAATTGTCTGCGTGGGAGGAGACAAAAGTCTCGGGATGGTTGCCAAATGTGAATGCTTCATTTTTGCACATTGCAATCTTGTCAAGATATTGAATTGAAGCAACATTAACGCCCCTTCATAAACGGCATAAAAGCTCTTCCTAATTACACCTAATAGCAGCTTCCTAATTATACCTAAACTATTTCTCCTACATGCACAGCATCCTAAAATCCTTATGAAAACTTTCACCCACCGAGTGTCAGAAACAGGTCAATATTTGTTTCATTTTCTGCGGATTTCATGACGTTAGTTTATGCCAAAAGTGGGATGGTATTTCACTTATTCATGCTTTGTTTTTTTGGGTGGGGGGGTTGAACTTTTGAAACTCAAACTTGATTCAAAAAATACTAAGCCGGTCTGACTGTTTGGTTGGAATTATGGTCGAAACAAAACAAGCAGATGGTTGCGTGTTCGTAAACAAACCTGATACCCTCTCAAGTGGATCTGATTATCTTTCTAACGCTATGGGGTTAATTTTAATTGAGTATGTGTCTATACTTGGGGTCAGGTTGAATTTGCAGCTAGATCGGAAGGTTGATGTAATAAACAGGAAAATTCGATATTCACCGGCGCCGGCTGCGTTTGCCTTTCACTTAACTTCCTAAAGTGGCCAATAATTGCTTATTATTCAGGGAATCGGTGAATTTAGTGTCCCGAAAATTATAGTTGGTTGGGGAGGAGATGCCTCAGAGGAATTTAATTGCTTCCAGTCATTTTTTTCAAATAAAGGTGTTCCTAATTTTGTAACCCTCTCTGCAAAATATTAAATTAAACAGTCATTAAAATTGGGCCTGCAAATTTATTCTGTAAAACTTTTGGATTATTTGCTTTTTTAAAAAAATAGATTTCAACTTTGAAGATCTTGTAAAAGTGCATAGCTGAATTCTCAGCCTAAGCCGCAGTGCGTGCAGATTTTCCCAGAACGTTTGCTCCATGAAATATGCAAATAGATATTTTCTTGGGAAGACAGATCTCAATTTTGCTGTTGAATTTTTACAAGAGAATATATAAAGTGCGAGAAACCAGCGTGTGTGTTTTGCAATGTACTGACCCTTCCATAACGAAAGATAAATATTTAAAATTCAACATTTGGTGGAGCGAATCAATGCTCGAGAGCAAAATGCGACCCGCAGTGTGTCTAAAGTGCGATTGATGATGCGGCATTCGACGCGGCGTGCAAATCAAAATGTGACGTCAGAAGCGGAGAAATAATGTTTCCCGCCATCAAATGGCATCAAAAGTCGCGGTACCGAGGCAATAATCGCGCTCTCCTCACTTTCTAAACGAGATAAAATTTGCAGCGGAGAGAGAGAGGCGATAAATAAAAACAGTGATAACAAACGAAGGGCGCGAGAGTAATATTTTATTGAAAGCATGAATTATTAGGCTTTGGCACAAATGGAAGCGGATTTTTCCTCTCGCCCGTACTCTTTTTGTTTGCATTTTCAAATGTATACGGCAAAATGATTAGAGCAGCGGGCGAAATCCGCACGAGAGTGGTGCTGCATTTACGGCCAGAGAGGTGAAATTAATTTGGCTGATGGAAGCGCCGCGCGCGTTTTGGATCAAATATGCACTTACAGCTTTGATGTGGAGCCGCGGATTGGATCACGCTGCCGCCGCCGTTGTGATCTCCCTCTCGCTCACCGCTCGCGGCAAATAAATGCGCCCGACAAACACCAAACATTCTCCTCCAATTCGGTAATTGGCTTCCAGAACATGGTGGCTGCTGCAAAACTTTCGCGCTTCTCGTTTTATGCTTTGCGGCGGCAAAGTTTCGGATTTCCAAAATGTCACCAAAGCACCATTAAAATCATGAGAATTCGAGTTACACATGGAATTGTAGTAAACGGGATCAAATTCATGGATTTAATTGTGTAGCTCTTGTAGCCTTCAACATCCAAGCAAGAAAACAGATCTCGGGTTCATGGAATGCAGCAGCCAGAATCCATTGGCATAACTGTTTATTTAATATAAAAAATGCATTTAATCATTTTAATTTTCGTTAATTGCGAAACTAAGAGAATATGTGTGTGTGTGTGTGTGTGTATATATATATATGTATTATGGCACCTGCTCGCCACTACTTTCGCAGCAACTACTTTTCATTAAACACACATCGCCAGGTGGAAATGTAAAGGTGTGCGATTAAGCATTGCACCCTGACCTTTAGCCTCGCACGACGGCAGTCGTAACAAAATGTGTTCTCCGGCTAGGATAGAGATTTCGTGCGAGAAAATCCTAGAAACTTTGATTTCATACTAATCAGACCCGCACTACGGGGTAAGGATTCATTTAACTATAATAATAATTGTAAATGTTCGAAATTGATATTTTCATGTTAAAATTATGTACTGTAATATGTGATTGTAATCAGTTATATTATTTCACAGTCTTGATCTTGAATTTACTGGTACTTCAAACCACGAGTCCGAAATAAAAGACGATTTTTACCACTCATTCTTGTCATGGCTCCTCGATACCCACAGCATAAAAGGGTTTCTATTAAAATTTAAAAGGGACGCGTTCCTCTGAAACATTTTATTTTTCATTTGACAGAGTCAAAAAATGAACCTCAAAACCAATTTTAGGTTAAATCTAAATAAAAACTGATTAATCGTGTCCGTTTTATGCTCTCAACACCATCAGCACAGCTTAAATTGTAAACAACACATGCCACGAAACTTTAAATAAATTGTATTCGACTCCATTAGCTTAACATGCGTTTGATTTTGCTACTTCCCGGAGCGCTAAAATTTATGCATTGTAGCAATTTCGAGCCCGGCAAAAATGCAAATATGCCGAAACGGGTGCTCATAAATTTCTATTTGGCACGGTGG
Source organism: Cloeon dipterum (assembly GCF_949628265.1). Lineage (NCBI taxonomy): Eukaryota > Metazoa > Arthropoda > Insecta > Ephemeroptera > Baetidae > Cloeon > Cloeon dipterum. The sequence continues at coordinate 9,050,216 of NC_088790.1, read as the reverse complement.
CGCACTCAGCAGGGCTCAATTAGCGTCGATAAATTAGATTGATTTACCGCTCTCTCTACTCTCTCTCTTTCACTGCATTTGATTAAAAAGCTGCCGAGGCACATAATGAATCAATTAAAACGCCGATCGCAGCACACGCCGCAAATAATGAAACAGCAACTCGCACGCAGCTGCCAACCGCACCCGCTCCATCAACAACAATGTGTCTCCTCCACATAACAATGCCCCCAATCAGAATAATTAGTCCAATTTTAAGAGGCCTTTGAAGCCGCAGCCAATTCAATTACATATCACCATTTCCCAATTCAACATTAAAATTCCTGCTGTAGAAATTAAAAGTAAAAGCAATTATTAAAAGTATAATTTTCAATATCGTGTAATCAGATAGTTATAATATTTATAGCCTTAAAGCTTCTATTACTTATTTAGCTGTGAAAACAATTAAATCATACAATCTATCTAAAGCTAGCAAGAGAAGTAAGCTAATTAACGCCAAGAATAACAAATTTTACACATTCCTTGTATATCAATCCTATCATTTCGGTAGATTAGTCAGTGAAAGGAAAAATTAGTTTGAAATTCTGAAAATGATTTGTTTTTATCAGCTTCTTGGAATTTTACTCGAACCGACATTGAGTTGACTCCTAGATCACAAGAAATGCTCACTCAACTCTCTCTTGTGCGCTGAGTCTAATGAAATTCCGCTCTCATTAAGTTGGTCTGGTGGCGACGAAGCACTTTGCCTTTCACGTGTCCCGCGAGACTCGGCGACGACAATCGACACGAGTGACGCCTCCGAGACCTGCCTGCCTGAGTGCTGAGCGTCAAAACAATTTATTCCGACAGCCACTGTCTCTAAATGATTAGCCCCTGATCAGCCAATTCGTTCGCCTTAGCAATTAAATTACAAAGTGATTATTGATCAATTTCTCACTGTTCTTGAACTCCTGTTCCCAAGAGTCACTGGTTTTAAATTATTCGCGCCTCACAGACATTCAACGACCTTGTTTGCGAAGCAATGTGTCATTCTCTCTGGAACAGCTCAAAAGTTTTTATAGTACCTGCCGAAAAGTTTAAATGGGCCGGGAAACATTGACTTTGCGTACACGAGGATACCTGCAAGGCATTTTCCAGGCGTGCGTATGCGAATAATTCGGAAGAGGCCATATATAAAATCATGTGTGGAACGTAAAAGAAAGCCAACAGCGGGCAATTTTTCATTGCGGTAAGAATGAATCACTTTGAGCAGGACGGCAAAATGGAATTTATACTTTTGGCAAGAGGCCTGGCGAAAATTTATGCGTCACCGCGCTGACTTTTCGTCCTCTCCCGGGAGCACGCGTATGCAGCAGATAAATTTTTGTCTCATCCTGGAACCCGGTCGGCTTGGCTGGCAAAGGAACGAAGAGGCTAATTACCGTTTTTACCTGCTTGCGTTGTTTATCCGGCATAAACAAGCAAGGCGAATGCAAAGAGAAAAGGAGGGAAAAATCTGCTTTGGAGCACATCAAAGGGAAGCTCGGTCGAAAGTTGGCTAATTAGTCATGTAATTATTGTGCTGTGCCTCCGCAAGGCAGATCATTAGACACAAATAAACCTGCCGACCCGTGCTCCATAGGAGAAAAAAAGAATTCTATTTCCGCTTTTTATGCAGCCCAAAAATTCGTATTTTCCAGGGATGATTGCCAAACATTTCTTTGTTCTTTCTAATTTAGCTTCTCCTCATTTTTTAAAAAAAGAAAAGAAGCAGTTTGAAAGGTTGATTTCCTGTCTGATTATTTCGAGCGGGTTTCCGTGTGAAAGCGATCGCCTAGGCAATCAATACCAATTTGCGCCGATTGACATTCATTTCCTGGCCTGGCGTTTGTGCGTTGTTAACGCTGCGAGACAGGCAGTAAAAGCTCGGCTGCAAAGTGGCTTCTCGAATTACTCCTTGCCAGCCAGCTTTCGCGTGCGTTGCGGTTTCACCAGCCATTCTCATTCAACGCTCGCTCCGTGCACAATGACTGCTCCGCCGCATGTGCATGTTCTTTCAAAACTTTTGTGTCTCCGCTCCGCCATCACTTTTGACCTTGCCCAGGTCTCCGAGCCAGCGAAAGCAGAGGCTGCATGACAAATTGAGAATAATGATTTCAATTTCTCGAGTGCAAGTGAAAGTATGAATTTCATATACCAAAAATTGAGAAACGGAAACTCTTTGTTTTTATATTCGATTCATAATTTGAATAAATAAAATTATGAAAACAGATTACTTTATAAGGTTTGGGATGTACTCGTAAAAAAAGCAAAAATTGAACTAGCATGAAATATATAATATTAAATATTTTTGAACGCTATACATTAATCACTAACGAAAGATTAAATAATTTGAAATTTGCAGTAATATTTGTAATCGATTTCAGTGCAGGCAGAGATGGAAGTGAAAGCAAACCTTTCTCCAAAAATAAATCCTGCTTTTTTACATCGCAACTCGTCGAAAATCCGTGTGTATATCCCTCTCTCCCGTGGCGTAAAACGAATGCAAAACGAGGAGGAATTTTAAAAGCGGAACGCGAGACGGACCGAGCAATTTGAATGCCGTTCGCAGAGCAGTCGACAAACGCTGCTAAAAGTGCTCGTTAAAAATTTTAATGCCCCCGTTCGCGTAATCCCCATCATTAAAATAAACATTTTTGGATACGAAATTTGTTTGCCGATTTTTTACAGCTCGCTGCTGCACCGAGCTGATAAAATTTAATGCTTGCTCATTACCACTAGACGAGCGGTGAATTTTATTTGTGCTAATCTGCAGCAAATTCCCAGTGAAAATGCGGCATTGAGTAGAAAAGGGGAAGAATGTGTCATAAACTGTGGTAAAACGTGGAAAAATAAAATTTAAATCAATGGACCGAGATTAAACCTTGGGGTTTTTGCTTTTAATTCTAAATCATTTATACTGCTGGTCTCTCCATGTGTTTGGCGTATTTATTTAAATTAATTTCAATTAGCATCATTGTCGGATTAAAACTGTTGCACGTTATACACGTGGCCAGCAATTAAAAAACGATCGGTATCGGCCAGCACAAATTAGCCTCCGGGGGTGCTCAATACATTTTCACTTAGCAGTTGTTAACTGGACTAGCAGGGATCAAGGGCTTTGTATTCTGTTTGCAAGCAGTCGCGGCGAACGTGTGTTCGACAATTACGCGGGCTCGTTGATAACACATAATCATTGTGCAAGCAAATCGATCGCAGTACGTGTGTGCCGCCGCACGGCTAGGTAATCCGACTGCATTGTTCGCGGGGCCGAGACGCCTGCAGCACTCGCAGCTATGCAGTCCGCACAACCGGTCTGTGGCGCGGCGCAGCACACGCTGATGATCCAATTCGCCAGGTCCACCGCAGCTTCCATCGCAAGAGTCAGTGCTGCATTATTTGTTCTAGGTGCAAAGTAGTTTATATATTCTTACAGCAAGAATTGAAAAAATTATATCCAATGCAACAATTATTATTATTGTTGTTGTTGTGTTAGAAAATCTTCCAAACACTCGAATTTTATAATTCATTGAGGGCGTAGCGCAGTAGGTGCCGAATAGATTGGTCTCGGATCTCATCCCATCGGTCTAAGCCTAAAAAGACACAAGGCAGTGAATTTCTAAATGGCGGGATATTAAAGATCACTAAGGGAGAAGGAAGCAAAATATTCGCAGCGTGCGAGCTCTTTACAACTTAAAATGGACCGGTTATGAACTGATGAGGATAAATTCTGGAGTAAAAAAGACGAGAATTACATATCTCGTCGGATTTCCACGTAAAAGCCTCAGCAACCATTAAACTAAGATCATCCTGATTTGTTTTACCTAATTCCCTTTTTTAATTTATAACGATTTTATATAAATTTGAATTCGAACATTTGTTTATACAACATACCATGGCGCAGCTCTTTTTCTTGGCTCTCCATCAAAGTAAATGTTGTAGGTCCACTTTGAAAAAAGATCAAAGGGATTCCAAAAGATATTCTAACAACTCGCTGCGCTTTTTTTAGCTTTTCGTGCCATAACACCACTGAGGGCCGACATAGTGCGCGATATCTCATTTGGTGACTTAAGCAGTGGCTAAACAGGGCGGATCCATTTTGAGCAAAATCGGAAGTGGATTTTGCTCGGCAAAAAGAATCACTCCCTGAGACAAATTGACTTTTATGCCTTTCAAATGGGACATAATGCAAATCAGATTAGCCATTTATCAGCGCGGCGCAATTTATTTCCGCGACGCTGAATCGGCTTGCTCGGCGTTTTCCGAACGTGAAATACGACGTCGGATATCTCGGCCAATATGCATAAAATATATTCGAGAGAGAGCAAGCGAGTCGGTCGTGTGCGTTGCGCGCCCCAGGGCAGACACATCAAAGCGCGGAGGGCCTAAATCAAGCCGGCGTGCGCGCTGTATCGCATGCAAATATGCACATGTACAGTATTTATTGCCCGCGGAGCGAGTCTCTCCATGCCGTAATGATGACACACCGCCACCAGCCAATCTCGGTTGGAAAAGTTGCACCCGCTTTTTACCAGCGGAAATGCACAAACTTTGCAGCAATAAATATCAAATGAGCCGAACATTATCTCAGCTTTCCTCTCACGAGTCTTCAATTCTGCCGATCCGCTCTACGGAGACATTAATCATTAAATCATTGCTGGGCTATACTGTCATTGATTTGAACATCCGATTTCGAATACAGCCATCACAATTTTCACAAAGCGTAAAATATGCATAAGCGAATGATTCCTTCAATTTTCGCAATATCCATTCCCAATGCGTAATCCTGATAACAACTTTACGTTTGTGCCTTTTACTTCGTAAAAAAGAACACGTAATGACATAAATTAATCTTGGGGTCTTACTGAAAAATTCAATAGCATAACTTTTGTGGGTTATCAACAAGCCGCATAAAAAGAAAGAGGGTACCCGTGAGAGATCAGATTGAGACTGTTCAGTAAAAGACATTTCCACGTAAATTACCCTGAGGGCAAAGCTCAATTATAAATTTTATTCACTTTGCCATAAAACTAGTTTTAATTTGGCTTTAATTTGTTGATTAGATTAGCGCTTTGAGCATGATATCGGCGGTCACAGGGAAAAATTTTTTGGTAATCGGTTTTGCTGTACATGACCATCGATCAAAATAAATTGATTTTGGCTGGCGCGTCACAATTTCGAATTCAAATTAAAGTTGGTTTGACACCGGCCGAGCTAGCTGCTCTAATTCGTTTTGACCAAGTTGGCTGCGCTGCTTCTGAATTAAATTTGCCACGCGCGGTACAATGTGCTCTTCCGTATTTTAATTTGGCTCGACGCTTGCTTAATTGTCTCGCTCTCGCGTCGGCCTAATTAAACTGGCCTTCCGCAGACCGACCGACCTTACGACTCTTCAATTTAATCGCGGATATTTTTGCCGTCAAAACACACTTTCCGGCCGTTGCCGCTGCTGCTGCATGTGGCAGGTCGAATTAAACGAATGGAAAGTAACGGCGCTCGAGGGGTGCCCACGCCAAAAATTCGTTATTGTTGCTCTTGCCATTAACGCAGAGTGCAAAGTTGCCTCTCGCACCCGCAGCTGACCTGCCGCTCCAAAACACGAGTAAAATATCACTGTGCTCACCCACGACTCTGAAAAAATAAATAAAATAAAATTAATTAAGTAAGTAACACTTTCAGTCACATGGAGCAAGGAGGATTCATGTCTCCATTTTTATTTATTGGCTATACTTGATTTCACCTCTGTCCACTGTTAATATGTATATTTTGCAATGAAGTTTGAGTTCATATTTACCTTTTATTAAATTTTAACAATATTAGTTTCTCTCTGTTCCAAGCTTCCAAGTACAAAAAATTATACTTATAATTATTTCATCTCTTTTTTTTATTATGACTTTGTTAGTACACAGAATGGTGTTCAATAAAAAATGTTCTAATCTAATAATTTCTGCTTGAAAAACATACTCATTTGCTGTGACGATTTGATGAGTGAGGAGTTCCAGAGTTTGATAATAGAAATTCCAATTTAGGCGTCTGACAATGGCCACATTAAGCCAGGAGAGTGTGGCATCGGGGCAATCAGACTAATGAGTGTTTCGTCAAGGGAACGGTCGGTCAAACGCAATCAGGGGAGGTGTAAACGTCGGCCGGTGCAGACCGCATTATCAATCACTCTGCTCGGTTTCCATCAAAATTTCACGCTGGCCCGGCGGGCTGTCGAATTGTCGATGCTCATTGCCAAACAGAGAGTGCGCTTATTGTGAACGGTGATTGATGCCGCGCCGCTGCGACACCGAAACCAGCAACCGTTGCCTGATCGAGAACGCGACACTTGCTACCCGGTTACTACGGGATTGATTCCCTTTGCTTTTTTTGCCAACCATTTCTACAGGCTACAAAATCGTTAGTTTGTGTTAAGGCTTTTAGTGTCTCGTTACAGTTTATTTTAATAAACCAAAAGTTGTGTCCACATTTAGGACTCAAACAACCTGACGTGTACATATAGCAAAAAACCCATAAAATCTCAAGCCTTTTGAGTTTGTTGTTCCCTAGTGTATAAAATCGCAAATGCGTCATTGCCAGGCGAAAATGACCGTATTAGGACACACTCAAGGTCCATTCACATCGTAAAACGAGACAACTATATAAAATTCACGCAGCGCTGGATTAATACAGCAGAAAATGTTTACTGGTATTAATATATAAAATGCACGCACGTGCGTGGATCGGAAAATAGCAACAAACTCTTGAGTGTTTACGGCCTGCACGCGTCGGGAATCAATCAGTTTGGCCTCTGAAGAGTCGAAGGGACATAAAATCAGCACTCCACGCGGTCTTACGATATTTTATGGGCCTTACAGGCGTTATTGAAATATCTGGGAAGTTGTTTCTTGGAATAAAAAACTGGAAATGACTCAATCAATCAGAAATCTGCTCAATTTTAAATGGATATGAAATATTTAATATATGTAGATTTTCACTATGTGTGTAGCAGGCAAGATAAAGTTTGTAAGTTATTCTTCGCGGCTTGAGATCAAGTTTGATCATTCTAATCAGAATTAAAGGAAGTGATTAGTTTGAGCACACACTTATTGCTCTGGCTTTATACAAAATATAATAATGGAAATTGAAAGATGCTCGTTCTCTTTCCCTTAATTACATGGTTCGTAATGGGGGCATCCACAAAGACAACACATAATAATACAAACACAGAGAAAATGCTTTTTTCAAACTTACCCATTGTGGTTTTACCCTAATTTTAAAATCATCAGAAAAATTGATGTTCTGCTCTTGATTTTTGAAATAGATATGCAAAACAAAACGATTTATACGCGCTGTGGCCGAAGAACTTGTCCGAGTTTTGAGAACTGCTATTTGCCGTCCCCAGGGGAGGTCGGCAACAATTAAACGCGGCGGCAGAGGCGGCGACGACGAGAGGCTGCGTGTTATCGCAGAGCCACTCGAGCAAGGCTGGCTTGTTTGACACGAAAAGGGCCGGCCGGCTGTGTTCTTGCTTTATTTCTCTGCGCACCGAGTGTCCCCTGAGTGTCGGCGAGCGACGCCAGAAAGGGAAACGTGAGACGCACACTTTATTTCCTCGGCAAACAAGATAAAATCGCTAATTACAATTATCCGTGGAGCAGAAGTGTCTTTCTTCCTCCTTCTTGTTCTTCTCTGGGGAATTTCTCTTTCTAGAGCTCTGGTCCGCGTCACTCTGCTTCGGCAGCGACACGCTCAAAATCACTGCAAACGGAGTATTTTATGTTTGGTGATCTAAAAATCTTCCAGATCGATTCTGATTTCAACTCGGAAACATTTTACAAATCCATAGAAAGTCATCATAATTTCTGAATAATCAAAGGCTTTGAAATTTTGAGACAGAACAAACTCAAATAAGAAGCCTCAATCCAAACTGACGAGTTTGAACAAAGATAAACTCTCCGCATTTGCACTTGAAAAGCAGTGACGAGAGCAAAGAATCATTTTGTCGATTGACTGATTCAGCAGAGGACGAAAGTGATGATGTGGAGTGAAACAAAGGCCCATACTGTCACGTACTCCCATTTATTTTGGGGGGAAACGCTTTCAAAGCGTAAAATTAATGCACTAACAAAAAATTGAAATGATGCCGGACGATTTCCTCGAAGCTATATAACAAACATCTGTATTGCTCTAATAATTTTTCCTTCCATAATTCAAATTTTCACATAAATTAAAAAAACATTTTCCATGAAATAGGATTTGGGCAGAAGCTGAATCTGGTAGAACAATAAAGACTTTTTGTTAGCTTATTGTAAAATGTCTGGCATTTCAATTCACTCATTAGGCTTCTTCTCATAAATATGCTTTAACGATTTCTTAGTTCTCAAAGACTAAGATTATCCTTTCGTGTTGCGGCATTCTCGCGGAGAAGATTTATTCTCGTACCACAGAATAAAAAAGCTCAAAGTTGGTTCTTCGAGCGTGCAGGAGAAACAACATTTCAGCAGTACCTCTGAGAAACGGCTGTGAGAACTTTGCAGAATGATGAACGGGTTTAATCTCACTCGGCAAAAACGAATAAAGCCAAAAATCAACTCTTGCTCACAGCCCGGATTTATTTAGCCGGGAAATGAAACGGTTTCGAAATTCGATCGAAGAGAGCCATGCAAACAAAGCAAACCCCAATTCGGCTGAACTTAATCCAGCTCAGTGCAATCTCTTAAAGCGCAGCCGACGATCAAAGCCGCGTGTTTGACGAGCAATCACCAGGTTTGATTGCCGCTTGTTACACAATACGCATGGAGAGTGTCGCGTGCGCGTCGCTAACTCGACGAAACGCGAACCTCTCTCGCTTTGAAAGCGTTTTCCCCCAAAATAAATGGGAGTACGTGACGGTATGGGCCTTTGTTTCACTCCACATCATCACTTTCGTCCTCTGCTGAATCAGTCAATCGACAAAATAATTCTACGCTCTCGTCACTGCTTTTCAAGTGCAAATGCGGAGAGTTTATCTTTGTTCAAACTCATCAGTTTGGATTGGGGCTTCTTATTTGAGTTTTTTCTGTCTCAAAGTAAAATTTCTCGACTATATAAACCTGGGAAATAACGTTAATCTAAGTTGGTAGCGAACGATTTAATCATGCAATCTGACCTAATTCACAAGTTTACGAGGTTTCTTTCCATCTCCTGTTTCGGTTGGTGCGAAATAACGAACGAACAATATCCGCGCCAATCTGCGCTTTCTCGTTAATGCCTCTAAACTCTGCCTTTAACGACGCGCCGCGCTGGCAACAATATTTCGGAGTTGTCGGCCGCAAACGGCGCTCCAGCTACTCATTCCACGCCATAGTGGCTTAATTTGCACACACAACCGCCATTCGAATGATTCCCGGAAATTGAGCTCAAAGCACTCAAAAGGCAGATTTTTGTACCTGTAAACGTGACTCACTTCAAAAATAGCTATTGGGCTGCGCATATTTTTGGGTACAATGTTTAACTACTATTGTTTAATTTAAGCCTATCAAACTGGCTGTCTCTTTAAAATAAAATTGCACAGCATTTTAAACTCATTTTCAAAGAATATAATTTTTAGATGTCCCTTTCTAAATTTTTCAATTGATATTTATTTTCAAGATTTTAGTAAAATTCTTAGGGTTCGATTGTTTTAACAGTTCATGGATAACGAAGTTAGACAAGTATTTCCAGAATCCTGGAACTCCTAAGACACGTAAAAATTGTCTATCAATTTATATTTTTTCATTCAACTCATCAGTTTATCTGAAAAATCAAACGTCTTTGTGTAAATAAGTTTAAACTTTGTCATTTCATAAAAATAATAATCTATTGAAATTATATTACAGGGAAATCTGGATTTCGCTCGAAATACCTTTTAAAATCAATTTTTTTTATTAACTGCAGATAAATGCATCTTGAATCGCCTCCTTTTAAGTTTGGCTCCATTTGTGAGTCCGAGATGAGAATGTCAGTTGGCCAAAGTGGGGCTGCAGGAAAAGAAATGAGAAGCTCTCAGCAGATTCTGGCTGAATCGAGTGAAGCAGCGTAATGAAAAAGCAGCGGCGGGTCGACATGCACTTGCGCCGCCGTGACGTGCCTCGAATGCAACCGCCGGGGAGCACGATTAAGCGCTGCCAAGGAGCTAATGCCTGTGATTTTAATTAAAGGCATCACGAGCAAGCTGGAACGGGGTCGTTGCGATATTTCCTTTTGCTCTGCACCGAGGGTGTGTGTTTGTTTGGCTTGCACTCGATGCCACCGCGCGACATTATGCAGAAATGAAAGCAGCGTGCAGTGCACAATTTATTAATCTGCCCGGCGCCATACGCAAAGCATTAGCATTGCCGCTCGGCCGGCCACTCTCCTCCTCCCATGTTCATTGTTGTCAGCCGCAGCCGCACTGAATTATTCCGATAATTAAAGAAAAGTGTGCCAAAACATTTCTCACTCTCGTCGCACCCGAGCGTATGTCGTGTTATTAAAAACATAAATCTGTCCTAGAAATGAGAATAAGAGGTTCTTTAATGATGGTCGTTAGTTGTTTCCATTGCAGAAATTTAAAACTTATTCTTGATTTTATTTTAGTTTTATTTATACAAATCTAATTTTAATGTTGAAATGGTGATCATCCGACCTTTCGCGTGCGGGGTGCAACTAATTATTCATCGGCATGTTGTCAATGGCGTTGGCAATTGCCGGTCTGCATACGCGGTGGTGAAACGTGTTCCTCCTGCTCTCACTCAGCAGGTTAGTGTTTGTTTTGCTCTCCTACGGCGAGTACTTGCACTCAAAATCACCGGCCGCGCTCACCAGAATCACTATTCCACCCTCTCTTACGCTGCATATTTTGCGGCCGCTTCGTGCGACCACACTCGATTTCTTTGCTGCTGATGTTACCACATTTTTTCTGGGTCTGACAAGTGTTTATACGGAGTTTCATCAATTTTTACAGCAGGTTTCTGTTGGAAAAGTGTGCGATAATTTCAATGCAATTTTGTTTTAACAAATTTTAAGATAATATAACAAGTATTTAAAACATTTCAAATGAATTATGATTAAAAAATATAAATCTATGAAACTTACGTGATCATTATAATTATGGTATTTTTTATTAAAATTATTGTAGTACACCTTCTATGTTTACTGTGACTCCGTATAAGTGACTGTCTCAGCAGCTTAATGCAACAATATTGTTGATTCATTATTTGCATTGCAAAGCACAAGTCTGTTATTAAATTTGAATAGCGACGAGAAATATAGTCTCGTTACGCGGGTGGCCGGGATTGGAAGCGTGCTTGTTGTTAGGCAGCTCGCACCTGCAGCAAATTAGAGCCAACCTGCCGATCGCGTAATTACTCGCTAGCGATTAACTGGACTGAGAAGCTGTGACAGAGGCTCCTGAAGCGCACACACCTTCGAGGAACAACGCGTAATTAATTTTGAGTGCATCAGAACGTGCAAAACCACAATTAATTGCCTCTAGACACCTGCTTCTGTTCATTAAGAACGGTTCAGGGATGAAGACATAATATTATTGTTCTCTCTTAGTTGGAATCAAATCAAAGATATCAATTATTTAGCGAAATACATTGTTGGTATTTGCATATGGATAAAAAATCAATACTTTGATAGAATCAATTTGGTAAAATTCGTGGTGAGTTTTAATACGGAGTTTTTAATAGCTATACAAATGAAGATAGTGAAACGAATCAATTCAGAAGCATAATTTTTGCTCAAAATCTTTGTGAACGATACAAATGTAAAAAGATCAAGCATTCATTTTTAGAATCATATCTCAATCTTACAAACTCAAGGAGTGAGAGAAAAAGAAGTAAAATAGGCCATGCATCACGTGTCTCGATTTCCTCACCGGCGGCGGCAGCGATGGAAGCGATAAATTTGCACGAGCAGACACAAGAGCGCGCGCATTTGTCTGAAAAAGTCGCTTTTTGTCGAGCCGGATATCGAGTCGGCAAGCCTTTTTCCGGTCGAGTGCTTTCGGGCCCTCCTGTACGCCCTCTGGCTCATCTCTGCATCTCTGGCAGCCAGAATCGATCATCAAGTACGCAGTCACGAACATGCTAATCAAGTTTCACTCGCGCCCGAAAAAATACGCCACTGCAGCTTTCGTTTGTCTTTCCCATTGCGGCCGACTCCTCTCAAAATCAGCCGCTGCACGTGACTGATTTTTCAATCTGGTCCTGCTTTCGATCCAAATTCACATTTTGCTGTGAAAATGGAGTCTAAAGAGTTTTGCTTTATAGCAAATAGGAGAAGGCCTAAATATAACTTCATCTACTAATATTTAAATTTTTTAAAAATGTTAAACTAACATTTCATTGGAGAAAATTTAAACAGTATATAAATTTGGTGCCTATAAATTTTACCAGAGTATTCATTTTAATATTACTGTGAAGATGATTTTAAAATAATATTTATGAACATCTAATTTAATTTTATATATTTTCCTCATTTTTCATCTCTTGCGTAAGTTATAGGCAGGATTGGGAAGGGTGTAGGTGGGGGCAGAAAGCGATTTGTTGCCGAGGCTGCTGATGGTTTCAATATCGGCGTGACTGGGGCCGACTGCTGGAGCATAAATAGCGCGCGCCTCTTGTCGCTGCTCACTCAATATCGAGACGACGCGCTCGGCCCATAAAAGACAATCGAGTTTTCTGCAACCTGCGCTCGATCGGCGGAATAGAAGCAGTCGGCGTCGGCACACACACACACACACACACACACACAAAGCTCATAATAAAGCCGGCTGGGCAACAGATTGCACGCTTTGCCGCCACTCGCCTGTGAAATTCAAAATGCTGACCTGAAGCCGAGCCAACGTGCACTGTATCAAAATCCAAATCGCCTGGATAAACAACGTGTGTTCTTTGTTGAGGAGTGACAAGGCAAGTTCTGTTACCTCGCCAGGCTAAACTCAAAGTGCCCGGAAAACATGGAGACAGGCAGGAAATCAGCACTGGCCATCCATCTCCATCGGCGTCGAAATTAAATTAATCCCAAGCAAGTGCTGAAATCAATCTCCGTCCACGCCAAGCTCATTTGTTTGTTTATGAAACGCGTGTCGCAGGCAAAAGTCGTCGGCAATTGAGTCTCGACCAGATTGATTGATAGTGTTCCTTTGACGAAATAAGCCGTCAAACGCGCTGCATTCACACTCAAGGCCGCTCTGGAAGCAAATCTATTAAGGCAGTGTGCGCGTTTATTCGCCGTGATTAATACCTGTTTAATGCCAATGCCTCCGTCTGCCTAGCCTCCCTTAGGCTTGAAAGTGCGCTGTATCGGCACGCAGACAGCCCGGGGATTGTAATCCCCTGGTGATGAGGCCAGATTACCCAGCATTTTCCCGACATGAGTGAAGTGACGATCGGTTTGATCATCGAACAACTCAATCATTAACTTGCATTTAATCGAAACGGGCTTTTCAGTGTGTTTTACCGTATTTGAAAATTATGCTGCTTGAAAAAAAAATAACAAGGATCTAGAGAATTTTCTTAAGGGGGAAAAAGTAAGCAGTACATTTTTGTGATTTTACGTTATTTAATTTTTTTTAAATCTACTAAGTTTAAGTTCTCATAGGGTAGTGGATTGAGAGGGTCGACGTTTTCTTTCTGTGCTTCTAATCGTCCAAACTTGACTGTATTTATTTGTTAGAATAAAAAACCAAACAACCTTACTTTAAATCGATATAGACCTTGTTAATCTGCAAAAGCGTTTAAAATCAGCCAAAACCTGTATAAAATTCGGTCAAAAATCCGTGAATTAGAAATTTTCGAAAAAAAGTTATATGAGATATTTAGCTCTAAATATTCTAGTTTGTTTTCCAGTCTGAAAAGGTTTTTATGAAAATGAATTTTTTTCGCACATTTATACATTGTCTCGTTTAAAAAAGCAGTAGTTTGTTTCATAAATAACATAATTCAAAGCATTGTTCACAATTCTATTGGGAAATCAGCTCATAAATAAAACCAAATTGAATGTAGCACTGTACGCGTCTCGATGTACGTATGAAGAAGTGTCTGAAAATCTAATTTTATTTTCGTTTGTAGGCAGGAAGTATAAATACTGGCCCAGACACAAAAGGCAATCTTGCGTAAAGAGAAGAGCAAGAAGAGCTTCTAAATTTCAGTTACTCGCATTTGGCTCAATGATCCGGAACAGATCGCTCTCTTTTCCGGCCTCTGACGAATGCTATACAAGAGGAGTAATTTTAAACATGGCCGCGTAAAAATTTAGTGCACGCTCGCACTCTCACAGATCCTTGCGAACTTTGGGCAATATGTGGCGAACGCGGTTTGAATTTCAAATTAGCGGCAACCATGCTCGTGCAAGGCGATTCATCTTTCTCAGCTGCTGAACACGCAACTCACCTCGTAAAATATCAGATGAAATGATCATAAACGAGGCAAAGGCGTGCTAATCAAACACACTTTTTGTATATTGCTAGAAGGCCGTGACCAATTAGCACTCTCTCCTGTGGCTTGGAATTTAATCTGCAAAAAAATTCCATCCCTCTGCCTGGAGGCAATTTGCACTTTATCTCACTCTTTCATTTTCCGCCCGCTTGCTGGATTGTTGAATAAATCAATCGCTTGCGCTGGATGATTCTTCTCTCTCTCTCTCTCTCTCTCTCTCTCTCTCTCTCTCTCTCTCTCTCTCTCTCTCTCTCTCTCTCGCTGTTGGCCATTCGCTTTCGCCCGAATAAATTTTGCGTGAATTAAAATGCCTGTCGAGCCGCCTCTTGCCGAGGCTAATCTGCGTGTCTGCACGGTGGCAAAAATTCGGCAAAGAGGCTTTGGAGGAGCGGGCGATACGAGGCTCACCGCATTTTAATCCTTGAATTCGGTTCACGCGCGAGTCAAGATAGTGCCAGCCTGTAATTACGCGCATTTCTCTCTTTCTCGACAATTTTTTCCTGCTGCCACGAGAGGAGAGGACGCCGCCGCCGAGTGATAAGCGTCTGCACCGCGGGCGACGAATTTATCAGCATTTCCCTACCCTGTCCCTGAACCCAGCAGAAATGCCAGCTATGAAAAACGGGGTTACCAAGAGCTGCTTCGTTTTCTGAATGACTCTGTCCATGGCTTATGATCTCCTTTTAATAAAAGGAAAAAAAATTAAAGGTCGATGAAGAGTTTCAATTCGACGCGAAATTTGTAATTTAAAAATTTGACTTTGTGTTTGTGTTCTTGCGCCAGCTGCTTTGATCTTTCCAGGGATCATTAAAAATTGAGACATTCGACAAAATGGATGAAACGTTACCAGCACCAATTCGGGTTGGAGTGGATATAATGGAGTGGAAACGGGTTCAGGCAGCCATTTCAATTATACCAGAGCGACACACTCGGGCGGTTTAAATTGGTGCATGTTTGCGCTTCAGTTTTGATTGCTGATTGGCCTGATTGCAGGTGTGCAGACACACACACAACACGCGATGATTTTTGCCCGAGTGCATTACCCTATGCTCAAAATTGTAAACAGCGACGGTGCTTTTAATCAAATAACCGTCCTCGGAGGGCGTCCTCTAGGGATTGGTCCGTTTGGGCGCGTAATCCGGCGCAATTAAAGCTGCGCTGCAATAATTAGACAACACAAAGCCATTAATTTGAGTCACCCCGCATGCAATGCAGCTGTTTGCTGCGCGCGACTGCTGAGGTTTGGAAACATCCGCATAAGTCGACACTCGTAATTGCCGTAATGAGGATTACTCGAGCAATTTATCGCGGCGCGCGCGGCTGCGAAACAAGCTGATAATCGCGTCGGCTCTCATGCTCTGCTGCGGGCGAAAAAGCAGCCCGCTACGAAAATTAGACGGCCAAGCTTGCTCTTAATAGGGCCCATTAATCTGGTTAGCTCGAGTTGATCGAGATTTTAAACCAGCAGCAATCTAAGCCGATAGAAATTGTACTGCTATTGTTTTTTATGTCTTGTAAATTCGTAGGGAAATTCGGCAAATAGCTAAAGAAGCCCAGCACATTCGTTTCTTCCCTTGGACGAAAAAGCCCGCGCGCCATTATCAGACCCTTCGTATAGTGTTTGGGAGAAATACATGGTATGCAGCGTGGCAGGCAGCTCGTCGAAGCAGGTTGCCTATGTTTGCCTCCCAATTACAATTTAACTCGCATGCGGCTGTTGCTTCCACGGGCCGTGAAAAATTATTCAATCAAAATCTACATTTAATTTTACACATGAAAGTATTAAAAGCTGAACAAGCACCAGCCGATAATTCACCGGAATTGGCAGGACTTTTGTAGTTTAAAATAAATCCAGAATTAATCTCTGTCTTTGTTATAAATTTCGTCGAAATGGCTTTACCTCGATCTTGAGACTTTTGAGTGGCACACGAACACAGATATTATTTTCTTGTGTCTTTACCAGATCAAATGCAAAGTGTATACTATAGCCGTAACGGCGGCCCGATCAAAATGGCGATACTATTAATGGAATCGTAAATTATGGTGTTAATAATTCACTCTTTCCAATTATAAATTGATCAATAGGAATTTGATTGAAAAGCAATTTAACTTAATAAAAGTATGAGCGTTAATTTTTTGTAATGAGACGAAATTTCTCTTTTACGCGAAATTTGTAAGTTCATAAAAGGTTTTTTGGCTTTTGCGTTTGATGAATAATTTAAGTAACAATCATCACTTAAAAAGGGGAGCAAAACGGTTCCAAAAGAGAGGAAAGGAAAAACTCATTGCTGTAATGAGTATGTAATGACATGAACCCCGGAGCTGACATCATTCATAATCTCGACGGATGATTGTGCTCTAAAAAATGAGTCAAACATTTTACCAAAAAAAATTCTGGCACTGTCAGGGCATTTGTGTCTAAATGGCTGGCGTTTTCGCCAACGATGTGCGTGGGCCACTGCCCTGGTGCTGCTATCAAACAGTGCCGCGCGCGAGCAGAGAGCGGCTGGGCCCTGGGCGGTGCGTCGGTGGCTGTTTAGTGTCCATATATACTCGTTATCTGGCGCGTGTCAGTTGGCTACCTGCGCCGGCCGGCCGCCGACAGCTGCGGGCCCCGCCACCGCCGTTTGTCACCGCGGCCGCCGCTTTGTTGACGCTCATTGTTGCGCCGCCACAGGCCAAATGAAAAATTATTTGCCACCAAAGCAGCGAGAGAACTTCAATTTGCTGCTTCTCGCTCGTTTTGTTTCCTCGGCATCATCGAAACGCACGTACTGGCGCGGAAATCAGCTTTTTCTGCTCTGACGCGATGAATGGTGCCGCAAATTGTACTGATCAGGTCATTACTCGAGGACGTTTCGTGCAATCCGCTTTTCACCCCGACGATGTTATAATGAAAGCCTTAATTTTTTAGCAAGATTCGTCATATTTCATTTTACGACCTCCAGAGTTCTCAAGGAATTTTCGATTTTAGGCCTTACTGCTAAAATCATTTAATAGAAGACTACTGAGATTGATAGATATGAATTATGATTTTAACTACCACAATAATTTAAACGACACTTGACAGTGTTAAGGTAATTACAGAAATAGTATAAAAATCTACTAAAATCATACTTACCAAGAAATAGGGCTACTGCAATGATTTGCAAAGACAGTTTTATTGTCCTTTTAAAGTACTCCTTCTGTGAACTTAGTTAATTTTAAAATTGCCATAAAAATATCATTAGGGGGAATCATTAGTATCATTAACAAAGAAGCTCGATAAAAAATTCAACCCAAAAAAAATCTGTAGTCCCCGTGGACCATGTAAAAAAGGTTAAATACAGGAACGAGGAAACACACAGCTCCGGCGCATTGTTATTTTTTACAGAACAGCTTTATAAACGAGAGAGTGTGTTTCTTAAGCACATGCGGTGGGCAAGGCGAGCAGTTAAATTTAACGCGGTTTCTCACTCGGTCGCTCGCTCGCGCACGCCGAGAGTCTATTAACATTCTCTCTGCGCTGGTTCAATCATAATAAAATTTCCATTATCCGCGCCCTTTTTTCTTGTATTCCGCCCGATTATGACCTCTTTCTCTGCGCGTCGGCCGCCCAGCCAGCTCTCGGAATGTGCTGCTTTTTATTTTTCCCCATCAGCCTGCGGCTCGAGTCACGTAGGAATCGCATTAGCGGCTTGCTCGGCGCGTTATTAGACTGCAATTTTTTCTCCTGCACTCGGTGAAACGTGCATAGAGCGAACTCCATTTCCTGCCGGCGGGACTGCGCCGGAAATCCGCGAGCTACGCAATCTGCAAGTCTTGTTCACTGATTCACTTGCAGAATCGTGATTGGCCTGCTGCCCGGAAACTGCAATTTGTTTTCCGAGAGGCGTGGTGAGAGTCATAATATTCATAAATATCTTAGAAAATAACAACTGCAGTTTATTCACAGCGTTCCTTTTATTATTTTTCCTTCTGCACTCCTTGCCGCGAGGCAGTGTGTTTCTTTTGTAAAATACGAACAGGGAATAGATAGGATTTTCCATAGACGTCTATTGGAAAATTTTTCTTTGTGAAACGCTCGAAGAGAAATTTCCACAAAAATAGGGAAAGTTTATTTTGACACCGATATTGTATTTTTGCAAGGTTCAAGCCTATCAGATGGATGAAATTTTAAATATTTATGATTTTTTCGATGATATGGCAGTTGAAAAAACGCGTGGGAGATGTTTCCTGTTTGGAAATGAAACCTGTTTTTCCCTGATCGAACAGGATAGTAAATCGAGCTTTCATCATTTCAAGAGCACCCTCGGGGCTTCGGTGATGATTAAACTGATCGTCTGTCCGGTGGCTTAATCATTTTTCAGTGCAAATAAACGTGGAAGAAATGATCGGACGTTTTATTTGAATATATAAACTCGATAAGGCGAGCAAAGGGTGATAGCGGCGGCGCTGGACCATTCCTCGGCGCGCTTGCCAAAGAGATATGACACCCATAAAACGCGCGACGCCACTAAAACTCGCTCGCTCTCCCCTGCTGTGGCCGCGCTATATGAGACTTATTTTATGACATATTGCTTTGTATTACGGCGAAACTGTACAGACGTGGTGGCTGGCAAAGGGCGAAAAAAACTAAAACATCCTCGCAGAAACCGTCACAAGCATTTCAATTCCGAATCACCTCAGCAAAGAAGCTGACGAGAAGAATTTTTTAATTCAAAAATCAGTTTAAAATGGTTCTTAAATTTCTTAAAACTATTCATTTGTTTTCGCAAGTTTGAAATTGAAAAAAGTGAGTAGTAATCTCATGACGAGATTTCCTGTTCCTGAACTATAATATATTTTCTCGTCTCAGATTCAGCTTTAAAAGAAATAAAATAATACACAATTTTGGAAATAACTAAAATGACTCCTAATTCGTCTTTTTAAATAATATTTTACTGTGATATTAAGAATATCAGTTATTCGTATGTTACATTTGTTCCTAAAAGTTTGTTCAATAATTCAGGACATCTCGTTTTAGCAACCTCACTTAAAAGTGTTTGAAGTTGCAAGAAAGGCAAAAAGTTTTAAATACACTAGTCAGTCGATGGACGCGAATTGTAATGGAAGAATTAGGTGAGCAGTCAGGGTGAGCATTAAAACAAGCAAGGAGCTCCATTATCCGCGAATAATGAGCTGTGTAAAAGCATTAGTGTGTACACAAAGTTGATGAATAAATTACACGCAGCGTTGGCTGCCGGCTGGGCAAGGAGAGCGGCTTTTTGCTTTTCTCTTTAGCTCACTCGCTCGCTTGCTCGTCCGGATTCCTCTTCTTTTTATCTGCGAAGGCGAAAAGATGATGCCCAAAAAATGCTAAAAGCAGCAGCAAAGAGAGTTTCTGCGCTCGGCGGCGGCAAAACGGCCAAGTTATGTATTCGTGGCTGGGCGAACTTCTCCGAAACTTTTGCTCGGCGGCCGGGAAATCGGACGAATTTTAATTGGCACCCGGCCAAATTCGTAGATCGAGAGCAAAAACACGAATCCATCATCTGCCCTTTGCCGAGCCGCCGCGATCGAAAGCATCCTCTTTCTGACCGCGAGAGACGTGCGTGCAAATTGTATTTGGCCGGGCGAAAGCTCCCTGTTGATAATTGAGTTAGACTCTGCCGCACCTTTGCTGCCTTTTCTTTCGCCTCTCATTTCGGCCATACGGACAAACGCCCGCTTTAGACGGACCGACGCAACAAGGCGCCTTTGCGGATGGATTTCAGCTCAACTTTGTTGAGCTCAAAAGCCTTTTGACACTTCCTTATTTTGACTCTTCAGCAAAGCTTGATTAAAGAAATTCGTCTGTGTCTCTAATCAATTCTTCATCTTTCAAACAAATAAATAACTCTGTAACTTTTCTCTCCCAATATTAACCACCGGGGTCCGGAATCACGCGACGAGCAGATATGGCGTCTCGTATAGAACGGCGGGGAAGTTACAAACGTAAAATTTAATTGGCTTGAAAAATTTATCATGAAAATTCCTTCAGCACAATTAATGTTTTTGTTGTTATTTCTTTACTAACAGCGGAAATGAAATTATTAGGTCGGCTTCTGATTGTCCGCTGGACTGTCTCCTGATGGGCCTCCATTATTTCGACGCCATTTTGACTTCTGACCGGCAAACACCAACTCACAGATCGCAATCCGGACCCCGGTGATATTAACGAAATTCTTTCAAGCACAAACAAAATTATTTTTGGAAACTTGGAGCTGTACAGTTATTTCTGCTTGATACGAGCGTCATCAGCTAGTTCCCATTTTAATTTCCGCCGTTGACGTATATGTTTCTCGCCTCTGTTAATTACCTTCGTCGTGAAAGAGGCCAGAAAGCGAAATTTGCATTTGAAGGCGACCGCAGCATAAGCACACCTGCCCCGTCTCGTGTCACCTACACACAAACGAGCTGAGAGCAGCAACGTGTGTGTGTGTGTCGACGCCTTGTTTCCAGCCATTATTTATAGCAACGCCTGCCGCCGGCTCGCTCGCTCTCTCTCTCGCCCACGCTGTCACGTGAATAATGCTGTCGGCCGCCGGCCGACAAGTCGATCCCGCATTTTCCCCGCTGTATAAATAGAATAGGCACTGCTGGGCACGAATAAATTGAAACTGGATCAAGCTACTTAAGGCCTGCTTTGCTCAGGAAGATGGCACCTCACTGTTTTGTTTGTGTGGGGACAAATAAATCGTGTTTATTTTTAAAGTCACAATAGGAAATATGTTAATTTCATTTTTTTTTAATTTGGTCAAGCTTAATGAGGAACAGAATGACCTTAGCCCCATTTATATGTATTTGAATTCTTACTTTTAAAATAATTTTAATGAATGCATTTAAAATATGAGGTTTTAACTTAAAATTTCAGGTCTTGACAAGTAACATATATTTAAATGAAATCCAAACAATGATTTCGAGCTAGTAATTTAAATAAAATTTAAAAATTATACAACATTTCATCAAGAGGCCCGAACATAATCCACGTCAAAACACTTCTACTGCAGTTTACAGTCCAAATTTTTGCGTTTTTGCTCCTCTCCAGTTGCTTATCACTTAGAAAATATTTCACTTATGAAGAACAGCAAAATGAAATCAGCTGGATCATTTTAGCAAAAGCGGTGTTGGCACCAGATTCTTGGAATTTGGGCGAGCAGCGTGCAAGGTGACGCCAACCTTTGACTGCGTGTGACGCAATGCGTGTGTCCCGAATTTCCATGGCATCCGTTGTTCTCTCCGGCTGCCTTTGACATGGAACAGGTGCAGAGGAATGTAGGCCACGATTTCCATCCGAGCGTGGAGGAAAGAAGCGACGATAAAAATTGACGATGTCGGCGGCGGCAAAAGAGCGCACCGCATTAGATTTAACGTGTGTGCGGCGGGCGAATTATAACGCTTGTTGTTGCCGCACTCGTCGGGAAGGGGCTGCGAATTTTTTGCTCATTAGCGCTCCTAACGAGACTTTGCGTGCGAGACCGATTTTTCTTGCGGCGGCACCCAGGGCGAATTTTAACACCCCTACACTTTCGGAGACACTCTCAATAGACACACGTAACCATTCTTGGTGCCATTATATCTCACTTTGACCCCCAAAGCACCAGATTTGCTGAGGTTCTGATTTTTACTCTTTTTCACCACCCACAATTAGTTTAAGAGCCTTTTAGGTCATAAATACGCAATTTAGCGTCAACCATCTTTGTATCAAACAAGAGAGACCACTTAACTGGGTTTTTAACACAGCTCTTAATTTGATTAATTTCAGTTGTGTGTATGGTTTCTCAAATATATGGTTTCTTCGGCATACATTAATTTCATTCAAACTTTCTCCTAGTAGCGATTTTGGCGAAAGTTTGAACCAAGTAGGAGGCAAGAAGGAGAATTTATTTTACTGCTCTTGAGCGGGAAAGGTTAATGTTTTTACAGGGGATCGCGCCTGTTTAGCCGTGTAACGAGGCGACATCAAGATCGTTACCTCAGTTGGTCTCGTTACAGCACAGGGCGAAAAGGCAAAAAAGCAGTCTGACCAAGTACTTTCTTCCTTTCTCTATTTCAAAAGAGAGTGGAGAAATATGCCCTCGGTGGTGACCGACGAACCGAATGAATGCGAATGGCTCGCTTTTTGTGCATTTATACAAGAGAGAACTCGCTGCTGATGACAAATTGATGATGCAATCGCTCATCCAACGCTTCCTCCCGAGCGATTTTTCATTAGGCCCAGCAAGAACGAACTTGGTGAGAAGTCGGTCAGCAGCAAAAATCAATAGCTAGAGAGTATTTTACTGAAAAATAATCTGCTAAGTGGATTGAAAAATAGACCTCAAAGTTCAAACTATATAGGAATTTAAAACAGGTGTTGTAGACAGCAAAAGTTAAAATCACGCATGCAGTCTGGTCATTTTTTTTTAACTTGAAACAGGCGCAGAGCAAAATCGCGATTCAAAAGTAAATGACTTAAAAAAATAGAAGCTTTTATATTTTGTCCAACCTATGAGCAATAAAAATTAGTCTCATCGTTTCGTAAATTACACGTTCCGAAGTTTTCATCTGTAAATGAGTTGTCAGAGCGCGTTTAATGCTACAATTCAGATGCAAATGCACAAAGAGAGATATTTATCACTGCTTGAGCGTGGC
Organism: Cloeon dipterum; assembly: GCF_949628265.1. NCBI lineage: Eukaryota > Metazoa > Arthropoda > Insecta > Ephemeroptera > Baetidae > Cloeon > Cloeon dipterum. Next base: position 9,027,138 of record NC_088790.1, on the reverse strand, counting down.
ACCATTATCGTTTTATGATAATAAAGCGAGCAGTCATAAAATTAAAATACCCGCAGCCAGATAACGGGCACAGGGAGCAAAAATACATTATGTAAGAGGGCCGTTTGCCAAAAAAAAGAGAGAAAAGCAGCACACCTCACCCGGGGGAGCTGGCGAAGCAAAGTGCATTATCTCAATCACTTTCTCGGTGGCCAGCACTCATTCGCTCTTCTCTTTTCGCCACGAGAGCACAGAAAGAAAGAATCAATATGATCCATATATGTAGCGTGCGGCCGCGGACCAACGGACGGACACAGAGCAAATATTAGCTCGGGCCAATTGGCGCAGGAAAACAAGCGACTTCTTGTTTTTATTGTCGGCCGGCGTGTCCCCGCGGTCGAATATAATTTGATGGAGCAAGAAAATGGCCTTTCCGTGTCGTAAAAATCGACAAAATGGATTCAGGCGCCTCAGACCTTTTCGCATTTTGCAAGGAATAGCAGGGAGATGAATGATCTGCCGTCACGCCTGAATTTCCCTCCTATTTAACCACGGGAAATAATGGCTTTATTTTTTTCTCTCGCTCTACAATCATTCTCTCCTCCGGATTTTTGAGCCAAATATGACGTCTCCCCAGCGTTAACGTGGATGAGTTTGAAATTGTCCAAAACTTATCCAAATCCTAATAAAAACCTTGATGATACGTTCATCGTGCGTTTCAAATTTTATTTTGGTATCGGAACCATCTTGCTCGGGGCTAAAAGATTTAAAAAGAATGAGTTAAAGCTGAAAATATGGATTTCTATCGATGAACAAACTCGCAAATATAACACTCTAAATATAGAATGAGAATGACGAACTTATATAGTTAAAATGATGAAAAACTGAACTATATCAGAGATTTTCCCCTATTTAATTCAATTAGTATCTCATGAAATTTTTATGCATTATAAATCCTTTGTTTAAAAGGAATATCATCAATGAATTTAAAGTTTACAGTTATTATCTTAATAAGCTGGACTTGCAACGTTTTCGTACAACAAAATAATATTATATTCACCATAAAAAAGAGATGAGCCTATAGAGCATCAAATATGCTGGGCATTTATTTAAAATTTGAGCAAGAAGATTGAAACATCGTTTTTGTGCTTCGTGCTACACGACAAGACTGCCAATTTGGACCTTCAGCTCTGCATTGCTTCGGTTTGCAGAAATCGGGTAACGGCAAGAAAAATGGCGAAGAAAAGCCTATTTTCCGCTGCTTTCAGTGCTTGCGCGTTTATATATGGGGCAGGAAAAGGCGACGGATTCGCGGTCGTTTTTTCAGCTGCATCTCCGGCGAGCAGAGAGATTTCTCAGTCAGCTCGAGGTGACTCGACAAAACGAGCGGGAAAGAGAGATGCGGGCCGCAGATGGAATCAGCATGTCGGCTTTTGGAGGCGGCATTCGTCATCGCGCGGGCGGCCGCACTTCCGCCCCATCATTCTCGGCCGGCGCTATCCACTTTAATGCGTCGCTTTGTCTCCCACGCTGGCCGGCTTTTTCCTTCCTTCCCCAACCCACCGGCCGGGTTTCGCCCTGATTGGATTTGCTCCACTCTGTTTATTTGATACAAAATATGGAGCAGCCCTTTCTCTGCGCCCCCGGCCAAAAGGCACCGCGTTGCCAGCCCCAAGCGACTGCAAGAACCTCTGAAACATACTCTATTCTTTTTGACAAGAATCTTTATCAGCAAACAAAAGCACAAAGGTACGTTGTTTTCAGAATCCGATTCTTCCGAGTTTTAAGGCCTCAGCTATAAGGAAGATAAAGATACAGAGAGGGATAAAAGCAGTGGCTCTGGAACCAACAAAATCCAATATATACTGTATGGCAGAGGTCTTTGCTAAGGTTGCTGACGTCATCATTATCACCGTAGTGCAGTGATTCACTTCTTCATAGTGAAAGTTGCACAATCAGAGTTTCTGGCTTCAGCCTTCAGCACGAGAAGGTTGAAAGATGCCTGTGTCAAAACTTAAGTATTTTTCAGATATAACAGAAATTGAATCCAATGTCCTTGAAAGATATTTTTGTAGAAATACGGAGAAATGGTAGCGTGACACGGCTTGTTGTCCTCCATCGAAATAGGTTATGGAGCAGCATTATATTTGAAATCAGAACTCATCTGCAGAAATTCAATAGCATTTTGTAAGCCTATATCCTAAAGAAATATCCGATTTCTAACTACTTTTCAAGGAAAGAAGCCGCTGACGGTGAAAATAAGGAAACTACCTCGTTTTGGTTAAACCTTTATAAAACGTGTGAAGCCAACGAGACGCGTTTAATTTCCAGATAGAAGACTCGAATTTCGCGTGCGGTTGACAACAAGAAAGCGTCTATAATACGCGAGTGTGTTTTGTGCCGGGTGGCAGAGCGCGGGTGTGTTTTTGCGCGTGAGAATAACATGATTACACGTTTGGGCTTTTGACGAAGAGAGGAAAGTATTGAGAGGCGGATCGCAGGCTTGTGACTGTATAATGGCTTTTCATTGTATTGAAAAAATATAACAGCGGCACATACTTTTGTGTAGCTCTGCAAATACAACAAAGCGCTCTCTCTGCGTAGTTTGAGAAAGTCAAAAACTCGGTCAGACCCTCGGAAAGCTAATATTGAGTCTAATTGGGCCGCGCACACGCCTGAAGCGAGCCCAACTAAGTGAGATAGTTTAGCCAAAATTTCCGGCTGGCTTCGCATTTCGCATGAATTTCACGCACGAATTTACTGGGAAGAGACCTCGTACGTGTGTCAAGACGGCAGGCACACGTTCCACCGCCGCGCACAATAAATTAATCCGTCGGTCGGCGGCGGCGAGAGGGAAGCAACCTGGCGAAAGGACCCAACCGACGAGTACACGCAGCCGTCAAAACTTGACCGAAGGCGAGTAGGATTAACTCTCCTCTCGACACACATACACGACGAAAATCTCTGTCATCCAACGGACCCGCAATAAAATACGTGTGTGTACTGCTCGCTTTTTACACTTGCCTTGAATTTTCGTCCGCGTTTCGAGCGCAACACTCACAAAAGGACTAAATTGAGACGCATAACGAGTGTAATTGGAATTGCATTTGCATGCGTGCCGAGAGAGCAACGAGCTTAAAAGCTTTCGCCGAGTTGAGCCTGTGCATTCGTCAACGCCAATTAAGGCGAGGCTTTGGGCGAATAGGACACGTTATAGCTCAGAGAAGAGTCTTTGTACCAGTTAAGCAGATCCAGCGAGAATCTCTAATTGGCGCGGATCTACCGGATTTCCAGCTCGAATGGCTCATTTTGCCTGCTCGTCGGGCGTGAACCAAGGAATTTCTGCCTCCGAACGACGGCCGGAATTCATCAAGGCTCCGTTTTTTCCGGCAATCTGGCCATTGTCTTGGGCAGAGAGTGCTAAATCACGCCGCTGTTGTTGTTGTTGCTTGCACAAAGCACATTGTTGCATCAAAGCGTCAACGCGCCGAGAGGAGAAAGGATAAGAAATTAATAACTGACAGCGGGGGCGTGCGTAATTAAGTGCGCGCGCGGCTCATTGTCAGTCTCGCGCTTGCTTCGGCGCCTTTTGATTAATCGCAGCCGCAAAGGCCGCGCGCGCGATTCATTAACCGACGCGTAATCTCGAGAAAACTGTGTGTTGCCAGTTCAAAAGTTCCGCTCGCAATCTATTTCACGCGAACATGAACCTTGTTACGCGAAAATGTTTAACAAAATGCACCAGTTTCTCAATGAGGTGAACCATCAAGGAATTAGCTAAACGGTTAAAGGTTGTGTACAAAAAGCAAATCTGTACATTACTTTGGGTTGAAAATTTAGGACGGTCGAGTTAATTGCACCTGATTAAATTTAAAATATCAAATGAGTCCTAATGAAGCCACGTTGAATGCCAACAACAAAAACCTTTTGAGAAGCCTGAAACTGTCGTATATCGCATGTAAAAACAATTTGGTCTTTAGAAATTAATTTGATATTAAGATGTACTTCTAAAAATATTTTCTTTTATAATAAGTAACACGGTTGCTTCATGATTTAAAACAAAGTTTAATAGAATATAACAAAATGTTTCAAGTTAAAAATAAAATTGAAAATTATCGTATTGCATTTTTTATTTTGAGAAAAAAAACTGTGGTCATTGTCGGTCGCTTACTGGACCAGCCGCCTTTATTTGAAATTATTCGAAAGCATACTCTGGCGTATTTGGGAGCTGTGTGTCGTGTATAATGTGTAATATATGGAAATGGATAAATCCGCGTTGGTAAACACTCGTGGTGTGGTGAAAGCTATTAATCAGCCCCGAATGGAAGGTGATGATGCGGCGTTGCAATCGAACCGGGACAACTTTTGCGCTGACAAATCACCCAGATATGAATTATTGATGTCCATTATACAGGCTTCCTTCCCGTTTTTTTTATCTATCCGCCGTTTCTTTCGAGCCGCCCCAACTATTTCCCCCGAGGCTGCAGTTTCAACGCGAAATTTACAGCATAATAGAGGGAAACTGTGTCGCCGCAGACTTCGTGCGCAATATTTTACCCCGTGTACTGTGGAATAAAAAATGGCTCGGATTTTCACTTTTGAATTATGGTTGCCCACACCGCACGAAAAATACAGAATTCATTCATCTGGTTTTTAATCATAAATTTTGGCGCTTCTATTTTTTCAGCATTTTTAATAACCCGAAATTAGTCGGTTGCTGCCTATCAAACATGCTTTCCATCTGATTTTCTGCCTCTGTTGATAATATTTCTGCGCATAAAGTGATATCGCGTCATTAATAATCAGCGTTTCGATTGCAATGATGAATGAGACTACGGCCATGTGTCACTGTCAATGATAAAAATACCCTTGTTTACTCGCGGCGACGGCGGGAATACACAAAAGTTTTTTTTGCAGAACGCACTGCTCTCTCTCTCGTAAATATCAGCATACAAGCCTCCTTTTCAGATGGAAATCTCGTAATAATGGGGGATAAAAAAGTTTTTATATCGTTGACGCCGTCGTATACCGCGCGCGACGAACATCTTATCACGCACGCATCGATTTCCAATATGCCCAATTCAGTCTGAGACTGGCAAGAGAAACCCTAGAAATGTACCAAGGTTTGAGCACTTCCACGCTCATCTCTCTAACACTTCTCCAAACTGATCAGAAAATGATTTTCTGTGGCCTCTCTTCAAGCGAGTTGATCCTTTCATACTATAAAGCGTATTAAAGTATAAAACCTTTCAATATTTTCATATTCATATCCAGAGAGCTCTCGGAATAACTCATGCCTCTATTTTAATAAAAGTTAAAATTTTTCATATCTAAATATAAATACACGTTTCATTGATCTTTTGAGTTCCTGCAGCAGCAAATAATTGGAGGGGAATTGTTGTGCGCTCTTTGCTAGAGGCATAGAGAGTCATCGCATGCAAGTTGCTCACATACAGAGAGTGCAATCAGCGCCTTAAGTGCTTCTTAGGAGCGAGCGATATAATCAAATTGCAGCGCGAATTGTCCTCTTTCTTATTTCCCTCTCACTTCTACATCATGGTTGTCTCGGAGTCGGCGCTGAAATTAAGCCTGCTAATAAGCAGATAGACGATAAGACGCGCTCGCTCGCGCGTTCGTTAAAGCTGATGCGAGCCAGCCCGCAGCCGTTAATGCAGCGCCGGCCTAATCAACTTTTCCAGCCGCTCTCGTTCACTCTCCGCCGTTGTTGAGAAACTCGATTATGCAAATCAACGCTCGCGGCAATTAAAAACGCTCTCACCTCTCGCCCGCGGTCCACCAAATTTTTGTTGAGCTCTAACAAAATTATTTTTGTTTTACCCGCGGAAAACTAGCCATTATGCAGAGTGAATTACAGATATATCTAGTTTTATTTTTCACTTTTTCAAAGCAATAAAAATTAACTTCTTTTCATTTTCATACTGAAACAGTACATCAAAATTTAAGAACAATGTTAAAAAGGGACAAGCAAGAACCACATAAATTCGTGTGAAATTTTTTTCCAGACATTTTCACAAGTTAATTAAAACACAAAATCAAATATATAGCAATATTTTAGGGCATGTCGCAGTCCTTCGGAATTGATAAAAATTGGAATCCAACAATTGTAATCATCTCTTTTAACGATTTTTGAGAAATTATTTGATGACATTTTGAAAAATCCAGGGATTCCAACGAAATAGAGCGATCCAACAGCCGGCGAAATGGGATTGGTGACCAAATCGACCCTGTATACGAAGATATTTTGCTGCGAGAGCTTCTGGGCTTGGTAGAGGCCCATTTGACGGAGCTTAATTGTGCCAAACGTGCGCCGGCAGCCGGCCAGCGGCATTGCACGCAATTAAAAATCTCATTTCTGCCGCAAAGACCCCTTTTAGCCGAGGTCGCAGGCCGGCTTTGCCGCTCCGAGAGTGGCACACGAGTCTGGCGTTCAAATTTATGCTCACAGCCCCCGCGCCTCCCCAGGGGCGAATTACCAGTCCTGTCCTTCCTCGCCACTTACCGCCTCCGATCAACGGCCAGCCACAGATTTCATGAAGAAAAATGATGCAACAAATTAGACCTTGCTCGCTCCAAATCGCAATCAGGGAGATAAATAGAGGTGGATCTAATTTAGAGTTTATTGCTACTGCTGCATAAAAGACAGCATAGGACAGATTCATAAATCCAGCGAGAAGGAACTAAAAAAATATTCGAAGGCACGTGAACATTTCAAGAAGAATTGAGTTGGAAAGAAATTCCCACTATGAAATTTAAAGTTAGACTGCGTTGAACATCGATCGCATCTCTTTTGCTATATCCAACAGCTCTCCAAAGAAAGTTGAATTCTATTTTCTACTACGTGGGAAAGAAGAACCACGGAGTAATTTCCACGGACGGCGAGATGGAGAGAGGAAAGCTGGTCCATTGCAAAGTTGGAAGCATTATTATTACGCAGCTTTTATTGTTTCCCCGTTCAACACGTCGTAACTTTGCCAAATAAAAACAGAAGAGTTCTGCTCTTTCCCGCCCTGCTTCTTCTCTCGTTTTGCCCGAAAAGGAATTAGAGCGCGCGCGGCCGGCATTAAAAGTTCGTAAATCTGATATATGATCTGGGCGCAGCACCTGCTTGCGTGCGTGGCGCCAAACTTGGCCTTTCAAGTATGTATACGCCCCGTGCTAAGGTTGCCACGTAGTCTGCTGATATTCAAAGTCCCCCAAAACAATATATTTGTATCTTGAAATACTCGCCAGGTGAAATTATTTTTTTTTAATTTAAGATCATAGAAGCACCTCTATATTTATTTTATGAAAATTGTTTGCGAGGAAATGAAACAATAATTCTTGTATTCTTGGGAAAACGGTTTCTATTTGAGCTGGCAACCTTTAAGACCGTATTTGTTGGTGCCGACTGCTGGCGATACATCGCATGCGCGCGCCCCTCGTCGTTGAATCATTCACCGCAGATGAAAAATTTGAGCACCTGTGTCTGTTTATTTACGATGTCGAGTGTGTTCGTTGCCACTGCAAGCGTGTTCTGTTTCCGAATTTGCATTTAATTGCTTTGAGCCCTGAACACACGACATTTGCATCGTTTTGTCGGCGAACAGCGCGCTTTCTGAAATAGGAAACCTTTTACTCGTTGCTCCGGAAAATATTGGAGCGCGTTTGCCGCTAGCAATGTTTAGTTTTCCCACTGCCTGCGCGTCTCAAATTTTCCCAGTGAAAGGTGGAAAAATCACTGAATGGAATGTTTTTTGCAAACTAATCAAAGAAAATATTTTACGTTCCCCAGGACAAGGAAAGGAATATTTCAGGATTGTAGCTGAACGCATTACTTCTATTTATGTCACTGGAAGTGAATAACACAAAGACGGGGATGAGGGATGCAACCCTTTGAGAAGCAGCATTCGTTTCATTCCGCTTTGTCAACGCGAATCTTTAGAAAAGCGCTGGGCGACGCAATAAAAGCAGCAGGCTGCAAAAGGTGAGTCGATCGCTCACTCAGCGCGTATCAGCAGCAGCAGAGGAGCATTTCACAGACTCCAGCAGCTCTATGTTTATGACTCAAGGGAAATCAAAGCTTTGCACACAGACAAAGCATAGCCTCTTTCTCAAGCACTTGCTTTCCGCAGATGATGGATCAAGTGGCCGGCTGTTCATTCCGCCCCGCAAAACATATTTGTTGCTCAATATATATCCATTAAATCTCTCAAAATACATAGCTGTGTGTGAAATTCGCACTTGCAGAGGGTTAAACACGGCAAAAACATAGAGGTAGCACTCTTTTTTTCTGGTCGTAGTGTCACCTCTGCTCATCTAAATTCTAAGCTAGTTTTGAAATAACCAGCTCTGACGCATGCGCAGTTCTCGCATATAGGTTTATATTTTTGGTGCTAAAAAAGTTCTATGTAATTGTACTACAAACGTCGCGCAGCACTTTTTGGTCGGAAAATATATCCACTTTACCTAATTCGACCCTCAAGAATCGATTGGTGTTCTCAGAAACTTCATCAAAGGCAGTCTTTAAGCTTTGGAACAAGTTTCATCATGGATGAGAATTCTCACAAGCTAGAAACTTCGAAGTGAAAACTTTAATATTTGTCTCTTACGGTCTCTAATTAGAGAAACTGTTGAAAAGCGTTTCATTTCATGTTTTTTTTTTGTTGATAAACGAGGAAAACCGATTCGAGTCAGTAGACAATTAAAAAATGCAAATAAGAGCGTCTTTGGCGTGCTGATCAGCGCGCGTCATTAAAAGCGGCCAGCGGCGCAGCATCATCTGCTTTCAGCCAGTGAAGCGAGCGAGCGAAAAATTCACGCTCGGCGGGTAATGACGCCGCTTTGAAAACGCCGGACGGAAAAAACGCGCGCCACAAGCAAAACACGCGCGCGCTGAATCTGCAGAAGTCCTTTTGTCGCAGGCCTTTTTCAATTTTTTGCTCCGCCGGACTCGAGCACATCCACACGTATATCTCACGGACCGACAACAATGCTGAAATATATCGTTGCCGCTAATTGCTTTCCAGCTCGGATTTATGGCCTGCATAAACGGGTTGGCCGAGCAAAGTTATTGCAGTTTTGCATATTGCCCTATTTATTTTCTGCTCTGCAAGCATCCCAGAGTTTCCAGACTTTGAATGTGCATGAATCCAGTTCTGAGTCAAACAAAGTTTTGGTCTATTATCTTAGTTTGCAATTTTTAGATCTTATATTCTAGCCATGATTTCAAATAATAATATAAAAATCGGGGTCAACAAACACCGAGTTTCTTTTTACTTTGCATATGTACAAAAAATTTAATTCATTTTTGAGAAATATTCTTATTTTTTCCAACTTTTATATTCAATTTTTTTCTTGCTTGATATTCTGCACATGTGTTGAGGAAACCTGACTTTTAATTTATGTTCGGTGATCGCCATCATGTTCCAACCATCAAATGAGCGAAAAATTTTGAGCATTATTTCGAATTGAATATTTCTTGGAACTATTATTCTGTTAAAACTTTTAATGAATCAACGTTTTTCTTCTGGCCAAGGTTTACAGAAAGAAAAAAATCGTCATTTATTTATTTTCCTGTCATGATCCTATTTTTTTATTTATTCCAAGTATTTTGCTAATTCCTCTTACTTTTGAAAATGGAAAAATGCCGTCATACACTGCTTTTAACAGTGCTTTAAATGCAATCTGTATGTAACTCGCAACATTTTTATTCGTTTTGTTAAAATTTCCAAAATTTCGACTGGCGAAAATTTGAGCGTGACAAAAGATGAGCAGAGCGCGAAATGAAAACGCACAAACAATACAAATTTCACGCAGTCGAGTACGCTAGCTGTCGTGATATTTTTATTTTATATTCGCGTCTGCTGCTCGCTCGGAGGAAAAGCTAGGAGGCCGAGACTGGCTTTGCACAAACACAATCGGTGGGACAACGTCGTCAAAATTGCTCTCTGCATTCACCATCAGCCGTGTGGAAATAATTAACAGCTGCCACAGAGGCAATTTGGCAAATGGCACTTCATTTTTCTAATGCATGTACGCCACGCTTGCCATTTGTTGCTTTTGCCATTTGTAATTCTGAGCATTACTAATGCTAGTTTCGGTGAGTAAATAAATTTGCACAAAAAGTACCAATATTTTTGTAAAATTCATATCAGCACGTTTTAACACTTCGGGAAAACATGTTATGGGTTTCATCATGAAGTTAAGCACCTCGCAAAAGCATCCTGAAGCGATTTGGCCGTTGGAAAACCACAGGAGCAGTGGAGCGTCAAAGCAGAGTCAAACGTGCGAAAAAGAAGCCCATTGTCGTCCGATGTGCGGTTTGCATGCGTGTTTAGACGAGCGAGAGTGCAAAAAGGTCAGCTACCAGACCGCAATGGCGGCGGTTTTCTCCTCCATCACCGGAGCTAGCTTGCTGGGTGTGTGCGTGTGTGTCCATTTCTACACAAATAACACGCCTCGGCCGGGCCTGTGATTGTGCAAATCTCTCTCTCGCTCGCAAGCAGTGTCCGTCTGGCTTCGCAAAATCCGCGCACAAAACACTCACTTTTTGGCCGGCTGCCTAATGTTGACGTTGCCCGCCACTTTGCTTCCGCGAGACGCAAACACTTTCTTCCCTCGACGAGAACCGCGCGACATTTGCCATGACATGGCTGAGAAGCAACGACGCCTAAAAATTAAAAAAATATATCTTGTTATAACGGGATTTTTATTTAATTTCGTACGATTTCTTACTGAAACCTATGCTAATGAGAATTAATTAAAGTACCATTTGTTTATGTTTACTGCAAAACCAGCAAATAATCGGCACTAAAAATTGTTTGAGAAAAAAACGCAGACCTCCTGGGAGAAAATTACAGATTTTAGTGCATAATGAAGAAGAAGTTAGGGCCAATAATAATGCTCTCGGCGCATTGTCTAACTTATCTGGGTGGAGAGAGGACCGAGAGACTTATTATAGCGAGTCTCTTTCCGCCGGAGAAATATGCACCGTTCAGAATTTTGGCACACGCACAAAGAAAGTGATAAAATCTGCGAGACGCAACGCAGAAAACACAATTTCCTCTTGCCGTCGCTATGCCGCTGCTCCTGTGTGCTGTGTGATGAAAGCCTTTATCTCGAAATACCTTTTACACGAAATTGCCTGTCATAAGCAGCGGACTTATAGAAAAGATATATACGCGCGGCGAGGGTTCGTGAGAAAGAAAAAAATTCCAGGAGAAAAAACGGCTGGCTGGCACCGGGCCGAGTGAGGGCGTAAATTTGTGTCCGAATCAAAATTCCTGCCTGGCTGATCACTCGTCGGAGCACGAGACACTGAGCTGTGATGTGTGTGTGTATGATGCTGTTGCTTCGGCAGCTGCGGCAAAACACACGGTGCGCCAGGCGAAACGTCAACCGCTCTTGACTGAACCTCCCTTAGACACGGCCTGAGCCGCTAAAATGAAAACCCGGATTTAAGCACGGCTAACCTTTTCTCGAATTTTATTCGTTCTCTACTGTGTGTACTGCACGGACATAGAATCACAATCTTTCGAATTTTATACCCATAAAATTAGAGTCTGGTTTTTTCGATGAAATCATTTATAGTTCCACTTTAGTTTCAAAACTATTTTTTTAATGTAAAATAGGAGCTATATTATCTGTTAATCAGCTAACACGCCAGCCCATTGGCTCGCATTGTTAAGTCATTCTTAGGAGTTTCAAAGCAATGGAATATTTTTAGCTTTTCCGGGATCTACTGGCTGCCCAATGTCAGAGATGGCAAAAGGTGGTTAATTTAGAGACTCGAAATGCTCAAATATCTCAACGGGCTGGGAGGCGCACTGGCGCCGATTTGCCACTTGCTGGTTTTCGCACCTTTCTAGAGGCTTTAGGGACACGACTTTCAGCAAGAGGAAAATTAAACAACGATGAAATCCAGTCATTAAGAAAATATCATGATTTAATAACTTTTGGCTTCGAATTTCGATTCTAAAATTATTTTTATATGTAATATGCCACAGGATTACTCAATCCACGTTATCAAATAATTCCCCTTGTGACCTTACTTAAATTGTAAAAAAGCGAGTGAATTCATTTAAATCATCGCCAACTAAAACGTAATTTTTTACGAGTTGCGTGAGCCCGCAAGTGAGAGGGCCTCGCTTTTATCATTTGAGCACAGTTCTCAGTGGCACGTGAGCACGCATTTCTCGATTGGAAAAGCATCAGCTCAAGTGTGTATATTGTACAGAGAAGTCACTCATCATGGTTCACGCATGCAAATGAACTGAAGAATAAGATGGGAAAAAGTAGTATGCAAAGTGCAGCACTTGCCGCTAACGAGTAGGGAAACTTTCTCAATTGCTCTAATTGCCAAGTTTAATCAAAAGATCTGAACCGTCAACACTGCGCTTCTCCTTCTTTTGCATCGTCGGAAAATAACTGTTTTCAATTTTCCTAATGGCCTACTCTGCGGATTGAAGCCACTTTAAATTTCATAAAGCTCATTTCTTTCCAAACATTCTTGGATTTTTCACATAATTGAAATAGGATAATGTAGGATAAAACGTTTCAGAGAGTTGGAATAGAATCATTATCGTTTCGCAATGTTTACTTGACTCTTGCAATTGGAGCAGCCTGCACAGCTCACGCGATAGATAAATGACGGTAAAAAAAGTTAGCGCACGCGGCAGCGCGCTCCGCACCTATTATAATTGTGTGAGATGGTAGGTTATGCAACCTGTGCGCTTCGCTTGCTCGCCGCGTTGCATACGGTCCAATTCCCCATAGTGTCTCTCCTCACAGGACACAAACTAATGAACTTCGTCGTTATAATTAATGAAAAAATTTAGCTCCGACACACTTTCCACAAAAAGCGTGCAAAATCTTTTTAAACTTGATACGTTATAAACTTGGAAAGTTATTTAAGAGAATGGAGTAGTAAAAATCTTTCTGCGTGTAGCATATATAAAATCTAATCATGAGAGTTGAGCAATATTTTTGCTCTGTGTTATTTCTTTTCCATCTTTTAGTTTCGGGTTGTCAGGAATTATTGCGATTAGTACGACGAAGGGCAGGAAACGATAGAATAGGAATGACGCATAAAAAATGGGCATAGATTCATCATTGGGCCAGGAAAGAGGGGGAAGGGGAGTACGCTGGGAAGCGGGCGTTGCGCCTGAAGCAGCAAATAAAAGGCGTTTTTCTTTTTTAGAGATATTTTATGTTTTAATGTCCACAAATTTGAACAAGAGACCAAAAATTTGGAAAATCCGTCATTAAATGCAACATTACCTTCGAGAATCGTAACATTTGAAAATAGTTCAAACTAATGGAATTCAGCATCTGTCTGAATAATATATTAAAAATCTTCTTCTGAATTCAAACATATGCGACCCTATCATTTGACACAACAAAAGAGTCTTCTTGTGCTGCGTGAAAAACTGAAACTTGCGGTGCAGAGCCGAATTCGTCCCGCGAAGAAAGCGGAAAGCGGGCTGTTGGACAAAATCAAGTGGTAGTAAAAACATGTCGAAAGGTGTGCCTCTCGTCTGACAGGCAGGCAGTGGTCTCGTGAATAAAACATGGCGCAGGAGACGAGGCCCGAGCGAGCATCATTTATCTGATTCGAACACACACAATAGAGCCAGCGGCGAGCTGCAGAAAGACTGCTGCTCGTGCACGTCTGAATACCAAATCATCTTGTCTTGCTCGGCAGCAGCAGATGAAACATCCCGCTTTGACGAATGTTTATTTCCCCGTCCGCTGTTTGTGCGCCGCCGGCCGCAACGGAGCATCCCTAACCTGCCCAAAATGGAAGGGCTTTTGCTATCGCAAACTCTCGCTCCTTTTCTCGTCTTTGTTTTCGCACTGTGAATCCGTCTGTTGCCGCCGGTTGTAATCGCTCTTCTTGATCGCTTTCCGTTTCGAAATTTTGCTTTTATGTTACACTATAAAGAACCGGAAAACCATTTTAGTGATACAATTCGAGAGTGTTACACAAATAAGAAAAAGGCTTACATCTGAATTCAAGAAATGTCCTATCTTGAGCTAGGAAGGACGAAAATAAATAATGTTCTGTTGCTGGAAAGTAGTTTAAATTGGAAAAACAATGAAATCTCACTTGCCGAGTTCATGCATAAATCTTCCAAGGTCTTATTGTGGCACAATATGCTCACACATGATCTGAAAGATTTGTTTAGACATTATACTTCAGGAGTCGGCCTATGCATAACTAGTCATCACTAAAAGCCATTTCTAGCGAGAAAAATGGTCTTTGATAATATGGTTCGATTCAATCGCGATTGGCAATAATAAAAATAAAAAAAATTATATTGGATTGGCGTTTCCTGATCGTTGAAGCGTAAATGCGGCAAACCATTATCGCGCATATTTATGATTTTTTTTTATTTTAATACGGCAGATAGCATCCAAATCAAGTCTCGATCGGTACATTTACGATATAAATGATGAAATTTTTGCTGCAAATTTTCATTTCATAAACGGTGTTGCTTGAATTTCTCGCTATTTTTTATTTTCATTCATTTCGGCTTGCCGTGCTATAGCATCAGTGATCTGGAAAATTGACTTGTATCTACGAGATATTATAGATTTTTACCACATTTATTATCTTTCCGATCCCGGACGTTTTTAAAATACAAATTTAAACCTATGATGTCCCCTTTCTCCGAACTCTAATAAAAATAGATGTCCAATCATGTCCTCAATTTATGTGCCACAAATGCTGGCTAGGAAACATCTGTTGGCATCTTTCGATAATACTCGATACATTTCGCGTTTTTCTTTCCGGCTGCATTTGTTTCTCTCATCAAGATTTATATGCGTCTGTGAGATTGGAACTAAGGAGCCGATCCGAGGCTCAATCTCTGGCGCAACAAGCTCGGCGTATTTCGCAACCGGAGCGGATATTCATCATAAAAGTGGCATTAGGAATGTTTATGGCGATAGGAAAAGTTTTTACGGCCAGCTGCGGAGAGAGATATCTTGTTTACGCTCCTTGTTTCCGGAATAAATATTTCGCGCCTCACCTGCAGCAGCCGCGGGACTGCTTGGTTTAGTTGATTGTGACTCGGTGCATTGCAAAATAGTGCGGCGGAAGGAAAAGGAAGAAAGGAAAAAGCGCGAGTGACTTTCGCCTGCTCTCCGAGGAGGAAACAAAGATGTTTGCTTTGAGCGAGAGTTATTTGCTCTCGGGTTTATGATAAAGCAAAGCCGGTGCGAAAGGCTGTAAATCTCTGCCTGGCCTATATTTGCATTGGCACTGCACGCCGCGCGTAATAATGTGTGTGTTGTTTGCGAGACGCGCGGGCTGCTGGCGCGGAAATCGCGTCGGAAGCCATTACTGCTCTATAAAGTCCGCTTTTTTGCTCACACTCAGAGGGAGAGAACGCATATTGCGAAATTGAGACGCGAGACACAGACAGTACACACTCGAATCTGTACTCTTCTTTGCGTCGCTGACTCAATGGATATTAAAAAAACATTCTTATTCCATCCGTTTTATGCGGAAAAGTTTTGTTGTTCCAGCCTGAGCTCGCAATGCAATCCCAGACGGTAATTCTAAAAATTGAAGACTGAGTTTAAGTGCACAGAACAAACAAAGACAGAATGTGCAGTGTTCATTGCGCTGCAACGATGACTGTTAGATTGATTTTTATAAAAAGTTGAGTAAATGGTAAAAATTGAATCGTTTGTAACAGTTTATGCAAACCAATTGTTCGATGTTCTACATAGAAATAATAAAACAATGAGAGAGGAGTGTTTCGTCGATAAAAACGCCTGCCTCTCAACTGTAGTTGGCCATAGCAAAAACTCTGAATGCCTTATATATCTGATTAATAGCCAAGAACGTACAAAATGCATGAGTTTGAACATTCTGAATACAATGAACTTTTTTTAATAATGTCTATCTCTGCCGATTTGTATACGTTGACCTGGAATTCATTGATCTAAACAGACAATTTCATTGAATCAGATAATTGAGAACTTCTAAAGTAATTATAAAAATTATATTCAAGTTAGAGCTTCCGAAAATCGGTTTTTTACATAGCATCGTTCAATCCTGGACAAAATTAAATGGTATTCATCTCAGCGATCCTCAAACAGTGTACGGGAAATTTTCATGCTTGAGAGGCTTCCATTTTCTAGGAAAACAAACTAAAGTGTTTAAAGTGAACCCGAAAGTTTTGGCAGCGAGACTCAATTAGAGCTACAGGTTCAGCCGCGAATCGCGTTTTGGCGGACAACGAGCGCGCACGGTAGAGCGAGGGTAAAGTTTCTCGACTTGCGTGCACACACTTGACTCGCGCAATTCACGCGAGCTGGCTTCGAGAGGCTGAGAATGGCGAACTTGAGAGAGCAGGCAAGTGGAAGTTTTGCAACGCGTCCAGCCCTTAATTTCGCGTTTTGCGGTGAAAATGGCCACAAAGTTGAGCCATATTAATTAACTTGATAAAATTAGCATCTTTCACAACTCTCGCAACGAAACCAAAAGAATTATGCTCTTTGACAGTAATTTTTAATAATAGGAATGCAAAACCAAAAAAGGTGCTAGACTGGAAATATTCCAATTGAGAGTTTTCCCACCAAGCAACTTGATTAAAACTGTCCTGGCGGCGTTGCGGAAGGATTTGCGGGGTTATTCAATTTTTTCGGTGCTCATGTTGAGACTGTTTGCGTGCGGAGAGGATGAAAGATGTGACGTCACTCGGGGGATTTGTATCGATGCATGCGGCGAGAGGACGACAAACAAAAACGGTGATAACAAAAAGCGCTAGTTTGGCAGGAACAAAGCCGAAAATGGGGCTGTCCGCGTTTTTGCACGCACACAAAATTGATGGGGGATTGGCGACCGCGGTCGAGTTAAATGATGTTTTGAATAGAAATGCAGATTTAACGCGACAAGATTTTTTCACCCTCACACCATAGCACCTTTTTAAAACTTGATGATTCGATAATCATCACAAAAACCTATTTATGTATTGTTTAAAAATATACCAAAACTGATATAACACATAAAAATCTGTCTATTTAATTTTATTAATATTTACTCGAGTCAAAGAAAGACAGACTCCACCCTCACAAATAATCTTTTATTCCTTAACAAGTTCGGCGTCCAAGCTGGCGCCCTATTTCTTAAAGAGTGCCAGTGACAAAATCTTTTGTCAAAGGCTTACCTCATCGGCCTGAATAGCTGTAGATCGGGAGGGCGTTGGAAAGCCATTCATTAGCCCGTTTGGCGTCGAAAGAATAAATTCCTGAGTGTCGAATGGAGACGAGTAATACCCTCTCGTCGGCAGCTTGTTTCGCTTTGCCGTGCCGCCGATATTTATCAATCGCGTCCAAAGCCACCAGAGAAAGACAGAAAGAAAGAAATATTTTCGTGTGCGGGCTGCGAGATATATTTTTCAGCACTAGGCGCATACTCGTAAAAAGCTTTAAGAAGCCGCAGCTTTTAGTTTTACTGCCACCATCGAGTTTTTATACAACATTTTTAGAGTACCGTTAATTTCAAACGGGCCTTTTACGTGCGCGCATTTCCCTCACTCTTTTAAATATTTTAATGAGCTTTTGATTGTCCCTGCTGGAGGCGTGTCACGAAATTCAGTCTCGTTTTTATTTTCAACATTATATTTGTAGCGATACAGCAGCGTGGTCCTGCTTTTTGTTGGGAGCCAACAATTGTCGACGGTTTGAATTATTGTAATTTTGCCAGCATTTTAAAATAAGAATTCAGTTTTCGCCCGTCAGCCACTCGGTGCTGACGTGGGACGTTAATTATTGCAGAACCCGATTCAAAGGGGTGAGTCCAACCGTCATTTAAGCAAAAGAGTTTGTCACTTATTATTGTAAAACTTTTTCAGTTCTGGTACTTGATTAGTGTTCGATCGGATTTCATTTGTTAACCATTTCATCAAAAAAGTCGTCATTAGAATTTCATCGGTCTTCATCATTTCAACCCTTCTATCCCCCAAATATTTATATAAACGGATCTTAACTAAAATGTAAAACGAAACAAATCAATGACAATTAAAATTGATTGGATTGAAATTAAAGCTGTCCTAAAGACTAGTGGACAAAAAATCTCATTTTGTGTAGGATTTTCAAATCATTATGTTTTCATATATTTAAAATATATTCACATGTTTAAACTAAGAGGTGATTATTTATTTTTATAAAGAAAATGAATTAATTAACGATAATAACGAGCTGATTTTTCTGGAGGCATGAAAGCAGGTCGATTAAAAAAAACATTTTGTTTATCAGCTCGAGAGAATTTGAAATTGTAGCGTAGCTAACGGAACGCGCTTTTTGCTCGTTTCGGTCTAGGCAGAGACATTAATGAATATTCAAACGCCAGTGGCGGTAGAATGAAACACGCCATAACTATACATTCATTATTGCACGGGGCACAAAACTTAATTACTCTCTCGATCTCCGTCGTTGTAATGCGGACGAACGCAATGCAAATTGGAGGCCTGACTCGAAATTTTCATTCGTCTGGCGAGCAGCAACAATGCAATCAATTCCATTACCATATTTGAATTCGATTGGAAATTATAGGTTGGATTGTAACAGCTTATTCTTTATTGCACGCTGCGGACACGAGAAAGGAAGGAAGATGTTCGAATGGGCATCACCTGTGCGCTGCGAGAATCGATCAGTGCCCTGGCTCGAATGCAATATAAGTGTCCTTGTGCACAGACAGCTTGCTCCGCTCGTAAAGTCCATTCTTTTTTATTTAAAAAATCGGCTGTGAAACTTGATTTGAAGTCAGCTCGTGTATACGCGCAGCGGACTTTTTAAAGGTAAAAAACAACTTTTAAAAAAAAAATCACAGCTCAAACCTTTTACAACTCCCCATTGAAAATATTTTCGCAAATGAACACCACATTTTCCTCATTGTCTGTACCGCATAGGCTTGGCAAACGGGAAATATGCTCTCGTTCGAGAGCAAAGGCCAAATTATCGGCACGGACCGTTCGAGTGCAATAAAACGGTTAATTTGGCCGGGCCAGCGGGCGCTAAGGACGTTTTTGCTCAGTATTTATGAGTAGGATACAGACGTTTTTGCCTCCGGTGCAGACAGCTCTACTCCTAATTAATGACCGCACACGTGATAAAAATGAATTGATTCCGATAACGGCCGACCGACCGCACAGAGCTCGATCGGACGCAGCCCCTGCTCACTCATATGGCGCGTAAATGAGCCAGCTAAGAAGTTCAGCATCCACTGGCAGGTGGCAGGTCGATAGCTTTTTCAGCCAATCAGATGGCGTCTTGAAGTTTGTTGCCTGTTACGCCCACGTGCAGAGGGAGGCGAAGAGGGGCGTGTGTCAGAGTTTTTCGTGGGCGTAACACGCAACAAACTCCAACTCGCCATCTGATTGGCTGAAAAAGCTATCGACCTGCCACCTGCCAGTGGATGCTGAACTTCTTAGCTGGCTCATTTACGCGCCATATGAGTGAGCAGGGGCTGATCGGACGCATTCCTCGCCTTGCCGTTTTACTCTCAATGTCTTTTGTTTCTATTTGAAATTATTGGAATAATTAGCAGAAAATTTTGATGTTTTGTGTTTTTTGAACCATTAATTAGTTATTACGCTTTTCACATTGAAATGAATACTCACACCATAAACGCAAATCATGAACTTTGATGACCTTTGTTTGAAACAATATTATTAACATCTAAATACATATTTATTATCAAAGTTTTGATTTACCTGAACGAAATTATTTATGTCTATTATTATTTCTCAAAATATTTGTAAAAGTATATAGTCTGGATAACAAAATTAGTAGACATTTGTGTCTTCAATCAAAATTGTTGAGTAAATTGTAGCAAATCTAGTAATGAAATCAGTTTCATTTTATTTTTATGTTTATATATAACGGCAGGTATAATTTTGTAATGCTAGTATAAAATACTCTTGAAATCGCAAATTTTGGGTGTCATGAACTGGGTGAGGAGGAAAACGGACGCGTTGTTTGGGCGGTGGCGGTGGTGCGGTGGTGACCTGGGCTCAACGGCGGCGGCGCCACGCGCACCCTCCGCCACCCTCGACCAGCGTCGGCCGCGCCTCGCTCAGTCAGTCGCAACGCCAGCCTCGTGCCGCTCACAGCAGCCCTGAAACTCAAGTGCGAGTGAGAGCTAGTGCAGCCCAAACGCAACGCGCAGACATCTGGATTCTCGACGCAGCACCTGAGGTACGAATTCTTTGTTGTCCGTCGAGGGCCATCAGACCGAATTGTTATCGCCCGCCCGCGGCTCCCACTCTAAGTGGCCGCTGAGAACGATAAGTCTCAATTGCTGATGCTTCAAGGAGATAAAAAAAGGAGGCAACTCGAGCGCCGCAGCAGGTGCTCCGGCCCGATTCCACGTCTTTCTCCAACTTTCTTTGATGTATTTCTCAACCTCACTTGTATCGGTATCGCTGTGTTTTCTTTTAATCACGATCTAATTAAGATTAGGTATGCTGGCTCAAAAAAGGCTCACATAAAAGTTCAATTTGTAAGCGGATGATTTATTTCTAATTTTAACTGTTGCTAGTTTTAAGAGCTTAGGCCATTGTATAAAAAACTGTTTCTCGCCTTAGCTACTATGATGAATGATTGAAATTTTAAAATAAATATTATTTACCCTTTTTAAATTAAAAAAAGCTTCAACGATAAATAGTGAAAACATATAACGAGAGTTGATGGATTTGAAGATAAATTATTTAGAACGAGAAACACACACCGGAAAAGATTCTTCTAAATCAATTTTATAGGCTTAATTTTTTTTATCAATCTTCAGGAATGGAAAAAGCATCATAGATCCTCGGAATCATTAACTAGTTTCACTTCATTTGTAATGTTTTTTGACGAAATCAGTCATTTACATCGCACACAACAAACAAAAACAACGATTCTCAATTTCAGCGAAATGCAAATCACGAATCTGCGTCCGTATCTCAGACATCGGGCTTTCTTTCTTTTTCCTCTTCTTCCCGGACAGGAAATTCAAGCTGATGTTGAACAAGGTCCGAAAAGCGAGTGTGTGTGCGGTTGAGTCGCAAGAGTTTTGTAGTAATTGGAAAGGAGCGTGTTTTCGTTGCATGTTTGTTCCAGCGTAATTATATCACACGCTCCGCAGCTTTTCTCGTGAAGAACATAAAACGAGGCAAAAATTGTGAATCCGTCGTCCGTCTCAAGAAAGACAAATAGCAGCAGCGAGAGAGAGAGAAGGTCGTCGTAAATATTTGAGCGCGGCGGCAGCGGGCGAATTTCGTTGTTTTCTTTTTTTCGTTCCTCCGCCAACGCGAATGCCTTTTCGAGCTGAAAGAATTTTTAATATCTCTCCTCGCACGAGCTGCTTTTCTTCGATGACTTCATTTTCGCCGCTCGACAATAAAAAACCCATTGAAATTACCAATTGTCCAAATTGTACTACTTTTAGAACAGCCAAATTTTGATAGCTCAATTTGTCTGCGTCTGAGAAAATGTATTGAGTATAAAGTGCATGATATTATTTCTCATTTATAATTTATAACAATTATTAATAATTAATTTTTAGTAAAGTACATGTCGTTGATGGTAACTCTTTAGGAATCCTTCATGTAAATACAAAAATTCGATATATCCTCTTTGAAAGTCGTCTTTTTATTTATGTCTTCTACTTTCGGCTGTGAACTTCAATTTCATTGAATAATTAAAACATATTCAGTTCATAGAGTGAAATTTACACAAAATCCAACATTAAATTTACGATAGGAAAAATATAAATTCTACAAATTGAGTAATTAAATAAATAATTGCACAAATAATATCGAAAGAAGTTTAATTTGTATTGTTGCAATTTTTGTAAAATATGCTGTGTTAATTAATTCTGTTTGTATTATGAAATAGAGCTGCCAAAAAAGTAGTAGGCATGAATAAAAAGATGACTTTCAACGAGGACATAATATCCAATTTTTTCTTTTTCCCAAGTAATTCTTAACCTAGTTGTTACTGCTTGCATTGTGACAAATACAGCTCTGGAACAATAATGCAGAAAGCTCATTGTATGATATGTGATATGTTATGACATGACGATCGTAGGATGTGTCTTGTGTGTCGTGATTCACAGAAACCGCCCTCAGCTCTCCGTAATGCGTCTTGTTACATGCCTGTGTTTGCGTTTGCTTCGCAATAACACACATTGCATCTCTGTGCTTGATGCAGCTCATCTTGTTGGGATATAGAAACAAGTCTCAATTTTGTCCAATTTGCGGTAATTTTCAGTGCTCAAAGACATCGACAGAAGCATCCGTCCATTTGCAATTTCATAGTATACTATTCAGGAACAGATTTTCATTTAAACAGCCATAATCGATTGAATGAAACCATAGAAAATAATAAATTAATCTATATATTTTTGTTTTTGTGAAGCCCATATTGGTTTACAGCCCATCAAAGGAAATATTTTACCATCTAGAATGCTCAATAGCAGCAGTATTGAGCCAAAAAAGCAAGCAGGGTGGCGGCTTCCATTCATTACGCAGTATAATTTTCCGGGCATATTTCACAGGTCAAGGATGTTATCCTGACAAAACCTCCCCCGCACTATGAAATTATTCGTGTGTAATCCTTGTGGAGCGGCGTGCGATCGAGAGGTCACGATTTGCATTTGCCGGCACGTCCGGTGTCGGTCGGTTTTATTTCCAGCGCTTCAAAGACGCGCGAAATGTGCGTTTATTCCAGTGCGGTGAATAAATTTCAATTTCATTAACCTCCGTGAGTGTGATTTGCAAGCGCAGGGCTGATGAATTATGCTTTTTCGCCCGCGGACGACACCTACCTTTTGTGTTTGTGGTCAGTGGAGAGAGTTGGACGTCGAGTGTGCGATGCTTTGCAGCCCAGCCCGACACTTGGCCAGACAACACACACTCTGTGACACGCAGACCAACGCTTTGTGTCCTTTTCAAAACAATAACTCGCGGCTGCTGCCTGACACTGACACTAATCCTTGCTCGTACTCTGTGTCGATCATTCCTTCCTTCATTTTTTTTTCAAATAGATAGATAGAATATTTATTTAACGCCAACGGCGTACAACTATTTCCAGCATTTGTATGAGGCTGCTTTGGACAATGACATAGGTTTTGTCGGACAATTAAGAAGATGGTACATACTGATACAAATCTGCATTACAGCATCTACACTTACATTTATCAGTTACTGATAATTTTTTTCAAATAGAAATATTATAAACTTGTAAACACAGCGTTGATCTCTATGTTAAAATTAAAAAAAAAATCACCTGTGACAGGAGTATTTTGTGAGCTTTTGGTAAAAGGAATTGTTCCAATTTTTGTTCAATGCTGGAAAACAGTGTTCAACGCACATGTGTGCTCATGCGTATTCTGCTGTAATGCGTGTCAGCCTGGAATTGTTAATTTGGAACGGAAAACTATTAAAATAATCTGCTTTGCTCGGAACTTCTTGATTGTGAAAATTACTACGCTTGATTGGCCGGAATATGTTTACTTTAATATGAAAACTGGTTAACTAAACGTTCCTAATCCTTTAAAATCCGACCTTGAGCTCAGCAATTGAAATATATAACTTTATTCCTCAGACTTTGGGTTCTGATCGATTGTTCGCCTTGCGAATCCAAGTAGCGCTCAATTGTTGGTAGAAGAGAATTATCCAATCAAGCTAATTGTTCGTATTGATTCGGCAAATTGTAAACAGAAACTCTGATTGGGCGCTGTTGGCAGAGCATCAAGCGAGAGAGCAGTCGTCTGTCGATCGATTTCCTTAAAAGCACTTTGCAACTTGCGATTATCCACATTCATCATTCGACCGTGCTCTCACACTCTGTGCCCGTCGATAGACTCGGCTTCACACGAGACTTCATTCATTTCACCTCTCTTCACATTCAAATGCGTGTAAATATAAGTTATATAAGTTAGAAAGTTGGTGCTGCAATCAATCAAACTCGCAATTCACTCGCGCGGCAGAAAAATAAAAAATAGAAAAATCACAGCACACATTCAGTTTTCAGTTTGCGCATCTCCTTATTAGACTTTTCATGCGGGTGGCAGGATAAAGCGAGTGAAATTCCGAGTCGATAAAACCGACAATCGGCCTCTGTTCGAGACAAGCTTTATTTCGCCTTTTGTGTCTTCGTTCGAGCGAAAACCATTTCTTCAAAATTCCTCCAGCCAAGCGGCAACAGACATAATGTCGACAAGCCTTCAATGAGCATGCAACTTGTTCTTCTCGTCAATAAAGAGCTTAAACTTGAAATGAAGAATATCTCTATGCCTTCAAGAAATTATTTAAGCACTGGAGAAACCGCCACAATTTATAAAATTCGTCGCCCAAGTAAACATACAAACCTCTCATCCCTTCTCGTTTACTTTGTGTGTCGTGTCTTCAAGGTTGAATCTTTCCCAATTTTCACCATCAAATTGAAATTGAGCTTTCAGAAAATTCAATGGCAGTTGTAAGTAACCACAAGAAAATGTATAATTCTATTCAGGGGGTTCCATTATTGCATATTAAACCATTTATACTAATTAATTAATTAAATCAAGCTTCTAAACTCCCTAGACAACTTTGGAGCCGATTTGCTCGGGAATATATGCACAACAGCAAAGACAAATCAGAATGGATTTCAGCCAATTTGTGCATATTAAATTATACGATGGATGAAGAATGGATAGGCCTATATCTCGTCTCTCAATGCTGCAGCGAAAAAGTGGGATGCAACAATTTGTTGAATATTATCGACAGCCAAATGAAAAGCAATTAACGAGAAAGCGCCGAGTTGTTGCGTCGGAGCTCGTTAATTCACCCGTTTGACCCTTATATTCAAGGCAGGCCCGCGCGCTTTTTAGTTATTTAAACCTACACACGGCCAGCCGCGCGCGTTCACAAACACACGCTCACGCAAAACACACAAATTTCGCTCTCGGGTGCAAAACACTGGCGTGTGTTTGTGTGTGCGTTTGCATATTTATAAATGACGGTTTCGCCGCACAATCGATCGGCACTCGTTAATCCTTCATTTCGGTGATATTATTTAAAAGCAATTCACCCGGCCAGCGCATAGCCGCTAATTGGTGGCCGATAGAGTCACGCGCAAATTGGATACTACGCACGAACAAAATAGTCTCGTCGCACTCCATTCTCTTTCACTCTGACGCAGGGGACGAAAATTGCTCTAAACATCACATTTTTACAGAGTGCCATCACCCACCGGGCTCAAGCATAATATGCCAGCCCCCAGGGTCTTGGCACAATATGCTCTGACGAGCAGTGAGTTGTCAAAATTTATTTCCAAGAGACACTTTGCTCCACATTTTCAGAGACGAACCTGTTTGAATAATTTTCATCCGTCGAAAACCAGGAAAACCAAGAGAACAGTGATGTTTATTTTAAAATGGTTTATTACCAATGTTATTACTGTTCGTTGATTACACCCAATCCAATCAAGATAAAAAGATAAAACATGTATGTATTTCAAAAATGCTGAAGCGGAAATCCGACCACTGAAATGGAATGCTCGTACTTTTTTCAATCAGATAGTTGCATCAAAACCAGATCCCAATCGGAAAACACTGCAAATAAACGCCGGGAATTATTTATGAACGGTCACTTGATTTTTTCAACATTTAGATTTTACTCGTTTGAGCCAAAAAATCTGTTTACGGGCCTGGTTCAGACATGATATATAAGCAATCAATTTCTGCTAACAGCCCCAGCGAACTGGAGGATGTAAAAAATATTAATGAATATCTCGTCAATAGATACGCATGCAAAAGGATTAATGACGTCATCGTTAATAATGATTTAATGGAGCAAAGCATTTCAATCAAGTTGATTCTAATTATTTCCAATTTGATACTGGCGTAGGGAAGTGAATGATGTTTCTTGATGATTCCAGCATCATGGGCAAACATCGCATTTTTTTGCAGAAGAAGCAGGAACAAACAAGTCCCTCTCCTCCGTTTACAGGGTTGAAAAAGTGTCACCCGTCAAATTAGGCCGATTTTGATTTGACTGAGAGTCGTAGGCGGGAAGCGAGAGTGAGCGAGCGCATTTATCACACCCCCGGTACCAGGGCTGATGCAGGCACAGGGCGGAAAATTCGGGCAACACACATCAGAAATTATCCGGCCTGCCGCTCGCTTGCTCGTTCGCTCATTAACAATTTATACGCGACGGCTGGCGCTGATAATTATAAGCAAGCGACGCGCGAGTGATTATTATTATTAACGAATGTGTTTGTCGGTGGCGGCGATTTACGGCTGCAATAACTCGCTCTCTCGCCATTGACCTGGTGTTCGAAGGGGGCGTGGCGCCGAATGCTCATTTGCATGGCCCGTGACACGAAATCATCAGAGCTTCGTGTCGCTCGTAAATAATTCGCGTGTTCGCCCTAGCTTTCACGTGTACCGTTGGAGCCGCCGGAATAAACGCCTGCTCACAACCAGAGAAGACGTAAATCGCGTTCAATGCGCGCGAGTAGCAGAAATTTCGCGCAATGCTTCTGCAAGTTCGATTGTGCGTTGCCAGGATTTGATTGGCTTAACTGATATTCGTGGTTTTAGTGCTTTGGAAATTAATTATAATTGTTTTCAAATCAGGTGCTTTATTTATAGCTATTTATCAATTATTAAAACTATTAACAAATGAATTGTTGTTTGTATACAAGGATTTTAAAAAATAAATAAATATTTATATTGCGCAGATATTGTGAAAATAAATATTAGCGTTTAATGGCTCTACTCTGTGCGAAAGTTTACTATATGGGAGGTTGGCTATGAGTTAAATTTTAATACAGGCACGTGGCATTTCATTTTGCCTCATTAAGTTTCACTCTATAGCCACTTATCCCCCTTAAAAGGTTTTTTATTAAAAAAAATACAACATAAAGCGGGAATTTTAATTAAATTTCATTCAAGAGTGCATTTAATACCGAAATAAGTTGTTGGCATTTTTACTTCAAGTCTTTGTTTCAATGCACTTCAAACAACATCACTTTTGATCGTTCCTCTTGGAAAAGCTGTATTTTCTCGTCTCCAGGAATTTCTGCTGTTTTGGAAACCTTGATTTACAATTTATCACCTGCGCAAAAGCCTACAAGTTTCTTCAATAAGTAGGTAATATTGAATGAAGGGCGCATCCTTCTATTTATAAAATACTGCATGTGGGATGCATTCTATTTATAATAGAACCAATAATTATACTCTGAGCGTGAATAGTGGCGCCTGTATAAGGACAGCACGTGAAATTATCTGAACAAATATTTTGCGAGAAGAAATAAATTCACAGTTTTTGCTACGCTCGATTTTTCGGCAGGGCTCCCAGGAGGAATATTGTGAATGCGTGAGGACTCGTTAAAAAGTGGAGCCCAATTTCGCACTGGCGCACGAATAGGTGCAATGAAAGGACGCAAAAAGCATTCAGGGATGGTGGAAATCATTATATTTCACGAGAGAGCCAGCCGATTTTGCCTGCAGCGAGGAGGAAAAAGTTTGCCAGCAGAGATCGGCTTGCAAAACAGCAGGTGAGCTGGTCGGCGCATTTCACGCAGTCCCACGTTTGGCCAGAGGAAAACTCCCGTGTCCTTGCCAAAACAAATAGCTATCTCTCTCTGTTATTATCGAGTGCCTGGCCGACCAGCTTTTAACTTGAAACTCGACACTTTTTGCACCCAAATCGGTTTTAATTAACAAAAAGCCTTGTTTATTTTCACTCTGACGCCGAAAAAGGATGGATCATGAGCCGGAATAATGAATGCAAATCGACTGCTAAGCGCCGGCCGGCCGGCCAGCGTTTCAATTTTTCCATCACGCAAAACGGATAGACCGCAGCTACTCTGTTTGTCCGATAGCCGATCTGCGGTTTGCAAACTGCTCTCGGAATCCACTTGGTCCGCCCTTCTCGTCAAATACCCACAAACGGCCTTGATCGTGCAGCCGGACCTCGCCACAACAATTTTCCTAAGCCTTCTCGACTTTAAAAAAAGAGGACACGCAATACTCTCCTCGTTTAGAAAGTGCTACAAGAGCACCTTTTTTAATTTTAAAGTATATTTATTTTATTTTTGAATATTTGACGTTTCTTTCAGAATTTAAATAGTTGATTTAATAGAAATACACTTAATATATGAATCTTCACAAATCTTGTAAAACTAGTTTCCAATTTTGATAAAATTGATCTGAAGTACAACGGGGAAATAATCCATCTTCATATTTCATTGATAAATTGATTTTCGTAACACGATCCTAAATATGGATGCTGAATCAGTTTTGCTTATCCCTATTTCTATTACGAACAACAATTTGTATCTCACCGTAAAAGTATCGAATTCTTTTTAGAGTTTCATGCTCTGATTGAAAGCTGAAAATATGACATTAATCGTGCGCATAGCAACAGAGACGAAGACTCTCTATTCCACGCCCTCTGGATCTTTGCAAAGGAGCAGATCAGCTTATTTTTTGTCGCATTTCTAGGCGATTGTAATGCAAACGCGGTACTTGCCAATGTTTGGATACCGAGAGCACTTTTGCCCGAATCGAAATCGAAGCCGTGAATTTAGCTGAAGGTACGTGCGCGTATAGGGTTTTCGGGCAGACAGTGAACGATAGAGGAAACAGGCCATCTTCGCATCGAGATAAAAGCCCCAGTGCAAAGCATAGATCACACGCACAGGGAGAGAAAGCGGGAGCATGAGATTCGGCGCCAACCGACACACAAATATCGGGCGTAAATCGATCCAAGGACGAATGAATATGCGAAGAGCGAACACACGCGTGCTGCCAAGCAATTTTACGCTCCGACAGCGAATTGCCAAATATTGATCAAAGATGCAATAAATTAATTTTATCTCATGCTGAGGTTTTGCCAACCTTTGCAGCAAACGAGCGCATTAATCATGATTTTTTCTGCCATTCTGCAATTGATTTCTTTTCATTTCCAGGCTTTTTCATACAGGAACAGTAGCACCTACATTTTAAAGCTTGGATGTCAAAATTCAATTTATACTCTATATATGAATTTCCGAACTCTACTGTGCAAACAAGAGTGATGAGCTTCCGTGATATTCGATTTGCAATGAATAATAAATCTTCAAGTTTTCGTGAAGGAAAAACAAACAGGGGATTTTAGAGACTTCCGATTGACGCAAATACAGTCTCGTGTCGATTCCACGCCTGAGCAAACAATCTGCATGAATCGATAGACGTCACCTGAAGCAGGAAATCTTCATTATTTGACAGCACAGCACGACGCTAAAACAAACTTAACTTTTTCCCCGACCGATTAATACGTAAAAAATGGGTCTCTTTCACCGAAAATCTCCTCCATAGAACTAGGCATGCGCTCAATAAATAAAGTTTCAATTACACAAATTAATAGGATCTTCACTGTTCATACCACCAATTAGTTGCTACACGATTGAACAATGAAATCGGTAGCATAGGGGCGTAAAACACCTTGTGTACCGTTGGATCGTTCATTTTGTGAGCGAGTGGATCCATAATTAATTTGCACGTTTAGTTTAGTAATTGTCTCTGCAATTGCACACTCAGCTTGTGCTCATTTGTGTATCTAACGCTATGTTTGCCCGGAGGTCGGCACTTTCACGAATAAACTAACTTACAAACTAAATTACATAACTGAAAATTTCTGAGAACCAGCTGCCCTAGGAATGTGTTATCACGGCCCGTAATTAACACCTAGAACGATTGAAAGAGCTGGGTCGTCGGCTGCATAAAATGCAGATGAGTTCTTCCTCCTTGCACGCTATTTATATCGTGTGCGCTCGATTTAAATTGCATGTGCGCGTCTCCATATCGCAGGCGGCGCGGATCAAAGTAAATATTCAACTCCCTTTCTCATAAAAATGTGCATAATTTGCTGCTCGGATGTGACCGTTGCACCCGCCTGCAAGCCATCCTCCAACACTCGAACAAGACGCGAGCCATTCGATCCGAACGGGGCCGCGGCAACGCATTAATAAGCAATCGCACGACGTCAAAAGGCTGCCTGCATTGATGCTCCTGCACTGCATTGTTGAGAAACGCTCTCTTGCATCATTTCCCTTCAAAGCGAAACTTAATGCACACGCTACATTTCTCAGTAAATTTGTATGCATGAGTGGAACGTTCGGTTGGATCTATAAATAATATAGGTCGAGTCAAAAGATCGGTTGAAAACTCATCATTTGATTCATTTTGCATAATATTCAATTTTAAACTCAAATCTAAATTTAGATTTCGCTGCACGCAATCTTCTCCCTTTATTTTAAATTGTTTTGAAACAGCTTTTTTGTACTCTTTATTTAATCACGACCAATACCCATTTCGGCCTCTAGACAATGCTAATATGATTCTATAATCAATGCTATAATCAGCTTCAAATTTGAAATTTTATTTCTAGAGAGCGTGATTAGGCAAAAGAACATACGAATAGCTTTTTGGGGGTAGGAGGGGAAAAATTTAATGGTCCCTCGGAGTCTTGAAATATTCTTCTTTTAATCAGTCTTTTATGACTAACAGAACACAAGGACCTTAAAACAGAATTTTTAATTTAAATTAGAATATAATTCTTGACGACAGTTATCAATTTTACACTTAAACTAATTTAACATTTTAAGAGAATTGACTGAAGAACAGCTTGAAATAAGAAAACAATTTACCCGATTGAGCTGCGTCCTTCACATTTAAACGCTCGGAGCACTTGGTATTGCGACTTGATTGCTCGCGATTCCGGCGAAATCTGATTATCATTAAAAATTATCTCTCTGTTGTAACGAATTTTCTTACATATATAACGCCTAACAATAATTAAAAAAATAACCCTGAACCAACAAAAGTAAAAGGAGTAGGAGCTCAGCTCCGCATCCACTACAGCTTCACAAAAAAACAGTCCAGATATTTTGAATGTCTCCATCAAGATGTGCAATTGTGTACAAGAACAGTCCTGAACCTTTTCCTCTCGACCAGTGGCAGAAATTTCGAAGGGAATGCCGAAAATTCAAGGCAGCACTTGCCGGCTAAAATAGTGCCTTCGAGCCGAGATTGGGGGCCGGGAAAGACGCAATTTTGCGCATAATTAATTCGGTGGCGGCGGCTGCGAACGCGGTGTGGAGAATTTTCCGGTGCATTTAGCCGGTTAGCAGAGGCAGGGATTACACACCTGCCACATTCCTGCAGCCGCGCGCGGCCTGAATCATGGCATTTTTCTCCTATACACAGCACACACGGTATTTCTTCTCCAGCAATAAAACAAAAGCCGGCTCTGCTGCTACTGCTGTATGTGAAATGTTTGCTCTGCGCCGTTTATGGCCTTTTATTGTGCAGAACGTGACGAGAGCGAAAAGCGAAACGCGCACAGAGGAAAAAACAGTACAGGACGGAATAGTTCAAATCCCGGCTCAATTAAGCTGCAGCAGTTGCGCTGAATAAATTACATGCACTTTCGTGTCATAAAACGCTGCCACATATTCGCTGCTGAAACATGTATTATTCATGTCTCTTTTCACTCAAATATCATAGATGATCGCCCGAGTTTGCATAAAAATGGCTAGCTTCTCTATCATATACTAAACAATACCGTGCGCGGCGAAAAAGCAATTTGAGCCGCATCAAGAGCATTAGAATAAAACAGAACCGACTAAATATAAAGTTTAACACATAATCTACATTCTCTTTTGTCGCACAAACACACCCAAACAGATCGGTGAATTGCTTTGAATGTCTGATCAGCGGACGTGTTTGACACAGACATCGATCAGTGGCGTCTTCCTCTTTTCTTTTCTTTGTCTTTGGTGAAAAGAGGCCAAATAATGGCTGTCTGTTGTGTCACGCCCGCTCAAGGATGTAATTGCAGCGTGGAGCAGACAAACGGACGAGACGGGACTGCAGAGAAAGCGCCGGAAACAATAATTGCTTTTCTGCTTCTTGAATTAATCGCTAAACGACCTAATACGATGCAAATTTTGTTTCTTTTTCACTGCCTGTAACAATCCAATTTCTAATAAAATTGTATACTCTACATTTGGGATGGTTTAATTGTGAACTTTTCCAAATCAAA
Source organism: Cloeon dipterum (assembly GCF_949628265.1). Lineage (NCBI taxonomy): Eukaryota > Metazoa > Arthropoda > Insecta > Ephemeroptera > Baetidae > Cloeon > Cloeon dipterum. The sequence goes on along the minus strand of NC_088790.1, from coordinate 8,995,084 downwards.
TAATATACTTTTATTCAAAAAAATGGTTAACATAAAAATTTTGAGAGTGAAAAAGATTATTTTTTAATTAGAAAAGGTCATTTTGGTTAGTGAGTCGGCCCCACTAAATTCCGATTCTAGATTTTTTTTTATAATGCCGAGCAAAAATTTCTGCGCAAGAATTCTTAGAAGCCCGTTTGTTCCACTATTATTGGCTAGAACAAGCAGGAGGAAATGTTTTTCCACCCAGGCTATAGTGCGATAGGAAGTTCGCGTTCTTTTGCTCGCAAAAGTGCCGGGAATAATTCTTGCCGTGCTACAAAAGCAGATTGTAATTAAGGCACACACACTCAAACTCGGCGCAAGAAATCGAAGGTGGAACTTTGCTGCCAACATGCTCCTCTGTGTTGGCAAGTAAAAAAACTGGCTTTCCGCGTTTGCTGTCACAAGACGAGAGAGAAATATGAATCTCCGCCGCGCGTTTTATCTTCCGTTCAGGTGGAGCAAAATTTTTTGCTCCGGCGAGAATTTGTCTTGTTTGCCATGCTGATTTACATTCAATGAGCGAGCGCCTGTTATCTGTTTTGGCACGGCCGGTGGAGGTCAGCCAAAAGCTGCTTGCTTGCCGCTGCTTATCTTGCGTCCTTTTCCCTCTAATTTCCAAAAGCAGCAGCCGTGAATAACGAGCCGCGATATATCTGATTGGAAAACAACGGACGCACCACGCTTGGCACCAATCACACTCACGCGCGGAAAAGCTGTTTTTTTGGATACAAAAGCTGAGGCACCTCAGGGGACGAGAGAGGTTTGTTTTTCTCATATTACTCTGATTTCGGTCAACACTGACAGTAATGGAGTTTTTTCATCCAACCTCCCAAAGAAACTGTTATTCGATCTCTTTGTGATGTCTTCAATTTTGATTAGATTCGTTCACTAGAGAATTCGAATGGAGTTTAATTTGTTACAATAAAGACAGTCAAGATGGCGTCAACCGCAATTGGTTGATCCGACTAGCGTTGCCAATGAGTGATAAATTTTATGAGGTTAAATAGCAATGGATAAAAGCATTACTAAATTAATTTCCTTTCAAGTGGCGAGACTTGTGAAAAATATCATATCCAAAAGTGTACAGCAAGAAAACTTACTTTGAGAGAAGCAGCGAAAATGTGTAAAAATTGATAAACCTTTTGATGTAGAGTGTTGCACGCATATTTTGCGTTTAATAACCCATTAATTAATTAAATTAATATCCTGATTTTGACGAAGCGGGCAACGAATTCAAATTGGATATTCTATTTCCATCAAAATCCAATTAGTGCGATTTTCTGGGACAACTTCGACAGACGCGGACAAATTTGGCGACGTCTGCTAAAGTTTTGATTCGACTCGGCACATAATTAAACAGCGAAGTTGAAGCTGGCTGATTAAGTTAAGTGAAGGACAAACATTTGGTTTCTCTGATGCGCCTAACGAACGCCGAACGGCAATCAGCTCAAAGACGGTAACTTTATGATTGCGCGAGAGAAAGGAACAAAAGTAACACAATAACGAGACTGCAAATATTGCGGCTTCGTAGAGCGCTGCAACTCAAAGACCCACGATAACCGCATTTCCAATCAGAGCATCTGTTTTTCATACTTCGGCCTTTTGACATTAGCACCAGATTTGGCACAGAAGGAGAATTTTCGGATAGGTGACTCAGCAGACACAATTTACTTGGCACTGATGCGGTCCAAATTGCGCGGAGCAGGAAGAGGAGTAATCTCACCGGAGAGACACCGAATTCATTTGAACCGCATCAATTGAACCGAGAGGAATCGAAAACAGACACTCGAGAGAGCGGAATATCAGGGAAGGAAAAGGCTTTGTGTTACTGTTCTAATTCATTTTTCTAAAGCTTGCACATTGTTGACAATTTCGGGGCCAATAGAATTTCAACCTCAGTTTTAAAAGTCGTGTAATAGTTTTAATTTTCCAGAAAAATTAACTAAAAATATTAATTAAAAAAATTAGTAAGCAGAAAAGTGATCATTTGAAGGGCAAAACAAAATCTTTAACACAAAAGAATCTTCTGAGTCTCCATGGCCAATGCAAACTTCACTCATAGCTGCGTACAACTCATAAAAGGAAACGAGTAATTAAATCTTGTGAAACCTCTCCCTGCAACACAACTTCTCCTGACAAAGATTCAAAAGCATAAATTTCCATCCTTTATTTGAAGCTCTGCTTTCATTGTTACATAATTTCTAAAAGGAGAAATTCATTTCAGTGTAGCCTTTTAGCCTCTTCAAATTCAATTTACTGTCGGCATATGCAACTGTAATCATTAGTTTTATTGCCGGTTTTACTGCTTCCATTAGTGTTGATGACTTTGCTTTAATTAAAAAAACGAATCGATCTCTTCCACTCTGGCGGACGCACCACAGTGATTATTGGTGCATTAAACACCGAATTAAATGTGTAAAAAGCGCGTTTCAGCTAGTGCGGCGGAATTTCCTCTCAATTTGGCATCGCGCAATTGTGGCGTTTGCGGATTCCGCGCGCGCATACACACATTGTTCGAGCCTGTCGGCGTGCAGCAAACAAATAAATTGCGCGGTTGACAGCTCCGCGGGGCCGGCTAGCTTTTTCCAATTTATACCGCATTGTGAGCGACGCCGCAGTCATTACACGCATTTTGCAGCCGAGAAAAAAAACGCATACCGTGTCTGATTAAAAGATGCATAATTCAGCGTTTTTGCGAAAAGCTATCGTGCTCCGGGGTGAAATGAAACACTTGTTTTTCTGCCTGAGTCTAATTTCGCGCTCGTTTCTCGTGTTTCAGACCTTTTCCTGCGCTGCATCTCTAATTTGATCAGCACGCGGCAAGCGGTAAGTGCGTTGTCTCCGCCCCTTTTCCCTTAATTGGGCCTGCTCTTTCCGACACAGAATAAAATTTATCCCTTCCGGGTTTTCCTTGTCTCACAAAAAAGGTCAGGCTGCCCTCATCGTTTTTTAATTATTCTTCCAATCATCAATATTAATGGATATGGGCCTTAGTTATCCGTGATCAATCAGGATTAATTCGTAGTTTAATTACCGTAAAATTGAAGTCATTTTAGCTATTAAAACTTTCATAGCCTGAAAACGGTTGTTGAGTGTCGTTTTTAGACACCAGCAATTGGAAATTGATTGAGTTGATTAGAAAACTTTTGCTATTTCCGTGGTACGCTATTACCGGCCTATATTAGATTTTCGGTGACACTTTGTTGATATTGCAAACTTAACTAGAATTTCAGAACTAATCACGACTAGAGTGCAAAATGTTAACTCGCTAAATTCCCAATGCGATATCAGATTTATTATTCCTCAAACAAAAACTTAGGAGCCTGCAATTTCTTTAAGTTGTGCTGGCTATTTTTGTTTGTTTCTTATCAGAAAAATTGCTAGTTAAACTGGTCTCCGCTGGGAAAAATCACATCAAAATTAAAAAAGTTAATGTTGGATAAAATGAACCGTTAAAATTTGCAAACACGCTGTCGCGACAAAGGCTCAGGGAAAAATAATCGGATCACAGGGTGCCCTTTTTTAGTAAAGCCTACCGTTTCTTCTTCTTTTTCTCGTTCGGCGCTGGTTTAATCATCAAAAGTTGGTTGTGCGGGGCCCCATTAGTCGGCAGGCCGACAGCTTTGATGCCACTCGGTGCGAGCGGGTGTGTGTGATTCTATTTGCATTTAGATGGGGTTTCATGATCGAGAGGAGAGATCGCTATCTCTGGCAGAGAGTCGGCTCCCGAGGAGCAGAGCGGAGCTTGTGTTGCCCATCCATAACTTTAATGTTGCGCACCGGATTACCGCCCGAGCCCAGCACCGCACTTTTACCCCGAAACACAGAGCACAACAATCAGGGGGCGTGAGAGATAACTTCAGTTGCGGCTAATCAGCGGCTTTCTTTTCAAATAACTACGAATAGATTCCATTTTTATGACAAATCTAACAAGGTCTAGATAATATTTTCTATTTTTAGCCAGGATCAAATTTCGAATCACTCTCCGTGGGCAGATAAAAACTTATTGTTTTCGCGTTGCAAACAAAAAATACACTTTGAATTAGGAATTTGATGTTTAAGCCGCAAATTTTAGTATGAAACCGGTGTCGGTTCTTACACGTCCCCTCCCTGGAGATTCACATTTTTACGCAGCAGACATTAATATTAAAACTTTTTCGGTCTTGAGAGTAGACAGGTTCTTACAAGGCAGTTTACGGCCGAAGATACGGCGAAGCCGTCCGAATAGTTTACACACAATAAACGCAGAGATAACCTCGCTCGCTCCGTTTCGTTTTTATTAAGCTGCTCGCTCGCTCGCTGGCCGGGTTTACAGGCCGCCTCCGTCGTTGTGCATTAGCATGGGCAAAAAGAAGCAAATGATGCTCTGTGCAATGCAACCCGCCGCTCTCGACACACACAAAGAGGGATGCACGATGCATAAGTAATAAAGTCGACAAGTTGCGCGACACATGAGCTCTGCCGCTAGCTCTGCATTTTATCTCCGCAAAGATGATTTTTACCGGTGAGGCACTAAAATTGAGTTTTACGTCTGCGCACTGATACACCCCTTCCGTTTGAGCAATTCCGTACGTGATAAGCAATAGGGTCTTAAAAATGGCATTTCTGACCTAGAAATAAAGCTGTGTAGGGAATACTGCTGGAGTTTTTGTTGAATTATGATTCGATCTAATTTAATAGAAAATTTTCCCTAAATTCTCACTCAAGACTAGAGCAGAGGAAATCATCAAGACTGAAACAGTCACAAAAAGACATTGATTTGTAGCTATGGAGGCAGAATTGAAAGACGAAATCATATTACTCTCCCGGGGCGTTTCAATTTTCCAGGTTCATTTAGCGAGGTTTGCGACTATGCTAAACAAAGCACGCGCTTTCCGACCTCATTACGAATGTTCGTCTCAGCAAATCCAATTCCGAGCTTAACAAAACAAAACAAAACAAAAGCTTACCCTCGGAAGAAAATATTAAAGGCCCGAGCGTGTGTGTGCCTGGTCAGAATTGTGCGCTCATGCCACACAGAAGCGGTTTTTTCCTCGGCGAAATATATCTCTTCCTCTCTGGGGAAGCAGGAGAATATGCTTAATTCTTTCTGGCTGCTCTCTTTTTAATTTCACGTGTGCGCATAGTCCGGCAAAAAACTGCCTCCCTGGACAAGCAAGGGCTGTGTTCGCCCTCCACTTTATGGCCGCGCGTTTTTGCGCGCGCGAAACGACCAAGGAAGAAATATACACGGCTGAAATTGCCAACTGGCGTAATTGCCATTTCCATGTATTTCTTTAAACAGACCAAAGCTTTATGGCTTTTGTAACTTATTCGACGCTCGTGTTTTCGAAAAAGCTTCTCGCGCTCTGTAAAAATGGGGCTATTAACTCAACGTAGAATAGTTTGACCAGCAATTCGTGGATTTATTTCAGCAAGAGCTCTGGGTCTGTGTGTGCATCACAATAGCTATTAATTTGAATTGTGAGCTGTTGTTTTGCAATTGTATTTTTTATTTTAATTATATTAATTTCAGCATTATGCTAGTGCAGTGCGCGCGCCCTTCCCGGTCATCGGACAGGGAAAGAAGCAAAAAATATTAATTTTGTGTTTTTGGTCTTAGTAAATTTAAGATAATCTTGAGTGGAGAGTAAATAAATAAAACTACCATGCATACTTTCTGTTTTACGAATTTTTTTTTTACTTGATGTTTACAATTTTTACAGAGATGTTTGCTAGAAAATCTCTTGAATTAAACTACAAATATGGAATTGCTTCGATTAAAAAGACGGAATTTTAGGATTATGTGAAGATTTATATTGCAGTAAGAACGATATTTTATGTCCACATTTCTGGTTCACGTCATCAGTATACTTTCAAATAAACAGAGGCAATTGGCTCTTCAGTGAGCTGGGTCCTTGTGCGGCCTGGTGCGCCCATGTTAACCGTTCGCGGTGTTATTGGGACCCAGCAGGTTTCAGCATTCATGCTAGCACAGTGCGCGCCCTTCTCGGTCCTCGGACAGGGATAAAAAAGAATAACCCAAATAAAATTCGAGAGAATAATGAAAGGGAAAATAGCAACTGGAAATTTGGTGTTTGAGTGTCTCTGATAAGCCAACGAGCTGAATATTTATAGAGAAGGCCGCACCTAGCTATTCTCCGTTTTCTGAATTTTTCCCGCGAGAAAAGCTGTCACGCACCTGCTTGTTCCGACACGAGATTAATCAATCCGTAGAATCGTGAGCACGTGTGCTGTTTGAGAAAAACGAAAAAACGCAGCTGCTCGAGATTGGCAACTTTTCCGAAAGTATTTGATTGAGTCGTCATTTCCATAAACGCGGTTAATTAACTTTGCAATGCATCGGGTATTCAGCGCAGGCAGTGACGGAGATTTGCATAATATCCATCTTTTTAATTGGAAAAGTCGCCGTGAGCGAAAAATGTAAATAGGTGGAGCGCAGGGCGTGTCTCTTCTTGATTAACTCACCGCTCGCATTAATTAATTAGTCGCTACGCCCGCAGAGAAAAATTGACTGCGATGCGATTAATTTTCTCCGCCGTCGTCTCCTCGGAAGAATTGATCAGACGAAAGTGGAAATAATGAGATTCGCCCACGAAACATAGCATTTCAATAATACTTTATGAAGCGCAGAGAGGGAAATTATTTCCAAGTGGAAGCGTGCTGGATTAACATTTTTTAAAAAGTCGTGATTTAAATTTTAATATGAGGAGAGATTAAAATCATTGATAGCAAGTATAGTGTGCTGGTGTGGCGAATGGAGGTGAGGTCACGCGACAATCAGCGGCGAATAATTCACAAAATGACATTTATGCATGAAGGATGCTATTAACCATCAGAGAACGCGCGCTCACTAAACACACCAGATTAATTGAGATTTATCGCTTGCTGTGCACCGCTCGCGCGAACGCCAATGACGACTCTATATTACTGAAATAAATTACAACGGTCGCCGGGCGACTGGAAAATTTACACCGCCATTATGCTGCCACCGCGAGCGAGAGCATAAACTTATTCGCATGAATGCTGGGCTTGCTCGAAAGGCGCGTCTAATTGAAACTGCGTTAGCCGCACCGACAATTCATATCAATCCCCAAACACCCTCCGCATTCCTGCTGAGACGGTTAAATTTCAATTATCAAGCTGACCCTCATGATTGTCGCTACTCACGGGAGCAAAATGGCGGCGTGCAGTGAAGCCGCTGACCGAGAATGCAAATGTGCTTATACTGCTCTGTTTTCCATTCACTCTTCAAAACATAAATAACTTGTTCATGTTTGTGATTCCTGGTAATTTAAAGCTTGGAAATGAAAAAAAAATGATTTAGTCCCTGTTAGTCAAACTTAGGAAAGTTCTAAGCCTAGATCTGCGAAGCCTTTACTTCCAGTTAAGTTGCTATGTATTTTTTGTTGTAGCGTAGTTAAGTTTGAAGGGATCAGGTCTTCAAAGACGCCTCCATGATGGGGACGAGATACTCAAGTTTTTGCACCTGCTGCTTACAATATCTGTTGCTGCTTTCGGAGAAGGCTCTCTTATCTCGTTTTTCGCAAACGCCGGAAACTTTCTAACCAAGTTAATGCAAAGTTGAAGCCGAGAACGGGATTAGTGCTGTCGTAATCTGATTAAGTCACGTTCGACCGATTCGCATAGGCCGCTGGAATTGTGACCAAGGCACACAACAACCTTTTCTCCTGCAGCTGGAAAAGGCGTGTGCAATATCTGGAGAATTTGGCTTGGAACCATTATCGGGCCCGGCGGGGCAATATTCTCACCATGAGCGTCATCTGCCACCACGACCGAGGTAGGGGCAGAAGTGCAATGACACGCTTTAATAAAAATTGAACCCTAGCCGCGTCGGGTCTGATTATTTCCTCGGGTTGCATTTGTTGCTCTCATCTCTCTGCCCCCACCCCCTCTCCCGCGAGAGAGTGCGGTGGCATCGATTCGACATTTCGCTCTACTCTCACACTTAAATTTAATCAAAGGTGTGTGCCTCGCGTGCATTTCGTATTCCGTTTCAGCAGCATTAACTGCTTTAAAAGCGAACTTCTGTGGATTCAGGCTGTCACATCTTCGAGAATGTGTGCTTGCTAACTCTAGGGAATAGTTTGGAGTCGCAAACAAATTTTTGTAGCCTTTGATTGCCTTTTGGATTGCAACGGAGGTGCCTCTGTCGGCTAGTTTGCAAGAATGGCTGCGGACAAGAGTCTGAATAGAAAGTAATGAGAGCGAGGCAATTAAGTTTCAAACTTATTTGATCCGCGAGAGTTTTACTATAGAGGGAGTGAAGGATAGCAGGTTGGAGTGTGTGCTATTGTTTCGAGCCGAAGCCAATTAGAAAAGCAGCAGGAAATTGCAAAATTGAAAGCGAAATTGCGTCTCAGCCGCCGCGAGCCGTTTGATTAAAAGTTTGCACAAATTGCAGCTCTTCTTTTCAGTATTTCTGCACCTCGCACGTTCATTTGTTTATTTTCTTTTTAACTCCCAAGCACCGGCGAGGAGAGAAACTAGGGCAAAGAATTAAAAGGCAACGCGAGTGTTTCTATTAACCAATTCTGCGCACAGAGTTAATAATTGCTGTACGGCAACTTTAGATTGATCTATTGCGCAGCTGAAAAATCAGAAAGTTGCTGCTGTGTGAGAACGATCAAAAAGGCGTGGTGCGGCGCATCTGGTGGCGCAAAAGCAAATAATGACCTGGTCCGCTTTTTTAAAAAAAATCACTTAGGCTTTTGGCACCGCTCTCTTGCCGGCGCTGGCAACCCGCTCTCAACTTTTAATGCTCGCGGCACGCTCTTTCTCGCAAATGGAGTTGTTTGAAAGAGCGAGATTCTTTTACATTTGTTGAACTTTCAAATTAGATTTAATAATTAGACTCGAGTTTCCCCAGGGGAAGTGAAAAGCAAGCGCACACGCTTTCCGTATAACTTTGTACCCACCCCACGAGAATTCCGCAAATTCTCAGTGACTCTACAACGAATTTATCTAATTGTAATTTTAGTGATTTGCGTGGGAAACGCGTGCGGTGTTTATCGAAATTATCAATTGGGCCCACTCCATATCAGCTCCGTCGTCGGCCTTTTTACAGAAACTCACTGAGCACAAAAAGCATTAAACCCATTTGCAATTTTGAATTTATTTATATCCACCCCCGGCTCTGCGGCTCAGTCTTCTATAGTTGTGCTTTTTTACCGCTGCGTTCCTTCCGACTTTGGTCCATTAAGCCAAGCGTTGGAATCGGAATGGGAGCATAAAGAGCTCCCTGCTTAAAAACTGCTGACTTTTGATTACGCCGAAATTCCGGCCGCTTAGCATGGAATTAAGCAGAAGGCCGAGCATGTGCTCAGCGCCGTGATGCGATGGCAAAGTGCGCCTTTTGCTACACGCATATCCGTGTATAAAATGTACATGCACACAGAGCGCACCAGCCCAAGCAAACACGGGTCTGTTTCGCGCGTGACGTCACATGATACATATTTGAGCAGTTCGCCTGTGCAAAGAGCTGTTTTTGTACGAGAGAAAAGAGACAAAAAAATTACTCGCAGATCTCCCGAAACGTATTACTTTCTGATGAAAATGGTTTGTCCGGCAGCTGACTCAAAAGAGAGCGTGTTTGATTTCATTGCCAGCGGGGGTAAATGTGTTTTCGCCGCAAACATGTCTGGCTGACGCTTTGAAAACTGTTAAATTCTGTGAAAAAATCCCCGGAGAATTCAACATTCACGCTGAATAGAATCAAAATTTTCATTTGGAACAAAATTAATACGAGCCTTTATTTATTTTTTTAGCTGATGCGCGTGAAACCTCCCTCGGAACCAGTGCTTGAAAACGGTGTCTATTATTTAGTGTCATGTGCAGATTGCCAATCAGTGTATATTGGTCAGACAAAAAGGCAAGTTCAGTACAGATTAGACGAGCATAGGCGAGCAGTAGGAAAAAGCAGTGGGAGCTCTGCGAACATTGGTTTTCAGTTAGCAAGACATGCACAAGGAAAAGGCCATAATTTTGATTGGAAGAATGTGGAGGTGGTGAAGCAAGAAACGAATTTGTGGAAGAGGGTGGTTTTGGAGGCGGTGGCAATGGAATGCTCAGAAAATGTGATTAGTAACCCGAGCCACTTGCTTCGTGATATTTGGAAAGATTCCCTACCACCTGTGAGATGTGCGTATTTTAAAAAAAGGGGTGGCTTAGAAGTTTTCACATTTGGTCTTTAGAGCTTGCCTCATGATTAGGTGGGTTGATTTTTGTGAAGAAGTTTATGGAATTTTATGCCGGAATTTTTTGTACTTTTTAAGATGTGACATTATAGGTATTGATTTTGATTGTTTTTACTCATGATTAGGACGTACTGGATGACTATAGTCGAGGATAAAAATGACAATTTTTGCAACGAGGATGAAGCCTGGTTTAATTTATTGCCACTACGATCCTTTATATTTGAAAAACGTCCAGCAATTTAATTTCCATTAGAACTTGCATTTTTAAATAAAACACGATGCTGCTTGGTGCAATCAGAGCCGTGGTGGCTAATTACATTTTACAAAAGTATGAAAAACACAGCTCGACGCGTGAGATAAAATTAACAATGTGGGTCAGCCAGCGCCGCCGGACACACACATACACACACGAATTGAAAGTTTTCCACCCGACTTGTCATACTGGCTGTGAATAATTTAGTGCGCGGCGGCCGGTGTGTCGCAGTTGAACTGATAGCAGCGTTATACGTAGGAGGAAACGGCAAAAGCTCACAGTCAGTGGCTCGCCCAACGGCATGAGGTCCCACCTGGTCGTTTTCCTCGCAGCAGGTATTCAACCTTTTATACCAACTCACGCAAACGGCTTCGAAATGGAGCCACCTTTTAAGCTTCAAGGACAGAAAAAATTAAAGCTATTTATTTTGGCATTTTAATTTTTTTGCGTAGTTTTGGCCGTAGCAGACGCTGACAGGGGGATGATCACGGAAAAAATAGAGGAGTTGAGTGACGCAGTGAGAGAAACTGTCTCGGGTTGGTAGCTCAGTGAAATAAATTGGGTTGCAGATCGAGATCGAGTTGCGTGGCATGGAGAGCGGCGCCAGGGACGGCTTCCTCTCTAACCTTTCGACTGCTATTGCATTGGCACTGCAGGCGATCGGAGAACGGCTTCCGGAAGTTCCATACGGCCAGAAGGAAAGCGTCAACGCGGCCCAGCAGGAACAAGAGGAAGACATTGATTGAGCCAAACGAAAAACACGAGCGTGCAAGAGGGAAAAATATCAATCCTCTCTGTCAAAGGAATTCGATGTATAAACAAACAAAAATACACGAATAAGTTATTTCTTACAGTCGTAAATCATGCAATCCCAAATTAAATTATATTTAGTCTCGATGAAACAAATCTTTCAGATGAAATGTTAATTTGCTTACGGTGCCAGAAATTTCCAATTCAGATCGCTAGTTTCACGCTGTTTACGGAAAAAGTTAAATAATCTAAAAAAGACATGGCGCTATCACGCTAATGAAATAAACATCAGGCGTGGAATTACATCAAATTATCATTACGAGGAGAAACTGGTATTATTCCGAGTCGTAAATCAAGCAAACCAATTGTTTGCTCGCCTGCCCGCCCGGCCGTCGTCATTATTTACTTTTGTTTTATCAGCCTGGAAAATCATATTCCGTGACCGAGTCTAATGAGCGGAAACGCAGCGTCAAAATGGGACTGACTAATACGCCACGCGTAATGGGATGGAACAGATGAATTACCTGCTTCGTGCATTTCATTATTACTCTCGGAACCCGCAACGAACCCCCGAACTGACGTGCTTTAATTATTTCGAGTGCCGCTCTTTTGCTTAAAAAAATCAAAAGGAAAAAGTAAATGCTAAAACTCCTGCTTAGCGAGACCCAAAGTACACAGCTGATATTAGCAGTAAAAAAGTAATATTCAACAGTTGAACCAATTAAAGCTTGAACAATAATTTATGGTGTGTTAATTTCAGCAAACTTTTAGCAGAATTTTCTTTAAAATGCGAGTTTAATGCGGCCCAGAACCACACTTCAGCAAACTTTGAGGACTCGAGTTTGACTTGGTCATGGTGATTTATCTGTCCAAAGTTTGTCAACTCTTGACCTCAGAATTCAAGATGGCGGTCTCATTACTGACTGAATGAAAAGAAGCGTGCTTGAATTTGAATACATCCGGTTGTTTTGCAGCCCGGCTCTCTCACCACGGCTAGAAATGAGTTTGGTCGGTCACAAGTGTGCTCTCGACGCGATTCCGGTCCCGAGTATGCAACGAGCGAGAGAGAGAGAGAGAGAGAGAGAGAGAGAGAGAGAGAGAGAGAGAGAGAGAGAGAGAGAGAGAGAGAGAGAGAGAGAGAGAGAAGAGTACGTGATCTTGTTGGGCCGAAATTAATTCAAGTCGTTGCAGGCAGGCGCGAACAGCGAAATAATTTCCCAAGCTGCTCCGGCTGAAATTAGACGCGGCCGAATTTGCAAGTCAGACGCCCAATTTCGTTACAATGGATTCTGTTGATTGCTTGTTTCTGCCGCTCGGCCAAATTAGAAAGAATATGGAAATTTTGGCACCGCAGGTAAATTCTTCCTAGCTCTTTGTTCCTTATTCTCTGTGAATATCCGGTTTTAATCCAGACTGTCACGAACAATTCGCTGATTGCTTCTACGGATTGTCATAAAAGTTATTTAATTTCAGCAGCTATACGCGTGTCACAGTAATTAATGACGCCCCTCGCCATTTTTAATTACAAACACTCTGACTCTCGGAGTTTAATGAAACGTGCGCGCGGAAGATTAAATATCGCGCCCGGCTGCCGGGTAATCAACGTTAATATCTCCGCCGGTTATTATCATATTAATTTTATTTCCCGGCGCGTTATACGATCTCGACGTCTGCATGAGACGAATTTTTCCTAATTTTTCCAGCACATGGCGCCTACAAATTACTCTTTTTAATAATTTTTAGCTGGTAGTGGGCAAATTAATCATGCATGCCCGGTGCAATCGATTCGAATTGTTTTTGGGGCCACGAACGCACCAGTGACTCGTGGCGGCAAATTGCTGCAGAATTTCAATGAGCAGTATCCAAAATCAAATGGCCCGCAATAATATGAAAAGCCAGTCACGCGTGAATATGCACGCTCGACGTGGATTGCAAATTCATCCCGTTGTTTTCGTATCTGAATGGGCGTTTCTATTAAATAATTTATTTTGCTCCATTCCGAAACGTTCCATTAAGTTTATTGGCTCAAATTTGGGGCCAAAAACTGACTGAATTTTTAATTTTTTGAAATTAGTCAAGTCTAAAACTGTTTGTCTTCCATCTGGTTGCTGGGGTTGCAAAGTGGGTCAAAATTAGCACTGCTGGCAAGAGCCGATGCAGGGATTGCTGGCATGTGATTCAGGGCCGAGAGGCCTGGCGTAGTGGCGTGTGCGCTTCTCTCGTGTTCGTGCCTTTTGGCCTGCACGGCACGGGCCGATCGCTGCGATCGGTTTCCGATATTATGTGTCAGAGTCAAACGTAGAGACTCTCTCGCTCTTTTGCGGTCTCTCGCAACAGCACCGCAAAAATGTTCGCCATCCGTCCACTCCAAACCGGTGGCTTCAAAGTACCACGAAAAAATATGTCATCCTGCGTCAACAATCGATGCAGGGATGTTCAAATTATCCGTATTTTAACTGAATGGCACTTTTCCAGAATAAAATGGCAATTTTTAGAAACTTTCTTATCAAGCTTTAAAAATGACTTCCTCTATACTTTTGAGCGAAAATTATAACTTGATGGGGGAAATGAAACGCAAGTAGAAATTAAGCCAATTATATTTTAGCTTCCATCAGGCGTTGTAATTAATGAATTTCATATCCTCGGCCTTTTTGCTGCTCCTCCTCGATAATTGCGACTTTTAATAAAAGCTTCCCTTTTCCTCTGCAGATGACTTCATTTGCATCTGGCAGAAATCTGACCATGTACAACTATAAAAAGTAAAAGAAAAGAATGCGACATTAAAGAAGATTTTGCCTTTTTTGCAGAGGAGAAACAGACGTGTACGGTGGAGGAAGAATGAATAAATTACAACTAACTTGGCTGACGCATAAAACTCGAGCGCGAATATATCCGCAGACGAATTTGAATTTCGTGTCTGGAAATTTATGCACCGTGGAGGAAAATTCAATTTCACTTTCTGTGTGCGCGCCGTGAAGAGGCATTGATTTAAATTTTTAAGCAGCCGAGACTCGCAGAATGAATCATTTTCCATGCGCGGAAGCTAGAGGAAGAAAAGAGCGAAGACGAGCAAATAAATCAGCCTGGCCGATACAGCAGCGGAAAAGGTGCGAAAAGCTTTTCATTACTCGGCAGCACGCACGCCTCGCCACGGCAGGCCGATAAAAATAATTCCTGCGCAGCGCATCGAATTACACGCACTCGAGAGCCGCTCCTTTCGTGCCGCGAACCGATTCTTCTCCCTACACGGCAATGCACAACCCTGAGAAACCATTCATTTCCCTTCAGAGGTTTATTTTTGCAAAAAAATCTATCCGTCCAAGAAATAAATTGCTCAAGTAGAACATTTTTTAATGTGTACTCAAACTGTCTGCAATTTTGATCTTTCACACGAAGGAATTTTCTCGATCTCCAAGTCTAATAGTCACGATCACTCTCTGTTAGTGCAATTAGAACAACAGACAAACTAAATCATTCTGGCCGAGCTGTCGTAGGGGAATCGTGCTGGGAAAAAGCTGCAAACAGTCGAGCATGGTTTGTTCTTCTGCGGCGGACGGAAAAAAGTCTCGTTCTGCCAGCCAGCCAGAGAGCTAGAAATGCAATGGCAAACAACGGACGAGTGAAACGTGTATAAATACAGCATAATTAAGCCCGAAGCGAGCGCACAAAAGCCGGTCGGCGTCTTATTCGGAACAAAGAGCAACGCGCTACAAAGAATAATGTTTGTGTAAGTGCATTGAATGGACAAACACGAATGCATTTGCATGTATAGAGTCAAAGAAAAAGCCATTACGTGCTCTAAACACATTCGCTCTTTTCCCAGGGCAGACGTATCGAGCAGAAAAGAGAGACGGCGAGGCCCTTAATATGCGCTCCGATGCATTTATCTCACTCCTTTTGCCCCTTTGTTGCTCACCAGAGTGTCCTCGAGAGTGTTTTATGCACCTCTGATTCACCACTCTCCCCTGACAATCAACCTGAGCTTGGAATTTCCGCCGACAAGCGATCAATGCAGAATAACTATTATTTTTGTGTTCACAAAATCAGGTTCTTTTTATTCTCTCGGGGGTTACGCCCCCATTTAAAAAACAGCTTTGTAAATTCCCATTCTCTGCTTCATGAATGTTCCTGAATTTACTTGACAGCGATAAGATCAAGGAGCGATAGAAAAAATATGTAGAGGAAAATCATTAAAAAGTGAGCAACCCGCACAACCAGGCTGTTCGACAAATAGCCTATCTCTCGAATGGGAATTCTAACATGGCCGCTCAAGTAGCTTGCTTGGAGAATCTGACGTGGGGGAGAAGCAAAACTATTAAAGAGATTTTAAAAAACACGTGATTCTTACTGGTCTAAACGCCCTTTTTATAGTTGGTGGCAAAAATAAAAATAAATATTAAATGCGACCTTTCAGATATTTAAAAATTTATTAGCACACTGTAATAATGGCATCCATTAATTTGTGTTTGAGAAACTATTGCAGAAATGAGAATACATATAATAAGGGTCTTCGATGAAGTTTTGCTCTCGGACCAATCAAAGTTTGATGCGGCAAACTTTGCTGGAGGTCGGGCGGACCAAATTTTCGGGGTCACTGACTCAACAATAAGTGCGAGCGAGCGGCTATAAGTGACACTCGAATTGTTCTCTCGGCCTGTGAAAAGAGAAAGGAGAAATTGCTGGTGGCGGAGCAGAAATATAGACGCGGGGCGTCGGCTGATGAAGAGGGCTCAAGTTTGCAAAGGGTCTCGTCTTTCAGCTCGGGATGAGGCCATTTTGCAACCGCGACCGACTCTCTTGAAAACAATGGCTACTTCACCACTCACGGTCCTCGGCGAGCTCGAAATATGAGACGACCGTGATTGCAAAAGCCTCTTAAGAAAGTTTCCCATCGATTTGGTGCATTTTGCTAAACCATGATATTCTCCTTAGGAAAGGACTTTGTCTTCGGTAGTAAATTTTTGAGCATACTGTACCCAGTGATTGGAACTAAAATATTCCATCAACCGAAGGCGTCAACTATGCAGTTTCCATTAACACGCACAGCCGGGTGCGGTGAACGCATTTGCAGCAATTTTCGGCTGGGCAAAGGCGGCTGGGTTCCTTATTAAAAGGAACAAAACGTGCGAGAGCGCAACTTGGGCCGGATCTTGCGCTGAATTTTTTATTGATGTCATCTCGCACACGCTGCCGTGAATATTAAAGCGGACCGCAGCAATTTTCGTCTGCATTCTGTTAATAACTGACTGCCAGGCCACGTTGACGAGACGACCTTACCCTTGCCATAAAATTAATCCAGGCAAAATCGGGATAAACGCAAACCAAGAGAAATTACCAAATTATTGTAGCAACTCAAAGCACAATACTTTGTTTTATAAAAAAAGCTTTAAAATTATAGGAAAAATCCAGATTCTAAAAATGCCATCTGTTTAAAAATATAAAAAAGCAGTTCAAATAGCTTTAAATAAATTTGGGTTAGTAAATTATCGTAAGGGTTAATTTGAGTTGCAGGAACGTCGTTAAAATGACATTTCAATTTTACCTGCAGGCTACAATAGCCAAATCATCAAATCGACCTTGAATTTTCATTAGCACCCTCTCCAAAACCTGTTTGAAGATGGTTTAGTTTTGTTTACCTCAAAGTTAAGTCGAGAAATTGCGCCGTTCCTTTTCCTTCCTCTCGGTGTGTATCTGAGTCAGGCATCTCCTCACATAAAATGGCTTTTAGAGAGCAGTCGGAATGCCCGCTTTAAATAAAGATCAGCGAGCGCGCGAGGGCATTTGGGCCCCGTTAATGCGCCGTTCGGAGTCTTACTTAGCGCTGCATGAGGTCAGTTATGTGACGTATTTACAGCCGGCTGCCAGGCATTACTATCTAATGCAGTGTGTGCTGCTAGCCAGCCAGGTATTCGCTAATGCCCACGCTCCATTTCACCACACGACGAGCGCGCAGAGTGCACAACGCTTTCATAATTTACGGCCGGCAGCGCAGGACTCTGCAAAGGCAGCTCTCGCATAGTAGAATGCCGAAATATGTATGTGTGTGAGTGCGGCGGCGGCTTTTGAGGTGTTTCTGCTCGCGGTTTCTGGGTCGCCGGGGAGAGTGTGGTCCAATTTTTGCCGCGGCCCCCGCGGAATTCGACATTTGCATTTCCCCCGGCAGCCCCGCGCGCGCACACAGCTGCCTCGCGGAATTTAATTAAGCCCTTTGAATAATTCCGAAGCAACTCGCCCCGCAGGGGTTGTAATTACTTTTTCTCGTCCTCACTGCAATTGCACTAGCTTGCTTTTCATGAGACAAAGTTTGCTTTTTACTGTCACGCAGTGAGCGATTAACATAAAATTAAGACGGTGGTTAAATCTCTTTGGAATAACTTCAAATCATAATTGTTAACATTGCTTTGTAAATTAAACTCTTTGGCAAGTTTAACCATAATGATGGAGATAATTTGGGATTTTTAGTTGAAATTATAAGCAGATTCCTCGGTGTTAATGAACTTTTTAATTTTCAATATTTCATCAGAACTGCTCTGCTCCTGAGCAGTTCTAATCACAACTTCTAGGCGTCACATGGCAATTTGACATAATAGATAAGACACACAAAACGAATGGATTTATTTTCCCTTTTTTAATCCTGCCGTCTAGGAAATTACGCCCTACAATTCCACAATACGCACAGAGGCACACGTGAGTGTTGCGTCACCTTGAATGTTGCGGTGGTCAGGAGAAATTCAAAACATGGAATGTTTTGTCTCCAAGCAAAGACATCCCCACAAACAGAGAATCAAATGGAACAAAGCAGGATTTCTTAACCAGAGAGGCCAAAATAATCAAATGACGAATCTGCAAAAGAAAGGGACTGTGATGGAAGATATATCTGATGAAAAGCACAAACTGGAGACGGAGAGCAATACATTGGGGCGAGATACAGCACTTTGGCCGACAAGCGATACGAGAAATCGCAGCCGGCCCATCTCGGCGGGCGAGCACACATTTCGCAAACAGGCTTTGGCACTCAGCAGCGATAAGACGTTGCCTGTACTCGCTCTTCTCTGTCTGGCTCACCCCCATGGCTGCTGTTGATGTGTGTGATGTAGTATATGGAGGTGGGCGAACGGTGGTGTCTGCCACCTCGACAAGCGTCCGCACCGCACACACAACACACACATACACACGGCGCTCAACCGCACACATACGTGCCGGGGCGCTGGCAAAGCCCTCGAGGCGCCTTTCAGCCCTCATAATAGGCTTTCAGACCAACTTTGCAGCCCCCCGACCCCGACCCATTGATGAACTCGACCTGGCTGGCTCTGTTTCACCTGCAGCCCTTTAAAGCCGCAAATTTTATTCACAGCCTCACTTCAAAGCTCCTGCACCGTTGAAATCAGATTTTTCGGCTCTTTGACTCCGATGCACACACACAAAGAGAGCTTGTTGAATTGTAATTTCTGTGCAAAGCAGAGCAGTGAATTTTTGAGCCAGACCTAAAACTTTCTTTAGAAAAAAGTTCTTTTTATTATTCTTCCTATTTGTAAACTGACCTGTTATAACATGAATGTACTTTGACAAACTGTGAGAATAAACACCTAAACAATAATTATCAAAGCTCGATGCTCAAAATAAATATCTGTTTCCTCAGCCTTTGACCATCTGTGTGCGGGTGTAGCGGTTCCCGCTTATTGGCGTTAACTCAGTTTTTAACCTATAGATGTCGCTATTCTTTATGATAAGCTTTTCTCATTTACCCTGTATAATACACCTTCACTGACCGCTCACCTGCGCACGCATACGGTTATGTCACATTTACCTCTCCGGCCTAGAGCATAATGTCGTGCGCATATTTGACGCTTATAATAACTAATAGACCCGAAGATTATACCGGGGTAAGCATTGATTGTAACTGTGATAATTAATATTTGTTATACGGGAAAGAAAAACGCTAATCGTTCATGGCTCTTGGAGGAGAAAATTACTTTAGCCAGTCACTCCAAAATCCATTATTCCTAATTTATTTTCTCTCAACAATTTCGCCTCAAAGAAACCATATCTCTCGCCAGATTAATATTAAAACTTTCCTTATAATCGCATTACACGTTAATTACGCGAGAGGTGTGATTATCCCGTGATGAGAGAGCCGAATCCAGGGTAATCAGACCGGAGGCAAACGAGATCAAACGCGGCATGGGCATACATAATTTACTTTTGTAATTGGCCGCAACTTTGCTATAGTCAGCACAGAGACGGACGGCATGCTAATCACATTAGAATCTGTTTAGCATTAGTGGCCGTGGCGGGCAGCGAGTTTAATTTTACTCGGCGCATGCTAAGCAGGTTTTGAAATAACACACAACGTCGGCCGGACACAGAGATTGCAATTATTCAAGTTAGATCAAGTTTGCTGCCGTCCGAGAGTCACGAGTGAAATTTGCATCTCCCGGCTGAAGTCGTAAACGACGAGCTGTCGCCGGGCTAAATTTCCAATATGGCCCGAAATCGCGCCCTGCCGCCGAAATTGGATCCGCGAAACAGATTTTCGCGTTTTATTGCCGCGCTGAGTGTCATTTTACTGCTTGCACATTTTCAATTGATGACGTTATTATCAAAGCAGTGCACCACTGCGGTAATAAAATAGCAACAACATTACGATTGAATCGATAATTAACTTTAAATGGTTCTTGAAATGATGGCCTTTAAAGAGTTTACAAAATCAAACTAGGATTAAATTAAAAATTATCCTAACAAAACGCAACCAAGATGGTTCTATTGTTTAATAATATCGGGTAAACCATCAGGTTAAAGCATGCTCCATCAAATAACAGAGTGCATCCTGAATAATATAAAATAAGAAATAATAAGGTTCTCGAGAGGGATGAACTGTAATATTCTGCCACTGGAGAAGCTATCCAATTTGCTTTTCTGCGACGTAAACACGGATCATTATGCCAACAGCAATAATTTGCTTCGCTTGATATTATGAGCGGAAAGAGGCACCCACTCACATCGAAGGAAAAATTCAAGTTGCTTTCCACGTAATTGCATCGATGTTCCGCTCGGCGAACAAGCGAAGCAATTACCAGCGTACTTGCGGTAATGAGCGTCGCCACTCTCGGCGAATTTCGGCAAATTTACGGCACTCTCCCAAAACGCATTCCGAAGCGCTTTTTG
The DNA here is from genome assembly GCF_949628265.1 of Cloeon dipterum. Lineage (NCBI taxonomy): Eukaryota > Metazoa > Arthropoda > Insecta > Ephemeroptera > Baetidae > Cloeon > Cloeon dipterum. The sequence continues at coordinate 8,974,675 of NC_088790.1, read as the reverse complement.
CACTCCCTCCGTGGAATTCCGACGTTGAGCCGCAAGTGCATTTTAAGCACATCACGACCGTGTTGCTCGCGGATAATAAATTTCAGCGCCGCCGCAGCTGCATACTAACAAGTATGATTACGGAATTAGCGCGTGTTTTGTGCAAATGTTCAAAAATTAGTGTTGCGCGCGGCTCTTTTACGAGCACAACGTGGCCAGCCCAAGCCTATAATCTCACGTTTCATGCATAGTTATTGCAGCAACAGCCGGTAGAGAATCGACCGACAAAAGGCCACGGACAAAACAAATCCTAATCTTCTTAATTCATTCATCGCAGTCTTAGAGCGGAGAGAATCCTCCAGTTTCATTTGAACCCTTTGATAATTTTCATAGAATCGGACAATAATCCTGCAAGTAGTGCAAAATTGAACTATCAAATAAGCCGAGAGCAATCTCTAAAGCTCAAGCAGACGAAATGCCACTGAGTTGCAGTCGACGGAGAGGGAGAGAGAATTTTCCTCCGCTGCTCTTTTTAGATGCAACGAGCGATAGCATGTCGGCCGAATAAATTCGAAAGGGCGATGCGTGTGTGTGCTCTTTTCCAGTGCTCTACGGAGAAATTTCTTTTCTCTCTCTGTTTAAAAGCCGTTTCCGGCACTCAGGCTGATGGGCTCTCCCGCGGTGCACATTTATCCGCTGCTCGATGAGCTTGTTCCACGAAAATACCGCCTTCGCGCACAAAAGCCGAGACGCGGACTAGGTGGGTGCTGCAAGACCTTGTAATTTTATGCAGATTGTTATAATGTACGCGGAGAGGAGCGACTTCTCTCGGGCCGGTCGAGCGGAAAAGGGTTGGAGAAGAAAGGGCCAAGACCGAATTAAAATGACAAATGGTGGCCTGGTTGGGCCGAAACTTTCTCATCTCGCCAACTTTTAAAGAGGATTGATACACTCCACTCCTGCGCGCCAACTGTGAGGGTCCAGCCTCGACAAAAGGAAACTCGACTAACCATTGTTAAACTTGTTTGACGCTCCTTTCTTCCGATTTCGCCATTCAAATGCCCCAATCAAATAAAAGGGAAAGTTTGCGGATTGTTTGCTCATGAGGAGCACTAGGGAAATAACAGAATGATCGACAGCAATGGGTGCCCTAACAATAAGCTCTTCTTAGAAAACAAAAAAAATATTTTTCCCCTTCACTTTCCTCAAACGAACAAAATGGTATCTGCCGATGTAAGGATTTTCTTACATGTAACTTGAACACAAATCAATCCTTTTGATCAGTGGCTTGTGCTCAAGAACTGAACCATCTGGACAAAAGTTACTCAGAAGAGCTGCCATTGAAGTGTACATCTGCTTGAATCTTTTGAACTGTTCGCACGGCGACAAAACGCATGCCGCGTATTAAATATACATGCATAATACTCTTTGTGCGAGTCGCTGTGCGGCGTTGAAGCGCGGTGGCAGCTCTTTTGAATGGAAACGTCCAGTAGCAGCCATTGTCGGCACATCTGCGCGGCGCCGAGGGACGTGTTTTGACATTCGGGAGAGAGGGCCGCACCTCTCTTCGTCAGGAAAAGGAAGCGGCCGGCGGAATTTATGTCGCGCGCGCCGCAAAAAGCAGAGATCAAGGCGGATTTGGGCGGCCGTCTCTTTTTTTTCTGCCCGTCCACCGCCGTAAATTTAAATTAGATATGATACGGCCGTGCTCGTCTCCGCTTATCTCGGCTCCGCCTGTAAAAATGAGCTTTACGGTTGTTATTCCTCTCTATCTGCATTTATGGCCTTTCTTATTTCCATGATCTCGTTCCTTGTTTATGCTCGGCATTTTTTATTTTACTGAGACGCGAAACTGACTTATCTGAGGCACGTTAAAATAATTGCTGAGCTCAAGCACGAGCTCGTTTGGCCTGCTCTGCTTGCACTGCATTCACCCTCTAATTTAGGATGCAATAATGGACTAATCATGCTGCCATGCGCGGCAGGTGGCTGGCGTGTTAATTAATTATCCAGTGCGGCTCAAAGGAAGACACGACGAGAGCGGCCGAGGCGCATGCTACTTCCGCCAACAGCAGATTAGGGACTCGCCCGCTCGCTTAATTAAATTGTCCCGGTAATTGCATTCAGCTAATTTAAGAGTAATTTGTGGCCCGTACCAGCTAAACCAGATTGCTCTCTCGCGGCCGGTAAAACTGGATTTTTAGCCGGTTGATGTATGATCTTCTCTCAAACATTCCTTCAGCCAATTCATGCATCCCTTTACTCTCATGCTGATTATTATCAGAATGGAAGGTTTGAACATTAAAACTCTCTCTTTTGTCACTTAACAACTTTTGCATTTTTTTACAGAGTAACAATGTTGTGTGAATTTATGAGTTACGTGCTCATTCATTATTTTTCAGCTTAGGATATAAAAGTTGATATTCCAATTTTACCTGTTTTTACGGGAGGTTGCGGAATGTAGCCTAGACCGATTCAGCTCCAATTGATTATGTTATTGATCTCGTTGAACAAATTTTAAATTCCACTTCCTATCCATGCGAGCAAATGGAAATTTTCCTCCTCTACTGCAACTAGAGAAAAATCTCTAATTTGCTTCAACACCTTTTTCGCAAAAACCCTTTCTGGACACCAGTAGTGGAAGAAAATTGAGATTAAAATTACATTAAATCCTGTAATTTTGTTTTTAATTCTAATACCACTCTAAATTAAAATATCGGTGCGATTTTTTCTCTACCCAACCTTATTTTATGGGAAACAACTTCTCTTTGAGAATTTTTTGTAACTACTCTTTAATTAAGACAATAAATTGTTATAACTTTTAAATAAAATTTGAATGATGTTGAAAAAAATGGCAAAGTGAACAGGATTGGATCGTTAAAAGTTTGCTAGATGATGTTAAAGGTCAAACCCCTAAAAACAAGATTTTTTTTACTCTAATATTTTCACCGCCAAATCTCGTGTTCTAACCATCAGAATTGCAAAAGCTGAACACTTATATAGACTCATCTCAACCTCCACTGAGATACTGAAAGGATTTTGGGGGTAGTCACATATGGAAAGTGCGTTTGCCAAGTGTGTGACCATTTTACCAGCCCTGCTTGTAATCCTCTCAATTGATCGTCCACCCACTTTGGTTATAATGTCGCGACAATTGTTCCGTCCCCTCCCTCCTCCCCGAAAGTTGAACAAGGCAAAATCTCGACAGCAGGTGTTGCACAAATCCGAATAATAACGTCTGCATTATTATGTGTATGGATTGTTTTGCCAACTCGATTAGAGTAGGGGGACGCGACGAATAAGCAATCAGGCTGCGCCGGAACACCATTGCTACTGTCGTACGCCCACGCACGCACACAAAGTGTTATCTAATTACAATAACGCGAGTGCGCGGCAACCTGCCTGCGCTGCGAAATTAACCCAACTAAAGCCGCAGCAGCAACAGCGCAGCAGTCGCGCCACGCCGGTTTAATTCAATAACAAAGCCCATCGAAAATTCACCAGACAGGTGCGCTTCTGCCCTTAATATAACCAGAAACTGTCGAGGGCTGTATTTTGACACGCCTTGTTCGAAACAGAAAATGCCGCAAGACGCGTTCCCTGCGGTTCTAAATTATTGAGTACGCAATTACACGCCCTACAAGAGCTTCCTAAATTTTTCTCATCTTTATCAGGAATCAGGAACTCGACCCCGAAGCCACACAGTAATTTGGATTGCAATCAACTCAGCTGCTGTGAACGCATGTTTAATCAACAAGATAACTGTTGCTTTAGATATTTAATGATTCAGAGAACAACGCAATCATAAGCTGAAAGGGCTGAAAGGTAACTGCATCAGCGTGTTTGTTTTGTACGGATGCAAAGTGCGCTGCGCAGCAAAACCGCACAATTTAATAACCATGCACCTGTCTCGCTGCCGGGAATGCAATGGCACAGCACGAGAGCGTAGGTCGTGATATTTCAAACACGTGTGCATGCAGCAGCAATTCCATCCAAAGCCATTCTATGGATGCTCCAGCCGCGCGGCGTTGCAAAACACATGTGTGAAGTGTATGTTTCAGAGCCGGTGGGATGCACTGAGCAAGTGCATGCATGCAATTCGCTAATGACGCACACGGCGGCCTTAATCCAGACGAAGCGGCCCCGAGGGGCTTTTGACCCTTGCCCGCCCACCCTCCCGACCGATGGACCACCCCCATTAACAATGCTCACTCTCAGGTGCGCGCGTAAATCAATCCGCCCTTGGTGCCGCTGACAATTATTGCGATTTACGGCCCGCGATTAATTTTCGCCCCGGGGGCCTCGGGGACCGGCAATATTGCCGATTGCTTCCTCCGCCCGTCCGTTTGGCGTCCGCAGCCCGAGACAAATCACGAGGGCAGCCGCGAATGGGCCGTTTTCGCCGCCGGGAACGCGCTTTCACGGCTGCTTTACGTCCACTCCAACTGATTGCAATTGCCAAATGGGGCTGTGTCTGACCCATTCCGACTCAGGAATCGCTTCATCTCCAAAACGAGAATTATTTCAGCTTCAATGCCACCGTGGTGCACTCACTTCTTTGTCAACGGCTTCTTATTTCTTTCTCTAGGGGTTAAAACAAATTTTCGATTTGAATGAACAATTGATTTAACACGAAAGTGTGTAACAGACATATTATTAAAAAAGTAGGCGTTCACAATTTCCCATTGATGTCACTTAAAAGGTACGGTATTTGTATCGCGTTGAAAAAAATGGTGAAATGCATTAGGCAAATCACAGTTGATAAATAACGCCGTTCGTCACAGTTGCATGATACTGTTTGCTTTTTACAAAATAAAAAGTGAAAGCCATGGCAGGCGTGTCGTGTGAACACATGTATTTGTGAAAAAGACCGACTTCCAGTACTGGCCAAACCATTGCATGGGTGAAAAAACGCAGGATCTTTTTGAGGCATTTTAATATATATGTATGTGGTTCTGAATGAATTTTCTGTGCCAAAGGGAGAAAATTTAGTACGACGATCATGCATGAAAAAGTTCGAGTCAGCTTGTTTGTATGGTAGTCTAGATTTCATGATTTTAGACAGAAGAGTGTCGTCCATTTTAATTTGAAATTTCATTACTGATTCGAAAAATAAACTTGAATCTTGGAAATCCAAACCCACTATTGAATTCACTTTAATTGTATGAAGTGCAGGTTGGCTTACATTATTTGCGGACACAACATTTTGCAAAAGAATTTCTTTTGGATTTTTCCCACCGAGGGGAGATGCATTTTAAAAATTCATAATATAACCCAGTTTTTGAAAGTATATATAAAATCTACTCAACGCCCCTGCTATTTTCGACTGAAATTGGGAGAAAGCCTTCTTTGCCGTAAACAAACAGGTGTTCATGAGACAGGCGGCTTATCACAATTTTCATTATATAATATGTAAATAGGTAATCCCACGTTTTTATCAACCCACAAAGCAGGCAATCGTAATCAACATCAATCCCTGTTATATAGCGCTCTCAATAAACACTCTGTTTTTAACGAAGAAATTCAAAGCAGCAAAAGATTCATTAATTGAAATTCCCAGCCATTAAAATTCGCTCCTGCAGCAATTCCTCATTTAATTGCTCTTTGCTTTTAATAGCTTTGAAAATGTAGGTCACTCCATCTTCATTTCATTCCTTGCGAGCGTGAAAGTTCATTTCTCATACACTAATTCGAGAGGGAACGAAGGAGATTTATTCATTGCACCCGCAAATTGGCGTGAAAACAAGTTTTACCCTTGGCGTGTTTATTGCTCTACTTTCTTTAACTGAACGAGATGCAATCGCATGCTTTTTCTCGGGCTGGCTGGCACGCGTCACGAGATGGCATAAACAAAAGTTTCGTTCGTCTCTTGCAGCGCTCGCGAGAGAGAGATATGCAAATGAGCCCTTCCTTCTCTCGGCGGCGTTGCTCGAGATGGATGTGTTGAGCTTTTTTACGTCCTCGCTGCGGAACAGATGATATGGAAGCAATTATTTTAATGCCTCCTCTTTTTTCATCAGCACAGCAACTCGTCGTAAAAAGCAGACACACGCAAATTGAAAATATACACACACCGACGTCTCGTAAAATAAACAAAACTATAAGGCACAGAATTTGCCAAAGCCAGACACTCTTTGCGAATTGAAATTTTTCTAACCTCCGACACTCGCTTTGCAGCCCTGTGGGATGCGAAACTAGTTAAAACTTCAGCTAGAAAGGCAGACCAATTAAAAAGTTTGTTAGAGTTTGTTCTTATTTTTCTCTTTATTTGTTTCAGATTGTCACTGTTACATACATAATATCAAGAGCAAGCATTTCAGGTGAGTAAAATTTGGTATTCTTTCATTACCTTTACACATCTGGTCAGAAATTTCATTATTTTATATACTATTTGCTAGAGATTACATTCAAGAAGACAAGCGGAGTGGCCGAACACGTTTTTCCTCCCTTAAAAACCCGGTGTTAAATCGCTCACCATTCCGCTACCAATAAGCGGAAAACCGATTGTTTGGTTGCTACTTGAAGCTGTATAGTTTGTCTGATCGATTTATGATCACAGACACACGCTAAAAACTGGTTAACACCGATTTAATTAAGTATGAAAAGCTACAATAGTTTAATTGGGCGATTGTTCTATATGGGGAACTCTCGACGCTAGTTGGCCGACAAAGTGCGTATGTCAGCCGTTCGTGGTTTCTTACAATTAATACGTTAGACCAACTCTTCAGCTACAAGTAGAGACCAAACAATCGGGTTTCCACCAATTGGTAGCAGAATGGTGAGCGATTTACCAGAGGCATTTAACACGGGGTTCTTGTGGGAAGAAAAATGCGTTCAGTGACTGGCCACTCCGCGGCTCTCGGTTAAGCTCTGTACTTTTAACCACTCTGACTGCAGAGCAATGATTGTTTTAAAAAGTCCTTCACTCCACAAAATTTTTATTAATTGAAAGCAACCGTTATATTTACACCAAAATAATTATATTTTAAAGAATTCCTTGTTTGGTGTTTAATGACTGGATTCCCGCCACGCACATAGCGTTTGACGTTTAATTATTGTGAAATGAAATAATCCATGGGAGGAAATATCGGGGCGAAGATGCCTAGAAGTTCACATTTTGGGCGTCGAATCGACATTCCGACGAAATACTTTTGCGGCTGGAATTCGATCGGCGCAGCGCTAATGAAACGCGCTCTAATTCGCCTCCGCTTTTCTCCGCCGATCTTGGGCGCCGCGCAATAAAAAGACGGGCTGCTAGCTTTTATACCTGCTGCTTACTCTTTCAGTCCTCGGTGTATTGAAGTGGCGCGCACAGAATTTATGGCAATCAGCGTCCGTGCTGCAAAAGAAACAGTAAACACGCCGAGCTGACCTGAAATTCCGCGGAACAAGCAGCTAGCCAGCCAAGCTTTTCAATAAAACGACAAGAGCTGCAGTGGCAGGCATTCTTCCGCCTTCTTCTCGAGGGAAATATCTCCACGGGAAATGGGATCACTCGCTTTGTCGATTTTTAGAAGGATTGTTCATCAACTCCGCATATAAAAAGTTACGAGGGTTTGAGGGGCTCAGACTCATTACTTTGAACGGTTGAATTTATATTTAATAAAATGTGTATGCTTTACTTCAAGGCTTATATGATGTCTAGACGGTGTTTGTTGACACAATTGGGTAATAAAAAAAATTAAAATGCTGCAAATGTGTAACCATGGAGTGTGAAACATTTAATATTATTCTAAACACTTGGCAGTAAGTAAACGAGTAGTATTCTCTTAATTCTAAGAGCTTTTAGGAGCAAAAAGCAGTCCCTAGATATGCGATATTTGTCAAAATATAAAATAATCTAGAAACGAAACTTTTCCCTAAATGATTATGGATCTCGCCCCTCAAAAATCTATCTTCGTCTCCTTGAGAAGAGTGAAGCAACAATTTGATGACCTATTTCGTATTTCACTGAGGTCATCGACAGTCTTCAGTCGGCGGGACAATTTTGCTCGTTTTCCGTTTCTGACGTCGGACGCACGTCAAGATTGATCAACAAATGAGGCTGTGATTCGCGTGAGGGAGCACTCGTGGCCAAACAAATGTGAATTTGTTTGCTTTGCGCTGACGAGCGAGCGTGTCAGTCTCGTGACGCACGATAAAACAAGATGCCGGCCCGATTTTTTGCTCCGGCTAATTTGCGAGACACGCGAAATTGTGTTTGCCGAAGCAAAATTATTTTATAAAAATCCATCTTGCCACCGAGATGAGTGACAATGTGCGCCCGCTTTTCTAATTACGCGTGCCACTCTGCGGGTTATTCGACCGTGGCCGAAATTTTAATTGAAATCCGCTTTCCATCATCTTTTTTAATTACAGCGTTATTTATTTTGACCTGGCTCGTCCGCGTGAGTTCATTTTCCTTTTGGAATTCCGCCAGAGCACTCATTGATCGTAAAAACCTGCGAATCAGCATCATATTTCAATTCTACCTCCGAAGCCGGCCCAGATGACCCCAGAGCTCTTGACACACTTTTAAGATTACCTTTTTATGGAGTTTAGCTTCGGTTGAAAAATCTGTCACACTGTTACAAGAGACTCTGTAAAGAAAGCTAGTTCAATAAAAAATGCATTTCTTCTCGTGCATAGAGAATGTTAAGTGTTGGCCTTGACACGTGAAGACTATTCGTTTCACAGCAATTCAAACATTCACTCGGGTGTCAAAAAGTCAAATTGTGTGCGAGTTGGCATCAATTATTCAGCCACTAACGAGCGAGAGCACACATTCTCAACTTTCGGCCGTCGTGAGCAGGAGGGCGAAAAAGGGTTGCGTGTCAAAAGTTGGCGTACTCATAATCGCGTCTCGTCCTCGTCGGCTCTTCCGCATACAACATATATATTATGCTTGGGAGCAGGCGCGTGCGGTCGAGGCCGCGCACAGAATTGCACAATTTAATGCAACCTGACTTCGTAATTGAATTTGCCTCACCGGAAAATGGAAAATGGATCGCGACGAGAGCAGCACACACGTCGTTATTAAATATATTACGTACAACGGCGGGAAGCTAGTAAACGACGCAAGACGGGGAGGCTGATGACAGAAAACTTGTAACTCTGCTGGTTTCCCAACTGCACTACTTGGGTTGCCATGAGTGCGAAGCACAACCTTAACAAATACAGTATTCGTTCCACAACCCAGCAAATAAATCTCAGAATTTGTATTTTTCCCCTTAGATGATATTTATTTGCAAGGTTTTCTTGAAAGGCATTAAAATTGCAACCCCTGTATCACATTTATTATTTTTGTGTCCTGCAAAAGAGTGCAGGTTTAACACGTTCTTAACAATATGGCAGCAATGATTTGCAGTCTGATTTTTATGTCCACACACCACCAGCTGCCCCGATTTGTAGCTCTCGTATCAGATCCGATCTAGAGAGTTATTGTTTCTTTTTCTTTTCTCTCACTGCTTTCCGAAAGAGCAGAGCATTGTGTATCGACATGTGACATATATTCCGCCAGACTCGTTTTTGCACGGAAACGTTATTCGATCGAATTTCCGTTCTATTCTTGAGGTATATTGAATTCAATCATGAAAGATTATTTTTACCGGACACAATCCACCAGCTGCTTTTTGGTATACTTTTATTGTTTTCAATAAAAATATGCCACACACGTAACAAGCAATTTCATCGATCCCCCAAGCTCATCACGATGTTGAAAAATGTATTTACATCCAGGCAAATTTCAAATCTCCATAACATCAACTCTGCTGACAAAAAACATATACTTCTCCAGTTTTGCAGTGGGCGGTTGGGCGATCAATACACACATTCTAGCATGATTTCCGCGTTTTAAGCGTGTGCTTTTGGCCGCGGCCAGTACAGACGCTTCTGGCCTCATTCGGCTCTCTCTTCGTGTGTGCGTTTTGCAAAGGCAAACAACCGATGTGCGCCGAATTTCTGCTTGATTAGCGAAACGAAGCCGGCCACGCGGCATGATGACGATGAAAATTAATTAACTTGACGGCGGCCAACGGAAAATTTTAAACACACGCACGCCAACAATGGTTAAATAGAAAGTGATTTTCTTATGGCTTTTACTTTTTTGAAAAGTAAACATAAGCCATGGTCATTTTTTCATTTTAATCCATTTTCACTGTTGAAAAAGCAAAAATATTTACACGAAGAAAAAGAATTTAAGCCGATCAAAACCACAAATCCTTTCTCATTTTTGGCGCAAACAGAGCTGCCAACTATAAATTCGCTTCGTCTGCCGTTAAAAAAGACCTGGAGCAGGACAACGGATTGATTTTTCATTCGTCGGCTGGCAGGAATCCAGAAGCGCTCGTACGTCCGTTTGGGAGGAAAAATTTAATTTGTACGTTGATCGGCCAGCGAGGCCTTTTCAACGAGAGCGGCGCCGCAAAAGGCAATTAAAAAGCGGCGCCGGCAATTAAGAAGAAACACTTTCGGTGCGCGGTCTGCCATTCATTTTTCACGCTCGCTCTCGTTGCACGCAGCCAATTTATTTTTCGGGGCTGCTGCGGCTGGCCGACGCAAGGAAACATAATTTCCTTCCTCTTCTCTCTCTCTCTCTCTCGCTCCGATCTTTTTGCCCTTTCGCCACGCGCACCAGGCCAAAAAGCGGTTTTTTGCTCGCCTCTGCCAAAGGAGAATATTTTGCCACCTTTTTCCTCGCAGTACGACGTGACATGGCCGAGGGCACGCTAATAAGAAAGCAAAATATTTGCATGCTGACGAGCAAGAGAGTAAGGCGGCGACGTGGAAAAATTCACCCCAAATCCAATTACGCGCGCCACGCGACAAATTTACATCCAACGCGCACAAGATTAAGCATAACGAAATAGAAATTAAATTTCGCACTAATGATAATTGCATTTTTTTCTTCCACGCTCTGTTTAAAGTGTAGAAATCCAAGCACATTAGATAGATTAATTCTTTTGGGGTTGTGATTTATGTGCATTTTGGTGATTTGTACTCTTGGAAATGAAAAATGAAAAAGAAACATTATGGCCTCAATAAAAATGTTCCAAAAACAGATTTGGCTCGTGTATTGTTCTCTGCTCTCCTCACACTTTTATCTTGGTGCTTTCAAGTTGTCGCTGGAAAGCGGAAAGTCCATTATTCATCTGTCCAGGAGGCCAAGTTTCCTCAGTCGGTGCAAAGCAAACAACTCGTTGGCGGCGGGCAAGGCGGGGCAGAAACCTCGAAAGTGCGTGCAGCTCCATATTTCATAATTAAGGGGATTAATAATTCAGTCCAAAGTGTCCAAGTTAAAAGGCCAGTGTGCGCACAGTTTCAGCCTCAAACATTACGTAAAGCCAACTCGGCCCGTCTTCAAGCACCATAACTTGACATCCTTTCAAAACAACAGTTTTTCTTCTTATTTACCTCTGGAAGGGTTGGACTTCGACTGTATTTTTTCAGAATATTATTCCAGTTCGTTTAGTGAAAACGTTGAAGACCGACGGCAGCGTAGAGAATAAAGGTACTTGAATTTGGTGGCTTGACTCGATGCAGATAAATTCCTTCCAACGGGTTCAATTCAGAAGTTATCAGCTCTTTTAAATCATATACAAATGAATCTAAATGATTTTCTTGATCACAGAAAAAATCTCTGAAATGGTGAATAATCTCAGAAATTCCTCTTCTAGATCAGGAAGCATTTTCCCAAATTCCTTTCTCTGACCGCAAGAGAGATTGGGTCGACCTTCCGCTAATCGCGAGGCCATTGAATTTTATTGCGTCTTTATTGAAACAGACTCCTTTCCTAAGGGAGAATATCTATCGAAAAGGTCTGGCAGCACGAGAATTGGAGGAGACAGCCACGGAATTTTCGGAATGTTCTCTCTTGTCGCTCGGGCCTGACAAGCTACCGGACATGGCGAGAGTCACGAGACGGGCCCGCCTGTGTGTTTGTTTCGTCCGTTTTGGCAAGCTTCGCACGCGGTCTGTGTTATTGACTTCGAATGCAGCCAGCGCCGTGTGTGCGTGATCGCATTAAATAAAAAGCCAGCTCTATCTTTTTTCCCTGGCTCACTCTTTTTGCTGTTTCCATATTCGGAATTTTGATTCCGGCGGCAGCGGCCCTTCCCGTTTTGATAATGCACGCTCTGCGGATGACGAAAAGACCATTCAGTGGAAAGAGATAGCTCGCAATGGCTCTCTCAGGGGTGTCAAAACGCGCCGCTGTCCCAGCTACAAAAGGATCACTCACTCTCGGACATGGATCAATATGTGTGACTTACAAATTTTATTCGCTTTTAACCAACAGCTTGCAGAAAATATTTTTGAGATTCAAATGACGTTTAAAAAAGTAAACAATTGAAATTAAATTTTGTAAAAGGGAAAAGCCCAAATTTTTAGCCACAAATTATCTCAATCTCATGAATGGAAGCAAAAAATTGGCCTGTTCGGAAAGGAGAACGAGTTTTACGGCAGTGTTTTCGCCGTTATGGTGCCAAGTGTGAGTTTGAAAAGGGCCAAGAAGAGCCTTTGTCGCAATAAGTTTGCTTGTTCCACCGAGACAAAGTGGTGAAAAGTTAAATTCGCGGCGTCTGCCGTTTGCCTGCCTTCACAACTTTTCATTGTATAAACAGAGGAGCCAAAAATTTTCGCCCGGGATTACACTAGGTAGGGAAAAATAATCTCTTAAGCGGATTTGTGCCAACTGTCGGCTGGCCGATATTGTCGTGTTATTACCGCCGAGAAAAGGCCGAGCAGTGCGTTTTCGGGCCGCAGCAAATAATAGCCCGTCGCGGGATGGAAAAAATAAAACGCTATGCCGGACCAGAAAGGGAGACGAAGAAGGAAAGAAAGAGCGGAAAAGTTTTGCCGGCGAAAGAGGAGAGAAGAAAAGTTGTCGGCTCCTTAAAGGAGCAATTCACTTTGAATGAAGTGTTTTATCACTGCAGTTTGTAACTCGGCCGGAGCAGCAAAAGCAGTGAGAGGAACCGAAATGTATAACCAGAGAGTACTCGCCGGCAGGCACAAAAAATTCAATTCTGCAGCCGCCGCGCGCGGAGAGGCAGGACACAAAACGATGCCTTCTGTGCGAAATGGCAGGCTGCTGGAATTCCGTAATGATCGCTCGGGAAAACACGGACTCCTCCGCTTGCAGAGTGCTTTTATCGATTCGAACAACTTGCACGCGCACGTAATTATGATAAGGAGCAAAACGTCTCGCAAAGTTGCAAAACTTCGCATCCGGTCCTAAACCGATTGCACGATTCTTGCTTCAAAATTTTAAAAGCCAACTTTCAAGCCTGATTGTGTTCATTCATTAATCATTAAAATCTTGGAATCAACGAAACAGAAAAAATAAGATTCAGCGGGCATCTTCCGCCATCGAAGCGCAAAAAGGTGTGGCTGCTGGAGTTTGACGGGAAATCAAAAATTTATCATTTTCCGGGAAACAAATGCTTCAGTGATCCTGATTTTCCTCATTTGATGCCATTGCAGTGATTTTAGCCTGAAACAGTTAGAAAGCTGCTTATAGTCCCTCTCTCGCTCACAGAAAATTACTGTATTTCCTTGTCTGTGTTGAAAGAGAGCCGATATTCTGGTTATTTTGCCGATTCTAGAGGCACGCAACGCTATTTTGAGCAGCGCATATAATTGTCTTTGTTAACAGTGGAAAGACAAAGCCGCTTTTTGCTCTTTGACGCCGCGAGAGCGAGAGGGCACAACAAACGCCCAGAGCGAATTGCAATTACGTTGCGCCAACGGGACGAAAGCCTTTCCTTATTTCCGTCTTTTGTTTGGAAAAGACCGCAGTGCTTTGACACCCGCCTGCCATGGACAAACAGAATTCGGGAAAAATTATTGCGCGAAGATTAGGCCGGAATGAACCGACGCGCCCGCCTGCTTTGTGCAATTAACGCGAGAGACGCTATGCGGAGTCTTAAACGAGGCCAAACCCCGACACAGCGCGAAACAAAGAACAGAAACGAGAGCTTTGTCAAAGAGGGAAATACAAGAAATTACTGCACCCGTGGAAAATGAGAAGGTTTTCTCATTGCATCATATATAGCTTTGATTAAATTTAATACGTAATTTAACTATCTCCGATGCAGAGAATTACAAAAACGAAAATTACTGATAAGCTACATGATCGGTGAATAAATAATTATTTTAAAAATCATGCGACATTAATTTAGGCTGTGTACAAGCCTCCTTCATCCAATCAATCCAGCTAAATGCTAACACCAATCAGAGGGTTCGTCAGATGAAGCTTCCCTTTAAAAACTCTGCCCCTGCGAAATTAAGCGAGCAGCATCTCGAAATTCGGCGCCGGCCTTGGTCCCAGTGGCACAGAAAGCGAGCCGAGGGTGTTGAAGAGCTCTCTGATGATAAATCACCGCGCGCTCGAGTCGCAAGATTAATCACCGAGAGCCGGTTTGTTGTCCATTTCGCTGCTTTGTTGGCCCAATAACTATCGGGCCATCGGCATTCCAAAGACACTTGTCTGGCCGGCGTCCAACTGAAATAAATTCCAGTCCGTTGGAAAGCACGGGCTAGGGAGAGACGCAACTCAATCAATTAGGGGCCGGCGGGCGTCCCCCGGCCGCAGCAACCTTCCTAACGACTCCCGACCAGGATGAGCAGCTCGTAAAAAAGTCCGCTCCTCGGATGAACATGCCAATTAACTTTTTATCGACTCCTCGTGGGGAACGTTTGCAAAATCCACCAAATCAATCATGCCTTATCAGCCGTTTTTAAATTAGGACTTCGTCGTAAAATGTTTTAAATCATCGAAAAGTTTGAGTTTTGCGGCATTTGCCTTCTCATGTTTCCTCTTCGCCACTCGACTTCCTTTCCCACATTCTCCTCACATTAGCAATGGTTTTAAATTTCTTAACAAGCTGTTAGACACCTTTTCCTTTTTTCAAAATTTGATCCACTGGAACAACGTATTGGCCTCAAAAAGATGAAAATTCAATTAAATATTTAATTAAAATAATTCCTTTTTCCTGTAGATAAATTTGATATACTCGCACATTCAAGGAAAAATTCATGGTTTTCTCCCCAAACCTTCTGCAATAAATTTTCTTATAGTTATATGTGTTGCTTTTGATTACTCAAATTTATTATGTGATAAAAATTTTAAAAAACTCTAAACGAGGAGAGATTTGTTTAAACAAAATACAACTCTCTCCTACTCTTAAAATTTTCCTACTTTCCCGCTGGGCTCGTTTCTCGCCTTTTGAAATTCAATTTGCAGACGCAGACTAAAACTTAACAACTGCAAGCGTATCGTTGCATTATAAAAGTCTCTCAAAGAACGCACGTGTACACCTTTTTTAATTAATTTGCGTAATAAAGCAGACGAGCGGCAATAACTTTGGAGCGCATCTTGCGCCGCTTTGAGCCAACTTTTAAAGCGTCCAAACGACTCGGCTCGCATATAATATTCATGCCTCGCTCGCTGCCGTGCGCGTGTATTAACTGCATTACATGTATGCCCCACGCCGTAAATTTGGCGAAATTCTCGCGCCGGAGGCTCCGCGCTCCAGCCCGAACGCGCACAAACATTCGCAGGCAGCGCAGCCTTGAGTAATTAACTCGGCTAATTAATTAAATATATTTTGCGCTGCCGCCACCAAGTGAGGGCGCGTGTTTTGCCCCAAACACGCCACTGATTTCACTTGTCTCTGCTCAGGACTCAACCTCTCTCTCTCTCTCTCTTGTCAAAGGGCAACTAATGACGAGAAACTCGACTAATTAACTTTTCATGCGGGACTCTCGTGTTTGCAACTGAATCAAAACCTACAATGTTGATTAAAGTCGCTTTCGTTGACACTCTCTATTTATTTTGAGAAATATGCAAAGCCTTGTCTTAAATTTTAAACGAATCAAAAGAAATATAGTGTCAATGTGATTCTTTACTTTTCGTCCCACGAACAAAAAGATAAAGAAGCTGAAAAATCTATAATGGTCAAGTGTATAAGTATGAGTGGAGAGTGTGGCTGCGACTCATGATCTCACAGAGGCGTCAATAATTTCTGCAATAATTTTATTCAAGTTGGGTATTTGACACCTTGAGGCTGCAGCATTTAGCAGGGCGTGAGCAAATTTTCCTCTCATCTCGTTGCCAGGTACATGCCGCACTTTGATATGCAAATGAGACTTGGCTGCTGCACCATTTTTGGAATAAGAAGGATGAAAATGGCACTGGGGTGGAAGAGGGGAGCAGCGAGAGGCTAATTAACTCAATTAGTCTTCTTATCGCTGGCCACGTGAGTCAGCTTTATTTCTGTCTGTCTCGCAATCAATTAGGGTGTGCCAGTGTATAATTAATTGGCGGCGAAAGAAAGACTTGAGTGCGAGAATCACGCTCTCGTATCTCAAGGGGACGCTGGTTGAGAAGTAAACCATGACCTTGACAGCAAAGTGCCAACAAAGTTCAAAGCAGCGTACCAACGGGCAACTGTTTCACACTCTCGAAATTTCCCTCCATAACCTTTTCCGCAAAAATCATCTATTTATAGAGAGGTTGAACTTTAACAGATGGAATTAAATTTCTCTGGCATTTAGCTGATGCTGCAGCTAACGAATAAATAGTTGCCGTTTCAGCTCGAAAACAACTAGCGTTTAAATATATAACAAACGTTACGAGTGGTATGCACTAGTTTGTCCTCTAGTAGGCAAATAAACAAATGTATAGACCGTGTAGAGCAACATTTAATTAAATGTTGCAGCTCGGAGTGGAGTGGGCAAATGTTTCCACATTTATTTGCGCTTCGTGGCGAGTGGAGCGAACGCGGCGTCGAACAAATACGCGCGCAAATTGCCACTGTCGATAAACAAAACATCGAAAACGGCGACGAAGAGGTTGAAATCTGGTTAACAGCGCTGCCGAAAATGAAGCAGGCGCCCATTATCAGTCCGCGATCCCATCAGTTTCCCCTTCGCCGCCCCAGTTCCTATTTCACACGGCCGTTTCACGTAACGAATGCGCAGCTCTCTTCCTAATTGGCTCCGATTCCTCTTTGCAGACCAGAATGGCGCGGAACCGATCCGCTTTCACGAGTACGGATTATCTCACTTTTGATCCTGCAAATTGGACGCGGAGCCGAGTGCTTATTTGCCTCTCTCGGCACCACTTACTAGAAAAATGTGAGTTTTTCGCCGTCTGTGCATAGAAAGACTATTATGCTGATTGTATATAATACTGAGGAAATGTTCCGAAAATAGCAAGGGCCATATATTGATGCATTATTTTTCACGATTCCCGTCAACATTCCAATTTGTTTCTTTGCGTCTGAAATCTGGCAGTGGTTTTTGGCTGGAGCGTTTGAACTGTTACTGAGCGGCAAAACGAACCGATTTACCTCCAGAAAACGAAGAGGCGCCGAAAGCGCGTGCAGCAGTGATTTTTGCGTCGTTGCGCCCGTTCCCTATCGAGCAAAGGCAGAACGTTAAATAAATCTGCGCGCGTGGTTTGCCCCATTAGGCAGACTGAATCGGGGCTAAAAGCATCCTCCCTCGTTCCACACCCACCCGCTCATCCATCCATCCATCGAAATATGCGCACTTCTTCCCCGTCTTTAAGTGCACTTCGAACTCAGGGTACTTAATTAATGGAAGTAAGTAAAATCCGAGCAAATTTTGTTTGCCTTTGCTTCTTCACTCGCTGCGCAGTCGGAGCCAATTCATTTAGTGGAGCGGTGAATTCGTAATTTACTTGTGGATTGGCGGATTATATATTTGTTTACCGAATTTGGCGGAGTGCTTTCCACCGCCAAGCTACATGAAACGAAGAATGGCTCTCGCTCCGTGCCACACACACACACACACACCAGTAGCGGCGGCGGCATCAGTAATTTACGTACGCTCTCCCGCTGTCAGCGATTCCATAATGAAAGATAAATATGTGCTCTGCTCGCTCTCCTCGCTCGCTTGCTCGCTGCGAATTCATTACCGCGGATTAATAATGCAACTTTACGAGCGTCTATCGAGAGCAATTGGAGCGAAATAACAACAAATTCGGGTGGCAAAAAATGGTCCCTGCAGAGGACCGTAAATTGTAACAAAGGCGATACATTGTTTTTAATCCTGTAAGTCAACATCACTGGGAGCTCCGCTAATCCTTTCCACTCGAAAACGGGGAATCGAAATTATTCGAAATTCGAAATAGATTCACCATGACTGCATTTTATTTCCCCCGTTTCGCTGCCTTGTTTGCTCTGCTAAGGCCTCGAAATTGATTGAATTTGCTCGTGAACAGAGACGAATGAGTTGGATTCGTGGAAATCGGACTAATGCAGTGGCCGGGAATCAATTTGCCGAGAAACGAGGACTGCATTAATCAATTTTCTACTTTTTTTATCCCAGCAGCACTAGTATTATTAAACAAGTCGTGCATGAACACCAAGTCAAGCGTGCTTTAATTTTCACCTCTTATCGGCACATTTTACGATTCATTTGTCGCTGCAATCTCGTTAATATGCAAACAAATTAAGGCCGATCGAGTGCGGAAATTCGCGCGGAAAGCAGATAAAAATCCTCTACGGCTGCCGGCTGAAGAGGAAAGAAAAATGTCTTGCACGGTTCGTTTTGGAAAACGAAAAATTTGCATTTTGCAACGAGACTTGGTTGCTCTCGAGAGGGCCAGAATGGAAAGAAAAACTCGCGCACCCGTCCTGGGAGGTGCGTTGCAATTTTTCTCTGTTTACGGTTTCGTTCTGCACGTCCCTCCAGATGATTATTCAAAAGAAAAGCTCTTGAGTGTCTCTCCGCCACGCTCCTCGAAACAAAGACGACGCCCTTTCTTTCATAAATCCCACTCGTGAACGCCACTTTTCAAGCAATGCTTCTGCTCGCAGTAATTAAAAAAATTGCCTCCTTCGCAAAACCACTTTCCAGAGGATTCTTGCAATATTCGCAACCATTGTAGAAAGAGACTCTTTTTTATATTATAAATCTTATAATGAATTCAGTTCTGTGGTGGAAGAACTTAAAATTTAAAAAGGGCCACAACCAATTTTTTCTCGAAACACAGCCTCACTATTATATCATCCAATATTTTTCACTGGAAATATGTATTCAGCTATCTATTATCTAGTTCAAGAGTTGAATGCTTAAGAACGACGTTGACAGGCGTTTTCCGCAAAGCTACGTGTGATTAATAAAGTGTCTGGCCCGTCACGACAATTTTCCATGCGTTCATTAGACGCATATGCGAGGCTCTTTCAACTTTGGAAATTGATGACGCCGGTGTCAGTCTGATTATCGGGCGGGGCAGACGAATCGGGCCGTCGTGACGCGCATATTAATCTGCGCGGCTTCATTTGCATCCGAATCTGCGAACGAGCACGGTCTTTTTATTTTTATCGCCATTTTCCGAATTCTTTTTGCATTTTGCATATTGATGTGGCCTTTCGGCTGTCTGACTGCGTGCAGTGCACCGGCTGCGATAATTTGAAATTCCAAACACACACATAGCACAGTCAGGGGGCGGTGACAATGAAATTTATGGTGTGTATCACATACAACTCGCGTCCTCGTGCGCCCGCCTCCGAAAGATAAATAAAAACGACGCTGTCGGGTGGGTAATTAAATTCTATCGATTCGCACTGCGTGAAACGAAATGCCGGTATATTATGGGTGCGAAAGTCAAAATTGCTTGCTTTAGAATTTCCTATATATCCATTTATTCCGCCTTCTAGTTGAATTGCAAAATTTTTAAAATTATATGTGTTGTGAGCAGAACGTGGGCCTAAAAGTTTAAATAATTTTTCAACATGTACAAATACGCTGCCTAATCGCCATCGCAAACAAGCTTTCGTGAAATACCCAAGGGAAAAGCAAGTTCTATACTGCCTCTCGAAATTCGCAGGGCAAAAGCAACCGTCTTCATTCCAATGCTGGAACAATATTTGCTCGGAAGTACAATGCAAATCCTTGTCCCAAATACACATTCTTGGCCCTGCCTCGATTAGTACAATGCTTTTTTGGGCGCGGGAATTTGCATTTCCCGACGGGGAGTGCGCGTCGTTAGTGCCGCTAATTTCCCGCGGGAAGCAGCCGAATTTTGATCGCAAATTAACGCCGCCAACCTCCAAGCGCTCCCTTCGCGCAAATCATTCTCACCCACGACTGCAGCATTTGAGCTGAAGGAGAGAATGAAATTTTAAATCTGGTTTGTTACCCGCAAAAACATCGTAATTAATGCGATGATTGCACCGCGGTATTGGTCATAGTTCAAAAGCAGGAGGGTTGGGAGACTTTCACGTCAAAGCTGTAAACATAGCAAAGGTTCGGAGAGGCAGTTTCGCAAAGTTAAACTACTTCTTGACAATTCCATATGTATTATATTGACCTTCAAGACTGAATGGTTAGAAACAAAAAATTCCCCAAGACGTAGTTTTCAAGGGGTGATTTCTGCGTCTGCATCCATTTGTCATGCTCAAGACGTAAGCATTGTTGTTGTTAGTTTCCATTCGGTGCCATTTCTATGCGAGTAATTAAGCAAAAGTGGGAGGGTGCTGTTGAATAATTGATTGCACCGAGGGCGCAATCGATGCTCATTAGAGTGCACAACATGCTAAACAGCCGGGGCGGCGGCCGTGTTTGCTAATTGTGTGATTCCGCAGGCTGCTGCCGGCCGGCCCCGGGGTTTGTTTTTATTTCGCCTAACAAACCGACCTGCTCTGCTCGCCAGCTTTTTCTATTTCCATTTGCATACACAGCCGACTCCATTGTGTTTTATTGCACACCGGCCCGTTGAAATTTACTGCGCTAAACGGCCAGTGATTTCAGTTTATTTTTTACACACTCAAAGCGCGCTGGGAGAGCGAGCACGTGTTTCGCCGTTGCTTTTTATATCACTCTGTCTGTTGAGATTGCACTCGACTTGCACACGCAGTTCGCCACTGAATTAGCAATGGCATTCGCAATCGTTTCCGTTTTATTCTGCTATTATGGAAGCTCAATTTTGCCGTATGGCTCGTTTTCGAATAGATTATTCAGCACAAAAACTAGCTAATGCAACCATTACAACGATTTTTGAACAAAATGCCGTAGGCAGTTTATTCAATTTCAAAATTGTGTTTTCAACAGGAAAGCAATATTTTCCTGGATGCTGAAACAAGTTAATCGGTTTCTGGCATGTAAATCGATGAATAGACAACATCTGCACCTGATCTGTTTTCCATGGTGAACGGTCACGATTGATTTTTACATCAGCAAGTGCTCTGCATATCGGGAATCTGATTATTTTGTTCGCTCGAGCACTCAGTCGAGAGGAGATTGAATATCATTTGAAATTTCGATGGGACGAAAAAATTCCGCGCTCATTGAATCTCATTGAAAGCAAATTTTTGTATAGCAGATCAAATTTTTAGTTTACAGGCTCGCGAATTCAAATTACATGAGGCTCTATCTGTCCTCATTATTTTTATTTATGCATTAATTAGTAAAATCCAGTGTGCAATTATTCCCTGCATGGTTTTCTGGAAATAAAAATGAACCGTGAGCCAATTTTCTCGGCAAATCCCTGCGAGACGTGGGCGTCTTAACGCGGTGGCCAGGTGCGAATAGAGCAATCAGGAGGATTGCGACGGCTGCGAGGTGTGTGCTTTGAGTGCGGCGCCATCGGCTTTAATTCGGTCGAGTTGCGTCAAAACAGTCGTTTCGCTTTAGCCAAACAGCGCTTCTTACACCTGAGAGTTTAATTTGCTCGGCGCACTCGACTCGAGCCAAATAAATTGGAGAAAAGTGAGCCACCTCGGGCCGAAACTTGTAGGCAGCCTGCTTAGCACACCAGTCGTGCGTGTTGCCCGCTTCGTTAAACACGACTTCTTCGCGAAACTCGAGACCGTCAGCGAAAATTATCGATTTTTCGGTCTGGACCAGCACTTCTTCGAATCTAAACATGAAATATTGTGATTAATTTTTACACTATATTATAATTGGCGCTTTACAAAAGCTGTCAATTCAAAACTTAAAGCAGACAAAATATTTAATTTGTGTTTCTATACGTGGAAAATTTATCTTTAGAAGGTGTACTCTTAGCTTGCAGCTTGCGAAAAATCCTACAAGCTCATTTGTGTAGAAGCAAATTTCAATGAATCGCTCCACTTGAGAGATTTTCCCCGGTTGCAATTTCACGTTGGCCTCTTGCAGTCGAAGCTAATGCGCGGTGCAGCTGACTTTGTGGTGGGATCGAGTTGTTGAGAGGATGTTTGTTCGTGTGTTGTAGGTTCGCTCTTTGATCTGCTCGAGCGAGAGGGATGGTCGTGCAACGGGCGGCAGTGACGCGCTAGCGCCCCCCACCCTAGCCCCCGCGAGGCCCCGCGGCACCATGAGCTGCTTCCCGTCAGAGTCGTCGGCCCTGCTGCTGCTACTCACCTTCATGCACCTCATCCTCACAGGTCAGTTACCTACAAATAATACTATGTGATTGCCTTTCTTCAAAAATTTTAAGTGATGATTGGCAAAAGAAAGAACAGTTTTTAAATTTTAAGTAACTGAAATTTGGTTTAAAATGTGAAAATTAAGGTTCCTGATTTTAAACTACGTAATTTTACTCAAGTAAAGAAGATAAAAATTAGCAATAGCTGTAGATCTATGTTCACGGATTTTCTTCGCACTTTTATTACTATTTTTAAAATTCGTATTTTAGCTTTCAAGTTTGTTGATTAAAATTTAAGTTTTACCTTTGACGCAACACACGGTCAAAATTGTTTTTGATCTGACAGTGAGTATTTTTTTAATTCGCTTTTTACCCTCTAGCGTAAATATATTAAATTATAAAAACAAACTACTAGTAATCACACTTGATAGCGGATGTTGAGAAGAATTCAAAGAATCGAGTCAGTGCACGCACGGTCTCACTAACAAAGAATGAAATTTCAAAGGCGATTAATGAATTTCGGCGGTCGGCAAATTAGATTTCTCGGTTGTGCTCATGGTTGCGCGCCGCTGGCTACATATTTCATAACGTCCGTTGGATTTGACAAGAACCACATTTTATCATTCAAAGCGCCGGCAAAAAGGCTCCAAGCTCGCCTCTGCACTGATAAAACAGCGAACCAGACTGACACGTCTTGATGCTGTTAGTTTTTCTAGAAGCAAAGGGTACGATGGAGGGAACCCCGACAAAAGGTTGCGAGGGGCGCTGGTCACCTGGTGTGAGTTTGTAATTCCAGTAACTCAGCAAAAGCGTGCTGCCTCGCGGTTTTTGCCGTGCGGTAAAGGCCGTCGCCTTTTATCATTCAAAGCGGCGGCGCAAAAGGCTTTCAAGTTTGTGCTTGAGATCGGCACATAAAAATGAGGCGGCAAAGCTGGGTTGTGTACCTGAGCTTCTTGCCGCAGACTTTTCCGCACGTGCCTGCCAGAAATAATTAACGATTAAACAAGTTTGTATCGTAAGGGGGGAAACGTGTATTGATTATCGAGTTTGGTTCTTGTCAAAACTAGCTTTTCGGCAGGAATTAATATTGCCGCAAAGTGGATTAAATTTGCCGCAGACTCATCGGGCGGCACCGAAAACTTTTTCATAACTACTCCTGGTGGCGGCTGAGTGTCCGCATAATTAAAATATAATATTTCCAACAAAGTTTGAAGAGAGGCAAGCTAAAGCAGTGATGCTGAAAAGAAAAATAAGCATTTCAAATTTGATCGGATCGAAACTGCAATCCAAATAATCAGTCCTTTCGTGCAGAACACGGATCTCAAGGGAATGGGAGCAAAGTAAAAAGCTGTTTAATTTCCATCAGAAACAGCACTTCCTTCTTGTCGCGCAAATGAAATCAAGTGGTAAAGCGGAGAAGTGTGATTATGTGAACACAATGGTGGCAATTTCGGCCGAGAGATAAATTGAGACGTGGTTGGAGCGGATCCAGCGCATGTTTTATTTGCATAGAACGCGGCTAAAGAGAAAGCCGTGTGATCCGGCGAAATAGTTGTACCCTTTTTCTTCTCCGAGAAAGGACTGTCTATGTTTGCCTCGCTGACTTACGAGCGGATTGAGATACCAGTGCGACTTCATCCCTTTGTTTGCACGCATTTTCGAAAAGCAGCAATTCCGCTGGAATCCACTCAACTAATTCCACAGTCCACAATCTTCGCGAAAAAATCGCCAAATTGAGAGGAAAACTGGACAGATGCATTATTTCCACTTTATTTTGTCGACGGGAGAAGCAAGAAAGCCCCGAAGTCGCTTACTAGACAATTTTGTACACGCACGCGTGGCGGCTGAGTAAAACGCCGCAGCCATGGCAATCGGTCGTTTGGCCTCGCTCACTTCCTTCTCTCGCCAGCATGGAGATTTTATGGCGGGCGGCCGTGGGCGAAGGACCCACTCGTAAAAGAATGATTGATGGTTCGAGTGTGTATGCTCAAAGTCTGCACCTTTTACGCCCCACTTGCCGATTTTACGTCGGCGCTGGATTAAAACACGCTAGTTTGCCAAGCGCCGCGCGTTTGATGAATCCTTTGTACCGTGTCACACACACAACCCAGCCTTTTGTCGCGCAGATTTGATTTCGCGGGAAAGCTTGGCCAATTTATGACTTGTCGAATGCTTATTCACTTAGCCGATCAAACTGTGACAACGAAATTGACTTATGCTCGGCAAAATCTTGTCAAATAAACTAAGATACGTGCAATTGAGTGAGCTAAATTTAATTTACACAGAAAAATGGTCGAGTTTAATAAATAGTCCAATAAATCGATTTCTTTTCTTCCGCTCATTTCACAGAGTGAGCGTCTTTTGAGAGCGGGCCAAACTCGATGCCGGGAGCCAGAAGCTAAAGTATTAATACGTGTGGCATTATTTTTCCGCAGAGCACGTTTTTACGGCCGGAATGTGACGGTCTGGCTGCGGGCGAGCAGCCATTAAAGTCGCGTTCTAATAACACAATAGAGTTGCTCTTCCATCCATTACCAGATTCTGCTCTATCCGCCGCGCGTTTTTGCAGAAATGTTTCAGTTGTCGTTCGGCAAACAAAGACGCGGGGGCGCAGGAAGCACGCGTCTTATCCAATTTGTCAATTTCAGAAACCGTCTTGTTCACCGAGCAGCGAGAAAGGATAACGCGACACAATGCGGAACAGCAGCTTCTTTCTTTCTTCAATTTATATATTATTCATTAAACGGAGGGAAAGAGTAAAAAATGCACACACACATCGCTGGGAGGAGCAGAGAGGGAAAGAGAGACGGCTTCTGTCTTATTCAATCTGATGACATTATTTCTGCCTCCGTTGCTGCGCTCCGAACTAACTTTCCTCTCTGCTTTTCGCAAAAGGCCTTTCGCGCAGAGAGACGAATATCTTCTAGTCTGTGCCTGAAACTTTTATAGCCGCCGCTTGTACATTTCGCCTGCTTATTGTGTGACACCCACTAAACTGTTTGCGGACCGAATTTAATTTTTCTCGCGACACAATATCTCGCCGGCGGCAAGATATAAATCCGACTTGGGCCGGAATTGCGTTTTTGGTTTGTGAGGCGCGCGGAGAAAGTTGATTATCAGCTCGACAATGAGACAACCCTTTGGCGGGGGCCCGGAGGCTCGCTCACTCTCGTGCTGAACGTCTAACTGGAGCAATTACCCTCTCAAAACAAAAGGAACTCGTTCGCTTAATTGGCGCGTGCTCTCGCAAAAAGGTAATTTCACTCGGATCCTTTACCGGGAAGCAATTCATCTCGTTTTCTTGAGGCATGCCGCTGGAAATTCTGCCCTTCGCAGCTCTCAAAGCTTTTCTTTCACAAACAGACACACGCACATAGCAGATTAATTAATTGCTTCCATTTCCAGAAAGCTGATTTAAGTGAGTCCCAAAGTTACGCGATGCCATCTTCATCGTTTTTAGCTCAATTTTCGTCGCTTTTTAGAGCTGAATTTATCCTAAGGAGAAATGAGAATTTTATGCCCTCAGGATTGTGCGCAGACTTTCTTTGTATTCCAATATTAAACTAATCAAGTCTTTTATTCCAATAATCTTTTTTGGCTTTGCGGAAAATTCAACGAAATCACTTGTTTAATTTAATGTTATTAACGACAAAGTCCGGAAAAGTTTGCTTAAACAAAACCAATTCTTTGGGTAATTAAGTTAAAACAAACTTTGGTGGGCAAATGAGCTTAATTTAACCGGTAGAGACGCTCCTCTAACGTAACTAAACGAGTGCCTGGCTTTAAGTGAGTACGCGTAAAGAGAGAGGAGGTGAAAGCGGACAAAATCTAAAGATGCTTTGTTCTCTCGCAAACTTTTAAAAGCAATTACCCAGCATGAGCCGACTCAGACCCAGCGAATTCATCAATATTTCCGCATTCACGTGGACGGAGAGGATTGAGGGAAAGTTTGCAGACTAGCAATCTGTGCAAAGGTGAACGTTTGTCAAACTAGGGAAGTCTTTCAATGCAAAAAGAGACTGCTTGCACATTTTCAAGAACGAAAAATAGCGCCATAGCGTAGTTTTCGACTTTAGAGGTTTCTATCAAAGCATTGTTAAATATGGATTAATTTGTTTCAGACGCGAGCACAGAGCAGCCGGCATCGGAGGTGACGTACGCGGTGTCGGGCGTGCCGCCGCCGCTACTGTCCATCGAGACGCTGCCGACGGTGAGGACAACCGCGCCGGCGGTGGAGGCGCGCACCGAGCAGCCCAAGAAGCTGCTCGGCTACATCTTCGACACGCACATGAACATAAAACACCACCATCATGACCATAGGTGGGGGCCGCACT
The DNA here is from genome assembly GCF_949628265.1 of Cloeon dipterum. Lineage (NCBI taxonomy): Eukaryota > Metazoa > Arthropoda > Insecta > Ephemeroptera > Baetidae > Cloeon > Cloeon dipterum. The sequence goes on along the minus strand of NC_088790.1, from coordinate 8,948,005 downwards.
TTGAGGAGGTCTCCAACAGCACTAACATGACCCTTAAGATCGGCAGCACCGCCACTATGAACTGCCGCATCAGCTTACTCCAGGATAAGACTGTGAGTATTAATTTAAATTCAGTTTGAAAGAAAAATAAATTCTCAAAAACTGCCTCTCTATGTAAATTCATAAAAAAAATTTAATTTATTTTTTATGAACTAATTAATTATTTCAATTCAGTTGACATCCTTTTAATTTCTATTTACCGCATGTCAGGGCGTCCAAAGAGGAGCTAGACAGAACAACCATTATATCCGCACCCACACTGATACTTAGGATGGCAGAAACCAGATACGACAGGGGGACTTATGGATTTAAATATATGTATTCATTCGTATACAAACAAAAATCAAACATTTTTTTCTGTAAGGCTTTTTTATTTCAATGCAAAAGCAGTCATGTTGATTTTGCTCAGGAAATTAGCAAAACCACATACAACGTTTTTTCATCCCCCAGAGTAAAGGTTAAAAAATGTTACACACATGAATTTCCGTCTTGTTCCCTGCTGGGAAATGTATCCTAACCAAATACTCGAGGACGTTTTGCCTCTTATTTATTCTTGGGTTCACTTCCGTAAACAGGAAGGCGATTATTGAATTGAGCGTATGCAAACGACAGGGCAGCTTGCTCCGAAATTATCAACCGAGAGGACGCTGCCACTAAAAGAGAAAACACGAAATTCGCGTGCGTTTTGCGGCGCAGGTAATTAAGTTGTTTCGCTACCGCGCGAGCAGCAGCCCAGAAAATGCAAATTGAATGCAAATACAAGTGTAACGCAGCCTCCCGAGGCTCGTTTGCTTTTAACGACCCGATATTATGTTCCGCACCTTTCCACGTGGAAAACACGCAATACAACTCAAGTAAGCCGGTTTCAAATTTGAAATGGTATGTCTAGACCATGCTTATTAGCTGCGCCAGAAAAAGTCATTCTTCCTTAAACATGTCTTATAGGGAAGATAATGGAGATTGTGGGGGAATTTAATCGTTTAACTAAAGAAGTCAGTAAAAAATATCGACAGGATTTTTGCTAGCGAGGCAATTTTTTCGTCAAATGCATATTTATCCGTAGCGATATCCATTTTTTGCTGCAGAATGTCCGAGTATAATCCTTTTTTCGATATTCACGGCATCAAGAGGTGCATATTTCACTGGAGAAAGGCGCGTGCTATCGAAAGCCCATCAAACTTGTCGCTTCGTTTTCGTATTGCAGGCTGCGGAAGAAATCGATTTGCCATCACGTCGGCGGGGCGTCTCTCTCGATTTTGCGTTATTGTATTTATTGAAAATGCATTAGACTGCATGGAGCCGGTGACACACGCTCCCCATTTTCATATTTTCCAATATATGTCACAAAATCGGGGAAACGCGTAATCACAACACGCGCGCGGGGGTGTCGAATCACGTTATCTCCGAGAACACATCAAGCCGACACGACGAACGAGACACGCAGACATGTGTATATCGCGCGGCGAGCTGCGCTCGTTTATTGGCTTTTTACGGTGACGCTCTTTTGCGCTTCTCTACATTTTATGATTTTGCTCGTGATTCGCGCTGACCGGGCAAAAGTCGATTTCGCCGGACGACCAAATCGCTGGTGCACTCGTGATGGTCAAACATTTTTTAACTTTAGCAAAGACGTCCAACATACATGGTAATAAATTTCATTTCATCGCTTTCTGTTTTAGACATGGTATAGTGTTTGAACTTCATTGCTTCATTGCCGTTTAGAACAAAAGCAGTCTTTAAGTGAGTTACGCAAGCAGCAACATTGACTCTCAATCTTTAAACTCGGGTTTATACTATCACAAAGTCAGTGGAGAGCAAAATTTACAGTCTCCTTTGTCTCGAGAACCGACGAGCTGCTTTTAAGCAAAAACGCATTATACCTGCCGGCACAACGAATTTAATTGTGACTAAGCGCGTGCGTCTACCCTTTGCCGGCTGAAATTTAAGAGGCAGCATTGCAGCAGACACAAGAAACTGCTCTTTGCACGCGCCGACATTTGTGCTGCGCGTATTAAGCGAGTGCCTAAGTGAATGTCTCCCGTTGCCATGCGTCTGCTGACTTGAATAATTTATCTCTGCCACGCTCAGCTCACAGCTAAAAAGAGAGTAAAAAATTCTCCGCAGCTCTAATTACTCAGAGCAAAAACTGGCGTTCCAAGTAAACAGGTCTCGGAGCTCAGTAAATAATTCGGCAGTCAATCCAGTAAATCTCGCAACCAGTAAGCGTCGATGAGAAAATTGCGTGTTTGGTTACTTTGTGGTTCTAATTAAATAGGGTGACGAAAGCGACGAAATTTAATTAAAGTGACGAGACCTTATTCCATGCGGGCGTTCTGCCGCAACTCACCCGGATGCGTGGGTGACCACAGGGACAGCAGCTTTCCCAAACACCAAGAAATCCAAGCAACCCTCTCCAAATAGACGAGTTTAGCTTCAAAACAATTTGTCCCTAAAAATTCTCGGTCGGGCAGAGCTTGATATTTTTGCTCAGCACAATGAGAATTTTCTTCTCCAAAACTAAATATTCCTCTGCGGCACTACTCCGATTTGATTTTCAGGAGTGTGGGAATTGCGAGAGAGTGCGGCCGCTCGGCGGAAAGGTCTGCTGTTTGTGCGCTTTTGCCGGCTAATTAGTTTTACCTGGGCCGGCGTAATTACACCCGCGCCGCTGCTGTTATTACTCTCGGCAAGAGACATGGCTTTATCAAATACTAGTGCGAGCACCAGCCGCAGCCAGAGTGAGCTGGTGAGTGACGAGGGAAGTGTCGCAACGCCAAACTTTCAGGCAATCAACTTTTTGCTCCATTGAATAATATTTATTCAAAACATTAAATGACAGGCAATTCGGTGCCTTTTGAGCAAACCGTTGATAAAAGATGCTGCACTTTAGCACTCTCAAACTCGGCACGAATTGTCATCAGTTAAATTAGGAAAGACCACATTGAGGCTAAAAGTTTGAGCAACAGATTTGTGTCTTACGCGTCTCCCAGGGATGACAAAAAGCGCGAGTTGCGACACTTCCCGGGCATAATTAGCGTGCTCGCCCGCCCGGCCGGCGCTTTATCTCTCTGCTCTATCTGCGTCTGACAAAGTGTAATAAAAGTGCAAAAGTGGAATTGCAAATTGGCCTAATTACCCTTTCACTACGGCGGCTGTGGCGTTGGCGGCGGCGGGTGCGATTGACAGCGCCAAAAGAGAATTATTATTATTTTTGTCAATCACTTTTCCAGCCTGCATTGTGTGCGCCGCGCCAATATGGCCGCCTTTCTGCTCTCTCGTGTGTGTTTATCGGCGACGATTTCCTGCTTTGAATTGCTTTGAATAGCTGAATAAACATGACAGAAAAAGGCATTGTTTGCGCAATCACTTGGCAGCCACGCGTGAGACAGACAATTCCACTCCGAGCAAATTCGTTTCAGGCCGCAGACTGATGTGAGATATTATGGCAACCATCATCGCCATAACAACTTACTCTTGAAAACAAAAATGTTTTGATTTAGACCATGTTAATTTTTCATAATGCTGAGGCAAAAATGCCTTTTTAAATTAAACTGGGACTGCTAAATATATTTAAATTCATATTTTTTTTCCTTATGGATATTCAACTTGGCAAAACTACTCCATTTGCGATGTATGGGAATGAGGCAGTTTGACCATATCGAACGTAAAGCTTTTTCTGCAAAGTCAAACAAAGTAAAAACTAAGTTTTTATTAGATTATTGCCCGTAAAATATAATGAAGTCCAGATTGACGCACAATTTCGTCATATCAGTGATTTGAGTTAAGAGTTGATTTAAATATTATGTTTCTGGAGACTGACGTGTAAAAAAATATGAATGACCAGCTCTATTTGGATTTCTAGAATCGTTCAAAATTATTTCTGCCTTCCTGCTATGGTTAATCTTAAGTGAAAGAACCCTTCTTTATAACTGACACATGTTCACGTGGCACTCCTCTCCCCATTTTTAAACTTTATTTGCAAAAAAGTTGGCGATGTGGGTTTGCAAGTACTTGTGATTATCTTGCCATTTCCTCAGCCATGAACAGAACAATCAAACTTTGTCCAAAGCTTTGAAAGTGTATGTGAAGTGAACGTAGTTCTCTATAAATTATCTCGACTGTTTGTGTTTAGAAAATTATTCATGCTTTTTCTATTATTTGTCGTTCGTGAATTTTAATGCTGCCCAATGCCCAATGGAACAATTCTACGCTCAAGTGAGCAATATAAACTATTTATTTAGCTGTTAACATCTGTGGAAACATAACGATGGCTATTTGCGCGCACAAATAATATGAATATATCAGCAGGGACTTTAGAGCTTCAAATAATTTACAATATTTTCAGATGCCGAAACCTGGAAAGTTTTTTATTTGCTCTATACTTGAGAGATGTTTTTGGCTTGGATTAATATATTTTCTCTAGGATAATATATACAAAAATTAGTAACATTTTTCCTCAAAAATATATTATCCCTCCACACTCTCTATTGTACGGCAAAGCACCAAATAATTCGTTGACCCCGCGACTCGACCTGCGGACGAGAATAAAAGCGTGCGTACACAGTCAATTAGAGGTGGCAGTTTTGGAGCACGTCGGCAAACAAAGCGTTTGTTGTTTTTGACGTTTGTTTTGTATTTGTGTGTGTCGGCAGGTTTCGTGGGTGCGGCGCAAGGACGGGCGGGAGCTGGAGCTGCTGACGGTCGGCCTGCACACGTACACGGGCGACTCGAGGTACACGGTGGAATTCCAATATCCCAACAACTGGCGCCTGCAGATCAAGTACGCAAACAAGAGGGACGAGGGTACCTACGAGTGCCAAATTTCCACGCACCCGCCCCGGGTCATCAGAGTCCAGTTGCACATCAAAGGTACGCGTCTCATGCCACCGATCATACTCGAGTCTCGAGAGCGATTTTCATTCAGCGTCCGACCGCAATTTCCCCTTTCACGGCTGCCTGACCTCTATGTCGAGTGCCAATCGTTGACGAGTTCTCTGAACAGAATTTTTTATTAGCTGCAAGTTTTAACTTTACTTCCCCCGTTTTTAACTTGAGTGGAGAGAGGAATTTTTGAATTAAATTCTTCAAAGGTTTGAAAGTTCAGGAAAAAAGTTCAATTTTTTGTCGCTCAATGTTGCCATATTTCATTTCAGGGCAGTTTGTTTGTCGACTTTGCAAAAAGCTAACATTTCTGCTTTGTTCCGCGCGCGTGCTCCGATTTCGGTGTTTATGCAACCGGCGGCACACGAGTGACAAGCCGGTTGACCAGTTTTGCCGCGCGCCGCACGCAATGCCGGCCAACCTGCACTTTTCGAGCATGAATTTTAATATCAGCTGTAAAAGGATGGCGAATCGTTAAAAACTAGTGCTTGTTTGTCGCCGGCATGCTGGCAGAGACTTTGCCGACTTTCCCATTAAAATGCAAATGAATCGGTCTCGCAATTAGCAGTGCGTTGCCGCTTCATTTCTCCGGCGTAAGCAGCAACATTATACCAACAACTAAATTCTAGAGTAATACTCGTTGTTCTCTGCTGCTCTTAAATTAGCTCCTTGTTTTCTGCTAAATATATTTGTGGAAACAACTATGGCAGTAATATTTAATATAAAAATGTAGGAAAACAATTTAGACTTTTAGAATTAACAACAGCTATCCTGATCTTTTAAGTTGTGGATAGTTAAATTTTACATTTAATATGCTTGTTTACAATCATTATTCCTCAATAACATGAGATGACCAACTTTCATTTGCTCTACATAAATTAAAAAGAAACCCTGTCACCAGCGTCACCCTTCCTTGTCATTGTCCCCTGTTGGATGAAAATAGCATTAATGCTTTTCTCATTTCAACAAATAATGTCCCTGAGCAGCTTTGTGTTGGTGCCGGGGGAGGTTGAGTGAATGAAAACTAACTGTTGTCGTTGGTGATTTTCAGCGCCGCAGGTGCAAATCGTGGACGAGCACGGTCGGCCGATTTTCGAGAAGTACTACAAAGCGGACAGCACGATTCAGCTGGCGTGCTTTGTGCGCCACGTCAGCATGGTCTCGTCCGTCGTGCTGTGGAGCCACGGAAACAATACGCTCAATTACGACGTCAGCAGGGGCGGAATCAGGTGAGTTTCCATTTCATCAAAATGCTATGGGTGGAGAGGGAAAAAATAAACACACACACGCACACGTGTGCACAATTGGGCGGCCTTTGAAAAAGGAACCTTTGTCACGGGATCCGTCTTAATTACGCGGCACGCGAGTGCACCACGCTGAATGGCAGCGTCCATAAATCATGCACAAACACATACTGCGGCTAATGAAACGCCCACCGCCACTGAAAAAATCATTTGTTTCGCAACTGGATTGCGAATTTGAAAATTGCGGCTCTCGCGGAAAGAAATGCCAAGAGCTGTGCTCTAAGAGAATCATTTTGACTTATTTTCTCATTTACCTTTATATTATTCTTGTTTATCTTCAGAGAAATGGTTCATCTTTGTGTAATTTGCTCACAATAAATATAGAAGTTATTTTTTTATTCGCTTTCATCGGCTATCATATTCTTCGATTTTTTACCTCACACATTATTGCAATGGAGTACGAGAAAAATATGTTTAGCGTGTTAGGTATTGAATTAAAACAATTTTTAGGTTATATAGGATCGTGGTTGAAACGTCAAAATGTTCTACAAGCGAAACAACATTCGCAAAAATCCTATTTTCTAGGTTGGTGAAGCAAGTAGCGCTGAAATCCGATGCAGCAATGAAATATCAAGTACAAAACCATGTGACATTATATCCTTTACAGTATTTTAACTTTTAGCCACAAATTCCATTCCCAGCATTATGCAAGTATATAACTATAGCAAAATCTATTTTTAAAATAAACCAAAAGAAATATTATATCCTTGTACATATTATATCAGATTTCATTCAAATTAAGTCCAAATTGGTCGATTATTGGCTTAATAAATGCCTCGAATTCCCCTTTTGTTTAATTAACAACCGAATGAACTTCCCAACATTTTTAATTCTTAACTTTAGCGTTTCTCGTGACTTGTTTGAACGTGATCTAATGTAAATACATTTGAGCAATCCATTTATCAGGAAGGTTTTCCGTATTGCAACTTAAGTGATGATGCGAAGAATATTTGTATTCACTTCCTCTCTCAATACATATATTTGATCAAGATTGTGCGCAAACTAGAAATCGTGCATACTTTTTAAAATCATTTTCGCACTTCTGCTGAGTGCTGCGCGCAGTCAGACGAGGTTTAGGCCAGCTTGAACTTGTATTGAGAAAAGCTTATCGACATCTTGGAGTAATATGTGATTGAAGAAATGCGAAGAATCAAATTGTAATTGATTGGAGTGAGCTGAAAGGACGTGCGTGGAAGAAATACGAGTATATCCTCCTTTCCCTCTCACTGCAAAATGTATTTTCACGTCGGTAGCAAATCCAACATATTTCCTCATTTCCATCAACAAAAGGAATATGACAAGTGCATTACGGTAAATCCGGTCTGGGATGCGTCCGAATGGGAAAATAAACTCGGCGCGGCTCGGGGTCGCAGTCATCCGTCTTGTGTGCGCGTTTGTGTGTATTGGCCGGCATTAAAGCGTGAAGCGAGGATTATCCACATTTCGCAGCCGCGCCGTTGCGCTTGCCAGATAAAAAGAGTCCGTGGCCGGCATGGCAATGGCCGCAGGCACAACCCCAAAGTGCTCCTTCTGCCTCGTGCGGAAAGCAATTTTTTCGCATTTCCTCTGAAGCCGCTTTGCAAAACTTTCTGGCAATAAAATTACTTACTTTTAAAGAAGGCAAGAATAAATCTTTTGCTGCTTTTGATCAACAATTGTGACGTTTGCAGCTTCAAGAAGAGCAATTTAAAAAATGAAGAGTTGTTTTAGTACACTTTTGATGATACAATCATCTTGGCAGGCAGTTAAAAAGGCTTTCATTGTCTATTTGATCACGTCATAGCTTTTTAATTCATCTCCCACTTTTGGAGATTTTTCTATCAGTTTTATTGCGCTTTCGAAAAACTTTCCTGTCGGCTACTTAAATATACATTTTTCTTCTATCGCTTAAAGAGCGAGTATATTGTGAAGTTAAAAAATGTCAACTGCAACTTTAAAAATGCGCTGTTTGTTTTAACTGCTGGCATAAAAAGTTACAAAGTATTTCTGTTGTTGATCGCCTCGCTTGTTTCTTTATTGCACTCGCCATCTGATTGATTTGCATTTTATTCCACGGCGCGCAGAACAAATAGCGCCGAACGTTGTTCGATTTTCATTGCAGTGAAAAGACGCTTTTCTTGGCACTGTCAGAGCGAGCGAGATACGAACCTCTTTAGCAAATCGAGAGACGAGCCTCAACTGGCTATTCAATCATATTCTGCCAACTATTTTCGCAAGAAGCAGCAGCTATGAAAAACTTCTCCCATCTCAACAAGCTGAATATTTCATACTCACAAATTCTGCGCGTTTGTTTCTCCGAAACAAATTTGTTCTCTTTTTCGTCAGAAAAGCTTCATTTTTCACGGAAACGATTATTGAAATTTTTCTAGCAGACCTGCAAAAAAACCAACATCCGTATCTGGTCAACTTTTGAAGTCATGGAAACTTTGCAAGTAGATGATTTCGAAGTTGTGTCGCGGCTAAATAAACGTAGATTGGAGGCTAAAAGTTATTCGCCGCATACGTGCGGGCGGAGAGCGATAAATTTGCATGCGCGCCGACCAAGTGGAATAAGTCTCAAGACTATACTTACCGCAACACACTTGATTACGACCGCGAGCTCGTTTGTTTAGCAAAAAGCCTCGTGTGGCTCAACTTGCTCAGCGAGAGAGTGATGAAAAAATAAAATGAGCCAGCTCCTGTCTCTCTACTAGAGTAGAATAATCTCGAAAGTAAGTTTCCGCGAGAAAGAAAGGAAGAAACAGCGCTGGGAAAATTCTGATTACATTTGCAATTTGCCGGCGCGCGCGAAATAATTGCGATCTTCGTGTTGAATAATTCAGAAATCTGTTCGGTCGAAATCGTCGTGACATTTGTTGCTTCTCTCATTAAAAGTTGACTAATTAACCTTTGGAAAAGGACACGAAACCGTAGCAGAAAGTTGGAGAACAAAGTAAACGTTCCCCTGGGTGGCTCATTGAAAATGCACCGCGCTTTTTATTTGGGCGCCGACAAGTTTTCTGTACACAACCCGGTGAAATAACATTTTTCACCGAGCAAATACACAAAAGTTTCTCGTTTGCACGGAGGCTGTGAAACCCGAGAGCGCTCGAATTTGTTTCGAATTTGTGTTGAATTGGAACCTACCGAGTGGAGACAAAATTAATACTGAAATATCTGTTTGCGCAAAATCAGTATCTGCATTGTTTCAGCCAAACAAGAGGCTCTGTGGAAATGCCACTCGATTTATTTAGGATTTTTTTTCATTTGAACAAAAATTGCAAACTTTTCACCTTTTAGCACAGAAAAATTCGCGTGATTAATAAAGGGAAAAATTAAATATGGAATCGGTAAAATCGTGTAAATATAATAAATTGGTTTGGGATAATGCACACATGTTAAAATTTTTAATTAATTGATGTATGGCCCCATTAGGGGCATCAAAATCACGACTTCAAAGGCTGAAGGTTGGGAGTGTGTAATTAAAACGATTTGCACTGATTGTGAGATCTGATAACAAGATGGAATAATTTCAGCGTGAAGACGGAGCTGATGGACGAAGGGGCGAACAGCTCGTTGGCGGTGGCGCGCGCCGAGAAGGGAGATAGCGGCAACTACACATGCTCCATATCTGCGACTGAGGCGGCCACCGTCGCGGTTCACGTGCTCAATGGTAAGGAAAACTGCACGCCCTTTTGTTTTCACCTGCCTGGCAAATTCAATTTTCCCAATCGCGAGACGCGTCAGAAGAAAAGACGCTTTCCCGATCAATTTTCACGTTTTGTTATTCCTTCAGCGCTATACGCAAAAACAAACGGTTGATTCGATTTGGCAGACGCTCTTCCCTTTCTGGCCTCGCTTTTCAATTGAAAAATATAGGCATAAAATTGTCGAAACTTTCATGGGATGTATCCAAACTGAACAAACTGAGAAAATGTGAGAATTTGGGGTTCAACTTTATTGCGTCTCTTATTGTATTTTTAAACAAAAGAGTTTTATATGTGTGTAACAGTTAACCTCATTATTTTCTCCAAATTTGCATCGTCAGTTGATGCAGGAAAAACGTGAAAAGGCTTTGTGCGAGTTTTCCTTGTAATGCAGTGTTTACCGCTGCCAATTTGCGTTCCAGCCGCGAGTTCGCTCGCCAACGGCAAACAAATTCCAACTCTCGAATGGAACGGAAACAAAAGGTACCGATTCCCGGCGGCGAATATAAATTAGTAATGCTTTTAAAACCCGCCCATCGCCCAACAATTAAGCCAACGAATCCCGATGAAAACTAGCCCCTTTTATTAATAATGGCGCTACTGCCTTAATAATTATGAAGCCTTTCTTCTGTAATTTCAGGCGAGAATCCGGCGGAGTTGCACCACGGCAGCGGAGGCATACGCGGCCACCACAAGCCAATGGCGCTTGTTTTGTTGGTAGCCCTCAATTTGCGAGGACTCAGATGAGGAATGTGGTAAAAAAATGTGGACTGCGACGACTCGAGAAAGTTTTTATTTTCCATTTCAGTTCGAATAAATCTGTTAAGCCCGAAAAAGTGTTTGTCGTTTTGTGTGGCGAGAGGAACAAAAACAATTTTGCTGATGTTGAGGTATTAAAAGAATGTTTTAAAAACTGCTGTGCGAACGCGTTAATTGCATTAACGAAAGGAAAGATGCATAAAAAGCTGAATAAATTTTGTACAAATAGCAATTGATGCGTGTGTGTTTGAAATTTGCGAGACGCTTTGTGAGCAAGTTTTTGAATGAATATCTGCGTGCGTGGCATTCAACTTGTGTATCACATGTGATATAAAAATAAAAATTTGTGAATGTGCAAATATGAATTCGCTGAGTTTTCTTATCCAAAAAAGGTTAGTGTCATTTGTTAATCTTTATTGACATTGTTTTTGAAGATTTTTGCTGATAAAATTTAAAAATTAAATTGTTTTAGTGCATGATTGAAATTCTTCTGACTCTTCCGTGGCCTTACTGCAGATCAGAAAAAAGCTATTATGCAGTAGTTTTTATTTGCCTGATATTTTTGTGACTCTCCTACGTGCGGTCGGAGCGAATTCGAAAAGAAGTAGCTTTTCCAGGAGGTGTGTCGACGGATTTCGCGTATCTTCCGGGATTCCAGCGCATCTGCAGAGAAAATCCGACACTTTTCGAGGCGCAGGAATGAAAGGAGCATTTGCGAAAAGTTTTGGTGCTAACGCGTGGAAATTGACGTGCCTGCGGAGATAACGCCGCTGATGGCCGCCGACACTGCACACACCCACGGACCTGTGCCCCCGTGACGACCCATGAATAAGTCATGAGCCGGGTGCAGCTCTGCACAGCCGAGCCCGCAAAGCTGCACCTCAACCTTTCGCCCGCCGCCACCTATTCAATTCTGTGGCACACGAAATAATGATCAAGGAGAAGCGAGAGGTGGAAAGTCTATTTAGCTTTGAGAGCAAATTAAAAAACTAAAAAGCAGAGGATTTTCAGTAGCACAAATGATAATATTCTTAATTTATTTGGTCTGTTGTTAGTTGTTAGCCATTTTTGTTGAATATTAATGAAGTTTTTATTTATTCAACCATGACAAAAAAATGCTTTAAATCTAGAGGTCTCAGCCAGCCGCGCCAGCCGGAAAATTTTAGGGCACGTGGGCAGCGACCAGCCACCGTGAATCTAGCTAAGCTGCGCCAGCCACCGGTGAAAAAATATTTCTCCACTTTTATATCCACTGCAGTTAATTCTTTTCACCTGGTGATTTTGCAAATTTAATAACCTTACTCATTTCCGAAAATTTCTCTTTTGTTCACCTTTTATACAACTTTTTTATTATTTCTGGAGAGGGCAGAGGTGCGGTTCGCCGAAATTCCAGCTTGCTGTTGGTGAGGAAACAATTTTTCGTCCCACCGAACTGAGAGCGAGCGTGGCATTATTATTTTTATTCCGCTCGTCGTCTGTCGCGCATAGTTTTCCCCAGCACTTTTATCCCCCGGAGTGCCGCTCTCCCAGAGCCGGCGTAAAACACCGTGTTTTACACGCGCTCATGTTGGGCCAGCGGGGCAAAAATTATCCAAGATTCACGCGCGTACGATTTTTCTCTACGGAGAACAGCAAGTTTTGCAGCAAGCCGCAGATATAGCACGCAAAGTTTTTCCCCAAAGGACTAGCAGGCAAATCTCTGCGATTTTCCAGCCGAACTAGACCGATGCCTTCCGCGACCCACTTTCTCTATTCAAAGCTAGACAGGTATGCGGCGGTAATCGTAATCGTTTCTTTTCATGTGCTGACAAGAGGCACGTCATGTTCCCCAGCCACTGGAGCCGTTGACTTCTGTCTTCTGCTTGTTTTCCTCCTGACAAAAATTCATCCTACCGTTGACAGGCTTATCAAATATGCAAGAGGGATTCTGTGATATTTATTTTCTTTCTTGAAGAGAATTAGTAAGAATTGGATCGAATTCGTGCTTTAAAAAGTGTTCTATAAAAGAAGTTATATATGCCCCAAAGAAACAGACTAGGCATAAGATGCAAATTTTATAAAGATTAATCACTTGCTAGTAAATTTATCACGAGAAAAGAAAACGTGATCGAGAGGAAACTAATAAACTACTTGTTATGTGCAAGTTGAGGAAGTATAGCTTTAAAATTTGAAATGTAGTTGAATATACAAACTCTGTCGTCAGTAATTATTGATCGCTCTTTGCAGCGTTATTTATTACTTTTGGAAAGTTAAAGGTGATTGCGTATTCTACAAGTTGTTATTGTTTATTCAATGGCTTGACGTTAAGCCAAAAGCCTCCTTCTGGTTGAACGAGGGATGATGATGTAGTGTATACCATTGGGTTTGTAACATTCGTTTTCTCACACACCTCCAGTTGATACTCATTCAGAATTTTTGACAGTCCAATTTTAAGCTCCAATAGAGCAAACCTTTTGCCTGAAAATTATTTCATAATTTAGCTAAATGTTCATATGTATTAAGCTTGAAACATTAATACCAATGCAGTTCCTGGGTCCTTCGCCAAAGGGAAGGTAAGTAAATGACTTAATGTTTTTCTTATTTTCTTCTGTGAAGCGCTCAGGATCAAATTTGAAGGGATCCGGGAAGTAATCAGGGTCGGTGTGTAGACCATAGACCGGGATAGTGACTGATGTGCCCTTCTCGATAGTTAAGTCAAACTCGGGGAAACTGACAGTGGAGCCGCAAAGTCGATCTGTCATTGGCGCCACAGGGTACAGCCGGAGTACCTCTGTTTTCATTTGACTGTTTCATCAGTTCGAAAGAAGTATTATAAAGGAAACACATGCCTGAGATAACCATATCCATGTACAGCAGTTCCTTGGTGGCTTCGTAGTCCATTTTGTTGTTATGTTTGGACAGCACTTCTTTGACTTCTTCTCTCACCTTTTCTTGCACTTCAGGGTGCAAAGCCAGGCTGTGGCTGACGAAGGAAAAGGCGGTAGCCATTGTGTCAAATCCTCCAAGGAAGAAGCTGAATGCTTGAGAGGTTATGTCCATGTTTGAGATGTCTGAAAGCGATTAAAACCTTAACACTTCCAAATAGTACAAAACCTACTTGTTGAAGTATTTTAAAAATTAATTTTGTGAAGAATAAATATTTTTAAGCTTTTGTTTTTATTACCCTTTTTCTGATCTCCCGATCTGACATCAAGCAACAGTTGAATCATATCAGCCCTCGTCTTGTTGTTTTCTTCTCTGTACTTGATCACGCCGAAGATTTTACTAGTGAAAAAGTCTGTCAAGCGTTGTTGGATGAACGGAATTCCAAGCCATTTCATTAATCTGAAAAAAATAAAGCAAATTGCTACTATTGATATCTACTCAAATTATAGGATACGCACGAGGGTACAAGCAGGAATCCCATCATAACAGGTGCTCTTTTTCCACTGAAGTCCGTGATTGTCAGGCCATTTTTGTAAAATTCCGACTCTGGGTCTGAAATCGAATCTGATGGCGCACCAAATGCAATGGTTGCTATTAAGTCTGCGGCCAGGCGACGGAAAGAGTTGTAAATGTCCAAGGGCTCGTCAGCCTGGTCCGCACGCTTGGCCAAGAATTCATTGAACTTGTCGCAGGTTGACTCAATTAAGCCCGACATCCCGCGTAGTTTAGAGCCGGTGAATGCAGGGCTCAGGTGGTGGCGCATTTCACGCCACTCCTCGTCCTGCAGGCCAAGCAAAGAACGGCCCAGCATTCGGTCTACCCTAAAAAGCGATAATTTTTTTAACTGTAAACATGTACACCCAATAGAAATTCGCCAAAAATATATTTTAAAGCCTCAGGATAAAATATTTCGGTACAGAATGATCTCACTTTTGATCTACGAAAGGCCTTCTATTCATGAAGTTCTCAAACTGTTTGATGGTAATTTCGCTGATCAACTTTGGGCTGCTGACAACCAGTCCGGGTCTTTGAAATTGATAAGTGCCACCAAAAGCGACATCCTCTTGCTTCACGTCTTGGTAAAAATCCTGTTGTAAAGAAAATGTCAGTTTTTCGTCTTTTGTGGCTTGTATATTCTATTTAAAAAATGATATATACATATATCAGCTGGCAGAATGATTTCTTCTTGAGCATAAGAGGGCCAAAGTGTCCCAAAATCGGTGTATTGTTTTTCAGGGTGTAAACCTTCTTCCTCTGCCAGTATTTGTGGCTTCCATTGATTTTCAGCACAATGTAGAGCAGCGAGAGAACGATTGCTACAACTGCAGCTCCTAACATTGTTAAAATCCAACCCATCCTGAAAAGCAGGTAAATGTAAAAAAAATTCGAACATGTGTGATATTCATATTTTAAATAGCTTTCCAAAAATGAAAATTATCCAAAATCAGTAATCTATTGTTCTAGCAATTCAAATGCCAGTTTTAACTTATCTCAGTTTGCAAAGTAACCATTTCAGAGTTAAACTTGGTCATGGATGTATTAATACAGAAGCTGTAAATCAACCGTGATCATTATTCTATTTTTAACAATATCAAGCAACAGCGGCCTTTGTATATTTTCCCTATTTTTCCTGTCGTTCGTCTCCATTAAACTCCCATCCCGCTCGAGAGCTAGCAGTTGTCAGTGAGCCAGCGATAATCATACAGCACACTCTCATTCTTTTTTAAACTCTTTCAAAAATGTTGCAAGCGGTTCTTTCGCCGGAACATTGACTACTACTCGCTCCCAATAATTACGTGCGTGCTCAGGCAGCACACTGACACACCAAGCACACCAAATTTTTTGAAATAGTTGCATCTTACTTTGGAAAACTGCGGTGCGTTTCACAAGCTGAATATTTGACAATGCAAAGCACTCTCCTTACGCTTCAACGCCTTATATGTGCTTCTCACCAGTTTGAAAGAGTTCTGGAGCCAGAAATAAAATAAGAAATGATTAAACAACATTTACACCCACAACCTACCAGCTTTCGAGCATTCGCGAACTGAAGTGCAGCTGTTATTTATAAGCGCAACTGACAATGAGATCCCCTTCCAGTAATACCATATATGGCCTTGAATGGTTTGATAGGAGCCAACAGTGTTTATTTTTTTCGCTGATGTCACCGCAAATTTTGGAGAGGGAAGGAGGAAAAAATGTCTGTCTGCGATTGTTTATTGATTTCATCTCCGGCAAACTAAATTAATATAACGGCGAAAGATGCAGCTGTGAATGCGAGGGAAAAATCTTCATTGGTTAAAAAGGTTTTACAGCATACAAGAAAAAATAATTAATTTAATTAATAAGTGGGTCAGAACCAAACTCAGTCTGTATCCTTTTTGGCATCACAGCAGATGACTCAACCAACAAAATATTATTTATTATGTTATTGTGTAGCCTTTGTTAAGAGCTAGTAATTTTATGACCAAATTCACAGCTTGTACACTGCGCCATGTGATTTATGTGCCCTTTTGAGCATTGAGAATAATATTCATATAGGGAAAGAAAACCGAGGAAAAATAAGTAAGAAATTAATAAATACTCCATATTTTAACACTTTTGTCTTTATCGGATTTGATTGCGATACAGGTGTAGCTTTATTACGCATTTTCGGTTGCGCAACTTTATAAGTGTCTTACAATTTGATCAATTAGATAGTGACGAATATTGATAAGAACTCATTTAAGTTGATTATTGTGTTGCGAAGCGAGATATTTTATCTTCAGGTTACTTGCCCCAAAATTTAATTTTTTTTGCTCTTTTTATCCCTGTCCTCTCGGACCGGGAAGGGCGCGCACTGCACTAACACGGAATGCTGAAACCCAGGTCCCAATAACACCGCGAACGGATAACATGGGCGCATCAGGCCGCACAGGGACCCAGCCCACTGAAGGGCCACTACTTGCCTCCACACCAAGGACTGCATTGAAACGCTAGACATTTGTCCCGTGAAGCCAAATCACGCATGCTGGAAAGGTGCAAACCAGCAAGTAGCGAGTCGGCGCCGGTGCGCCTCCCAGCCCGTTGAGCAATTTGAGCATTTCGAGTCATTAAACTAACCACTTTTTGCCATCTCTGACATTGGGTAGTCAGTATTAGATCTCCGAACTGCTCAAATACCTCCCATTGCTTTGACACTCCTGAGAATGCCTAAACAATGCGAGCCAACGGGCTGGTATATGCGAGCCAACGATTTAATTTTAACTCGTTTTTTAATTTTTATTATTATTTGGGGCAAAAAATCAGTTTCAGGCTTCTTATTTGGATGGATGATATACATAATATATGCATGCTAGTTTAATAAACTTAAGAACATTTTCATACCAAGATACAATGTATATATGTAGTTTAAAAATACTATTATTTCAATTTCTCCTCAAAATCACGATAACACGCTTATGCAAAACGTTCAACGAGAGAAATAAATAAATATATATATATAGAAATTATAAAATGCAAGAGTAAAATAGCTTTGTTTTGGAATTTTGGACATTTCACCCAAAGAAATAAAAGTGTTCGAATAAAAATGCTGATATGATATTAATTTTTCCAGTATAAATGGTCCTGGAATCCAATCAAACGGATGTCAAAGTCCAACATAAAAGGAAACCTTTTTATAAAGTCTCGAAAAAACGAAGCATAAAAATCATCATTTCACCACTAGTTTTCAGCATAGTTAATATAGCAGAATAACGTTCATGGCAATCGATGGCAATAAAGAATGAACCAATCGATCGTTTCAATCTCTCCACTATGCTCAAAATGCAACGCTTTACTATTAACGACAATTCAAAATTTTCTTAGAGGGGATAATGACGCCACTCGAGCAGAAACGCAGAATAAAAGCTTTTTGACAGCCAAACACAGCTAGTTTCAAAGTCTCTTTCCGAAATATGTGATTTATTTGTTTATTTATGCTGCAGTCTATCTGCTTTCGTCTCACGCCAAGAAAGTTTTTGATGCAGCTTTCACCAATGTCTTCACAGGGGACAATGGCCCAAAGAGAAGCGGTGGCACACTCGCTGCATCAATCCACCGGCAATTCATTTCGAGAGAAAAGTTTGTTAACTGATTCAATCTCGGCGTCTCTTTTATCTCGCCGCCTTCAAAGTCTTCAAACGTCCCCGACGCGAAATTGACACAGTCTGTTAATCCTGTGCAGACGGATTTTCTGCTGGATTTTTTTCTTGTCGCAGACGCGGAATTCTTTTCCACTCTATCGGCGCTAGAGATTGAACTTGAGAAATAAATTTAATTAAATACGATAAATTTCAGTCACCTAAATTATCTAGCAGCGTGCTTATTTTTCAAGACTTCTCGATTTCAGTTTATAATTTTGCATTGATATCACATTCTTTTTGTGGCGAAAGATAATGTGGAAAACGCAATATTTTAATTTGACGAGTAATGCTATAAAAATCATGTTAGAGCTTTCCTGTAGTTTTGTTCAATCGCGCCAGACTTTTGTATTTTTTTTTCAATTTCCTCGGTGCCACGACTCGTTTCCTATGCCCTCGTAAATTCTCGTTTGCCGCTCCGGCGCGCATATTCTCGCATTTCCCGCGCGTCACACTCGCCGACAGAGCGTATTATGTAACCGCGGAAAGGCTTAATTGAAACGACGACGAGACACCGTGCGAGATAATAATTTAATCCTCGGGCCGTCGCCACCGTTTTCCGAACGCGCGCAAAACAGAGAAAACCGCGCGTTTGGTGCAGGTCGCCGTCGGTAGAAGCGTGAATATTTCATATCTGCACGGCCGCGCACACTCTACTCGTCTCTCAACAAGTAGTGCTGAAAATTTATTTATTTACATTATCTGCTTTCGCCAGGCGTTTTGCACGATTATACTAAATTGCCTACAATTGCCTTCCAAAGGTCACGTGAGTAGCCCCAATTATATT
The DNA here is from genome assembly GCF_949628265.1 of Cloeon dipterum. Classification (NCBI taxonomy): domain Eukaryota; kingdom Metazoa; phylum Arthropoda; class Insecta; order Ephemeroptera; family Baetidae; genus Cloeon; species Cloeon dipterum. Next base: position 8,929,467 of record NC_088790.1, on the reverse strand, counting down.
GTACTGTTCCATCGTTCGTTTTGCTTCCTCGGATGTGGTTAAATAGAAACTCTAGTCGGTGAAATTTAATGGTCACCACTCTATTTTCCTCGGCTTTGTAGGCAAAATGTTTTGTGTACCCTTGATTTTAACAGCTTCAACAGATTCTAGGAAACTGTTTCAAAATAAGCTATTTACTCTCGTTTTTTGCTCGTTTATTTGTGTGCATACTTTTAGCCACGCACCGACTAATTCTATTATTTTTATTCTGCGCATGGCCTCAGCAAATTTAAAAATTGAAATTTCGGAAATTTCAAAGAATAACGTTTTGATAAAATAAATATATACCAAAGCGGAAAAAGTTTTTTGTTAATTATGTGTACTCACTTTGTTTTTACAACATATTAAGTTAACAACATGCAGATCTATTTTGTATTGTGATGATCCATTTAGAGTGTAATGAACTAATTAAAAACATTTCAATATTTCAATTAAAAAACTTGATATCTATACGATGATGTGAAAATGATTTCTCTAATACCATTGGATGGTATAGAAAATAATTTTGAATTAATCGCGTCAACAGAAGTCAATTAATAAAATAAATAATTTAAAAATAAAAACCACTTAATTTCCCAGTGAGTGCAAGTTAAACATGATTTGTTACAAGACTTCATCGTGCAAGCGCATTTTTATTATAGAAATGAAACCAATCCTATCCAAATAGAACCGCGTAAAGACTAATGAGACTAATTATTCGAGCAGAAATCCCAGAGCTAGCTCCTTTCCAGGTATGCAACCCGGTGGTTGGTGCCGCGTTACCGGTTGCATAAGCAGCGACTTTGCATGGGACCAGACGAGACAGGACGGTGCTGCCTCGAGGTCGGAACGGCGGATCCGATCGGCGGTTGGTGACCAGTGGCTGTCCTTCGTGTGGCGCAGATAAACAAGCTGCATAAAAGTGCGACTTATCAAGCGTCGAGCGGCAGGGCAGACTCACTTGTCGAGCAGATGATTGCCGAGCGACCTTTGGCCTAATATGGGCCAGTGTCGTCAGCTGTGCTCGCCGCCAACCAGCCAGCACTCGATCCGCCAGTCGCTGCTGCCCAGCATCACATCACAAAACAATCTGACCCGACAGTGAGTATGAAATTGTTACAGAAATTCTTGTTTTTATGGCTTTCTTTGATGTCCACTTGCTAGAGAAGCAAATGTTTATTCAGAAAAGTTATATATTTTTCTTAATTTATAATTATATTTAATTACAACTAGAAGAAAATAGTTTGATAAGACAATTTTTAATATTATCAGGTACATCATTCTGCAAATAAAATTATCGATCAGAAATTAACCTTTTGTAATTATTAAATATTATTTTAAACTTTGTTGAAGAAATTAATTATTTGCACGTCCAAAGAAATACAAAAATTTGTATCAGTAACTAAATACTAAGATTCTGATCGAGTTGAAATTTACCAGATTAACAAGATTTTGTTGCGCGGGAAAAAAATATTTTTAATAATAATAAAAGTCTGCAGTCGCCCTGCCCTGTCTTCTCCCCAATAAAATCATTTCAAAATCTCATAGCAATAAAAACAAAATTGTAACCACAGATGCTGAGTAGCGTGTGCCGAGCGGCGGCAGGTCTGCGGGGGCCAATGGTGGTGTTGGCTCGTTCGGCGGCGACAGACGCGGGCGAGGGGCCGCGACGGACGTGTCTGCACGACTTCCACGTGCGGCGGGGCGGCCGAATGGTGGACTTCGCGGGCTTCCTGCTGCCGGTGCAGTACAGCGAGGGCATGTCGGCGTCGCACCGTCACGTGCGTCAACACAGCGGTCTCTTCGACGTCAGCCACATGCTGCAGACCGAGGTCAGGGGCCGCGACCGGCTGTCATTCCTCGAAAGCCTTTGCGTTGCTGACCTGCAGGCGCTGCCTGACAACGGCGCCGCCCTCTCTGTCCTCACCACGCACAGCGGCGGTGTCGTTGACGATCTTGTCATCACCAAGACGCCGCTGGGTTAGTAAATTAGATTTATGAAAATTTTTAGAAACGTGAATTTTTCAAGACGTTACAAGTCCAGCCAATTCAGAAGATAATTAACGGCTTGGTACAATGTTATAACATGTTGATAGTTAAATTTAAGGATACTACATATTCCGTAACAATACATATTAAACATAATATGGATTATTTTCAGGATATGTGCACCTGGTGTCCAACGCGGCGAGGAGGAACGAGGTTTGCAAGTTGCTGGCCGAGGCCAGAGAAAAGTGGGTGGCCAAAGGCAAGGACGTGGTCGTCAGACACTACACACCCGAGGACTGGGCCCTGCTGGCCCTGCAGGGGCCCACAGCGGCCACCGCCCTGCAGCCGCTCGTCGACATCGACTTGACGCAACTCAGGTTCATGACCTCCTCCCTCGCGGCCGTCGACGGAACTGAGAGGTTTGAATTTACTTTCCATTTGCACTTCATTATTAATTTATGTCCGCGTGGAAAAAAAACTCGATTCATTACTTTGATTGATTTGCGATTTCAGGTGCCGGATAACTCGCTGCGGCTACACGGGCGAGGACGGCTTCGAAATCTGCGTGCCGGCCGGAATTGCAGAGTAAGGGCAAAAAATTAGGCGATCAATTAGCCGGACTGTAATGAATGTTCGTTTGTTTGTTTGGCAGGTCCGTCTCAGAGCAGCTGCTGGCGTGCAAAAACGGCAGTGTGCAGCTGGCTGGGCTCGGCGTGAGGGATTCACTCCGCATTGAGGCCGGCCTCTGCCTCTATGGCGCCGAACTCAGCGAGGAAATCTCACCTATTGAGGCTGGACTCACGTGGCTCGTTGCCAAACGACGCCGTGAGGCTGCCGACTTCCCAGGTGCCAGCTCCATCCTCCAGCAGATTCGACAGGTTTGTCCAAAAGATGCGAAATACAAAAAATTTAATAATTTGAAACATCTCCTGAAAATGTTGAGTGTGAAATATTAAATTTTATTTTCACCTGCATCTGGAGTTTAAACGTTTAGGACTGGTTAAAGCTATTTTTTGTATTTTTAAAATTACTTTTAAAATTCTCATTTAAAAATGGCTATAAAATTGATTCTCATTGCATTTTATTCATTATGAGGTCTGCACTTTTGCAAAAAAATTTGCCAATTTAGGCTGTTTTTTTAGACGATTTTAAGTATGGAACAGAAAGCTTGAAATCATACGATGGTTCCATGATTATTGGTAGTCCAGAAAATGGAATCGATCCGTCTAAATATCAAAATAAATATTTTTTATTGTTGTTTATTCTTGCCAAAGTCATACAATTAAGAACAAAATATAAAAATTACAGCAAGAAATTTAGTTTAATTTAAGAATTTTAGTTACATGTTATCCTTAGTTATGTGCTTTAGCATTAAAAAATATCACTATTTCAGGGCCCAGCTCGGCGCAGGGTGGGTCTGCGTTCTCAGGGCGCGCCTGCGAGAGCGGGAGCGCATATTGTGGACCTGAAAGGCGTACCGCTGGGCCACGTAACGAGCGGCTGCCCGTCGCCGAGCCTCGGGGGCAACGTGGCCATGGGCTTCGTGCAGGCGCAGGCGGCTAAGGCGGGCACGCGGCTGCACTTGATGGTTCGCAACAAGCCAGTCGACGCTGAGGTGGCCAAGATGCCGTTCGTCACCACTAACTACTACACGCCAGACAAGAAAAATAAGTAGACTCTCCGCTGTATGACCAAATAGGTTTAGTGTGCCAAAGAGCTCCCAAAGATTTATTTTTTCATCGATCAGAATTGATTTGAAAGAATGTGATCAATAAAAATGATTTATCTATGATATATTTCTAATGTTTTTATTTTTTGACTACAAATGTAAAAATAATTTGTGATAAATGTTTAGAATCTCCTAAACCCTTCAGTTCATTATGGTAGGTCAAGACGAGTCCAACTACTTGCAATAATTATGCAATTTTGATGATTAGAACCCGCTATTTATTTGCAAGAATTTAAGGTTACTCATCGCCAGCTTTAAATTCTCAAAATTGAAGTGAAAAACTGCTTTTGATAGGTTTTCCAAATGACAGACAGGTTTTCACGTGCCTTTTTGGAATTGTTTTTAGGGGGTTTTACGATCTTTAAAAACGATTTTTTATAGCTCTAAATATTTTAGAAATTTTCCGAACAATATATTTGGACTTTTTGTTGATGGAAATAAGCGAAATCTGTGCTATTTTGCCGTTGGCTCGCATTGTTTAGGCATTCTCAGGAGTTTCAAAGCAATGGGAGATATTTGAGTTGTTTAAGGAATCTAATACTGGCTTCCCAATGTAAGATATGGCAAAAGGTGGAAGTGACTCGAGATTCGAAACGCTGAAATAGCTCCGCGGGCTGGGAGGCGCACCGGTGTCGACTCGCCACTTACTAGCTTTCGCACCTTTTTAGCGGCTTTAGGGACAAATGACTGGCATTCCAATCAAAAACTTCGGTGCGAGGAGGCGAAAAGATGGCCATATTGTCCCCAAGAATATTAACTTTACAAAGTTGGTGTTAAAAATCATTCTACATAAATTAATTTCATAACTGCTGAAACCAATTTCTTTCAATTGCCAATAAAATTCGTCATTTGCAGTAAAGCTGTCTTATCTGAAATCAAATTATCGGATTCAATAAACAGATTGGTTTATTTATCTCTAATCAGCTCGCAGCTGCCGGCAGTGACTAAATAGGATGCGCGGTGCAAGAAAAGTAGAAGTCACCACGCTGCTTGAAATTCAGAGCTTGATTTGCATGCGGCCGTAACTGAATTTTACGACGAGTCCGTCCTCGAAACCCAAAACGATTTAAAGAAGAGCACAGCTCTGCTTTTTTCCCTGATTCTGGCAGCTTCGAGGGGAAACTGGTTCACAGAGAGCTGATCCGTACGTGACAGCAGGCACAAACCCGTTCAATTCGCTTTTGGGTGTCGCAAAAAAACGAGGCTCAAATCATCTTGGGCACGATTCACATAAAATATTCAAATAGCATCACTTGCGCCCGAACTTTCTCTCGCAACTTTTCGTCTGATCTGGATGCGAGGAATCGGTCGCGCGCCGCACGTAGGCAAAGTCCACTTTTTGCCTGCGTGCACTGGTCACTCGGCTACTGTAATTAGCAGCGATCTTATTTTTGGAAATAAGTGAACAGGATGTGCAGTAGACACCGCAATGAGCAAAAAAAATGAGATCAATTGGTGCCACTTTAAACTTTTCATTCATTTCACTGAGAGCGGAGACCGATTTCCTTTCATTTCACTTAAGCTTTTAAGGCAAATACAAAATAAATAAAGAAGCTCTTTTTGAGTGTAAATCTGGATATTTTAAGAAATGAAGTTGTAATATCATTTTTAACAACGAATGAAATTCTCTACCCCTCCGATGGCTGAGAAAATTTCTATTCTTCAAGTGCATTCATTTGGACGAAAATAACAAATAAATCATGACATTTTTCAAGATTCAAAGTCAGCTACCAGAATTCATAGTATATTATTATTATTATACATCAATTATTTGGTAAAGGATCTTGTCACTTAATTATACTAATTAATTTAAGTAAATTTATAAAAAGAGAAAAATTGCAATCGAACCGACGAATGCAGAACGAGTGTGGCGTTCCTAGAACATATAAGTTATACAAGGGAGATGTTTGGAAGTTTCGAGATATCAGGAGTGGGGATGAGAATCTCCACAAGTACACAGTATTTTTTGTTTAAAGTTGAGAAGCCTTGTAAAGAGCAAAGGTCGATTTTTGTACCAGTTCCAGTGTCAAGCAAACTACCTGCGACAATGGACGTATCATTTTCATATGACTGGATGTTACATCCACGAGAAAAAATGGAAAAGATTTTCTTTGTAAGTTTCCTACTATGCATTACCTAATCTTTGAGGCTGAAAGCTTAAATCAATTAATTTCTTATTTTAAAAGGTGGATGATTTGTACGCGGAAAAGTCAGAGGTTCCACTTCGTGCGCAATACTATTCAAAGCTGCTAAATGCCATCAATGATATTCGGCAAAGCGCAAAGTTTGTTTATTTCTTATTCATAATATATTGATTTTTTAAAGTTGACAGTCTTTTGTAGAACAGTCTTCTGCGGCTGTTTTCGTGATGTGGACCAAACCATCCCAAAAACAAGTAAGTTATAATAATTTCCTAAATGAATTTTCAATAAATATAATAATCACGCCACCTCTCACTTAGACTTCGACCGTAGTATCGAAATGGACAATTTACAATTAATGCAGCTACTGCACCAACTGGAAGATGCACGTCTTGCTAATCAGGAAAAGACCCCGTTAAGTCTATTAACCTAGTTTCATTGTAATTTTTCTAATTTATTTTATTTAATTTTAGAGAGACCAAGAGGATTGATTCCGCAAGCAGAAAGCCAATGCAGGGTAAATCACGAGTTTTTTTACCTTTCCCGACCAGAAAATTACAATTTTACACCGCATTTTAGGCAAACGCAGCTTTCGTTTGAAAACAAAATATAAGAAAAGGAAAGGTTTCAGACCGAAATGGACGGAATTGGTGCAGAGCAGACAGAATCACGAGACTACCAACGGAGTCGAAGAAACGGTCAACATCGACTTGCAACTCGGAAAAATGGTCCTGAACCGGGAGATGACGCCCCATTCCGTGTATAATGGTTGTTCCCTAATGTAGAGTCGAAAAATTTGATTGAAATGCACGAAATCAATTTCCCCCAATGATTGTGAACCTTTTTGCCATTATTTTAGAAAGAAATCTTGTGGTATAGGCAAAAAGAGTGTCACGAAAACCACCAATAAGAGTCCCGGCCACCAAAAGAGTCTCGGTCTGACCCAAAAAAATGTTAGGAATAATACATAACTTGTTGAGTAAAAACCTTTTTTGGAGTTTATTTGTTGAAGATTACCAACTGTTGAATGACAACAAGCGTTTTTAAACGTCACGGCGCCGGCTAAAGTTCACCCTTAATGAGTGATAATTTTGATCCTCTTATTATTGTATCAAATTATAACAACTGAATAAATGTGGTTGCGACAAGACCCGTTCGACAGGTATGTAGTGGAAAAGCAATGAAATTCATTTTTGATTGTCTATCAAGGTATATATGATAGATAGATATGAGGTAAATTAGATAATAATTGAGATGGCACAACGCGTGAATACCATTTTCTAATTTATCTCATATCGTTATAAAGGGTTAGAGAATTAAAAATTCGATGGTTTGTTTATAACATTAAATTTCATTCAGAAGACATTTGAAACTCTATATATATTGCATCAACCTTTATTTTATTCCATCGAAAAATATACGAGACGCACGAAAAGTAAATTTTTGGAATCGGAACCGGTTGCTATTTTCTCGTTCAACGTTGTTTTAGCTGAAGTCTACAATATGAAGGGGAAAAATTGAAGGAATAGGCTGGAAAGATGGAAATTTCTGGAAATTATGCTGACGAATATGAACAATATCTTACCTTAAGCCTGCAACCATGGTGAAGATAGCGACAGCCGAGACAGAGAAACAGCAAAGTGTACATAAGCATCCTGGGATAACGCAGCATACACACTCGATGATGCAACGCAGGCTTGAGCAAAACCCCATGTTAACAGACTGCTTGAAACCAAATAAAAAATTTTGCTGTATTTATTGTATTCAATCCAACCAAAGCATTTTAAAATTAATTTCCATTTATTTAACTTATTCTAACAAACGTTTCTGGGACCATAAGTTGTGATTCAATTTCTTTTGAAAAATGAGCAGATCATTCTCTTCCATTGACTCTGATATGTAAACACAAAAATTAGAATAGTTACAGTTTAGTAGTTTTTTATTTTACGAATTTACGTTTTTAAAACTCTCGCATGTTATAAAGCAATTAAATGGCAGACAAATTTATACTTCTTCATATTTGTCTTATCAATAAATGTTTTAACTCACCTCTGACAGTTTTTTTATGAGAGTCTCCAGTTTTCAAGCAAGAATTTCTTTGCAGTTCCGTTCATCGGCGCTTAAATATTTGTCTTCATTTATTTATTTTAGATATATAATGTTAATCAGCGGTCATAGATCAAAGATCAGTCAGTCGCACTATCTCACAATATTGTCATTTTCCTCGTCAACTTTATTTCGCTGCACCGTCCACCTCACAGCAAGAATTTCCTTTATTTTAATATAGCTCTAAATGGTAATAATATGTTTATTTAGGAGAATTTCAGCATCGGACCTTTTCCTCAGGTTGTAGCACAAATTAAATATCCAATAGCACCCATCAAATGTCGGTGGGATAATGGACAAAATGTACAAATTTAATTTTTGTTCGTTTTTTCTTTTAGGCCAGGGACCTTATATTATTACATCTCTGCCATCATTATTGCGACTAGGTGCGTTGTATCTTATTTGATTTTACAAGTAAAAATGGATTTTCTTCACCCAATTCACAGGCATATCTTTCGCAGCATTCGGGACACTTTCCTGAAAAGTTGGTGCTTCCGATTAGCTCCAAAGAGTAAAAATTATTTTTTAACAACTCAAATTCACTCAAACGACCTTATTTGTTACTTGTGTGAGTGATTCCTGTTTTTCCTTGCAGGTTTCCAACAACAGGCAATCGAAAAGGTGAGATTTTTCAACTCTTTCTCTGACAAAAAAGGAGAGTATGGTATGGATATGCAAAGCTGCATATTGTGCGACTATCCTCTCGAGGAAAATGAAACACCGCTGACTGAGGATGAGGTGAAAATGCTGCGCGCCGAGAACAAATACAGCCTGATCACCACGACGAACGTCGATCTTGTCTGCAAAGTTTGCACCCACGAATGTAGGCTGGACTTGACAAAACGAAAAAATTTTGAGGTTGTAAATAGCAGTCAAAATATTAGGGAGCAAATCATAAAATGTTGTGCAGAGCAAAATATATTGAAAGACTGACTTTTTCTTAATTGATGTATTGACCAGTTGCATAAACCCTAAGTGTTCGAAGCCGCCAACAGATGGCGCCACCATAGACTTTCGATTTTAAGGCACTTCCGCTGCGATTTCAGACTCAATCTAGCTACTGTGCATTCTTCAATTAATTTGCTATTTTTTGACGCGCTGAAAACCAAAATCGGTTCAGCCAATCGCCGTAGAATCGTGAAAAACTATTTTTTGAAATAAAAAAATCTTTTCCAACTTTTCTACGGCGAATGGCTGAACCGATTTTGGTTTTCAGCACGTCAAAAAAATGCAAATTAATTAAAAAAAGCAAAATAGCTAGATTGAATCTGAAATCGCAGCGGAAATGCCTAAAAACCGCTTAAAACAAAATTTTTAAGAAAGTCTGTGGTTGCGCCATCTGTTGGCGGCTTCAATAACCAAGGGTTTATGCAACTGGTCAATTCGTGTAAATAAATAATTTACTAAAATTAATGTATTTTTTATTTCTTATCTGTATTAATTCAAATTCTAACCAGCCCGTTGGCTCGCATTCTTAAGGCATTCTCAGGAGTGTCAAAGCAATGGGAGGTATTTGAGCAGTTCGGAGATCTAATACTGGCTACCCAATGTCAGAGATGGCAAAAAGGGGTTAGTTTAGTGACTCGAAATGTTCAAATTGCTCAACGGGCTGGGAGGCGCACCGGCGCCGACTCGCTACTTGCTGGTTTGCACCTTTCCAGCATGCGTGATTTGGCTTCACGGGACAAATGTCTAGCGTTTCAATGCAGTCCTTGGTGCGGAGGCAAGTGGCCCTTGAGTGAGCTGGGTCCATGTTATCCGTTCGCGGTGTTATTGGGACCCGGGTTTCAGCATTCGTGCCAGTGCGATGCGCGCCCTTCCCGGTCCTCGGACAGGGATAAAAAGAGCAAAAAAAAATAGAGCAAGTAAATATGCTGTGAGGGTTTTTTCATGTTATTTTTTACTATAATTATTTGGGATCTATAAAATTAGCAAATAACTATTTGTTTGACAAATAAAAACAAATCTTTTAGTCGGCTCTGGGGTGGCCGCTTTGTGAGGAAGGAGGGAATCTCGTTCAGCATTTTCTGCGTGCGCAACATAGTCGAAAACCTTAAAATTGTTGATAGGTCCAAAGATGAAGATATTTAAACACTTTCGGCTGCACTTTTCAATCAGTGGCTTAGTTGCATTCTCACATCGTTTGCAGTGACATCCACGCACAATTGTCGGCTCGTTGCAATTGAACAATAATCAAAGTAATAATGTCTGGGACCAACTTCTTTGACGAACTTCTCCGGTAAAGAGAAAAATCGTTTTAATAACAGAACCCTCTAATGTGTCTCTGCTCTTCTTCTTTTTAGCGGGCTTTGTTCTTGCATATCATCACGCCCTGATGGTGAGAAATTAACCTGCCAATATTCTTTGGAATGCAGCCTACAAACTATATTTTACAGGTGATGCCGACGCAGTTTGCATGATGTGCACATGTCCTTTTGACTTCATACGATTCGTCTCGAATTGCATCGATCCGCTGAGTAATTCTGAATTGGAAGCTGTGCCGGCCTTGTGCCTTGAGCATGGAAAGGAGGAATTCAAAAACGTGAACGCTAGAAACCGCCATCTGCTTTGCCCAGACTGCATGCTCCGCCTAAGGTTTTTATTTCTGCGCCATGATTTGATGATAGATTTTTCAAACTCGAAATTTTCCAGAAAGGCGATACAAGACTGCTCCTTACACCAGTAACCCGAATTCCAAATTTCTGAGTTGTTTTTGGAAATAGAGAATGATCATCGACCTAGCACCATGATTTTAGTTCATTGATTTATTCACTATCTTATAACATTTATTTAATTATGTGATCAATCGATTTAATGCTTATAGCTTGATTATGTATGCCTATACATATTATTCAACAAACTACAAACAATACATGTGTTTGATTATTTGACATGCAACTAATCATTTACCCAACGAAGAAATAAACAATAATATCTATACTATCTCACATGAATGATTTTTTCGTGTATTATTCGTGCTCCCTATATAAGAAAAGTCTTCATTCGCTATGCACAAATTGTCCAGCTTTATACAAAGAAGAGATGATGTACGGATATCTCTTAACCGATCCAACGGACGACTATCCATCCACTCAATAGAGTTTGTGCAGCAGAATATTCGCCACCTTAACAGCGTTTCTACGGTAATATCCTTGTTTTAATTGAGAAATTTCATTTCTTATTTAGTTCTCTTGCAATCCAGACGGATTTTTCTGATCGACTTTTTTACCCGAGAAGAAACATTGAAGGTAAAAAAGCTGGACAATACTCATATTTTTAACTGCGTGATTTAAATTTTTCCGATAAATTCCAGAATCTTATAGCTATGCTTCGACGGCTGTTCATGATGCTTTCGAACTGTAGGAAAGTGAATTTTGCGAACAGTGTGTCTCCTGATCGTGATTGTATGATAAATTTAAAAATATAGCAATAGTGTTTTTATTCTAAATTTCTTTTCTGTAGCCTCGCGCTCGACTAGGGATTCAAACGATCATCATATAGCGCAGTTCCCGCAGTACCTCGATTGGGTAGATTTATTCTGATTGTTGACCGCTGAATTCATTTCTTCCCACTCAGATTAGATCAGACTTGGAAAAATGGTGAAATTAAGTGAAGCTCAAGAATTAAATTAAAAATTATTTTTATTTTACTCCTTTGAGTTCAATGAGCGTTTCATTGATACCAGAATACTATGAGTCAATCACTAAAATAATTTAATTTAATAATAACTCACTAACATAGGAAGCTGATTGAGATTAGCCATTTTTATACTCATCTTCTTTGTTTTAAAATTATTTTTTTACTATTAAAATTAAAATAATGCGTTAATTGCTCACCTTATGAACTACCATGCTGAAAGTCAAAATAAAGAATTTGAATTTGGCCAACTTAATTAAGCAGTTTTATCCACGTAAAGTTACTGTGTTTGAAGTTTTATACCATTTCCTGGGCCATTAAGATATTGAACCACTCAAAGGTTAAACGTTTTAATTTTTGTATTTATTGCAAGCAACAAACATCGTGCCAAACACCTCTATCCCACTTTGCAGACTCTTAAAATCAGCAAACTCTGCGTAGCACTCGCTGATTTCATCCCTAAAAATAAAAATTATTTTAAATAATTAAAAACTCAGTTTCTTGGAAAAATCATACCTAATGCGAGACGTTCGAGGGCCAGATTAAAATAATCATCGGAGTGGTCTAAGCACAGCCTCAGCACCAAGCTCAATTTCGCGTTTGTTAGAGTTTTCTTATAGCAATAATACCTACGTAAAAAATACTTAAGGAGCAAAAATTCCATCATCATAAATTAGGAATGTGGATTTTAATAATAACTTATTGAGATTAAATGAATATATTCAATATATTTATTAATTTTAATGCAAAAAGCTGGCATTCTGTTTAATATTTTATTGCAATAATTAAAGGCTTATTTCTCATATAAAAATATAACATTATGTATAGTCAGTGTCAGTGCATCACAAAAATTGAATTTAACTACGAAATAAGGGCACCGCCTCTATTCAACATGTTACGACTTCGCCCAGTAAGGTAAAACCGAAATCGGCTGCTTTAACTAAAATCCCGAAACAGCATCATATCAAAAACACGCACACCTTTAACAGCAAGAGAAACTGCGCTGCTGAGCAGTAATTTAAATTCGGGTGGCATTTAGCAATCCTTTGATTCACCACTACAAAAGAATGGAACACATTCTGGCCGATTTCAGTGTAATGCTTGAACCAAAGGTGCAATCGTCACTGGGATACGGTTGAAATCTGATTAAAGATTCAGATAAATTAAAACTATTATTAGATGGCTTTTGCTCCTGATGTCTCGTTGTAAACAGCAAACAAAATAATGTGTTTTAAAATCAGGAGAACTTTGAACTTGTTTGATCAGTAGGATCTTGACACAACTACAATAATTAATTTATAGTGCTTGAGAGAAACGTTTCACTCCTATTTAAACCGAGCGGAAAGCGTTAGAGCAGTGCCTTGCCACGTTTCTCATATAAGCAGCAAAGCCTCTCTGAATCAGCAAATCTTTCAAAAAATTCAAGTGTAAGTATTTTTTTTAAAAAAAATAGCCAAAGCCTTTCATATTTAATAACTTTATTTGATTGTTTTAGGAGCAAGAAACTTTAGACTTAAGTGCTACCCAGCAAACCTGATTACATTTTTTGCTGTCCGCGACATTTTCATCTAATCCAAGAAAGTAAGCTTACTTTTTTAAACACTTTCAATAAGATTTGCTTTGAGGATTTTATAGATTGCTTTATCAGCTTTTCGAGATGAGCGATCAGAGTCAAGGCAAATTTAACAGTCGGAAGGCGAGGTTGGAGATCGTAGTTGGCGAAGATGACGATTCTGCGATTTATGAGCCAAGTAGCAGTTTGTTGCAGTGCATCGTGCTACCCTGGCAGCTCCTCTTCCAGGCCATGATCGGCAACCTGTGCACCTGCATCGGTCACCGCGACCCTCCGACAGCTGCATCGCGTGGCACAGCGTACAGCCGCGGCACTGCGGATACTGCGTGATACTACTGACAAATTGGGGCTCTTGGCTGCGTTGGAGAATAAATAATACGATTTTGGTGGCTGTTCAACACTCTAAAATTGAATGCATTTTTATTCCGATGTACAGGGCTGAAAAGTCAAATAAATAATTTATTCACCGAAAAAAACTTTTTTTATTTAAAACCAGCGGTGCGTGACACAAAAAATTCCTTTGTCGCTTAAAATTTGATAGGCCATAATGAAGGACTTTGACGGATTTATTATATTTTCAATGATGAAATAAAAAAGTAAGTTTAACCGAGTAAATAGTCTTTCAAAGATTGAGCAATAAATTAAATTTAAAAGAGAGCTTGTTTCTATTAATACTTGGTTGAAAGGTATTTTTTTTAACATTATTTTTTCTCTCCTCTCATTTTTGTTTCTCTATGTAACGAGTGGATAGAACAAGGTTAAAAACGGAGTTCACAGCCATTTGTCGCGCATGCAACAGCTCTGACAGTTTTATCAAGAAGTGCTTGCTTGTCCGCGTCCGATCGACAGCGATTTTTGTTGAAATGGAGGTAAGTTACAAGTTTTACCAAATTCAGCTGTTCAAATTTGCATTTTGCTTATTTATTTATTGTTTGGGGATTTAAACACACAAATTAAGTCTAAAAATATCCCATTGATTTCAGAAAAGAAGATCTTCCACTGTGAGAAATGAGGACAGCCTCAGTATAAGTTTTGCTGGAAGTCAGCAGGGACTGTTGCCAACTGGGAGGAGGATGCCTGGATTCGACATTCTTCCTTGGGAAAATATAATGGCCAGAATCGCTTCCTCGGTGCGATTCTTTTTGCGGTGTGTTGATTGCATATAAGTAGAGGCTTAGCAGCGGCGACTGCCCATATGACCCAAAAAAATATTGCCGGCTGGCTGAGACCTCTACACATAAATAAGCATTTTACTTTTTTTATTTTATTGTCTTAGCGCACTAAGTAATGTGTTAGTCCCTTTTGACTGCTGCTCCCCGAAAGGTAAACTGAGTCTTAAATTCCATTCTTCATTGCTGGCGCATTTTATCTGCAGATTGGAGTTCATTTGAGTCATCAATGATTGCCAGCACCTCCTCTGACTCTGAATCAAATCAAACACCACAGGACGATGATGACGACTTGATACGAAAGAGTAAATGAACAGTGAAGATCTTATTATGTTCTTTATATTTATTTTGTTTTCGGTAAAGTGATCTTATCATCTTGGGAATCCAAATCACAATTGTCATTCGTGTGGGATAGTCCCGAGATGGAAATGACTGCCAGTGAGGATAGTTGGGATTATACAGCAGAAGACTCGGGATTAAATCCAGAGCAACGAGAAAGAGAGACTAGAAAGACTGGCCGGGTGGTCTGAAATCGACTCCCTTGATCCGTTCTCCCATCCTAAATTTTGTAGTTGATTAAAATATAAATGTCTGAATAAAATTTTCATATTTTATTTATTTCCATGATTGAATAATGCAAGAAATAATTTATACCAAAAATTTATAAAGATGAACTTCAATCTTTGAACAGTTTATGTCTCGCAAAAAACATAGCTTGCTAGACAAACATCTAGCTTTCAATAAGTTCCTCTGTCATTCATTTGTAGAACATTCAAACTTTTGCATTGGAGGGTAATGCTGAGACTAATTAGGTTTGTCATTATATATAATTTGCAACATTTGAAAAACATAACATATTTTTGTCTAGTACAAGAATTTAGATTTTTTTAAATTAAACGCACGGTCTTCTCATTTAAAATTATTTTAATATCATAAAAACAAATAGGTAGCGGGACCCTGGGGCCAACGCTAGCCTGGGAACTGCCGGAACTATGTGGAGTGGCAAAACAATTCATACGGGGTTGGGCCCTTGGGCCTGTAGCTGGAAAAAGGAAATGTTCCGCGGCGTCCTTTGTTGTTTCTGCTGCTTCTCATCCCGCCACTTCTGCAGCTCCCGCTGCTCACGCCGCCGCTCCTCCCGATTGGCGATATCACGGTCTTGCGCTCGCTCTGGCGCTGAGTACTCCCACAGGTTGCGACTGCGCCGTGTCGGCAGGGTGAAAGAAACCGCTGGCTTTGACTGCGGAAGAAATTGAGGGTAGATAAAAGCTATACCTGGATTTGGAGGGGTTGGAGGGAGGGTCGATATACATGGCTAAAAGGGGAAAATAGCTCGCAACGATTAGAGCTGCCAGGCTAAAATGTTTTGGTATAGTGGAGTGGGATGACCAGAAAACAACCTCCCCCTTCCATGTTTGTCTCTGTTGTAGCTCTGGTATCGACTAACCAATTTAATAGGCTTTTCCTCTCAATTATTTATCAGCCTGGTGGAGGGATTTGAAAATAAATCGGTTTGAACAGCATCTAAATAATTTGTTACGCATATTGGAGGGGGGTGATTTCGAAATGTTGAGAATTATAATGGGATTTTATTAATCCATGTTGACACTGACCTGGAAAGAGTGGATGCCGACGCCTGACCATTTCTGGAGTGTTTCTTCGTCCGGCACCTCGCACCAGTCCTCGTCCTTGAATCGCGTGACGTCCTCAGAGCTGAGAAACCTGCTCTCATCTAGCTCATCGTCGAAGGAGGGGAAGGGAGTCGAGTATTGTAGCTCATCCAGATTCTCGAAGGACAGGCCGGAAAAATCCAGGGTTACACTCTCATTTGAACTCAATGAACATTCTTCAAACTGCGAACATTTTAAAGATATTAAGTATGTAATACTTCTAATCAATATTTCCTTATGTTGCAAATAAAGTTCAACTTTTCCTAAATAATGAAAATATCTATAGACTTTTTAAACCATATAATATAGCAGGAATATGTTTTGGTTTGTCACTTTTGTTATATCCAGCATTTTTTTCTCAACACAAATAAAGCATTTTGTTTCAAGGCACTTAAATTTGAGACAATAAACGATACTGTAATATTTTCCGGAGTAGGATAGTGTTTAATATTTCGAAACACAAATGCGCATCTAATATCACTACTTTTGATTTACTCTATATTATACCCTAAAGGCTTCGAAAAAGAATAAATCTCGATTATTCCATTTATTTCATTTGAGCTTTAAACAGCTGACTGCTGTATTTAGAGAAGTTTGGTGAGTGCTTTTCAACAACGATTCAATGTTATTCTGGATTTCAGATATTAATTTCTTTTATTTTTTTCCACAAAATTTCAGTGTTTCTCTCCTAAGTTTAAAACACGAGAGAAAATCTTGACTATAAACTTGAAGAATCTATCAACCGAGCACAAAAGCCTTGCCAACGATGGCTGAAGTGAACTTTACTTTTGTGATCGCCCTCTTTATGCTCATAATTTACGTGACGTGTCGCCGAATTGCAAGGTTTTGGAGACATTTTTCATGATATCTATAACAACTATATAATTTACAGGCTATCAAATAAGGGTCGTCGAAGCGTACCAGCGCCACAGCAAAAGAAACCCCTAAGGAAAAAATGGTGCGTATATTTTTTAATATAAATATATCCTAGCTTCAAATATCCATCTGCTTTTTTTTCAGGCGTTGGTGTTCTATTATTTGATTTTTTCGCATCAAAACTGGCCAGATAAATTAAAAATCTTAAAAAATACTTTTGTTCATGTTTTCATAATTTCTATGGATTATATTTTGTTCATGGTGTAAACAAATTGATTAAGAGTGAATCAAAATTATAAAATAAATTTGGCACTTAATGTTTTTGTAATTCTAGCATTTTACTTTGTGAAATTTTGCCACTTTATTTCAGTTGAAATATATAGATGATACATTACATGAGATGAGCGGTGTGTGTATATATAGGCATAACTTTTACATGTGCAGATTAAAAAACATAATTTTTCTAAATTGGATTATATTTGTTAACAAAATACCATAGTTTTCCTCTTTATTGATGCCTATATAAATATATTTTGATCGAATTATAATATCAATTGAGAACTTACAAATACATTAATTTTTAAATTAACGCGAGATACTCACCAGTAGATCGTCGTCGGAACAATTTATAAACTCGCCGTCCTTATTGCTACTTTCAAACAGTAGCGAAGCGATTTCCGGTACGGGACTGGATGGCACAGACATTTCACCCTCTCGTCCGTTCGTCTGTCCACTTTGGGTGAAGGGGGCGAGTTGCGAACGGGATAGTTTACGAGGGTGTGGAGTCGGAGGGCGGAATGCCGGGGTCGCCGTTTGTGGGGCACACGTTTTCTCGAATTTTGTGCAAAGCTGAGAGACAGACATCTTGGTGCTCTCCTCCGCGTCGTCTGACTGACCCAGTAACTGTGAAAAGCAGAAATATTATTAAGAATCAGGTCAATTTTTAAGATTCTTACACATACAAATAAATATGGAACTGGAAGCTGTGAATAAATGTTGTTTTGATAAACTTAAATGGTAAAGGTCAGTTCTTTCTGCACTGACGACTCATACATTTACTAAACAAAAAATGGTCTTTGTCCTCTTTTGTTTGTTTGAAAGCAAATATTTGGACTGATTTTCTCATTGACATTCAAAGTTCTTGAGAGGGAGAGTTTAGTATATTCTATCAGTATTAGTGCTTTTCAAGACAGAGAGGTTTCCGCATCCTATAGCTCGTCAGTCTAAAGAAACCATCGAAAATGGATAAAATTGGTTCATTCTTTGCCACCGCCGCCGTCACTCTTATGGTTGAGTAAGAAAACTATCTTTTGTAACTATCTGCTAGATTTTAAACATTTTCTTCTCCAGTGGAACCATCAAGAATATTTGGTCGTACTTGAGTGGAGATAAAGATGGTAAACGCGAAGAACGCTATCGGTGCGCAGTCAGCGACTGTCCCGTAATGCCAGAAAACGGGACACTGATGTCCACTGAGGAATTGAGCATGCTGAGCAAACTGTGCGTGAAACACATGGAGCCGTTCAAAGGTGTCAAAAGCTGTGAATCACCTCGCATTTGCAACATTTGCAGACAACTCATGAAGTAGGTTTCTTAAAACCACTCATTCAAAGCAAGAGTTTCAAAACATTTTTTTTTTCAATTTTTAGGATGTTAAGCGAAGAATGTTGCATGACCTACGATCAGAGACAGTCCAATAATAATGGTAAGAAATTATTGCGCGCGTGATTTTAAAGCACGGTTTTATGGTAATAATAATTAACATAATTAACAATATCACAGAATTGGATTTCTGCCTGGATTTCTCTTGCATTTTGTGCCCTCCAAATGGCGAGGCCAACAATACTCCTCTGAGCAAGTTCGAGCGCAAACAAATGCGGAATTTGTGCTTAACCCACTTGCTGGAGCCGTACTGCCTGCTCGCTCCCGACGCAGAACGACTCGTTTGCAAAAATTTCAACTACCACGCTAGGTTTGTGATTTAAAAAATAATGCGTATTTTGCCACATTAATTCAATTTCCTTGTATATTAGGAGGGCTATCAAAGACTGCTGCAACTCTACCGAGGTTTATTTCAGCTGTCATGACGTTGAATCGTTAAGCTCTTTAACTTCTAACTCTTCGTCCTCGGGTAGTGGCGGATATGTGACAACTACTCTTGTATGATTTAAATGGCTTATAAAAAACTGATAGATTTTTTGTAAACTAATTTTCGACCATGTCATTAACCTAATTTTAATAAAAGTTGTGAGCTTCTCAAATATAAACAAATTTTCATCCAATCCTGAATTGAACTTTACGACAGAAAAAAATTTGTTACGATTTTAACTTAGTTTTAAATTCTCTTCGAGAAAATTACACTTGTAGAGATGTTTTTAAATTTATTCCATGCTTTATGTATCGTATTGTTTTTTATTTATTTAATCAACCTTTGATCTCTAAGTTTGTGTTTAGCAAACATATACACTTAAATTTTGTTTAACTCTTGAAAACATCAACAAAGGTTTATGTAGTTCAATCGGTGCTCAGGGCCTGCTTCTCACAATCAGTCATTCACAGAAAGTAACTGACAGAGGTTCGGCGTCATCGCTATGGAGCAAATTTGTACGATCGTCGCTACTAGCGCTACCACCAAAATTCTCCAGTGCGTAACACTCTTGAGAAATACAAACATGGGTATTAATATTAATATTTTATCTCGGCAGGACGGTTTTTGGAAAGTTATTCAGGCTTTTCACCGCGAGCTGTCGAGCACATCCGTGCGACGTTTGTGGATATCAAGTCGAGTGGAAAAGCTTGGCGATGCTGTCTGAAGTGGAAGAAGATAATGTGGACAAACTGTGCGCCCGACACATGGAGCCATTCGAATGTCTCGACTTGCAAGACTATATCCTATGCCCATCTTGCAAAGACACCTTGAGGTTGGTTGCTTTGGTATCCGCATTGTCAGATTTCAACCACCCGAATTTATTACAGTTTGATTATTGAATCGTGTTGCATGGTGAACAAAGGCTGCCGCACAGTGTCAACTACTGATTTTGGTAAGCACCAAAAGAAATCATAAAGAAATTCCAAGCTTAAATCAATTTGAAACGCAGGTCATATTTCGTCAAAGAAATGTTCGTGGTGTCCAGACAACAACACCGTAGACAATTCCTCTTTGACCTTCGTTGAGATCGACATGTGGCACTATTTGTGCGAGCGCCACCAGACTGAGTCGGACTTATCTTTCTCTGCTGATCCAAACAAACAAATCGTTTGCACAAATTTCAATTACCATGTCAGGTTTGTGTTATTAAAACCCTTAATGAGAAGGCATGTTTTTCCATTTAAATTTGTCTGATTTTTAGGAGAGCTCTCAAAGACTGCTGCAATACTTCCAGCCTTTTCACAATGAGACAAAAAGCAGACCTCTATGATCATAAGTTTGTTGATCAACTTGATTCAGATCCTGAAGAAGAGTTTTATGTTCATAAACTTGCTGGGAAACTAGAACCGGATCCAGAGGAAGTGGACTATGCAAAAATGTTTCCTGGAAATCAAGAAGACGGTCCTATTCGAGGAGTAGGACAATGATAATAAATTTGCTGGAAAACTAGAACCGCGGATTCCGAGAAAGGAGACTATATGTTAATCATAAATTTGCTGAAAAAAAGCTAGAAATGGTTCCGGAGGAAGGGGTCTATGTTAAAGCTCGGCAAAGTAGAAATGTTTGTTAATATTGACCGTTTCTTTTGTCTATTGATCCCTGTTATGTTTCCAACAAAATTAAGCCGTGTGAGAAAAGTTAAGGAACACAACCTGAATGTTATTTTGCTAGTAAAATGATCTAATATTTGCTTTATGTCACCAAAAATATTGGAGGGAATAAATAATTTAATACAACAAATCTGACATGGAAAATATTTTTGACTTGGAAAATCGACTTTATACGAAAATGTTTTACTGCATCTGCAATTTTTAACTCAGCCTTTAATCACCCTTAAACATCATTTAAGAGCTTGTTGGAAAAAAACTAGAAGCAATAATAATGGAAAAGTCGTTTTGCTTCATTTTTTTGAAGCAAATCATTTCTACCAAAAAATGGATTTTTCAATAATAGTTAAATTCATTCCAAACGTTAAATTCAAAATTTCAAAAATGCGAACCGAATCATTAGTAAAAAGTGGGTAATTTTTGCTTAGAGCTTTGGGTTTTAATTTTGTTCATTTGAAGCTATTATTCCAATTTTAATTACCAAGAGCTTATGGAATGATACCTCAATTGAATAAGAATGATTTCAAAACAAATTTATACACATTATATTTAAAAATAATGACTTCACCTGATTTTGAGATTCTGCTTCCAATCTGGAGGCTCCGCTCAAATTGGAGTAGTATCCATGGTCACTGCCTTCAAATTTCAGGGCCAGGTCCTCCAGGTCGGCGGACACCTTGAGTCTCAGCTCATCGATATACCTGTCGAGGGCATCAATGAAGGGTTCGTGCGACCTGAGCTGCTCCCATCTTTGCAGACCATTCTCACGGTAGAATTCAATGTCTAGGTCGATGCTGCGAACAACGAGATCCATTTTTTTACTTGAAAATTTCAACTGAACAGGTTGAAATCAAAGTACTGTGGTCTCAGTTATCTTTCGGTTAATTCGTCGAAAATATTTTCGAGGCATATATATATGTGTCGAAAAAGACACGGGAATAAAGAAAAACAACATTTTTGAATATTTTCTATTCTCGTCAATCAACTTTTTTTAAGTGATTAGAAGCAGGCGGTGTTGTTTTATAAAATATTTTTCCTCGTTTAAACATTGATTTATTTTAATTTACTTATTGATGCTATTTGCATAACATGAATATTAAACGACAGTCAATTAATCCAAAATTCTGTGACGTGCGCGCCTGCTATGATTGGACCAAAACCAGTCATAAAGACCGAGTCATGTTTACCTACCAGATATTCTTGTCACGGATATCATTTTCTCATCTACTCAAATAATTGTTTTAACCTAGATTTGTTTGATAAATGCAATTGCGTTCATTCTAATTCCGTCCCATGAAACCATTAATGTCTCTCACTAAGGCTGCTGCTTCTGGTAAAAAATGTAATTAGTTAGCGTCTAATAAATATTCTATATTCTAATTTACGTATTTTAGGTAATATCTAGCGATCTCGTGCGATTCTTTAAGAAATTCCGTACTTGTGTTTTGTTAATTTTTTCATATTACACTGTTTTCAATACTCTAATATTACTCACCTTTTTACAAATTTTGTACGCATTATACTTTAAACATCGTATTTATCTACTAAAAAGTGACCTAATTTAGTTTTCAAAGATTTTTTAATTATAGGTAGGCTATTTAATTTCAATGTTATTTTTAATTTTAATTTACTGTTTAGTTATGAAGTTATGCCTATTACATTCTAGTGACCCATTAAACGAGCGGTAAAAATTAATTTTCACATTTCCATTCACTCAATCTCATCTCTCATCAACGGTATCGCACTCGTGCGTCCGATTGAAGCGCTAATGAATCGTGAAAGCGCTCGACGAGAGAGCAAAAACAATTTCATTATTAACAATCTTTTAACCATCCTTTGGAGGTCAGCGTGGTGCCAAATGCCGGGCGTGACACTTTCGGCGAGCATATTTCGCCAGCTCTGGGTGAATGAATCGGACGTGCGCGCCGGCAGTTTTTCCGCCTTTTCGAAGCGGCAGTTTTGCTCCAGAAACTCTCTCGTGATCGTGTCGGTGGCTGCGGCGGGAGAGAACAGCAGTGACTGGCCAAGAGTGACTCGCTCCTCCGAGTCAGTCAGTCGGTGTGCAGCAGGTGAAAGACGCACATGTGCTCCTACCTCCGCCATCAAGCAACCACAAGTGCTGTGCATGGATTAAGTGCTGTGCGAAGCGGGAACATGGACTGAAACCCGACGAGTGCTTCACGTCCTCTCTAATTTCGGATCTTACACAGGTATTTTCCCGACCTAAAATTTAATCAAAAGCTAATGCACGAATGAGCAATAGTGTCGAATTACTATAAATGGAAATATTTTCTTTTATAATGAACTTTTAACATTTTAAAAATAAATTCAAAGATGGGAAAAATAGACAAATTAAAAAACTATAACTTGTGGCTTCAGAACAATTTTGGTTGTTTTTAAAACTGATGATAGAATGATGGAAGTTGATTTATTTTGCCAGTTTTTGCACACACAGTAGTTCAAACTCACACTAGGTTATTAGAGCACATTTCTGTTAGCATTAAAAGATTGTTAAAGGATGCTAGTTGGGTAAGTTGGGGGTGTTCAATTTCTATAAGTGGACCACAGAGGCCTTAAAGAGAGCTGATCATACATGAATTTATTATTAAATACATTTATGTCCAGAAAATAGAAATATTGGAAGTAACTCGTTAAAAATATTAGTGTCTCCAAATTAGTACGTCAACCTTTATTTATAAATTTATTGTAATTAAAGATCAAATTAATCTTAAGAAAACCTATCTCTCATGATAGATCATTGAAGTGGTATTAACATTTTTCTTTCAGAAAAATAGATATCAAAGTGAGAAAATCAAGTTTTGCAAAAAATTTAAAATTAAAAGATATCTTCCGCAAAATAAAAATAAAGCTATAATTTTTCTTGTAGAGAAGATCAAAATGATTAAAATTGTAAAAAAATTGTAAATGATAAATTTAATTTCCGGAAATTCCAACACAGTCCAAAATTCAAAGTAAATATTAAACTCCTTTCTAGAGGGTTTGGTCGCTTTTGAAAGGCTGATTTGTGTGTCTTTGCCGGTGTTTTTTGTTTAGCGTCGCTTTCAGTCTTTGTGTCTGGTGATAATGAACCTGGGGCGTGAAACATCTCCGCTCTGCACTGCTGTGACACACAATTTGGCGGTGCGCGGCCACCAGAGCGATCGAGAGCGCCGCTTTTTCGCCAAATCCTATTTCGTGTAGGCAGCAAGCAATTTCACCAGCTTTTACACTTGATTGATGCGCGCGGCAGCCGGAGACGCAAACAAAGCAAAACCACGCGCGACCGCCGCGGCTTTTGTCAACTTCCAGGCACGCTTTCGAGGCGAGCCAGCTTTTCGTCCGACCGTTGGCGGATTCGGCTTCAAACTAGTCTGATGACGCTATAATTTCGTTCACAGCCTCACACAGCATTTTATGATTAAGAGTAGATTAATTTAAAAAAATGTATAATAATTCGAAGAAAGCCCGATAAAAGTTTTTCCACATATTCTCTAAATTTTAAAACTTTTCATTGTAATTAAGGTTCAAGTAGATTATTTTTCTAATATTCATTGTCAGTGAGATTTAATTGCTTTGTTCAAACACGAATTAATTTTATAAATTGAACTAATTCAAGTAGAATCAGAATGGAAAATGACTTTTTTCAAGGACGCGTATTTCAAAGTTTTCTTTAGACTGATTTCCACGATTTACGAAAGTTAACTGAAGCAATAATTCAATTGCGCAAAAAGTTGCAAAACTCCTGAATCAAGAACCACACCCGCCAGATTCAATTAGTGTCGGCGGTCCATATCGCATTGTTTTGCTCCACATTCCATTTTCTTTACGCTCTCCTCACGATTTTTTGGTTTCGATTCGCAAATCACTGCGTGGAGAAAGAAGCAGCTTTTTCTGAAAGCGCAAGTGAACGTCTCGCGGTGTCGCGTAAATCCAGTTTTGCAGCGAGTTTCTCGCGTATAGGAAAGCGGATGCGGCTGCTGGATTCGCGCTTTGCGTTATGGTCATCGCAGGTGCGTTAGCGTTATGATCTCGCGCGCCAAGCTGCTTTAATAATCCGACACCGCAGATGAGAGACAGACTTTCCCCGGCCTCTCGATTTCTGCGGGCGATGACCACTTTATTTATGAACGCACGCTCGGCCGCCTGTCAAAAATGGGTTGCTCCACGCATCGATATTTTGTTAAAAAATGGAGGTTCTGCGTGACGTTTCCTCTCAAATGAAATCCATCAAAAGGATTTACAAAAATTGTGTAAATGTTGCCTTCATTGAAAAAACAATAAATTTGATCTGAGTTTGAAAATAAAAATTGTTTAAGACTTTTAGTAATGAATGTTCAAACTTTAAAACACATAAAAATATGTTAATTGAGGTTGGAAATTCAAAGCGACATTCAAAATATAATTTGTTGACTTGTTGACAAGTTCATCTAATGAAATTATCATAGCAACCGACGATAATTTCAAAACATTAAATTTTACATTAGTAAAATTCGACTTAGATTGTTTTGGGTTGATGCCCTCATTCTTGTATTTACACTTGAACGTTCTGGCTTGAGATTGAACGGCCGAAATTCACTCTCATCGGTGCCCGAGAGCGCCTGAAGCCACTGTTGCGTCGGTCTCGATTTTACAGCCGTGTCAAACTGGAGCGGCGGCGAAAAACACCCGGCGGAGATGCACTGAGAGTTACGCAAAGTGTGCGTCGCGGTGGGAGTCTGCGGCCGCAGAAAAATCTCCCGTAAATCAAACGGCGTGCAGAACAACTTTCTTTCTTGGATTCCTTGTTTGCCTGCTTGCTTGGGCGTAAACCTGGACGATTTTTCACTACTAACTGAACGCTATCGCTTAGCCACAGAGGTCACAGTTTTCTCCTCCTTATTGCGGCCTTGCAAAAAAAAATGCAAAAGTTGGAAAAATAATTAAAATTACAATAATAAAAATAATATTTATTGAAATTCCAAACATTTTCCTCAAAGTTCAACAGAATTTCAATTCATTATTAAAAAAGTTCCTCGTTAGGATTAAACAGTAGTAAAATAATAATATTATTTGTGAGGTTTCAACCTTTTTGGATAAATATTATCGGAAGTAATATACTCTCCTTAGACCCCTTACACATGCTCTTTCGTTCGATTTGAGTTCCGCGCGCACACCCCTAATAGGGGGATAATGCAACATCAGCACCTGCCACCTGAGAGATTTCCCCCAAACTAACCTCTCAGGAGATCAGAAAGCAACCATTCCAAAGAAGACCACGTGACGTGTTTTTATTGTTGCTCTCCTGATTTCTAGCGGCATGGATATCGAAATGAGGTAAGTTTACAGCATATTTCCCTTTTCATAGGGTCATTACGTCTGGACGAACAAGTTAATCAAATGATATAGTGAATTAGTTACATAGATAATGACTTAATGAAATATTTTCGCAGCGAGGTGGAGTGGAAGCAGCGTTTAATTGATTGTGAAAAAAGATTGCAGAATCTGGCAAGGAGCAAGTCTTTGTTTGAAACAGTGGTCGAGTATATCGTTAACAACCTCCACTGTTTAACGGAAAGGGTATCCAAAAAACCGCAACCGTCTGAGCTTCGTAAGTTATTTCTTTATAATCAGCAAAAATAAATATGCAGGAAAATATATGAAAATGATTAAAATATCAGTTGCTCAACTAAAAAATTCGCCGGTGAAGACTGTCTTTTCATCATAGCAATTCACCGTAATTCTGTATATTCTTAAAAGTTTCTACAAAACCGCACATGAAATTTAGACTGCGAACAAATGATTGATTTTCAGCACAATATAAAAAACAGACTACATATAATTTAGTTAAGTGAATATGACCTATTCTAAATTGTCCCATTGTACAACAAGATAAAAAAATCGACCTGCTGTTTATTAAATTCTTATAAACCTTTATTTAAATTAATTTTCCTATATACTTGAAGCCTGGCCACTGCAAGATAGACTACTAGAGGAACTAAACAATCAAATTTGTTGGAGTAGAGCCGGAGACTTGGAATTATTCGAACCGCGATTGAATGCATTTCAACGTTTGCTCAGTCCGCGGACAAGAAAGATCAAACTGAACGGACTGATGACATTCTGTCCTAAGAAGTTGAAAATTGAATCTAAGACTTTCGGCTGAAATTATAAATTAATTGGTTGAATTTTCTATGAACAGATCGTACAGATGATCTCCTCCAGTGCACCGAATTTGCAATCATTAGTCATAAACGAGGACTTCAGGATTTCCCGAACTGAGCGATCATGTGGGAGATTGTCGATCGCCGAAGCAAACGATGCATATCTCGACGCAATTGGCAAACTGAACAAGCTAAGGAAACTCGAGCTTGGTATGCACTGGATCAAATTGGAGAATTTGATGCAACTGTGCAAGCGACTGCCTAGTTTAAAATACGTCGACGCCTCGATCCTCTTTGACAGTCCAAATTTTGAAGGCATTGAAGAATTGAAAAGCAGCTTTTCAAAATTGAAGGTTTTCTTGATTTCTCCAGACGCAAGCTTTCATCAGATTTACCGAGAAGCACCTCTAAATTTTACTCATATCTGCGTTCAGCATCTAACAAACCTTCAGGTTATCCGATACTTTATTGACGTTTACTCAATCTCTCCACTTGAAAGCTTTGATCCTTCTAAACATCCGTTGCAAACATCGGATTTGCGACATTTAAATACACCACCTAGCACAAATGGACTGCACCTGATATTTCCAGAGGTCTCTTGCCTCAAGGTAAATTATGACCATAATTATCTTTTTGACGCCAAGATCTTTTGCTTCTTACATCTAGGTTGGTTTAGGCGAAATATCCACCTGCAACGATCCACGCCTGAAAGGTCTACTGCACTTTTCTAATGTTCAGAAGCTCTTTTTAAACTGTCCAGAAAGAGCGGAAGTTATTCATAAATTCCTACGCACATATGGCCACAACTTGCAATCACTCACCATTTCATGTTGTGATTTGAGCGATGTCTGCTTCGAGTTTAAAACTATTTTCAATCTGTGCCCAAACCTTGAATCGCTCACATTGGAAGGTTTGATAATCACTGACGACTTGAAACCGATACATTATTTTGGCAAGCTGAAAAATCTCGATTGGACACCAAATGAGTATGTTAGTTGAAATTCACTTCAATTATCGTAGCTAATCAGAATAATGGCAGATATTCATCTAGAAGATGTATAATATCGAACGTTCTGTCGGCACCCCTGCTGGAAACGTTCGCAATGAGGAGCCCGCTCTTTGACGCTGATGACATGACCAAGGTGTCATCCTTGATCGCCAAGCAGCAAATTCTCGCCAGGCTTACAACCCTGCAGTACCAACATTATTCCGAATATCCAATTGATTTAAGGGAAGCCGCTTCTGTTAATGAATTTTTGCCTTTTTTGAGAGCATTGAGTGATCTGACGATAAATGCGTCCAATTTTCTACCGAAATTGGTTGACATCGGTGCAAAGTTTTACTTCCTAGGGGTTAAAGACGACATAGAAGGTTTCATTTTGTTAGGTGAAGCCAAACTGGTAAAATTCTACGAGGCTTTCAAGCGTGGCAAAGTGATTTACCCATGGAAAAATGAGACTTATATTCCCTAGATTGGCAGACACTCAATAATTTTGAACGTTATACCCCGTTCATTTCAAACTCACGTCTGAAGCAGACAGGAGGAGCCATTTGAATGTTTTCTTTATGCACATATCTTTTAAATATGTTTGTGAATAATTTTCTTTGAATGATGCAATACACAATAAAAATACACGTTATTATTTTGACAATATATTAACATGATGCTTTCATTGGTTTTGTAGTAATGCACCCTTTTAAATTATTGAGATGTTTCTTTCTTCTGAAAATTTATTTTATTAGAAAATCTGTATGTATGTTTATAAGTAGCACACTGAATTAATTTTGACCATTCTTCCATTAAGAATATTCTGATCTTGGGTTTCTTTGCCTGCTGAGAGGCTTCGTGTGTGCTGCAGATTTAATTTCAAGTAGATAACGCTTGCAATTGTATCAAATGTGGGAGGCTGCAAAATAAAACGGCATGGCTCGCGTGAGTGTGTGCAGTGCACCACTTGCGAATAAAATATTTTCTTCCATTGCAATTTATATCGACACATTCCCGCAATTGGTACATTCAGAGAATATATCAATGTACTCAAGCCGTACCTTTGAGTACACGTGACGGAAATGCAAGTAATGCTCACAAAAGAGAGCGAAACAACAGCTCCCAAGCAATGGCCTTTCTTAAAATAACATTGCTAGAAAGTGTTGTTGTTTGATTCAACGTAACTCTTTGACTGAATGCTGTTCTAAACCACTCCTGGTAAAAATGTATTAAATTAAAACATTTTTATATTATTATTTCTTCTAGTAAAATGTTCCGGCTCAGGAAGAAAATTTTAGAACAATTATTCAAGATCAGTGATAAAGTTTAATTCAATTAAATCGATGAGTTGTTTTTTAAAAATTTAATATACTTCTTAACATTCTTCCTGTTTTAAAAACTTTCAAAAGCCGCAAACACGAGAGTGAAGATAATGGTCATTTATTTAATTGTGTTAAAATTTCACGGTTGTGTTGCAAACCGGGGCAAAAGTGTGGCGATTTGACACGCCTTTGAACGCGTGATTGTGCTCGCTTCGGATCGGGCCGTAAGCACCTGCACTTTCAGCCAGTCACTCTGCTTAATTTCGCCGGCGCGTGCATAAAAACGCAAGACACGGGAAGAAATGAATGAAAAGCAGTGCAAATTGCCTTTCTTTGTGCGCGTAAATCATAAAAATGTGGGGCGTTGCACACGTGATAAATTTCCATGGAGAGAGGAAGCAGTGCACTTAGAGCTTGATTAAAAAATAGCATGAACCTGCGCGCGGTAATTAGATTTGACTCGGAAAATATTGGTTTTTATTATTTTTTAGCTTTTTCTTACAACTTAAAATAATTGACTTAGAGAAACTCCAAATGCTGACAAATTGGATTATCCGCTTACTAGATTTCTTTATCTTTATTTTCAAGGAAAACCCTGATTCTGCGTCCTCAACTTTTAAGAGAGAAGGGCTAATTTTAGAGTCGATAAAGCGAGGCAAAGAGAGAGGCTGCGGTGTCGCTAACCCAATTGCCCGCTGAAACAAATTGAACAAAATCACTCTGCGTGTATGCAAATCGGCGACAACAATGCAAGGAGAGTGACTCCAGCTCGTTCACCGCAAAACGAGATGATTATGATTACGCCCCGTGAAACGCAACGCGAATCCGGGTTATCATTATTTGTTGTCAGCTATTTATTTGCGTAAAGAGGAGCACTTATTTTATATTAATTGTAACTCACGCGCGGTTAATCATTGAAATATTTTTCACTTCAAAACGTTTACATTTTAGTTGCTAAAATGGGCGTAAAACTTATTCCAATTCTATTAAACTGAAAAATGAACTTTTGAATGACTTCAAAGTAAGTTTTTATAAATAACATATACTTGTGGGTTTGAGGAGCCGTGACAGAAATGTATCTTTTCTCATTGTAGTCTTTATTTAAGTCTCGTGGTATTTTTAGTAAGAGTAAGACTCCAGATTATATAACATTGCGCAGAAAAAAGTCAGCACAAATTAACTAATGGCTTCCTCGCGCGTAGTTATTTAAAATGTTCAATGAGATTGAACCTGCATATTTCAGAGGAAAATAATGCATTTAATGATTTAAATTATTTACCCCTTCCATTTGACGCTCTCTTTCAAAGTTATCTTGTATCCTTTTCCAATCTTTCACCACTTTCTTTAAAGACATGATATTAAAAAAATAAAAAGTTGATCTGTCCTTCCCTGCTGAGCGACGTGTAGAGCAGATTTTTGCTTTTACGCGTCGAAAGAGTATCCGGTGCTGCCAAAAGACGTGTGATTTCTCCGACTCGACGCTAATTCGAATCCATTAAAGAAGCTGAATAATTACTAGCAACAAAAGTGAACGCTGCCTCCACGCGCACTTTGCTTTTATCCCACACCTTCCGCTCGACTTTCATAATCTTGTAGCCACTAATGCCACTCGCGGCGAATCCATGGACACGTCAAAAATATTCGCTAAGTAAGCAAATATTGTGTTTTCTCCATCAATTAAGGACATGCCCCCGTCTTCGCTTTGCTGCTTTCCTATTTAGAATCAGCTTGTTCTTTTATTTCAAGAAGTGTTAATTTTTAGATTAGAAAATTTATTAAATGCGCTACAACACGCAGGGCGATCATAATTGTTACATATTCAGCTATTCGAACAACTGAACAAAGTACAACAAAAAAACTATTATACATATCAACATGAGTTGATTTTAATGGCATATACATGGGATTTTTTAATTTTTCAACTAAGAATCAATTTTTTATTCTCTATAAGCCAGCTCGAATAATTTTGAGAGCCTAAAAAATTCACTCTCAATGTTGAATAACACGTCGTAAATTCGTTTTCAGACCCACAACGATTAAAAACAATTAATGCTTTCTAAACAAGCGCCGCAGATTAGATTGGCCGCTCAAATCATAAACAATTTTGTTATGAATTTCAAAGAGCGCGCTGATCGCAATCCTGGCGCGAAACAGAGCCGATCTCGCCGTCTCCGAGCCGCAATCTACTTTCACTGAGCGAGTGAAGGAGCAAAAATGCGAGAGAAAAATTAATCCGGCTGCGGCCGCGGCGAGCAGAATATTTTACAACAGCAGCAAAAAGACGAATGTCGCGCCGAGCAAGAAAACAAACCGTTTTTATTACCCACGCGCCCTGCGGCACACTGTAAACGTTTCCCCTGCATTTTTATCGTTTCTCCGCGGCATCTAGGGAGATGCAATTTTTATGTGTCATACGCGTCGGCACGTGTGGATTATTTTTATTTGTTTCACGTAGATCTGTTTGGAAAGATTTGCTTCACGGCGGCTGCTCTCGTTTCATTCAGACTCAACAATGCTCGCGCAGAATTTAGAAAATGTTGTGCATCTTTGCTGGCGTGGTGCATAACAGTTTATCATCTGCGTGCTCGCTAACAATGAAGTCTTCAAACAGGATATGTGCTTCTGCAGAATTAATCTTCTTAATAAGCCGTGAATCTGAGTTTCAAGTATGTCTAACTTAGGTTGCCATTTCCACAAAAAATAGCAGCTCATGAAGCCTGGCTTTTCCACGCGAGAGACTTAAATAGAGAGGAATTAAAATTTATGGAAGCCACGTTGATCAATTTTATAGTTTCTTTGAAAAAGAATATAAGTGAAAATCCTTTTAAGTTTCCTTGGAAACTGCAATGAAATATAGCTTGTTTTCTATGCAATGTGTGTTACTTTTCTATTTTATAATCAAACTTTATGGCTTTTTTTAAATATTGACAGTAAGAAACGCACCATTCACCGACTTTAAGTTACCTCTGCTTAAATGTCTTGGTAGCCATGTCGGGAACAGTCCGTGGTTCTTGGCCTTCTTTTACTTTTTTTAATGTTCTGTGTACAATCCACAGCCCGACACACACTTTTTTGCATTATTTCCAACTCGGTTGTTATTGGCAATAAACAGGGCATCAGTTTCTCTATAATAATATCTGCAATCATGCCTGCACCGCAATATTTTTGCACTTTTCAACGGATTGCGTAACCAAGGCTTGCGATGCGTGTAAATTTTTTGCACTGTTTCAATTAGAGCTTGCTGCCTCAGCCGCTTCCGACTTGTTTACTTCTCGAAACCGATCGTCTAATTGGTTTTGTAATGAGCTCTCGAGCTTCGGTTTTATTTTCAGCCCGAATTGCTCGAGTGCAAAGCAAACGTAGTGAAATTGATTCCAACCTGCATAGCTTCTGGAGCATCCCATCGACTCAGACTCTTTCTGGTCACGAGCCAATAGTCCTATTATACTTGCGACGACTTCGTAGAAAGTCGCCAATTCTGTCAACATCGAAAGTAAAACTGTTGTCAACGCTCGGAATCCATGAAAATAAAGTAACTAAAAACCTAGATATTAGACAAAAGCTAGCTTTAATGAGAATTCCATGACCATGACTGTTTCTTGAATTTATTTTTGCAAAGATGCTGACGTTGACCGAATTGAAATTCTGTTTCAGTATGCGGTGCGTGATTTTGGCCGCCGTTGCGGCTGTGGTCGTCTGCGTCCAGGGTGTCGTCGGCCAGCAATTGTTCTACTGGGAGCAGCAGCCGGTGCCCGACTACAGCTACGGAGACGTGATCACCTCGTGGGACCCTGGAGTCCAACAAAGTCAGAGGGTGAGTGCAATTTTCCCCCTTTTGCCCAAAAACTTTGGAAAACTGTGCGCGTTAAATTTAGGAAATCTTAGCGCCGAACATTTTATGGCTCAAAAGAAAAAGTTATAAGAATTAATTTAATTTCAAACATTCCACGTTCCGAAGTAAAAAATATTTCAGAGATGAGAGTCGGTTTTATTTAGGGAGGTGCGTTGGTTTGTAAAATGAGATAGAGAGCTCCATGCAAATCCCGCGAGAACGGCGCACGTAATTGAAAAGAGACCGAATCCTCGTTTAGGTCCCCGCGCCAGCAATATTTTTAAGCCCGTCCTCTGGCCGAAAATTAGGCGCACACGGACCTAATTAATTAGTCCTCTCTTTGCAGCAATGAAAACCAGCTCCACGAGTAGAGAGAAATTGTATTTATTTCATGCCCACCCTAGACGACGGATGTGAAAATTTGCACGTAGGCCAAGTAAAAACTGTGCATTATTTGGAGCAAGAGATGCTCCCATTGCCCGCAGCAATCGATCGCCGACCATAAATGAAAATAAAAAGGAACGCAAGTTGAGGAATAACAAGTCTTTCAGGCTTTCTGCGTGACGCACGACTCGCTTGTCAACGCACCTCGGACATTACCAATTTTCACAAATCACGAGCTGCGATTTGACTCACGCGTGCCACCTCGAATGCTGACAGGCTTTTCCGAGCTAGCAGCATAAAGTAAAAAATTTCTGCGCCAAATCAAAAATTTCTGGGGCATTTTAATCTGAGCCACAAGCTTTTTAGGGTCAGTATTTAAAATTCTGACCCTATTTAAAGCCTGTTTTTAATTATAGTATATTTTGATGAGGCAAATACAGTACATTCGAGTTTGAAGAAAAATCTAGATCGAAAATAAGTCGGGTCATGAACCAAATTCCTGCTTTGCATCTCCTATACACAATGTTGCAGAAGTGGAGATTAATAAAGTGCCTTATTGTAATTAATTTATAGATTCTATAATCGAAAGCCCTCAAGGAACTCTAGCAAGCCAGCATTTGATCATCGAAAATAAGAAGAAAGTTACGAAATTAAATCGATTCGGCGAATTTCTCCGTCGCTACGATCGATCGTGATTGGCTGGCGCCGGGCAAATTAGCTATTGTGACACAAGTTTTCGCACAACAGAGCGGAAAAAATTAGCAGCATGTGCGAGAGAGCAATAATAATTATTGTTATCAGAGCGGCTGTGAAAATCACGTCATTGCCGACTGACTGAGTTACGTGTTTGGCCCGAGCACTCGCGCTAATGGCATTACACGAACGCGTTTCCGTAAACGAGACGCGATGGAGCCCACGCCGGAAGAGAGCTTTATATAGGAAAGTTTTCCATCTCGCTTTCGTCTAACACGGATTTTGTGCGTAATGATACATGCCGAGACGGGAATCACGTGTTAGTCAGTGAAGAAAATGTGTGTCAACCGATATTGGATGCATGACGGAGGCAAGTAATTAAAAGGTGCATGTTGGGAACATTTTTTACAGTTTGAGAATAAAGCCATCATTGAATATGGTAGCATTTTTATATTCCTCAGCAGCATTTTATCCCTACTTTTTAATAAAAAGTGCAAATAAATGCAGCAGAAAATAAACCTGATCCATAAAACGTGCTGCGAGTTAATATATCGTGCAAAAATGATTTGTCAGATCGTGAGATCAATTTGGAATTTGATCAGCAGAGCTCTCGTAAATAATTTACACTGAACTATGATTGCGTTCGCACGCATCGCAAGCGAGAATCGCGTTCACTGGGTCGGAGAAATACACATACGTGAAAAACATCGTGAGCGATCGCGTAAAAAAGCAGCAAACGAACGTAGGAACGTGGCCTTTGCCCTTTGGAAAATGTGTAACGCACTCTCGATCGCAAAAGAAATCAGGTTGAACATAAAATTGACCAAGCAGTTTCGTCACTCATACTTGCACTCGCATCAATTGGCGAATTCGCAGAAAGGTGAACAAATCTCATCTTAACCCTTTATTTTGTATGGAAGATGCGAGGGAAAGCTTATTTAAAAATAATATATAGATTTAGAAAGAGGAATTAAACCACTCTATTAATACTTGTGAAAGCTTGGACGTGAAGATGTAACTCTAATAAGTTTTATATTAAATTGAGGAAATAAAAGTGTAGCTAAACCCAATAATAAATGATTGTGCTATGGAGAGTCGAGTCAATATTTCAGGGTCAAAGATGCACAATTTCTCGGTCAAGGCAGTTGCAGGCACCTAAAACCCAAATAACAAACAAATTAAATTTTTAAACATAACCCGATCAATTTTCAAGAATTTTATTAGTTTTATCCTGGAACTTTTTATTTTCCTCATCTTTATCAAATCTTTCAGTTCTGCTTTGACCTTAAAAATGCAGAGCTCAAAGTCAAAATTTTTTACTTTACAATCCAGAAAACTTTCTCTAATTGTAAGTGCCTCGCTCCTTTTGCAAAAGTAGATATCAATCCCGCGGTTGTCAGCTGTATGTTGCAAATTAAACTCAAATCGTATCACGCGCCTATGCATGTTGGAACGCGTGGAAATCCATTCATCGTGTGCAGAGTTTGCATTTGCAGCTGGGTTTTCGACTCGCTCGAGCGGCGCGCCTTTCAGAGATTAGTTCTCCGTCGCTGTGCCCCATTTACGTATGGAAAGGCTCGAAAAGGCAGAGCCGCTGGTCACTCGCCACCAAGGATTTACAACATTCACTCTTACTCCGTGGTGAATGAGAGAGTTACTCATATATGCTTTCTGCTGCATTTGCTCGTGAATCACAGACGGAAATCATGACGCGCCCACTCGCACGGAAAGAAGGGAAGTAGCGAAAATCACCTCGACATCGACAGCTGGCGTATTTCATAACTTTATTTGCAAGTTCCCCGCTCTTAAAGCGGCCGGTACTTAGAAATTGAATTGAATTACTCGTACGAATATTTTGAACAATAATTTATTAAACTCGTGGAAATCCAAAAATGGTTATGGAATAGGTATTTGGTTTAACAGACAGCTGCCACTAACCACAGGAAATAAATAGAAATTTTAATTTATATACAGGCCTGTACAAAATGATTAGAAATAAAATAGTTTTGACTAAAACTGTCAGCTTCTTGGAAATTAAATAGCCTTTTCTCAAATCATTCCTAAACGCTTCATATTCATTTTTCGTACTCATTTGACAGTGCAAACAACAAAGCGGATAGTTTTCTGATTTAATGTTAAAACATTTATATAATTTAAAAATGAATCATAACATCTTAAAAATCTGATCTCCGGCTTGGATATTAGGAAGTGTGCCAACGACCTGCGAAAACCGACATGCAAACACAAAGCGGTGCATAATTAGCGTCTTTTATTAACAGCCGTTCTATGCGCGGTCGTGATGTCTGCGAGAAGCGCGAAAAGGAGGAGCTTCTGCTGCAAAGGTCAAGTGCGAGGTGAAATTCCCGGCGAACAAGCGCAAGGTGCATCTGCGTTATTCCGAGTTTTGCAAGAAGAGCGCCACGTTTCTGGTGATACCATCACGGGCGCAGACAATACGAACGAAAGTCACGCTGCGTGATTGCGGGCACCACTAAATGAGCGCACGCGATGCAATTTGCTTTAACGTACGCAGAAGAGCGCAAATTGCTGCTTACTTTATTTGAAAAAATAGCGGCAATTTGTTGAAATGATGCGAAACGTCGGTGCAGCAGGATCGAAGGCGCTGCTTTTGCTCGTCATCGAAAGTGAAAGGCTTATTAAGTGAGGCATTCGGTCGGAATTAATCGCGATTTTTTCAGCGCTCGTAGTATACATATTATTAAAAGAGCGTAATTTGAGGCTTTTCCATCTTTCGTAGAGAAATCTCTCCCGCAAGCAAAGACAATCCGCTAATTTATTCACGCGCTCACGGTGCATGAACACAAATAAAGAGCGTTTGTTTTCTGTTCTGGCTCGATTTTGTGCGCTAGTACATAATTTATCTGCTCGAGGCCGACTGCATAAAAAAGTAAAAATTCACTCCACTCGCTCTTGGCTTTTAGCGTAATTGCTTTATTCCTCTCGGGCAGACGAAAAAAATATTAACATGATGCTTTTACGTAATGAAGATTACGTAGGAGAGCAAGAGAGAAAGAAAGAATCCGGGATACACTGACCTACATTAGATGACAAAAGAAAGCTACGCATTCCTTGAAAACACACACAAAGGTGTCACCTTCCTGCAGGTCCAGCGGGCAGGAAGTCGCGAAAATGCCAACGAAACAATGCAATTAATAATTGTCACTTTCCTTTCTACAAGACATTTCGATAGTGTCAAAATACGGCAACAATTTATTTCTGTTTGTGTACTTTCTCTTAAGTCCGTGAATTTCAATATGAAAATTATTCCCTTGAAATGCATTTATTAAAATTGGGTGGTTAAGGTCGGTAAACACAAAAATTTAAAAGTAGTTCTCATTGGCAGGTGTGGACTATTTTACTTTAATTTAACTCCTCTTCTTGTGCGATTCAAGCCAAGTATATTAACTGTTGACAATTAAAACGGGCAGTCACCTTGATCTTATTTTCATTGCTGCCACGCAGAGCTGCTAAAATTGGCATCTAAAAGTACCCGACTAATCTGCACGAAAAGATAACTGACTGTTTCACTTTGACAGTGGCCAGATCGATTCTCACAAATCAAATTAAAGCGGGAAACAAAAGAAGAATAAAGATTTACAGCGGCAATAATTTCCAGTTAATTTGATAGCATTTTTACTCCCTGCGACGAATGATTTCCCGGACAATAAACAATACGCAGGCAGATCAATCAAAGAGCATAGTATTTTTTACGATTGCATTGTTTGCACCTGCTTAACGAGCGAGTTAATAAAATTAAAGAGTTCCGCACCTGTGTGAGAGAGCCAATAAAAACCGAAAATAAAGCGCCTTTGTCTCAAACACTGGCTGCACTTTCGCATTGTGAACGTTCTAATCACTCACTCACTTACTCTCCGGCGGCGCGCGGGAAAGTGCACACATTTTCATTTTTATTGTGCACTACCTGTGCCGCCAAATCGCGCGGTAATTAAATTAGCAGCAAAAGTGAAAGAGACAGTCGATTTGCATGCAATTAATGGCATCACGACGACGAAGAGAAAAATTTCGGCGAAACCGCAAATCGGCGGTGGCGGTTTCGAAAACAATATGATGTCGGTGTACGCGCACGACGTGTCATGGGAAGCGCTTTGCTAACCGTGCGAAAAACTGTTTAACGAGACTCGTTGCTTGTTCATACTTGTTTTTTGGCTTTCCTGATCGAAAATGATCATCGAAATCATTTGGAAGCGGACATTATTAGACTGACACACCAGCGGAGAGATTTTTAATTCATTTTTTTTATCGACAATCACAGATCATTAAATTTTTAGTTTTATAGTGATCGCTTTTTTAATTAAGGCAGTCAATTTTGTGAATATTCCGAGTAAAATTTAACACACCATTTTTGGCCAGTGAAAGTCGAAAATTCGTCGGAATTCAATTAGTTGGCGAGGCACCTGCGTTTGAAGGCGCTTGGTGCGTGTCGAAATTGGATCCAGACGGACAGCTTTGCTCATATTGGCCGTCAAGGATGGTGTGCGCACTGCAAACGAGAGCGAAAGTTTTGCGCCAAGCGAGCATAATATTATGCGGGCTGCTGATTGTGACTATTCAAATACCCTCTAGAATTTATTTCCCTCGTCGCCACAGATCAGCAGTTTTTCGTCCACGCGGAAGAAAAAGCTGCAATAATACTTTATTTGCGCTCGAAAGTTTCAGACGTGTTTATTATTATCACTGCTCTCGTGACGGATTCGCACGAAGCAGCTGATATTTTTACGCAATTGTGAAATGCCGAGTTACGAGACCATTTATTTTGCCAATTGGCTCGTGATTCTGCTCTTTGCCGCTTTAAATCTAACAGTCCAGTTTCCTCTCAGCCTCGTTTTTTAAGCTGTCTGCAAACTTTGTTATTGAACGCGTTGTGTTCTTGACAAGCAGGAAATATACAACGTATAAAAAGTCGAACGTATATTACCAACGGAGCACAATTCACGATATACTCGGAGGTTCTCTACAAGTATTATAACGACAAATTATGTGTTTCACTTTTAAAATTATACAAAGTTGTATTTAACGATAAGAAATATTTGGGTGTGCAATTAACTTTCGAAAAATATTTAACTTGCTCAAATATCATATGAGATGGAAAATCTCTTTGTATAGACTTAAATCAACTAAGACTATTTAAAAAATGCATTTCAAATAAAGGAATATCTGAACGAGTATAAAAATTTAGAATGGAATTTGATTTTTCATCCATCAAAGTACGAAATTTGGAAATCAATTTTTTAAATAAAAGTAAACAAATCTTAATATTTTTGGTTCCAAGTATGTAAAAAATAAACTGTTAATAATTAGTATTAATCTCGAGAAAAAATTCCCAATTTTAGTTCATTAAGTCTTCCATTTATTAGATTTTTTCATTGAAATAATGTTTTTAACTATGTTGCTTTGTTTCACAGCTGCCTCGTCTCGCCATTTCCGAGGATTTTGAGGCTGCAGCTTCAAGCAGCGATTATGTGAAGTCACCAGCTGCAGATTCGGCGAACGGCAGGCGCAGAGCACGACAGAGATATAACGGGGTCAACCAGGTAGGCGACAAACCCTTTCTAATCATAATCACATTGAGAGGAAAGAAACTAAAACTACCAAATATGTTTGTAGCTCCAAATTCGTAAAAAATTCCAATAAGTGTCAAGGGATTGATTGGTGAAAGTAAACTCCGATCTGATTTGATAATTTAATAAAATTTCTTTCCAATCCAGCAATAAAAAATGGAAAAGTTGTGACATTTTTGCGTTATCAAAGAACACCATCTTCGGAGATGTGAACGCCCAAAACTAGCTTTCTCAGGAGATGTGAACGTGCGAAGTCACGTCTCTGCTACCTTCGAAAAAAATTGCATGTGCTGAGATTGGTATTTTCGATTTCAGGGTTCCGCGTTGAAGAGAGCGGAGCAACCCCAGCAGAAGGATGAGGCCGCAAACGGCCTTGCCGCGGCCGAGAGCGAAAAAGCGGCCGCGCCCAAGAGAACCAGGAGTCGCGGCGGCAGCAGGGCGGAGTCGCCGGCCAGCACTAAGCAACTCGCTCAACAGGTACACAACAAATTATTGTATAGCAACCGAGCTAGACTTACGCAATTCGTCACTCGCGTACGGCACAGTAATTGAAATTCTTTTTAACTGCTGGGAGAGAGTAAAATTGTTCCCTTCCGTCCGGCCAGCTGGGAAAAATTCTTCTTTAAAATTGACAAAGCTTTGAATTGTCTGTTGAGGATGTATTTTTTTTGTCCGAAGAAATTGTTTTAAAATAGTGCCCAGCAATTTTTCTTTTGAGCTGGGAAGAGTAAAAATTGATTGCCTGTGTTTATCAAGAGTGATTTTTACAAAATTTAATCAGGGATATTCCTGAAATTTTATCAAATAACTGATTTTGGAATTGGTGAACATATATGAATTCTTCTACAATTTTCCCATAAATCAATGTATGGAATGTCACAAAATTAATAGAGTACATCGCTGATGAGAAGGTGAGAAAAAAAGAACTAGTTTGTCGAGTACACGTTCATTATTTGAGCTCATATTATAATACTGTTTCCTGCTGGCGGCAATCTCTCTTTCTCGGTTTATTTCTCGGCCAAAGGACGACAACTTTTCAAAGCGGCTTGCTGCAACAATCAAGGCCACGTCCGAAATTGCTGTTTGCAGGACTAAATTGCCGCTCTCGTGTCAGCGTAATTTTTTCATGCATTGTGATGGAACAACGGCAGATGAGATGTGATGCCTTTGTTGGCGGATATAATGGCTCGATTTTGGCGGCTGTCAATAAAATTGCGGCGAAAGGATCCGCTCGATTAGACGGCAACAATTAAAACGTGATCGGCTGCAATTGTAATCTATTGTTTCAGCGCCGTCGGTTCACAATAATAAAACGGCAGCAAAATTGGAAAACCGCTAGCTCGGCCAAGCGTGCTATTATATAGCCAGTCCATTCCAATCGACTTTAACAGGCTTTTGAGTTACTTTCACTCGCGCGTCATTAAAAGAACAGCAAAACGCACACACATGATTTGCTTCGCCGGCCCCAAATTGTCGCTTTCCATTAATTTGGAAAATGGTTCTTCAGCTCCAAGTTCATGCGTTTCCTTTTTTTAAGGCCCTAATTATTAGTGGATGTTTTTGCTGCTATACTAATTCAATTTATTTTGACGTGCAGAAATTGACCATTCTTTAGCCTTGATTGACCGCAAAATCAACAAAGTGGCTTTGCTTTGATTTGTTCACGGCCCTCCCCATTGGACGTTTGATTTTTTAACTCTTTGTTAAAATCTGCTGCGTTCATTCGGGGGGAAAATGCTATTAAATATAAAACGATTGTAGCAAATGCTGCATGATTTTAAGAATAAAAAATCTGCCTTTGAATCAATATTGTCACTTTTTTCCTGACAAACCACAATTGACTTAGCTTGGTCAAATAGAAACGCGACTGACTGCTAAGTCAATTGAAAAAATATTTTTCTTGCTCTTTATAACATCCTTGTTCAATCATACATAGTGCCGCGCTTCTTCCTTTCAAACAGTGACACACAAATTTCGGGCTCATTGGTGGACTATTCATTGAATTTAATTTTCTGCCAGTCACTCTGCTCATCTCGTTATTATTCACAAGCATAATTTACACCTTTCCACTCTAGGAAAAAACGAGATCCATGTCCGCTCTGGTCTACAAAAAGATGCTGCGTTGTGCACCATTCAATTTAAGCAAATCAGGAAGGAACGAGTGCTAACGGCCGACCCATTTCAAACTTATTACTTGAATGACGTAAAAAACAGGTGCATCATGAACGTGACTCGCACAGTTTGCTCGAAAAATAAACACATCATTTCCATACCGCTCAAAAAATGATCTTCCCACGGCATTGAAACTAACAGCCTCCTACATATTTACTCTTTTTCTTAAATAAAAATTGGAAAAAGAAACCAGTTACGATTTGGGTATAATTTAGGCTTTCTCTAAGACTTAAAAAAATGTTATAAGTAAAATCTGATACGGTTTTTTCGGGTTGATGATTAGTAAACTTTTGAAAATTAGGCTGAGGAGACAACCACAGCTACGTATAGAGCAAGGAGCTACAGAGGAAAGTCATCCTTCTCCGCCCCAGAAGTACCAGGACCGAAACGCGGTGGAAGCACAAAGTTTCCTGAGGTTGGCGCTCCTCGAAAATTCAATAACAATAATAATTCGGTTTGGAAGCTAATTAAAACAATCATTTTCTAACAGTAAAAAACTTTTGATTTAATCGCTATATAGGAATCAGAAAATGGGCTTTTGGGACAAATAAGTTATTTGTCCGCATGACATGGTTAGCATTTTTCTTGCAGGTGCGGGAGTCGGAATAATAATTGTTGCTGATGAGCGTGCACTTCTCTCCGTTTTTATGTAGCACGGATTGTGTGGTTGCAGAGTACGACGGAAGAGGCGGTGGTGAAACGGCGGCCCCTGGAAGCCAGGAGAAAACTGTACGGCGACGCGCAGCGCAAAGAGAGACCCGCGGAGGAAATATCCAATTCCGAGAAACCGACTACAGAGAAACCAGTCAAGCGGTCGTTTTTGCCGGTAAAACCTACAACAGATATAGAAATATGCACGAGTTAATATTTTATGTTATTAATCTTCTGTGTTTATTTTATAAATGACATATGAATTAAAGTTTTCTCAACCATCCGCACAGCGACCTGAGGAGGTGCCATCGAGCGAAGTTAGACCTGTGACTTATAAACCTTCAGTGACTTACAAACCGTCCACTAAAATCCCGAGTCCAAACGCGTCCAAACCGAGCCCTGAAGTGACAACTTTCAGGCCCCACAAAGACCTTTTGTCGTCCGAATCAACGACCGTGGCAACGAGCAAAACCTCCGTGCCGGCAAAGTTCAAATCTGTCACGGTGATTTCGAACCATCGCGAGGAAATTTCAATTCGAAAAACGACTGACAGACCGAGCCGAAAGGCAACGGTTGTCGTCAAGTCCGTCTCGCCCAAGAGCGAGCACAAAAAGGCGGTGGTAGTTTCAATTGGAACCACCCCTTCAACCCCTACGCCTGAAGGCACCGCCACCCCTGCGCGCGTTTCGACCATACTGTCAATAAAAAACTCGGTGCTCGACCTGTCGCCGCCGCTGCCAAAGCTTTCTTCCACGGCATCCGCCTCCTACGATCCCTACTCCTCCCTGAAACAAACTACCCCCTCGAAACCGCCCCCCACAACGACTCGGACCTCCAGCACGACTACTACCACCACCTCCACGACGGACAGACCTTTTCCAGCTCACGTTCCGTCGCCAAGTAACGATTTGCAGCCGCTAAAAGAGCAAAAAAAGGTGGTGTAGCTCTTGCAGTTTTTCCTTTAAGTAATCGTAGAGTGGTCCGAGGCAGCTTTGAGGTAGCTGGATTTGCTCCTCCCACCCACACCACCCTCAAGAAACATTAATAAATATACAGACAAACCTGATGCGCTTACTAACGACCATTCCAGAACACCTGATGTACAAAATTATGCCGAAAGTAGCCTAATATTGGAGCTTATGTAAAAATGAGCTTTAAACAATGTCGAGGGTTAATAAAATGACCATTGGTGCTTGAAATTTCAGACGACAGCCGCGAGAAGAAGAAAACCCAGTGGTGAAGGTGTTAAATACTCGACGCAGCGCCCCAAAGGCTCCGAGGAGGACATCAGCGAATCAGACAACTATCCTGAGGAGTTTAAACAGAAGATCAAGAGTGGTGGAGGCCCGAAGGTACTTTCAATTTAAGAAATAATACAACATTAAGGACATACCTAAAGTATTTTAGAATTACAGTATTGTAATATGTAAAAGGCTAACACAGCATTAAAGAATAAAAAAACTCTCCGTCTTAATTTTCAGGAAAATGACACTCCTTTCATCGTGACACCCTCAAAGGTGTTCCCTGCAAAGAGCACGACTACTTCCACTACCACTTCTACAACAACGACCACGACTACGACCGCAAAGCCGAATACGCTCCCGACAGAGGACAAGTTCATCGAAGAAGAAAACCAGCTGTTGAGCGGTAAGGGACGCCGCCCTCTGCGCCCTAGCAGCGGGTCATCTACGCCGGTAGGACGTCGACGATCGCCCGCACTCGCCGCCACCACCAGGGCTCCTGGTGACGACAAGGAGGCAGTCAAGAGCGGCACCACTGAAAAGCTGCGCAAGCCCGTCAGAAGTAGGCCAGCGCTACAGACCGCCTCGCTCATTAACGTAAGGAAAAAAATTGAATACGGCTTGCCGCTGATTGTGACTATAGAATTTCCGAACATTGGTAATGGTAACGCGGGATGCGTATCGAAAAATTTAAACCCATAGATGACGCGCGTTTAGCTGCCAACTTAAATTTGCATTTCTTCAAATATTTCAAATGATTTCTCGGTTTTTAGGAAAGCCTTCGTGACACGAAGGACACAGTGGCCAGCAGCACGTCTGAGGCACCTAGACCAATCTACTCCAGGCTAAATAGAAACAAACCAGTCATTGTTTCGGATGAGGTATGCATATTTTTTTTTAAAAAAATTGCAAAATATTGTATTATTATATTTTCTTCTAGGATAACTCTTCTCCATTAAAGTTCAGCTCGAAATACCGCGGTGATCTGAAGACAATAGTGTCGAGCACGCC
This sequence comes from Cloeon dipterum, assembly GCF_949628265.1. Lineage (NCBI taxonomy): Eukaryota > Metazoa > Arthropoda > Insecta > Ephemeroptera > Baetidae > Cloeon > Cloeon dipterum. The sequence goes on along the minus strand of NC_088790.1, from coordinate 8,884,770 downwards.
GGTCTACGTGCCCACGGTTCCCTCCTTGACGTTCTCGCTGGTGAGTGCAAAAAATCTGAACGCATGATGTAACATAGCCAAAATCCTGAGCGAGAGATTAATTGTGTCATATTTTAAAAAAAATATCCAATTCCACCGCATGAAATGTCTAAACGTGATTTATATTCAATAATCGCAGTGTCACTGAACTATTGAGTGTAACTCTTGTAGTTAGACGGTCTTAATAAACGATAAAAATAAAATAACTGTACAGTACCATAAAGTGGGATAGCAAGCAGTTCTAAACTTTGTACAGTCTCATCATGAACTTGCATGGCCATATTTACAGCTATCCGAGAAGAATTCGGCTAAGCAGCGTGGTTCCAAAATCCCTGTCCTCCCTCCCCGGGTATTGTCCACGAGACAGGCACCCTCCACCACAACCACGACTGAACCCACAACTACTATTATCCCAATAACCACCATCACAACTTCTACTGCGGCCCCAAAGACCACACCTACAACTCAAAAAACTACCACAACAACTGCTAAACCTAACACTACCACAACCACAACAACCGAAATCCCCAGAGTAATAACTACCACCTCCACCCCAAAAACTACAACCACGCCCACAACAACTACTACAACCACCACAACTACAAAAACACCCACTAGCACAACCACAACAACTAGCACAACCACAACCACGACTACACAATTGCCAAAAACGCTTCCTTCCAAAACTCGATCTCAAGAGGCTGTGACTGAAAAATCCAAGGGCTCGACGCCCATTATCAAGCCCCCGACGACGACGACGACGACTACGACGACGACTACGCCGGCACCTTCGACTCCGACGATTGATCTCCCGCCGGCTAAAAAGGTCGCAACCATCGTCACGAGCAACGGTCTGCGCTCTAGCACGGCAAGGACGCCTCAGATTGACTCGACCATTCCACGCCTTGAGGCACTCTTTGACTTCTCGAACGACATCCGTGGCCACCACGCCCTCAACCTGGTGACAGAAAGCTCTCGGTCGGCGACCGAGGCCAGTACCACAATCTTCTACACGGACCCTTACTCGAAGGTTACCACCTCAGGCTTTGTTGCGTCAACGACGCCAATGCCGGTGAGTTCATCAACCACCACAACCACCAAGCCAGAAGAGGACACCCCACCACCCAGGTTTTTAAAGCGCATACCCATCCTGCCACTCGGCACCCAGAGCAGCACCCAGGCTTCGATCAGCTCCACGTTCCCCAATCAATTCGCAGCCAGGAGGGAACGTGTCTTGAGCCTTCCTTCAACCACCACCTCGTACACGAACACAAGAATTGAGAGTGCGACGGTTTCGACAACCATCCCAACAACTACCCAGGCTGTGCATGTGTCTTTGAAAAGCTCAACCATTTATTCTCCTCCTGAAACTACGCCATTTGAGTACAAATCCTCCACGCTGCCATCGACCACTTCAAAGAGTTTAACTACCACTGGAACGGATAGTCCTGGAACCACGCCATTTGAGAATAAATCCTTGACAATTTCCAGGAGCTCTACTGCTAACACATTGATGGGCGAAGAAGCAGACGAATTTTCCGTGACGGAAGCAAGAAACATAATTTACACAAGCACACCCTTCGTTTACTCAACAATGTACACAAAACCTATAGTGACCAGCACGGTCAAAATACCAGACATTCCCGAGATCGAGGACAATGAAGTGTCCCAATCCTCTCTTTCTCCTCCACCCTTGCGCGCGGGTTCAACTCCGTCGGCTCATGGCTTCCAGACCACGGTACGCGCAGATTTCTCAACTTCTCTATTAGATATATCAATTCACATACTCTTGCACAAACTCGAACACTTGTAACAAAACTATCGTTTTTTTGTGACGGAAAATCTGTAAAAATGCATGTTGTACAAAATATAAAAGGGAAATCTTCCTGGTGTGATTTTAACTCCAAGAAAAAGCAGATTATAACTTTGAATTTTCACAGAGTTCCGCGCCTAAGGCTGAGGCACTGACTTCAACAACAACAACAAAGAAAGACGACGATCCGTTCCTCGACTTTGGGCTGGATACCACGGTGCGTACTGAGGTTGAATTTTGTAGACAAATCGTGATTAAAACGAGACCTAATAAACCATATTAACTCAACTAAACCTTACAGAACGAGCCTACTTCCAAGGGCACTACCGAGCGAGCTACCTTTATTTACAAAGTACCACGTAACAAAGGGGTAAATATCTAAAAATCATTCCATATTCCTGCATGCTTTCCCATCATCATGTTAATTGCACGATCGTTTTATCGTTAATTTTCGTAAGATTTGAGAGTTGAGTCAATGCGTATTTTTGTGTGTTCCGCTTAAGTTCATAACGGCTATCTCGCTCTCGCTATTAGTTGTAATGCTTTCTTAATTTGCTATTGGAAAAGGGGAGCAAGAGTGGTTCGAGCAGGCTATCGACGGTTATGGAGGCGGCAGTTGAACTGGCCAAATATCGCGTTCTAACTCCAGACACGGTTTCTTCGACCTCCAGTACGGTAAGAATTCGTAATGTTTCTACACATGGCACAAAAATTATCAGCTTTCGTTTTGCTGTTATCGTAAAGTTTGCAACCCTCTCATTGGTGTTTGTTCAAATTCTTCCATTTCTCTCCTTTTAACTTTCGGTTTTCATTGATCATTAAAAATCTATTAGATTTAATTCTAATTTAGTTATTATATGTAGACAACACCGATAGTAGCAAGCACAGACGCACCTTCAATTAGTAGCACAACTCAGGAGTTTAAGTGGAAACCTCATGAAGAAGATATCACGACTGAAAAGGTGCATTTTCGATTTTTGCTTTTGTCCGCAATTTAACCCTTTTGCTAATGACCGTGCTAATCTATGTAGGTTGAAATTGTAAATGCAGAGACTTCAGGGCCAGGAGATTTATTGTCCGCTTTGCTAGATGCACAGGTACACACGAATCGATAGCTAAATGTCGCAATTAAAAACAGGTGTAACTAACGTTTTCAATTTGCTACTCAGAAATCTTCTTCAACGACCACAACTTCAACCACGACTTCCACAACTACGACCACCACAACAACAACTAGAAGGCCTACCACAACCACTACCGAGTTTGAAGGCCTGGATCTGACCAGCCTCTTCAAGACGACCACAGCTAAGGTATAGTGAAACAGGAAAAAAGAAAAGTTCAGCAACAGAATGAAACATTTGAAATGGTTTTAGGCTCAAAGTAATAGTGGAAGGAAAGTTCCCAATAACGTAGTGCCCATCATCAGTGACAACAACCAAGTCAGTCAAGTAATACAGTCGTTAGTTAAATTTTTCCCATCCTTTACACTCTCTTTCCAGACGACTCGTCGTCCAAGCAGGCGCCCAACAACAGAAGCAACAACCACGACAACAACCACCACCACAACCACAACTGCAGCACCAACTACTAAAAAAGCGAATCTGTGGGTCGTACCAAAGGAAACTGGCGAATCCACTTCGGTAGAAATCCATACAGAAATTAAATTTTGTTATTAAATCATTTCCTCAGGCATCAAACAACAAGGCTGAAACTAGTAAGGACACGCCAATCGATGCTCTTGGAGGAATAACTGCCAACGACCTGCTCCTGCTCGAGTTGCTCAGCAAACGCGGCGGAGAGACGGCAAAGGGTGAAAAGGCCGCAAAACCCACAGAGCGACCAAAAATTGATTTTGCAGGCCTTAACTTAGCGGTAAATTTAGTCTGCACTTTTAACTCAAAGAAACATTTTAAACCTGAAATATTCTGCAGAAACTGCTAGCAGCTGGCGAGAAAGAGGAGCCTATTGAGCTGGACGAATCACCATTTGATCAGGTGCAAACGACGAAACGGCCGTACAGAGTCGTGCCAACGAACCCTCCGCAGGCTCAAGCACCGCCAGCAGCCAGTGGCGCCTGGAACGCGGTGCAGGGTAGCGGATCCACGCTCTTCCAGCTCCTCAAGGTCATCGGCGGCGCCAGCCTGGGCCCGTCCAACGCAGCAGCGCCTGCAGAACCCGCCGACGTCTTCCTGGAAACCGAAGTGACCACTCCAGTGAGCCAAGCCACTAAATACATTTAAATGCAGGGCCTATAATTTTGTTTTTCTTAAGAAACCGCGAGGCAGGCAGCAGTACCGACAGCCGGCACGGAGGCCAGGCCTCAGAACCACAACCACTGAGAATTTCTTCTCCGCAGAAGAAGTTCCTGAGCCATTCGACCCGCAGGTAAAACAAGTTTTGGCAATATTTTCCAGTTATTTGTGAACTTTCTTCAATTCTGATTTAATACATAAAATTGCAGAATTATTTAAAAACTTCAAATCGTAAAAATAGACAATGCCTCTGTCAGCCATATATAATGCTATTTCTTCATCAAAATCAATTCTATCTTTCAGCCGCCACCGCAATCCGCTCTGGTGACAGTGGCCATTAACGTGACGAAGACGGTTGCCAGCTTGATGGCCAGAGTAGTCTCAGTGAGTATTTTTTTTAATTATTGTTCTGCTGCGGCGTGATGCATCAATTTTATCGCGCGATCCATCAACTCTGGCTATCGTGACGCTTGTTTTCTCAAGCAAATATTTGCCCTTTTGCAGGGTGCCGCTCGGACCATTGGAGCAGCCGTGCGGGGCGCCTCCACCGCCATCCAGGAGCAGTGGCAGCAGCAGCAACGCTGACCGCATTCCTGATTATTTATTGAACTGCTCGAGTGCCGTTGCCAATCAGCAAAACTTACTTCTTTATCCTGTTTTTTCATGCATGTACCGGTGAGAGGATTAGCAAAACATTTTTATTTATACGCTGCTCATCTTATCATTTTGAAAAATAGTGTTTTTGTCGAACAAGTCAGAGCTCATCCTCATCGATATGTAAGTGCCTAGATGGTTTATAGGACTCGTTTGCTTCTTGTGACATAATAGATGCTAAGGTCGACTTTATTTTGTAATGAACGATTTAGTGTGTGATTTATGAATTTTCAACGCGCAACGTCTCGTGCAAACGGTGCCTAGTCTGAACTTTTTTAACAGAGGAATTGCTTGCTGCGACATATAGCGTTTGTGTATATGTGATGTGACTTGTGTACATTTTAGGAAAGAATATATAAACTGTATAATTTTACAAATTGCTGGTTTTTATTCTTATATATTTCGCATTTCCTTATATAATTTTCAAAAGCTGATAATAATGAGATTTGACGCAATTCTTATTGATTTTGGCATCATTTCAAAGTTAACTCGATGAAATCGCAATAGAAAAGATTGCGATTCAGGACGCCTAGCTCCGGTGAAGCAAATCCGCGAACGTGCGAGGTGAAAACGGAGACGCGAGGATTTGCACCCCGAGATCTCTCGCAATAAAATTGTCATTGCCACCGCGACTGGTATGATAAGTGACCCAGAAAATCTTCGAGATGCTGCCCCCTCGCGAGCGCTTGCTAAGCCAAAGCTACGGCCGCGGTTGAGCAAGCGCTCTCACTTCTTCTTTCTCCTCGCGGCACGCAGGGTTAATACTGGGAGGGTGGGTTTGCAATCAGTAGCCTCCAGCCCAACGACCGTGCCTATTGAAATATCAGACGCCCAACACTCCACCACTGACAGAAAACTCAGGTAATAAGATTTATTTTTATTTTCAAGAGTTCAATCAATTCATGATCAGTGAAAAAACAGAGACGAATTCGAAATTTTGCTTCAAAACTGTGTTTTAATACTTCAATACAAGAAATAACATAGTTCTGTGTCAGGGTTTTTATTAAAATGGCCAAGGACTTTTTCCGCTAACAAAATTTTGAAATAATGTTTTAAATAAAATTTTTACATGCAACAAATAAAAACGGCGGCAGAAATATTGAATAGGAAATGAGGAATACGAATCTCAATTAATAACACTCACGGACAATTCATAAATAGTTTTACCGATTAAATTATATTTTTTTGTAATTTTTTAATCGGTTGCACATGTTAGGCTGATAGTTAGGAGCACCAGTGCCGAGGTCAGAATATAAAATTACACAAATCAATGCGCTGCTTGAGACGATGATTCGCAACGACAACAAGGACGGCTTGAGTCTTGATGACCTATCCAAGATATTCCACTTTGATAACAGTCTAAGTGGTAAATCCGCTGCCATACGAGCAAAGAAAAACAGCTTACTCATTAAGCCCTCTTTACGCCAAGCGAGAAAAGAAGAGAAGAATGAGAAAATGCGTGTCTCACAGAGAAAGAAGAGAATATTAAATCGATCCGCGCACGCACGTGGTATGCAACGTTGATGAATAAAAGACGACGGTGACAAACAGGTGTTTTTGCACATAAAACCAATTACGCACGCAGAAAAACATCGAGTGCAAATAGTCGCGCGTTTTCTTCTCTAGACTCGTAATGGGCAGTAAATAAGTAGGGTTTTTATCGCTTTTATCACCGCCGTTTCAAGTGCGCCGATTGCTGCACCAATTGGTGACAGCCTTGGCATTTTTCTACATTTTCGCGTGATAATTTACAGGTAGCCACCGTGCAAAATGATTAATCATGAAATTTCTAAATTTCTTAAGATACATTTCTTGCTTGCTATTTCAAGATGTGCACACGTGTGTCATAGCAATTGGAAAGAATAAATTAATAATCCGGCGCCAGGAAGATGCGTCACTGATTTCCTCATTTTCGCTCCAACTGTGCTCCTTGCCTCGTTTCATTGCAACGAATGCTCATTGATATGATGAGAAAACGATTTTTACGTGTTTTTACAAGTTAATTTGAAGATTAGAATTATCTGGAGAGAATTGGTGATTTTATCAAGAAAAGAAAAATTGATTTGCTTGGCAGGTTGCTGGATTTAAAAAAAACACTCGTGACTTGTTTCAAAATTGAATAATGTGTGAGCCTATATTGTCCGTTTTTTGTTTCAATCAGAGATGGGAGTGAGAAGACTAGCGATATCCAGTTTTGATTGTAACATATTTCCCAGCTCTTTGAAACTTGAAAAAAGCATATAAATATAAAATATTTCGTGAGTGTTAGAAACAAATTTCAACATATATTATGTAAACTAGTTTGTTTTCCATTTCTGCCGATGATTGGTTGTTGTGATACTTGCTCACATAGTGCAATTCGAGTGGTGCAATCGCGCGGTGTTTGCGTCGGCGGAAATAAAACTACAATCTATCCCAATCAAGCGGGAGGCCATAGCGCTGGACGCATCGCACAAATAATAAATAAAAGTCAACAGCTCGCGCGGTGCTGATTATTTTGTTTTCTACTGCTCTCTCTTTCTCTCTCTCTCTCTCTGTCCTCCGAGCGAAAGGGTATGAGCTGCGGCAAGTAATTAGGCGAGCGCACACGCGGGGCAAACGTGAAATTACGCCCCCGGTGACCCTCGCGCCGTTTTTCACTTGGCTTTAAGTTTGACTTCACGGATTCAAGCAGCTCACGGACTCTGATCTCTCATTATCGCTCTTAAAATGTTTGTGGACTAATATTGGCTTAAGACGGTCGAATCAAAGAAATTTTGAATTCGTGTGTTTCTATAGAAAGGAGAAAGCTATATCTATTTTTAAGTAAATAGCCACATATCACAACATATTTTGACCGTTGTTTTTGTTTTTCAGAAGGAATTCTTTGAATTTCTTGAGTAACAGAGGTGATATTTTTTTAAAGATTGTCCAGTTATTTTAGTTCCAAACACCAGAACATAAAAATTAGTCACCGATTTCTGTTCTAAAATATATTTATCATGGAAAAAACATTGATCCCAAAAGCCAAGTAGCATTATTAAGACCAGATAAAATAAAAAGGATTTAAATAAAGCCATTATTTATTAACGCAACCCCCATTCAGAAGTCGTTTTCCTCTTGTTTTTGTTTCAGTCCTCTCGAAGTAAACAAAATATATATACAGTAAGACTAGGAATTACTGTCATGCGTAACAAGTAAATATTTTTATTGTGATCCATATCCAAGTTTAAATATAACGAATTGAAGCGTGCGACCTTTAGTAAGATCGGTGCGGCGTTTAAGGCTCTTTTGGAACAACCAGTCGAGCAGCAACGAGTGCCAAAGTGCGATTGCACAAATTCAAATCGACCGACCAACTCCCTTTCTCTCAGAAAAAAGTTGGAAGTTTGTTTTAACACATCAGTTTGGCAGCTCGATGGGCAGCAAGTACGTGGCCATTCCGCCCGACGGCGGCTGGGGCTGGGTCATCGTGGCCGCCTCCTTTTTCTGCAATTTCGTCGTTGACGGCATCATCTTCTCATTTGGCATGTACAAGAAGCACATCATCGAGGAATTTGGCGAGACGGAGGCGAGGACGGCACTCGTCGGCTCGCTCCTTTCTGGATTCTACCTCATCGCAGGTGAAGTCATACTGTTTTATCCTTATATTTTTGCTAACTTAACCACAACTTCATTTATAACATTTGACTGGACTTGTTAAAATTAAATTAGACAATTTTTGGGCTGGCGAATAATTTTGTTTGGTTTTAGGTCCATTTGTGAGCGCATTGTCTAACAGGTACGGTTTCCGAGCAGCAACGATTTTAGGCGCTGTTTTAGGCGCTATCGGCTTCAGCGTCTCGTACTTCGCGGACAGCGTCACCTTTCTCTACCTTTCCTACGGCATTGTTGGAGGTGAGCACAAAATGCATTAACTTGATTGCCGCGTGTTTGCCGCGATGTGCATTGCACAACTGTTAGCCACTACACGTGGGCTGCACCTCTCTTGACTATTTTGCAATGAATGGGTCAACAACTCCTTCCGCGCCGATTTCCCTTAGAAACAACCCCTCTTGTAGTGAATATAAGTCGGTCCTATCATAATTAACAAATAATTTAGGTTAAGCAGGTTAAGTAATTCAGATTTATAAAAACATTAGGCATACGTTTTTATTTCATTTTCTTGCGTAAAAGAAATCACGAGAGTAGAAAAGAGCAATTCTCGATTTGACGTAATCAATGACAATGAGCGTCTCATTTTCTTATTTCAATAAAATAATTGAACTATCTGCGTGATAGGCGTGGGCTTCGGGCTGATTTATGTTCCGGCCGTGATCGCCGTGGGCTTCTACTTTGAGCGATGGCGCGCCCTAGCCACGGGAATCGCCGTGTGTGGCTCGGGCATTGGCACCTTCCTCATGGCACCGCTCTCCACCTACCTCATCGACACTTATGACTGGAAAGTAGCTCTGCTCGTCCAAGCCGGTTTGAAGAAGACAACATTTTAATTGAAAACGACTTAATGGAATTTTTCGCAGGCATTGTGCTATCATGCGCGGTGGTGGGCCTGCTGTTCCGACCCCTGGAGCCGACCCTCGTGGAGACGTCGGACGACGACAGAGAGCTGAACGAGACGCAGATTCCTCTGATGGAGAAGAGAATTAGCAAGGACCTGGAAATGCCACGTTCAGCCTCCTTTGCCAGCATCCCCGAGAATAGCAGGTTGGTTCCCTCTAAAATGATGACATTCTTTGCCTATTTTACTTTTTGACAGACTCTCTCTGACTGAAAAAAGACTTTCAACGTACTCGCAGCAGTCAGGCCCGCCAATTAATGCAATGAAAAATGGAGGATCAAACGTAGATATTAACGGAGATGGTGAATTTTCCCTGCCCTGTCAATGAATTTTTTTAATAGTAACTTGCAGGGTACCTGGCCATTCCTGAACTGAACCCTGTCGAGGAGGAGGGCAACGGCGGAGTCCCTCAGCAAAAGGCATTTAACCCTTTTTCCTGTATTAAGACATATAATTGATTTTAATCTCCTATTTCAGAGCATCAGCAGAAACAGCTCCGCCGCCCTGATAGTCAAAATGGGCAGTAGAAGAGCCTCCAGGTACTTAAGTCCAAATTTAAAAATGATATTCCATCAAAGCGGAGTAAGAGTGATGGTAATCAGTTTAAAATTTGCTCAGGGTGCGGACGCCATCAGAATGCAGCACGCAAAGCGGGCTGAGGAAGGCCGAGGCCAAGGCCATGCAGAGGGACGACATGTACTTCACCGGCAGCATGCAGCGGTTACCGCAATATGCCTCTAGGGTGAGAATATATAATTCTTTTTAAAAATTTAATCACACACGACTGACACGACCCCTTTGAATGCCAGAGTTGTGATAGTCACACCATTGATGTGTGCGGTTTAAAAATGGAAGATAAAGGGGGTGTCACTATTTACTAGTAACAGAAAAAGGTCAAAGTTTTGTGACCCTGATAGCAGATGCGGCTTAATATTCATCATGCGGCTGATTTTAAATTATTTTCAGACCTCTCTGGCGTATCACGTATCAGTGACGCGGCCTGCCACGGCTGACAAGCAAAACGCCGAGCCGTCCAACAGCATTTTCGACCTGACTCTACTCAGGAGCCCCACTTTTATCTTGCTTTGCGTGTCTGGATTCCTAACTATGATGGGCTTTTTCGTTCCTTTCATGTTTCTCTCAGGCAAGGGATTTGTATGATTAAAAATCATTTTGCGTACGATAAAAATATGGATTTAGGAACAGTCTAATTAAATGAAAAATTGCTTTACAGATCGGGCCACAGACATGGGGATGGAGGCGTCCGCCGCGGTGTTTTTGGTCTCAAGCATCGGCATCACCAACACCATTGGCCGTATCATGTGCGGCCTCATCTCCAGCATGCCTGGAATCAATGCCCTCGTTGTCAACAACATCGCGCTCACCATTGGTAATTATAAATAAAAATGAATAGCCAACAATGTGCTCATTAAAACGGAACAGCTTTAAAATGTATCTTTTTTAATGTAAATTTTATGGCTATTAAGAAATAACGGCCAATCAACTGATTCAAATATCATCTTAGTTGAAAGAAGTTTTGAAATTGTCACTGTGTTTCTTTTTCAGGCGGAATTGCGACTATTTTTTCAGGCGCGTCCGAAGACACGGTTTTCCAATATGCTTACGCATGCGTTTTCGGCCTCGCCATTGGTAATTTTAAAATGTGGCTTCAATTCAGAAATAAACTTGGGATTCACAGCGTGCTTCGCCTCCCTTCGATCTATCATTCTGGTTGACCTGCTTGGCTTGGAAAAACTTACAAATGCCTTTGGCCTATTGCTGCTCTTTCAGGGCATCGCAGCGTCCATCGGAGCCCCAATCGCAGGTATTGATTCTTTAATTTTAAATTACTGGAACAATGACTGAATTTTTATTTGAGTCTGTTTGTCCAAATACATTCTTAATCAAATAAATATATGTTTTTAGTGAATTTAAATTCTACCAAAATTTAATTTAACTTGAGACTTAAATATAGCAGTAATATCACTAAGTTCAATTTAAGAAGTTTTCGCCCATTTCAAATAATTTCCTTTATTACCAGGCGCGTTCAAGGACATGTCTGGGAGCTATGATGCGACATTCTACCTTTCTGGGGGCCTAATCCTTGTGTCGGCCATCATGTGCTACCCTCTGAACCGCCTGCACGCGTGGGAACATAGAAACGACCGCACTAACAAGTGACTAGATGGACTGAACCCGCTCAACGCCCCCGCAAGACTCTTTTTCTGCCCAACGATCCGCGGTGCCAAGAAAAACGCTTATTTTGTAGGCTAAGAGTGTACAAATCGCGCGCGCAATATTTTTACACGTGAACTTGTTGTTAGTTTTACAACAGCGTCTGCCGAACATAAAATATATTCGAGGAAAAATAAGACTCACTTGATTTTCATTCAGCCGTCTTGATGATATCCTCAATACTGCTCTCTGCTTCCTTCTTCGTCTCTTTCGGCGCCATGACTGTGAACTTAAGGTTGCCGCCTTTGAACCGCTTCTGGAGAAATCGTGCCTCAGAACTGATCAGGCCTTTTTCGATGGTGCTGAACACCTCTTGCTGAAAATGGTTGCTTAGTCATTGCGACTGCAAAAGATTTATTTTGAATCACTTACAGCTTCAGATTCGGCGCCGGAGATGGTGACTCGCACGTCAGTCCTTTTCTTGATCCACTTGACCATCTGCTTTATTTTTGACTCAAGGTCATGCGCTCCGATCTTTGAGGTTAACAACAGCTGCCAAGGTATTAATTTTTAAGGATAGGGATGAACAAAATATAGACCTGCTTTTCCTTGTGGTCTTGCTTTGTGACCTTTGCAGCAAGTTTCCCTGCGCCTGACGAGGCAGTTAGTAGCCTGAAAAATTTCAAATTGCCAAATTGATATGATTACTGCAAGAAGGGCAGGTGACAATATTATTTATAAGTATTACACAAAAGGGAAAATCCTTGACAAATCCTTTACACATTATGGAAAATTACACTTCTTGTCATGACTAGTTATCGCCACCCGCGAGATGTTTAACCCGGCAGAAACTGTATTTTATTCCATTATGTATGTTAAATATTTTGTTCATTATTTCGATTATTTCCGTATAAATACATAAATAAATAGTAAAAATGATAGCAATCATGGATATATTTTTACCTGTAGGTGGCCCTGTTGCTCTTGGCATCAGGGTCAGAGACATACTCGAGCTGCAAGCTGCGTCTCCTTGCAATCTTCTCGGCCTCCTCAAGTAGCATTACCGTCATGCTGCCCTTCTCCGGTCCAAGCAGGGTCACCAGCGGCTTGGGCACCGTCTTGGGCCGTGCAGGTGGCTTGCCGTCCGGACCCTTTTGGCTCCGTTCCGAGCAGAAGAGGGCCGTGGGACCCGTACGACCGCATGTCACCCTCGGTGCGATACCCGCCACCGATAACACACCCCTGGTCCTGACAAAGGTTTGCAGAAGCAGCTGACGTGCGTGCGACAGACCGGCCGCTGCCATCTTTGTTTACAAATTCGAATTTCGCGCTGTAAATTTAAATGCTGCCTGGCGAGGGGGAAGCGGGAAATCAGCCAAAACGTCAGCATTGTCATTGCATGTAGATACTCTTCTACATTAATTCTTATTTGGATTTTTAATCAATTTGATGATTGGAAATTCCGGAAATTGTTATGCACTTTGAGCAGTAGAAGAACATATTTTGCAATCAGAAAGGGTGCATTGTGAGAAGATCATCATCTATGAATATGAACTATGAACTTACTGCTATGCTGAAAGACAAATAAATTAATTGAATTGAGTCATGCGCGAATGAGCTAAAAATTTGGTTTTAAACGTTTTAAGTATGATTTTGTTCTTACGAGTTTGATAAGATATACTCTTCATAAATTGTATTTTTGATTAAAAAATTGATAACAGCTATCGCAGATAACATATCTGGTTACTTACAATTAACTAGCATGAAAATGTGTATTAGTGATTTTCAGGTGATTTCAGGTGATTTCATATTTCCTCACCAGATCCCATGTCATATATATTTTGAAAGTAACGGAATAAAAATTGTATGAAGTTCTTTGGTTTTCCCTATATGTATTTAATGAAGGAACATACTAAGCAAAATTGATCTTGCATCTTTAAATTACAAATTAATAATAAATATTTCATTCATCTTTAAATTAGCCATTGACATATATTATGTATATAATTGCAACTTAATTTACGCACTCATTGTCAATGATATGATATCTAACCACGTAATTTTTTTCAATTTGCAAAATATCAGTAGGCAATCATCCTCATCCTATAATTTTAATAGCAAAAAACGTACTACTAAAAATGCTTACCAGCAGCACTTAATTAATTATTTTGAATTGTCCTAAACTCACTCTAAATTACCACCCTATGGCTTTTTCAAAATTCTGAGAGAACATTTTTATCTTTTAAGCAAGAGAATAGAAAATTCCAGCATGATAAAGTTATTAATATTTTCAAGGGGTTGAAATATAGCCGTTTAGGGGTTTAAGCACCCCTTAAACCCTTTTAGTCGGTCAGGGAATGTCAAGATTAGTTTAAGGGTGTGATGGTTTTGCAATTATTCTGAATGATGGTCGTTCTTCGCCAGAGGGAAAGAGATACAGGTAGAAGCCGTGCATCGCAGCTAAAAATTAAATTACATTAATAAATTTATTGGTATACATAATCTGGTACTTTTATGAGTTTGATAAGAGTCTCTTTATAAATTGTTTTAATCAAAAATTGTTATTATCAATCGCAGATTGTTTGTTTGATGGCCACTATATAGTGGTTGGTGCTTTATTCCATTTCGTTGGATTAGTAAATTCTGGATCAAAAGCTCACAGAGTGTAATATGAGTCAGTTAGCCTGTGTGTGTCTGCTCGCGGTCGGCGCCATCGGCTTGATTGCAACCGTTTGCTACATTTGGTACGTTGTAGAGAGTACGTGGATATTAAAATTAAAAATCCAAATAACTATAGCATCAAATCCACAGATCCGCACGACAATAACTCAAAATGCGAGTGTGCCCATCACTCATGCGGCTGTTGCGTCCATTTGGAAGCAGATATCATTGAACTGAACAGCACATGTGAGAGTTTAAGATATCTTTATCTTATATTTATGGGAAATACAATCTCTTTTATTTGAAATGTTTGAGAGTATAATTTATAAAATTCAAGTAAAGAATTTTAGAGAAACATGCATACTCAAACAGGGGAAGCACCGACTTTTTTTATCGCATCGCCCATATACTAAAATCTTATTATTTACAGTATGTACCCAAGTAACCTATTTAAGTAAGAGCTACGGAATTTCTTTCATATTGGACCTGAACGACAAAGTCATCGTTAATGAAACTGCTACCGGTGAAATCTAAATTCAAAAGTATTTTACCCCAACACTTTTAAGCTAAAATGCGTTTTCACAGTGGAGGAACTGTCACACAAATGCTACAACGTTCCCGAGACGAAGAGGGTGGTGCAGATCTGTGTCGGATTCTACAAAGTGCAGGAAAGCAATAATCAGTTGAGCTGCTGCCTGGAAGCTATCCTTAATGTTAAAAATGACCGAATCGCGCGTGCCGTGTTCGGCTGCTTCAAAGTGCCTGCAAAGTTCACAGGAGACGACTCAATTTCCATTCTCAGGTATCTCAAAGAGAGGTATGTGGCGGGCTACTTAACTAGCATGCAAACATATGAGTGATTTGTGTACCGTGTATACCTGTAGAAATAAATAAATATATTTAACGAATTTATCGCCGCCTTAGATTCCACCATCAGCCACGAGAAAGCGCGCCAATGCAACTTAACTCGACTGTAATCAACCTCCTGATAATGATTATATTGGAACTCTACTGATAATTTCTCTTTGCGTCAACAACAATATTATTGAGAATCTCCGCAGTGATTTTTTTATCTGTTTTGCTTTATTATATTCTTTCCTATAACCATTATGGAAACTACATTTTTTGGAATTTTGCTTGTGCTTTTGGTGACAGTCCAAGCGTCGGAGGCAATTTATACGATCAATGGTAAAGTATTTTCTTAATGTTTAGATTCAATCTTGAAATTTAAAAAAAAATACAGCCCTAAACCTAGGAAGCTGCGTTTGCAGCACTTACACATGCGGATGCTGCTCCCACATGCAGGTGGACGTGATTGAGCTAAACAGCACAAGTTGAGGACTTAAATTAGCGGAAATAAGAAATGACTAATTTACTTGACTCTCTGTTCATAAAGTTTGCACGAACATGACGTACTTGAGCGACGACTACGGCCTATCCTACACCATCACGTTGAACCACCATACTCTTTTCAACGAAACTGTCTCCGGTAACAAATTAAATTAAATTTTAGGTTTTCCGTTAAAAAAAAAGAATGCCAAAACAATATAGATCAGATTTTTAAAACTTTATTCGGAAATTTCCTCAAAACACTTGAAAATAATAACTATATAGTGTCGAAATCTAGCACAACGTCCAAATCACTTTAACCTCATGGGCTATTTTTCCTGGATCGTTTCAGCCCGGAATCCGCCGCCTTTTTGTATTGGTATGCCTTACCTGAAGAAGTGGGCTGAAGTGTGTCTGCGAATGTTTGACCTGGACGTGACCAGACACAAATTTCATGGCTGCGTCGAGGCGGAAGCCAGGCTGAAGAGGGTTCGCGTCGCCCATTACGACCTCGGTTGTGTCAATATCGGTCCAAAGCCAACTGAGCCATACAAAGATCTGATTAGCGTCATCTTGGTTTAAAAATTTTACTTTGGGAAAATATTGTTTACTTCAATAAAGCAACGAAACTCCTTGAATTAATCGGTTCAATTCACTTAGCCTCCTTTTGCAGCACAGGAGCGTTAATTTTAGTAAAATATTTAGACGTCATCCCCCCTTGACTCCAGTCTTTGAGGGGGTGGGGGCACCCTTGACGACTGTGAATGTGGGGTTTGATAGGGTGCTTCAAAAAGAAAAAACGCTAATCCTGTTACAATTAATAATATATATTTTGTAAAAAGTATACAGAAAAGCGGAAAGACACTAGAAAAGAGCAATAAATAAGCACACTACGTGGGCTTTGCACCCTTGAAGACCGGTTTTCACTCATTCTCATTGGCTCGGGAGATCAGACCTCGTTGAGGCGGGGGTTGTTGGCCACGACCATGGCCCTGGCGGCGCGCTCGGTGGTGCTGGTTTCAGCGACGGGGGCCTCAGAGGCAGCGTCCGGGGTCTCGGTGGCGTTGCCGGCCAGGCTGGCAAAGTCGATGCCGAAAAGGCTGCCGAGGAAGGCGAGGCCCTGCTCAGCGGTCTCGTTCACAGCCGCGATTACCTCCTCCTCGGTCGGGCCCTCGCCTTCCTCCTCCTCAGGAGCGGTTCCGGCCTCGCCCTGGGTGGTGGCGGGCCTCGTGTTGTTGGCTGGAGGGTCGAAGGTCATGCCTTCAGGCCCGACGCGGAAGCAGCCTAGGTCGTACTCGGCCGTCGACTCGCCCAGCAGCCGCGGCTCCATGCTCACGCAGCCCCGCATGCCATCTGAGGTCGGTTGCAGGTCCTGGATGCGGGCGCACACCTGCGCCAGGTCCGTCAGCAGGCTCATGCACGTCGGCTCAGGGTTCGGGCCTGTATAATTTACACCATAAATTGCAACGGGACTTGCCACAGATTGTGCGTTAGTAATATTATACAGAAACGAAAAATATTACTAAACTAAAATAATATATTGAGGGGTCTCAAACTCTAAGTAAAAGAATTCTACAAAAAAAAAATAAATAAGGAGAAATCAGGTATGAGAAACAAAACGTAACAAAATATTCACTTAATCAGAACCTTACTAATTAAATTAAAGTAGAGATAGAGCTGCTTCTTGTGCATCTTGAGTTGAAATGTTATCGTACAAATGAAAGATAATGCCAGTGTATTTTTAGTTTTAATTTCAATGAATCGCTCAAAGAAGGTTGTTAAGACTGGCATTTCTAATTTGCATAATTGCAAACGTTTTCTTTAATCTATCACGCATATTATTATTTAAAAATTATGACGAAATAAAATTACATGGCTTCACAGAAATAAAAGGGACGCTTTTGCTCAAAAGGATATTTTTAGAAACGTTTTATGAAAGTTCATGTTATTATTTGAAGCAGTTCAGAAAGCGATCAAATGATAACTTACCTTTGACGACCTCGCTGTGAAGCAGGCTGTCACCGTAGGAGACGTTCACAGCCATTCCTTCCTCAGGAGAAAGGTATTTCAGACTCACGCAGCCTGCGTGCAAAAGGGAAATCACAACAATGAGTGAGCAGGTGAGAATAAAAGGAGTAAAAGCGTAAAAAGCGGCTTTGCGGCGACCAACAAGGCAAGGAGAGAAAAAACGCAAGAAAGAGAGAAAGTAATAAAAAAGTGCAACTCAATTTCATTTCCAAGTTGGGAGCATGACGAGAGCGATTAATTTCCATACAAATGCATATTGTTCGAGGAATATTGCTCTGTGGGGTACTCGGTTCGAGCCAAAAGGAAATGCATCTGGTTCCTTTGTAGACGTAGATTTAATCCATAAATAAGACTGTAAAGTTTTACATAATAAATATTCACAATAAAATCTCAAAGGAAAGTCAATATATAAACAATTAATTAACGCATCAATATGCGAGTCGAGAATAACAATAATTATTATCACAGTTAAATACAATGCTTACCCCGGTATTATCTTCGGGTCTATAAGTTATTACAAGCGTCATATTATGCGCACGACATTATACTCCCGGCCGGAGAGGTAAATGCGACATGACCGTATGCGTGCGTAGGTGAGCGGTCAGTGAAGGTGTATTATACAGGGTAAATTAGAAAAGCTTATCATACAGTTACAAGTGACATCTAAAGGTTACAAACTAAGTTAACGCCAATAAGCGGGAACCGCTACAGCTCTATTTTCATTGTACAGCCAAGATCCTGTTAGTCCACTTTTCAAGACAAATTGATCTAGAAATTAGTCATGCCGCGGGATAGGAATAAAGAGAGCGATAAAAAATGGGGTTTTAAACTTGCCTGGTCCGCCTAGGTCAATGTAGGTGAGATTAAAGTCGTTGCAGCACACGCATCCGGGGCCGTTGCACACACAGTTGCTGATGGGGCTGCTGTCCTGCTTCGCGTCCGCCTTTGGGCCGCCCTTACTTACGCCAAAGTCCAAGCCCAGCAGCTCTGCACACAAAAACATATAAAAGGTCAAGAAAATTCAACCAAAATGAGTGTGGCTGTAATTATTTTTGGAACTGTCAATTTTTACAGAGGTTCATGGCACAGTTTTTATGGCTTTTTTTCTGACCTATATACATATTTAACAATTAGACAATGCTCAGTTTTAAAATGTTGTACGATGACATATTTGTTAGAACCATCCATATGAATTTATTAAGAAAAGCTTATTTTCAAAGGTTGTTGGAGAAAAATAGAAGATTTGAAATGCGATTTGCGTATTTTAATTGGCTGAATGCCAAAGAATGGAAGTTTTATTTATTCTAAAAAGACACAAAATTTGCCATTTTCAATCTGACACATTTGTAAAATACAGGGTAATTTCCTTGTGAGCGAAGAAAAAATGCGGGTAGAGAGCGACCTTTCTTTAGCGGCTTTTTTACTTTTGATTTCGACGAAACCTGTAAATGAACTACGAATAATAGTGCCTGTGCGGAGGGGCATCGCATCAGGAAAAGGAAAAAGAATAACCAAGTCTCCCGAGTCAATATAATGAATAGCCCCCTAGCTTGGGTTCACAAAAAATTAACCGTTTCAAAGAGGCTCTTCGCTGGTGGCCGAGAAGCGAGAGAGAGAGAGAAAAGTAACTGCGCGGAGAACAGTTAGGCGCGCTCGAGAGGAATGATCGAATTCGTTGGGATTTGGGCACTCACGGGTGAGGAAGGACTTGGCCGATGCGGCCGACACGAGAAGGGCCACGAGGAGCACGAGTCGCATGCTGGCTGCTGCGCTGTCGGCTGCCGTCTAACTCTCGGCACTCGGCGCTCAGCGCGAGGACGACACACTTCGCGCTCTCTCGAAACCCTTTACCTGCTGACCGACATTTCAAAAAGCAGCCACTCACGCCTCGCCCGACTATTGCTCGCGCGTGCAAAGGTGGAACACATTTTCACTCCTCCACGCGATTTATGATGATTGTTGCCCATTGTTGCGCCCCCACTCGAGTCGAATCCCCTGCAAATCGCGACGTTACAGTTTCAGTTCTCAGTTTGCAGCCGAAGCTTCGAGAAGAAATCACTTTTAAAGCCATAAATTGAAAAGAAAACGGATAAACTAGCAAAAATGGGGATGTCCTAAAATAATTTAATTAACGTTGAACGAGCAGCTTTTATCCATTTACTGAAACACTTTTGGAACGGTAAAACCGTTTGAGATCACCTGAATGAAAACAATTTTATTATTGTTAGTTCATTTATTCATAATGTCGTATCTTTTCTCAGAAATACTGTAAAATTCAACTTGATAATTTTCTTCGTCGTTTTTCAATTAAATCCTTAAAAACAATAAAAATAACTAATATTAAAAACTCTTTCTTTTGAAATTAAATTAGCAAAATTGTTATTTAAACACACAAAGAAAAATTTAACTTACGCTACCACTCATAGCAAAAATATTTTTATTCAAATTAAGTCACTGATGATGAATTTCAGGAAATAAACCTGTATTTTAAAAACATTCTGGCAGCACCATTAAAATAATCTTGCCAGTATGTGACTCTATTAAAAATTAGGATTAGTTTTAAATCAAAATTGGCACGGCATCAAATATTAAATAAATAACAAGGCTAATATCAAGGCTGGCATGAACTTATTTGACAAAATGTTTATTTTTGCTCAAAATTTCTGCTACAAGCACAGAAAATTTGCTCGGAATGGGCTTTAGAAATATTTAAAGTTAATTCCATTCTAGAGTTGTCGCACCCCTATATATGATACGATGGCTGACTAGAAGAACCTCATCAAATCAGACTTTTAAACACCAAAAAAGTACTCATCTTTTTCCCAAGTCACGCCAACCACGAGACTTTCACTATTCTATTACGATTTTTTCTTTAATACTTTAAAACAACACAGAAAGCCTTTCTTGCAGTGAAATATAAACTATTTTCCTTCCCCTTACTTTTTTAAGTACTATTACGTTAAGAAAAACCCAAATTTTTACTGTAGAATTTATTTTTACCCTCTTCTTGCAACAAATTCGATTTGCATAATTAGTTGATTAAGCTTAATGAGCAATTTCATCGAGACCGCAGAATAGTTTTTAGTTGTAGAAAATACATAGTGAAACAGTTTATTTTATTAATTGGAGGGTAAATTCACTAAAATATTTTCACAAGAAAATAGCTCTTGAAATAGTTTCTTGCTCGTTCTGCTTCGTGCAAAACGAAAAAATTGTTGTTGTGCCGAGCTGTGCGCGACGAGGAGGAAATCGTTTTCGACGAGTGTGCCCCTGTTCGTCATTCTACTTCTTTTCAGTGCTAATGGGTTAATCGCACACATTGTGTAAACCAAACACACTTAAACGCGATCGTCGCAGTTTTTCCCCATCCTGCTCTCGCTGCAGGAAGCTAAAAGATCATTCCGAAGAAGCGTTAAAAAGACGCAAAAAGAAAGTCGTGTATGCATCATCCCGGAGCACGGGGGCTGACGTCATCGTTTCCAAGGGGGCAATGTATGAAAATGAGCTGCGAGACGCATTGTTTGAACGCTCTACTTTGGGGCCGACGCGCGGGGAAACCTTTCGAAGGACACGACTTGACATTTTTTCTTCTCTCTTTTAATCTCGCGTTTGCTCTGTGCAGCCGTGATCGGTGGGTTGAACCGTTATGCGCAGCGCCGCAGCAATAGAACACCGCAACATCATTAGCAAAATTCCGCACGCCGTTCGTTTTCGACGCGCGTATCCCCTTCCTTAATTTAATTCCTCCTCGCCGCGTCTGCCAATTTATGAATTATGCAGTAAACACGTGTTCAAAAATGGTCACGCGAGCCAACAAGGTTGCAATAAATATGAAATTTTCAGGTGAATTCCGAAAGCAATCCTTGGAACAGCCAAAAATTATTACCAAGGGAGCACGCGGTGCAATGCCACAGAATTACTCTTCACACTTTCTGAGAAACATATTCAAACACTTTTTACCTCTTTGTACACAAATTCGGAAGAGCAGGTTTGAGACAGTGCTTTTGATTGTTGAAGAAATAGCAAATATTGACTCGATTGTTAAAAATTCGCAAGCACGCAAGAATTGCTTGCAAGATGAAGAATCTACTGTGATCTAAGACGGTCTATATTACCTGATATGATGATTAAAGTAATAAATTAATGCTGTGAACTAATTGGTAAAAGTTATTTTGATTTTATATTCCACTCTTTGCAAATATTATGAACATTGCGACAGGCGTGGCAAAAAGGCTTCCTGTCAAAATTCTGTTGACCAAATAGCAAAGGTTCTGAGAAACTAATAAGAGGACTAAGAACCTGTTTGGCTTGAATTTAATATATGCTTCAGTCCCCGCGACAGAACCATCTTAAAACAACTCGTTAAAAAAATCAGTGCCAATTCGCATATTAGACTGGATATTTTTTTTAAACGAACGATGCTTTTTAGATAAATGTTGAATTTCTGATTAGAGAAGATAAAACGGAAAGAAAAAAATCTATCTGAAATGATCAATCCAAAACCTTGTGTAATTTCATTGCAAAATAGATTTAAAACTCCTATAATTAATGAGATTTAAGATAATTTACATTGCACGATTTGGTCTCATTATAAGTTTCCAAAAATGAAATTTGATTTGAAATGCATGGCCAAAGCCACCTGCAGCCTAATTAAAACTCTCGGCAGGGCAGACGAATTAGCATTCCGATCTGCGTGTCAAATCGGAATCACGGAAAGGACGAGGCAGGCGCGTGCATCATCAGCAGGAATCGAATGGCACGCACGCAGCCTTGACGGAGACAACAGAGAACGGTAATAATGCAGCGGCCGGCGGCCACGCGGGTCACGGCCGCACCAAAGCAAGTGTGCGCGCGTAACTGTTCGGAAGAGACGACGAAATTGGCGGCCGATCGGAATGCCAGCGAGTGACATAATTATTGGACGCTCAAAATTTGGCCAGAGGAGCCAGAGGAGCAGCGCTGGGAGGATGGAGGGGCCGCACGCCCCCTGATGACCGACATTCCTCTTGTTCATTTTCCTGCTCATCAGAAGAGCCCAAGGAGCCACGGCAAACGGAACGAAAAGCAAGCGGCTCCGTCAGTGCCCACTTGCCAAGCATCTTCCTAGACCAGGTATTTCCCGGCACTTTTCCAAAGAGTCCCCTAACTGTGTTTTGGGAAGTTCGTGTCAAACGCGCGATCTGAACCAGGTCGATAACCGCTTCTGATAATGTAGGCCAGCAAACCGCGTGCACCGCGTACTTTATTTATTTATTTATTCTGGCCGCCGCGGCGATCTCAAAATCTGCTTCTTTTAGCCACTCAGGCCCGGCATGTCCCAAGCTCAAACTTCAACTCGGAAGTCTGTGATGTGCAAATATTAATTTCCGTTTCGCGATACCTAACCGGTATTCAAAATTAAAATTCTACTCTGTCTCTTGAATTTAAACGAATGGTTGCATTTTCTTCACAAGAGGCTTTTATTGCTGTTGGGTTTCTGAAAGCTATTTTCTGACATTTTTTTTTAATTTGAAGGATTCTTGTTGATTTTTGAAAAACAATTCTTAGTCTTCAAGACCCTCAAATTTTCTGTCCTTTCAGATTATATTTTAAAACGTTTACAAAAAGAAATTGGTTAAAATTTAATAAAAAAATGTTGCAGACATATAAAAAAACAGCAATGCAGACTAAATAAACTTACATTTTTGCAAAACTGAAAAAGTACTGCTAAAACCAAACCGCTTCGGATCTGGACAGTCATAAATTTCCGGGTATCTCCGTTAGAATCAATTGCATTCCACCGCACATAATCAGTTTTTAAATGCTCACAAGTCTACAATTCGTGCTAATCTCCACTCTCCAAGGACAGTCCGTGCCTGGGCTGGCCTTTTTATAACGAAACCGCGTGTGGATGGTGCGTTTGTGTGCGTGCTTTATTAAGAAACCCCTTCTACTCTCCTCTATCAATTTTCACACGCACAAAAGTGGTGCCGGGCAGTGCAGTCGGTGGCCGGCCTTTGCCTGTGTCCGTTCGTAGTGCGCGATCCTTGATTTGTTTGCTCCGCCAGGTGCGGCCGACACGTCCCAATCCGCGGCTTAGCCACCAGCCAGCCGTCCACTCTCCGCGAGCCGCAATCAAAACAACAAGAAGATGAGGTTGACAATCGCGCTCTTTCTCTCCCTGCTCCTCGCCTCCGCTTCCGCCAGATCAGGTGAGCTATTTTTTTTGCAAAATTTTCCTAAAGGACTTTGCTCAAAAATCCACTGTGAGACGGTCTACATTACTTGATATGCGAGGATTCAAGTACTACTGTAATACTGTAAACTAATTGGTAAAAATTACTCCGTTTTTGAAATATTTTAAACATATTTTTTTCTTCAGTATCAAATTACTTTGAGCAATTTTAATTTGTATTTTTTTATGAAGTAGCTGATTTTAAATCATATTTGCTGATTTTTCCCTGAAGTGATCCAATCGAGACAAGATGCTGAGGCAACAACCGATGTCATCGAGGCCGTCGAGGCTGCTGTCGCCGAAGTGGCGTCGACCGCGGCACCAGTGGCCGAGGTGACCTCCGCTGCCGTCGCTGAAGTGACCCCGGCTGCCGTGGAGAACGAAGTACTCAACACGACGGACCGCTTCTGCAAGTGCACCAAGCTCGAGTGCAACTGTTGCCGCAATTTTGCCCTCCCCATCCTGCCCATCAGCAGCAAGGGTACGATTCATAATAAATTATAATGACATTCAAAAATATGGGTCCAAAAATTCCATATTTGTATTAATGCTGCAAAGGAATAATGGCGGCACATTTTTTTTCTTGGGAAATTAAAATTCATTCAAACTTCCTTGTCCTTGTAAAACAATCTGCCAGCAAAATCTGGGCTTGTTTCTCTGAGCTGTTAGAGGACAAAAGGAATTCAGCACGAGGCGATTATGTGGCGATTTTAACGCCCGTTCCTCTCTACAGAACGGTACTTTGGCGCGTCCAAGAGTGTGCTAACAAGCACTCTCAGCCACCCAAAACCAGTTTGCTTGCTCCTCTCGTTTTTAATTCGCCACTTTAAAAAAGCCACAAATTGCTCTGCCGCAAAAAAATAATTATTCTTTTCGCAGGTTGCGCGTCCCTAAAGTACGAGAAAGGTGATAAATTGTCTCTCAACATGAAGCTCGGAGATAACGTCATTGTGCGAACCATGACCATCGATGGTAAGTGGGCCGTGAAAATTGATTGATTGTCGCGTTTGTTTGCAACATCCGCACAGAGACTAAAAAAACAAGCTTTCATGTCCTCTGTGTCAGTACTGCTTAGAATAACTGGATCTTTTCTTGTGAAAATTTGAAGTTCAACGCGCTTAGCTAGCAAATGAAAAAAAGAATCTGAACATAAATATTTATCTAACTTAATGTTTCACTGAATAAATTAAAAATTAAATTTAATATAAATAAAAAATTTTTAAATCACCTGCTGCTTTACATAAAAAGATTGTATACATTTTTTCCATTCTTTCATATACTTTATGTATACTTCTAATTTTTTGGATTTGAATTGCAGAGAAGAAACCACGTCGCGCGTGTTTGGACATGCCGGGCGGTTTCAGCCAGTTCTGCGGCCGCGTGTACGGGATCGCCCGCGAAGGCGATGATTTCCGGGCTTGCCTTGGTCTAGAGCTGCGCGCCGTGCTCGACCTGGAAGCCTCACTCAGAGTGTCGTGTTTCAAGTTCAGCGAGCGCGGCGTGAGTCTGACCGCCGCGCCACCCCTGCCCGCTTCCACGGGCGACGAAGATGACGATGATGATGATGACGATGATGGTGGCTTCTTTGGCGACCTTTTCGGCGACGACGCCGGTGACGACGATGACGAGATTGAGTTCCGTCGCCGCGCTAACAACAAGGGAAAGCAGGGCACTTCCGAGGAGGGCGCCGTCACTGAGGAGGAGGACGATGATGACGATGAAGATGAGGACGCCGAGGACGATGATGAGGAGGATGACGACGATGACATCGAGATTGAATACGGTGATGACGAGGAAAACGACGTTGCAGAGGGCGAGGAGACCGACGAGGACGAGGAGGAGGGCGGTGGTCTGTTCGGCTTCCTCTCCGACCTGTTTGGAGATGATTCTGACGAGGAGCTCGAGGCCGCCGCCGCCGACACGTCTGACGCCAACACGTCTGACGTCACTGCGTCCGAGGAGGCTGAGCAAACACCAGTCAAGAAGAAGAAGCCAGCCAAGGATGCCGAGGAGCCCGCCAAGCCTGTCAAGCCTGCTAAACCGGCTGTTGAACCCGCCAAACCTTCCAAACCCGCTAAGCCCGCCAGCACCACTGAGGCGACCGTGAGTAGCCCTTCGACGACAACGCAAAAGTCCCCCACCACCATCCTCTTATCACCCACAACCTCTGTCCAGGTCTCCGTCTCCACCACAACCACCTCCAAGCCTGAAAGAGTACCGGATCCCGTGAAGGAGTCTTCCGAGGAGGAGGAGGATGATGATGACGACGATGAGGAGGACGACGAAGAGGAAAAGGACGATGATGAGGACGATGAGGAAGATGATGAGGAGGAAAAGGATGACGAGGATGAGAAGGATGAGGATGACGAAGAGGAGGAAAACGCCACTGAGGAGCCAGGTAGCTTTAGCAGCGAGCTAGAAGCCGCCATCAACGAAGTCGTCCAAGAGGTAGGTTCCAATCGCTTTTAATCTTGGGGAAGAGACCATTACTCTTTAGATTTTCCTTTAAAACTAAAATTATATTTTTCGCAGGTGGAGAGCATCGGCGAGCTGGAGGTGGCTGACATCGATGACGGTGACGACAAGAAGAAGGTAACGACTGCGAAGCCGGACACGACCAAGGCGCCGGTGAGCAACACAACCACCGAGGACGACTCGTCTGACATCATCGACGAGATGGAGAAGTTTGTCGACGAGGTGGGTGAGGTCAGTCTGGACGATGACGATGAGGACGACGACAACAGCAGCAGCTCGAAGCCCGTCAAGGAGGAAGAGCAGTCCAAGGACAAGGTGATGGCGGCCAAGCCCACCGCGTCCGTCATCGTGAAACGCAGAAACACGAGGGCCACGGGCTTGTAACCCTGCCGCCACGCAACTTAATTTATTAATAATTTATTTATTTATTTATTTAATTTATTTCTCCGTGCCCGCACATACCATCGGCTATACTCGAAAATGAAAGAAACACCGCATTTGCTCAATGTAAATATAATTGTTAAGGAAAAGTGTTTTTGTTGAATTTCTATCGCAAGCGAAACGATTGATTATTTATTGTATGTAATACACGCTCTCCGCTCATTAATCGATAATAGACTGAGGTTTATTGCCCATTTTACCATGTCAGCACAACAATGAATGTTTGATATAAATTTTGGAAAATCCACGGTCGGGCAGCGTCTGAAATTTTCACCAAATAAAAAAGACGGAGGTGTCACCATGTCACTCGCGCGATACTCTATTTATTGCCATAATAATGATAAATAAAGTCTAGAAAGCTTAAGAATCAACGCTGGTTTTTTCATTTTCGATAGAAACGAGAAGGTCGGAAACCCATTGACCCCCTTTTCGCCACCGCCCATCGCAGCGTCTTCGGTCTAACGGGACTGACCCACTGACTGCACGGCCGCTCGCTTGATTAGCGGTACACCATATTTTATTTGTACATTAAATTACCTCCGCATCTTAAAGTGTATTTATAGCTGCGATGCTTACTTTTGTGCATTTGAATAAAAAGAGGGAACAAGGAGCGTTGAAAATCCTCGAGATGGGGAAAGGGAATAATTACGCTAGACGAGGCGGAAAAGAAACTCAGCGCCGAGATGTGCGGCGGTTGTGAAGCGACAGGAATGGAGAAATTTGTTGCTTTGATTGCTCTGGTCCTGCTGAATCTGGCTACTCCAAGCTGTGCCCGTACCCACCCGCCCGGCTACTTTTTCAACGTCACCTTGCCCCCTGAAGGTGAGCTATTTGTCAGAGGAATTGCTTTTACTTCCGATTGAAACATTTAAAAAGAATCGGGTTTCTCACTAACCTAAACTAAGTTTCTCTAAACTACATATTATGAATTCCTTTTGAGATTTTTTATTAAATTATTTGCTTAATTTTTTTCGACTAGTTTTCGCCGAAATAGCGCAAGAAAAAGGTGCCGACACTACCGTTTTCAGAGCCGAGAGCAAAGGACCTTGCAGATGCCTCGAGGGAATATGCAAATGTTGCACTGGCGTGTCGTTTGCATCGCTTGGGCAAGAATGTAAGACATTTAAAACAAGAAATTTATATTCCTATTCCTATATAATGACTCTTTTGGTGTTCAGTTTGTGCAAACATGCAGTATGACCAAAGCGAGTTTGAAATGGCCGTGAGCATCACGATGAATAACAAAATGCTGTACAAACGGGTCGTCTCAGGTATCCTGATCAAAAAGAATCAATGAAAATTGTTAGATTTTAAATAATTCGCAGGAAAGAATCCGCGGCCGGTCTGCATACCGGTTCCGCGTCTGCGGTTCGTGACGCTGTGCACCAAGTTCTCAAACGTGTACCTGGCCGGTCCCAACATCCACACGTGCATCGACATGGAGGGCCGCGTTTTTGGTGAGCCCATGTTCGAGATGTCCTTCGACTGCGTCAAGGTCGGTATGGAGGGCGTAGCGCTGTTGTCGCCCGAGGAGGGTGGCGTGTCCGCAGGCGGCGGCCAGACGAGTGACCAGCAGCCGCAGAAGCCGTCCAACGTCGATGACGTCTACGACCAGCTCGACCCCGAGGACTACACTAACGATAACCTCCAGGAGGACGTGTGAGTCTCGTTATTCTTAGTTTTGATTGAGTCTATAGCCAATCAGACTCTAAATCAAATGATTTAAAGAGACCAAATAATTTGAAATCCAAATAATACAAGACCCTTATTCATTTGACTGGTATTTAATTGCCAGCAAAACGTTGGCAGTATACTTTGGTTTAAGAGCAATTTTTCATCGGCATTATAATTTGATTAAATTCTTGTTCAGTTATGAACCTACTCCAATTACGCCGGTGAAGAAAACAAAAAAGAAGCCCAAACCCACGCCGAGACCAGCGAGCAAGACTTCTGATTCCCACATTGTCAGGATCCAACCAATGCGTGTGGAAGGAAAAGTGAATCTGCCCTCATTGCCAACAACAACTTTTATAGAAATCGAAGAAATACATAAAACCAACAGGAGACCGAGAGAATAGAATTAATTTCTCTTTTTCATTATGCACAAGAATAATTTCCGTAATATTTATAACAATAGTGTAAACACGATAAATATGACTGACAAAATGTGACTTTTTCAATTATTTTAAAATTTCTCCAGCTGTGTGAAATTAAGAGAAATAAAAATATTTCAAGAAATGAAATTCAAGTATTTATTTTTAAAAGTCTTTCTTCTTTCGCATGCGTTACATTTTAAGGATCTAGCATACAACAATTTAAACGGAGAAATTTCATTGCTCTGTGCCACCAGGAAAGTTGATGTTATTTTACCATCTGGAATTAAGAACATCGGCCTGTACTAAAAAGATGTAAACCATTGAAGAGAATGCAAAGGGCAAAGTCGTAAAATTTGAAAGGAGTCTGAAGAATTAAGGAGAGTGGAGCAAAGAATAATAAGCTAATGTCCCAAACAATGAAACCGAATCACGGATAAAAACAAATCGGCTTCAATCACATACATACAAAAGCGCACAATGCGATTGTTAGTGTGTCACTCGCTCACGCAGCTTGCACAACAAATAACGAGATGCTAAACGTACGGCAAAGGTCAACGCTCTCGCCGTGTCTTTTTCTTTTCTTAGGTCGGCTCGCGAAATGCCTGAACTTTTTTATTTCACCGTGATGCGTGACGTCACACTGGTGCCGCCAAGGAAAGGAATAAAGCAGGCCAAAAGAGACTCGTATTTACTTTGGTGTACGGTTTTTAGTGATCAAGATGCAGCTGTGGCGGCCGGCGGTGCTGCTCCTCTCGCTGGCGGCGCTCTTCTCGTCGGCTCACGACCTAGAGGAGACGACGACGACCACCACCACCGAGGATGCCGACGTCACCACCCTGACGACGCAAGAGCCGCTGCTGCGCGCTAATAATGAGGGCAAGCAGGACAACGCCGAGACCACCACCAGACGACCCTGGTGGAGCCTTGGCATCTTCCCCATCAGGCAGCGCCAGCAGCGGTGCCATTGCGTGGACTATACGTGCGGATGCTGTGCCGGCATGGCCCTTCAAACTATCTACATCACCCAAGTTGGTACGACTAAAAACTCTCGCCAAATGGAACAATGAAAAATTTAAAATGGAAAATAAATATATCTTCTATTTCAGGTTGCATGAACTTTACATACGACCCTGACGAGTTTGCACTTGGCGTTAAATTCCTGATGAACGAGAGGACCATGATGGAGCGGCAAGTCTCTGGTAATTTACTCTTAACAAATTTGTAAAATCTTTGCAGCTATTTGAAAACATGTCATTGAAGAAATAATAATGTTTTGTAGTCCATCGTATATTATCTTTGTAATAGAGGTCTTATTTTTTTCTACAAGGCAAAAACCCGCCGCCACTGTGCTTCCCGATTCCGAGCTTGGTGTCACTCATCCCCCGCTTCGATTTTTGCGCCAAGTTTTTCAATGTGTTCACGCCGGGACGCAACTTCCACGCGTGCCTTGAGTGGCAGACTAAGGTGAACTCCAACCCTGTGCTGGCCGTTGAGTTCGACTGTTTCCGCATGGGCGCCGACGGCTTCGCCTTCCTGAAACCTGAGGACGGTGGCGGCCTCGGTCCCAGCCAGATTTCGCCTGGCGGCGGTGGCGGAGGAGGCAGCATCGATTACGGAGCCGGCGGAGGCGGGGGCGGTAGCGCTGGGGCCGGTGTCGGCGAGGATTACGACCCACTTGAGCCTGAGCAGCCCGATAAGAACAAGAACAAAAAGAAGCCCGCCAAGAAGAAGCCTCCCAAAAATTGAATTTAAATTATTTATTTATTTATTAATAAAAGTTAAGCCTAAAAATGAACTGATTTTTAGTTGTTGAACTTTTTTAACTAGTCAAAGCGGTTTAATTGGACCCACCCCACTGGAATGGGTTTAGCCGGTGCGCAGAGACTTTTTCCGAAACAATTTGGCGACCAGCTACGAGTTTAGTGCTGAATCTCCAAAAGGAAGCGTGCTCCTTCTCTTGGCCGTCAATCCTCGTCCAGGGCCTCCTAGTTGGAAAGCTCCGTCATCTCTGTTACTTCCTTCAAGGAAATTATGTTTTAAATCCGAACGACCAATTTAGTACGTCACTATTTAGAAATGCATAAAAATTATACTAAACCTTTGAGCGTTTTTGAAAATTAAAAAATTGATATTTATTATTCCGTAAAAATATAAAGTTTAATACTCCTGAAGTTGAGTCTTATTTGTTTCATTCATTTTCAGGTTACTAAAAATTGCAACCAAATATTTTTATTTCATGATGTTTCAAGTGTTTTCAATTTGAACCTTACATCTATAATTTTATACCCACAACAATTAAGTTAAATAAAATGCAAAACATCGACCATCGGTGCCATCATTTCTCGGCGACCTATTCTAATTCCAAAATAATAATCAAATTTCAGTAGTTGATCGACGTTATAGCAATAGTTGAAGACCAAATACCAAAATCTTAATGTCGACACGTGTGCTTTTCCACGCACAAGAGGATATGATGGCCAATAAAAAAGGAAAATGATAGCGAACTAATTAAGGAGACCCTTTTACGACACTCCACTGTGTAGCGCTACAAAACTTGTATGTCCCATTGTCTGCACACGGTTTCACCTTCTTTTTTATTTTTTATCAACGTCAAGTGTTCGTTATTGGCTGTCGGGCCGCGACTACGCACAATCGAGTCCAATTTTGCAATCAAATTGTAAAATAGAGATAGACGTAGAAGTAAAAAGGAAGAGACGAGTTGTAAATTCATCGCGAGTTGTTAAAATGTGCGTGATTTTGGTATAAAAAGCGAGCGGCCACGGCAGATAACGCAGTATTTCGAGTTGGAAAACGGAAAAATGGTGGTTGCTTGCATCGCCATTGTCCTCACCTTTGGTTGCTTTGCCGCCGCCAACGAAATTCCAATCTACACTGCGTCCTTCTCCACTTGTAAGATTTTCCATTTTTTAACTATCAAAATGTTTTGCTTCACCAATTTGGCATTGTCGAGATTTTAGAGGTTGATAATTTTCATTTACAAAAAGTGCTGTTGGTCTCCGCTGAGTTTGTAAATTTTACAGTCGATTTGTTGGCACCGCGGATCGACTCTCCGCAAACACAACAGGGCTTGCTGCCTTTGCCCGGCAAGTGCGAGTGCGTGAAAAATGCGTGCGGATGCTGCGCGCTCTACGATATCAGTCCACTCAACTTCAACCACACAGGTTTGATTAAATTGTAGTAAGGAATGTCAACTTTAAAAATCGGTATAACCAGGTTGCCTGAACTTCACCTACTTCCCTAGTGACTTCGCCATCCAGCTTAATTTGCTGCTCTCAAACGTGTCAATTTTCAACGCCAGAGTTTCAGGTATGAAGGGAATTAATTTACAGCATGTTAAGAAATATATTTTTTAGATTTTCTTATATCGTTCAGGACTAAAGGTATTTTATTTTTAATACACAATATTAATAGAATTGGTTAAAAACGTCCCCACAAAGATTCTAAAAATTCGTATTCAAAGGCAAGAACCCGCCGGCACTGTGCATCCCTCTGCCACAGCTGCCGATCCTCTCGCTGTGCATCAAGCTGTATGATATCCACACTGACGAGCAGAATTTGCACTCGTGCCTGAACATGGAGCTGCGTTTCAACGACTGGCCGTTGGTTGTGATCTCGTTTGACTGCGCCCAACTTGGCCCGGCAGGTGTCATTTTCTACAAGCCGACCCCGCCAACCCCGTCCGACAACGGGCAGTGGGACCTCAACTTTTCGCTTTCCGGACTGGCCAACTCAACGCAATCCTAGAAGGCCTGATATGTGTTTGCTTGTTAACTTAAATTTGTTTGGATCAATTTGAGTAAAAATAGAGTGAGGTAATGTTGTGTTTTGAACATATAAATTAGCGTTTTTATTGACCAATACAAGATTTGAGTTAACAAAACAGCAGTCACGAGCGGCAATGGTAAAACGGTAAAAACTACTCACGAGTAACAAAACAGTCTGAGCCGGGTCACACTTTGATAATCGGAAAATGCTGGTGGCTGGAGAAGTCGAGCTCCACTGGAGATTCTTTTTTGTGGCCGCCCCCTAGCAGTTTCAGCACCACAAAGTTTGTTTTGCAGATTTTTAACAACTCCTGGCCCTGAAAGCAATTCAATGGCATCAACAAATTAGGCAATGAAATGGAGATTAAGGGAGCGTGGCTGAAGGGAAATTTTTGAAGGTGAAATTGTCTGAAGAGCAGACATGATTGTATTTTATGGATTCTGAGAAAATAGTAAAGGCCAACATAAATAAGAATGGACAGAAAAAAAGGAAAACCAATTCTGAAATCATTTTTATTGAATTAACGTAGGGGCGTGACAAAATTATTTGCGTAAATCAATGCTAACCTCTGAAGAAAATAATTATAGATTATTTTAATACATTAAAAATGGCTAACTCACCTCTGTGTCAAGGAAGGGAAGTCCTTCGAGAAAAGATCGGGCTTGGTGAAAGAAGTCGGCGCCCTGCATGTAAAAGTAGGCGCTGTTCTGGCCCTCCTTGATGTTGGAGGTCATTTCCATGAACTCCTGATAGTGCATGATTGGCGGCGTTATCAGACTAGCAAATGGCGCGAAACGATGCTCGTAACGCACGCGCTCGTCGTCAAATTCATAGTGTGGCGTCTGCAGCTTGTCCCCCAGCCGTAGGGCCACCATCGCCCTATGGTAGCCACCGCACATGTTCAGCAGCACTTGCGCCATCGCGATCTCGCGGCCGTATGGTCTGCTCCTGTTCTTCCGCTTGGCCTTGCTCTTTTTCGAGCTGCGCCCAGACGCTTTTTCCATGTCCTTAGCCGCTTCTTGCTCGAGGATGAAGCTGTCCGCCCTGGACAGCGACGATACCAGCCAGCCATACAGAAACTCATACAAATACCTGAAACACCATTGCCTCATCTATCTTTTTAATACAAATATGAGGGATTATTACCAATAAATGTAGTGGTACTCATGGACGCTGTAGAGCTCAAGCTCGAAGCCAGATAGCAAGTACATGATCATGACTCGCAGGGCGTGGTACAGGATCCAAGTGCCAAGGCAGGCGAGGTGCGGCCGCGGGTTGTCTGACTTTAATGACAGGTTGTGCAAAAACGCATCCACTCGCTCTGCCTGTCAACAGAATCATAAGAAAAATTAAAAGAGCCCAAAATTTCGCTCTGAAAAAGCCACCAGTTATGTAAGGTTAATGAGTTTTATGTTAGAAATAAGAGCCACTCCCTCGTACACATATATGTTTCACTGCTGAAAGGAATTACAAGCATCAAGACTCTTGTGTTTGTTTTGCCACCAGTTTGGACTTTTCAGCCAAATAATTGAGTTAACGTTTTGAGCTGACCAAATAATAAGTCGCCCTAGTGGTGAATAATTTGTCCCCACTTAAGGATGACTTATTATTTGGTCAGCTCATTAATTTTAATGTGTGTGGTTTTTACCATCTATTACTTTAAAAAATTGTTCAAATGGATTAAACACACCACAGATGTCAAGTATTATGTGACTTATACTTTTCAACAACCTAAAACAGCTGTGACGAGGAAAAGGTTGGCTTGAATGAGCCTTAATTGAAATCCACTCACCTCATCTTGGAGAGATGCAAAGTCCTCCAGCAGATGTGCGAGTTTGTCCCGCTGCCTGGCTCTGTTATTACCGCATATCTGGATCAAAGTGCCAAGCGGCCGTACGCAGTGCCCAAAGAACGTGTCCACATACTCCTTAGCCTGTGGGTTGTTGAGTAGCGTTGACTTGGGCATCAGGGCCGGTGGGCAAATGAATGTCTTGGCCGCCTCCCTGAGTATGTCGGTGAAGTTGTGCGCGCCAAGCACCCGGTTATAGTGCGGCAGGTACAGCAGCTGCAGAATCGAGCGCGACAGGATGCATGGGCTGCTGCGACTGAACTCGATGAAAAAGTCCTGCACATCGTACGAGAGTCAATTTCCACCACGGATTGAGTAAAATCGCAAAAAATACCAGTGCTGCGTGGAAGGAACTGTAGCTGCTTATCTTAGTAACTGTCTTGAGTCGCTGCACGAGCGCATCAAAGTACTCCAACGCTTCCTCGCGGCACTTGATTTTGGTGTAGCGCGGGAAGGTAGGCGGCAGCAAACGCTGGTTTACCAGAGGATCAAAGCCCATTATCGTCGGGATGTCTAAAAATTCAATTAAAATTATCACGCGAATTTCCTCATGTTAGTAATATTATAATTAATATTGATTTATCACATTGCATCTTCCTAGAAAAGAATGGATTGCTGCAATGTTTTCTATTAAAAGTTTTACTACCTCTGTTGGAGCCGGAAGTTGTGCAGGGCGGCGCAGGTTTGATGCCTCTGTCCACGGTCTTCTGCAGAATGACGAGCAGCTCTGAGCAGCCGCCAAGATACCGACCCTGTTCAAGCGTTTGGTCGCGCTTTCCCAGGGCCGAGAGTGCCAGGTAGAATGTCCTTGTGAATTTTATCCTCGAGTACAGGGCCAGCGTGTCTTCATGCTTTGTATTTTAATAATTTATATGTTAAACACTTTATAGATTTTCAAGTACCTGAGCGATGAGCTGCTCGTCTCTGGGACTTTGTTCCATGATCTTTGACTTGGAGGCTTTCATCTTCTTGCTGAGCTCATCCTCAACCTCCCTGAGCATGCCTAGAGCCCGGGTTTCCGTGATGTCAGGCACAAGCCGGAAGCCATAGGTGATGAGCTGGAAGTCCTCCTCTTCAAAAACCAGCGCTCTGAGATCAAGACCAATGTTACACTAGCAAGATAGACAGTTAAATATGCGCACTTAGTGATGAAGTCACGAATGAGATCGACGATCTTTAACACGGCAATGCTGAAGGCCTTCATTGGCCGGTCCTCGATTTGGTATGGCTTGTGCAGGTACAGGTTGGTGAATACAGTCTGTGCGAGCGAGTGGCCCTCAAGCCATGAGACTAAACACGCCAGCGTTGAGTCGATAATTCCGATCTGCTCTGACGCGGTTAGCTCCTTCAGCTTAAGCGCGCCTGCCTCCACAGCCTGGTCGAAGGTCAGTGCCTTCTTGCTTCCTCTATTGCACACCATGCCCGCGTCCATTTTCGGGTCCATCATCTCGATCGCGGACATGGCCTCCAGCAAGCCGAACATTTCATCATGCAGCAGCTCACCCAACTCCATCTCTGCAATTAATAGTACATAATGATGATGACGAATTTACAGGTTGCTGAATATTACATAATATGTATATTACAATAACAAACCTTTAACGTTCTTTGTAAACTCTGCAGTGATGTCTATCCAGTTGTACGAAACTGTGTAGCCTCCATCTGCGTTGGGCATTTGACTGAAAATATGTATTTGAGTACAATACTTCAATAAAATTGGTCATATTTATGTAGCTGCATTGAGAAAACTGAATTTAATTTTAGAAGGAAACTAAGAGGGAAATCCTTACTCGTATCTGTTTAATTCCTCTTCGCTCAAAGGTGAGCTACTCCTTTCTTCGTTCGCCGCCATGCCCAGCAAAAAGGTGCAAAACCAGAGGCTGTGAAACAAAACAACAACAAGAAGGGGGCGTTAACTGCTGGTTAACTGGTCAGCACCAACTAAGCCAACCTAACAAATAGTGTTTTAGGTGAAAAATAATCTGGAGGATCTATGACTTTTTAATAATAAATTTCAATTATTCTCATTCAAATGATATTTTAACAGTAGTATTTTAGTTAACAATTTAAACTGGGTAATTTGAGGAATTAATTTCAAAATTAAAGTAAATTTTAATTTAGTAAAAATCACTGTACCAACAAAACAAAGTAATCAACAGCGTGCAACGACCCACACAACCCACAATAATGCACCATGCGACAAGCTAGCTGAATCCTGCTCATCACACAACTCACGTTTTGTGCGCTAATCTTAATTTTTTTCTATTTTCGCCGAATTCATAAGTCGTCCTAAGTAAGGTTGGATAAACCGTAATTCTTGTGGAAGTTACACCGGCAACAGCTCTTTATTTTGATAGCACCTGGCCTTACAAAGTCTATGGAAATGCCTTCTGGAAAGAGATCGAAGCCCAACATAATGGTAACCGGTGAGTTTCATCACAAAAGCACCTTGGAGATAGGGTTTTAAAATATTCCCTTGGCCCTCTAGGCACACCAGGGGTTGGGAAATCGTCTCTGTGCGAACAGCTTGCAGAAAAAACTGGCTTCGAGTGGATCAAGGTCGGAAAGTTCGCCGAAGAAAATGATTGCCTGGACGAGTTTGATGAAGAGTACAGATGCCCAGTGCTCAATGAAGACAGGGTATTTTTTAAATTCACTTTTTCCACTTTGTTATAAAGAAATTTTTTCTAAAGTTGATCGACGAACTGGAAGAAACGATGTCAGGAGGTGGCGTTATTGTCGACTACCACGGCTGTGATTTTTTCCCAGAGAGGTGGTTTGACATAGTGTTTGTGCTCAGGACGGACAATACAAAACTATTTGACCGACTGCGGCAGAGGTTTGTTTTAATTTTTTTCTCACTGGTCAGCACTTTAAATTTCAACTCATTTCAGAGGGTACAACGGCAAGAAACTGGAGGACAACATCCAGTGCGAAATTTTCCAAACAATTCTGGAGGAGGCGAAGGAATCATATGCTGAGGAAATCGTGCATGAGCTGCCGAGCAATAGCCCTGAGGATATGGAATCAAATGTTGAAAGGATCTGCTCTTGGGTTGACCTTTTTGTACAAAACAACGCATAGATAATATTATATATCTGTTTCTTTATTCATGTACATTACATATTAAGTCAAATTAAATTAAGTTACATGAACAATGGCAAAAAGTGAACAAGCAGGAACTGCATAACCGACCGAAACAATAAATTGTAACGACGTTGTCACGTGCCGCAATTGTTATTGTTATTGAACTTGATTAAAATTAATAATTATAAACCATTTATAACATTTTATTAATTAATTAATATAATATTCCTTAGTAACAAGCATGATAGTTAGCTATAGAAAGGGTTATCGTGACATTCAGGACACAGGGAACAAAACAAAGGGATGTGAATTCGGATCCAGAAGTTTATTCGCTTAAAAAAGTTTATCTTCGTATATCGGCCAGTAAATAAAATGAATTCAGCAAAGATCAGTTAAATATCATCCGTAAATTTTGGATCATTTTTCGGGAGAAGAATTTTGAGAAAAATTCGCGGGTTAGTGGAGTCGGCGGACGTGCAGATTAATTTGTAGTCGGTCGGTGGGCTGGCATGCCTCTAGTGGCGAAAAAGCGAACTCGGCAGGCGAACAGCTGGTGCTCAGCGGCATGGTTCGAACAGGTAAATGTCCTTCAACCTTTCCCAGTGGCCTAATTTCGTAGCACCCCTCGGCTCGGCCGGGGGTGGTTGTTACGGGGGTTGGATTCGGACGGGACTGACACGCAGGGACCGTGTGTTGCAGGAAAAGACGGCGCGTGAGTCGTGAATCTGCCTGCCCCCTTTCCTCGGCAGGGCACACCACACGAGCAGGAGGCGAGGAGAGAGAGAAAGAAGGAGGTGGGCACCTTCGGAGCGGCTGGACCTGAGGCGATGTGCGTTCGGCTGCTTCAGAATGGAGCTGGCGGGCAGGCGATCATTGCAGTGCTGACTATGGCGTGCTTAGGCTCGGCGAGGCTGTGCGCCCGCCTTGGACACATTAGTGCCAGGAGAAAAACCCCTGCTGCCGTCGTCGACCCCCTTGTAAGGGCGGCCTTCTTCAAGGTAAGCTCCCTGGAACCTCTTTCGATATTTTTTCTCTAAAATAAAAATGCACTCATTTTTAATTTTTTTTATATTTTTTTTTGTTTTGGGAAGGACTTGACGTTAAAATTAAATTTTGGGCTCTTCCGTGTGAGCTAAACTCAAGAATTTTCAATATTTCAAAAGAATATTCCTGATACATTATTGTTTTTTCACTGAACTTGAAATGAATACATTATATTAGGATTGGTCCAGTGGAAATTTTAATTTTTTCGGTCGACTCAGAATTTTGCTGGAAACACACTTTTGATCGGAATTTGGTGGCGAACGGTCGGCGGCAGCTGGTGCTGCGAGAAGAAAGAGCGATTCTGGCCTAGATAGGCGCGCGCGAAACTTTTCAGAGAAACCTAATGCACATTCATACATATCTTTCTGCCGCGCGCGCGAGCTGAGTGAAAATAGTGAAAGGGACTCGCGCGAGAGGCGAACGCGAACGAGCTGAAATTCCGCGCCCAGCATCCCACTGGGACCGCGTGGGCCCCTTGGCTGCCCAGAGGCCAAAAAAGCCCTCAGCCTGCTGACCGACAAAGTTTGGACCAAATTCGAGCATAGTTTCCACGTCGAAAATTTTTAACAGTGTGGCATCAACAATTCTTCAATAAACTGATTACTCTGTTTTAGGAAATATTTTTAAAACAATCCGGCTTTCATCCATATCAAAGAAAAAATGTTCTTTTTTGTGATCCATGAATTTAAAACGTTTTTTATTATGAAATATACGACCACTCTAGTTTGTTTTAATTTTTCTCAACATATATTTAATTTATTATTTTGTAGCCACTTTACACATAAAGAGAAAAATCAAGTGATGACAAAATTAAAATTTTGGATATGATGAACAAACCAGTTCAAGTAAATCTAACTTCAGATTTAATAATTCAACGCACTAGTTGTGCGGTCATCGTTGGAAGGACAATCACGGATTTCAAGGTCTGAATTTAAAATTGAATATTTGTGGAACAAGAGAGAGCCTGAGGGTCGGAAAATTTTTACCCAAATAATAGGTGCGGAGATGCGAGGAACCAAATCTAAGGAGATCAAGCATAAGCTCTCTAATGATATAGTCGGATGAAAAGAAAGCGCCGGTCGTGTGTGTTCATTTCAAATATACATATTCGGCCTATGTTTGTTTGGAGAGTGCGAAAACTGAAAAGATGGGCTACTTTTCCGCTCTTTCCGATTACAGAGTTAGAAAAATTGCACCTGTTCTTGATGTGACTTTGCGAAATTCTGGGCCAAAATCGGTGCACCTGACGCTTTCTCTGCAAAAAGCGTGAAGAAGGAAAAATGGCGAATCTTATCTGCGTACCGGCAGCCAAGATATATATATTGAAACGCACGCGGTTTTCACGAAATCGAACAATGGTGGAGCAGGTCTTCAGAGCTCGGTGGACCCGCGTGTGTTTGTTTGTGTGTATGAGTGTTACAGTAATTATCATTGCGACGGAAGGTAATGTGCATTATTCGCGCGAAGGAGATGCGGCGGCGGCACACTCGCGCGCGCGGCAGCAACAACTTTCACTAATAACATCTCGCGGCGCGCACAATGACAATCAGGGAAAGTAAATAGCGGATCGTAACTCGCGTCGATTCAAAATCGCAGAGATCCATAATGAGCGGCTGACTAATTATTGTCTAACGCTCAAGAGAGGAAATCGAACTGCGCTCACTCGTTGAGGGAAATCTATCCTGAGCCTCCACAATTGCGATTGGGATGGCATTTAATCTTACACTCGAGAAAATGGGAAAATAAGAAAATTGTATTTCTTAATAATTGGTTTTAAACATTTACAATTTTTCTTCTAGCCACAAAGTATTGAAATTAATTTCGAAACAGGGAAGGAAGTAGCGGTAAATGCCGCTGATTGAACTTGTTTTCCTCGCAAAGTGCAAATCCATTGTGCGCGGCCTGGTTGAACTGCTCGAGCCGCATACCAAACGAATTGCCGGCTCGCATGAACGCGCAAAAACTCGGGTGTTTTGGGGAGTTGCTTCATGCACACTTTCTCCTGGAGGCGAGGCAGGAACAAAGACAATCTGACGAGTCAAGTGCAGCACGCAACAATGACATAATGACGGAATATCAAGAAAGAAGTCGCGTGCGTGTCGCCAGAAAAGCAGAATATTAGCGTGTGCACCAAGAAAAATTAATTAATTAATTAATTTTCGGAGTATTCACGGTCGCTCCTCAATCATTTTCTCCCTTAAAAAAGCAGGACGTCCTTGACGAGCCGCTTTTCTCAAAACGCCGATCCGACTCTTCCTTTGAGCCGCGCAGCCAGCGAGTGAGGAATGTCGAGAGAGAGACTTTCTTTCGAATGTGGGACGCGCTATAGCTCCGTCGACGGAGAGACTCGCTCGCTCGGTCCGTTTCAATACGCACGTCATAACACAATTGGTCACTCTCGATAATCTAAAAGTTCACTGCCAAGGTGACGGCCCCGACCGATCCCATTCAAATTGGCAACCGAACGCGGCCTGATTTCAAAGTTCTAAACAAAGAAGGTTCAAAGAATTTTGAATCCGTGTTCTGCGAGAAAATTCTTCTGGAAAAAAAGAAAAACCGTGGGCCGCGAAGGCCGAAATGCTTGACATGCCGATCGTCCAAACAATATACGCGCACAAATTAAGGCTAATCAAAGGCAAAGGTTGCGCCGTGTAATAAAGAGTCGAATCGCGTCGCTTCTTGAATAAAAAAGCTCTTCCTCGATTGTGTAGGAAGCGACAAATGCGAAGGCTCTTTGAATTATTATTCGAGTGGAGCGTGAAAAGTGGACTGGGAAACTTTCGATGAAGCACCCACCAAGGCCACTCTTGGTTTTTCCAGGCCCGTGTTTCAATCCGGACCACAGCCACCAAAGGGAATAAAATGAAATTAATTTTTCTCTCTCCGACCGCAATTAATTTACGTAAGAGGCAATTCGCAAAGGTCAGACCTCTCCGCAACGCTGTGTAATTTTAGGTTTTCTCGTGATTGTATTTTACTGTGATTTCGTATTTACCAAGAGAGTGCAATTTCGTTGTGTAATTTGCATCGTTATGTCTGGTTTTTCTTCGCCTGTCGGGCTTTCCCAGCGCAATCTTCAATCTCGAAAAGGGCAATGGATCGCTTGAAATTTCAATCTCGTTCTCCATTCATTGCATGACCTCTGCACGTGTGTTTGGCCACCTGGCCCGGCCATTATGATTTGTGGCTCGGCAGAGGATCCTGTTTGGCGAAAAGGTCGCAAAGGTGAGCGCGTCGGGCACGGGCACCAAGGACAAAATACCCAGCACCAAATCACCACTTTGTCAACAGACAAATTTCTAGCTTTATTAATGGCCTAGCTCTAGAGCTGGTCGACCCTCGATTTTTACTTATTTGCATAAAGTTTCTTTTTTTAGGAAGTTAACCACCAAGTAATGTATCTTGTGAGTGAAGAATAATTCAAGAAATTCGTGCGCAACCTTCGCAGCCATTGTCTATCCGCGGGACAATGCACAGAAGTTTAATGACAACCCGCCGTTGAGTGACGTCCGTAAGCCAAGCCCGCAATTTGAGATTGAAAGGACCTTTTTGAGAGGGAATTCACGCTCGAGTGCGAAAAGAGCAATGTTGCGCCATTTGCATCGTGGTGACAATTTAATTACGTTATGTTTTCGGCCCTAATGTCAAGTTCTCCTTTACAATGAGAGTGCACAATCACTCTGCCGCTTTGCTTATGTCATCCGAATCACAATAACCAACATTCAAGGATGCTAATCAACGCGAACTAGGGAGGGAGCCAGCTCGCGGAAGCGAAAAACTGAATTGATTGAGCGTTTCTCAACGCGCCAAATTCGCCCCCCGACTCTGAAGGAACAATGTGTAATTGCAGCACGTCGAAAAATGTTGCGCCGAGTCCACGAGGTTGAAGGTTGCAAAATTGAGTCGAATTTCTTACAGCAACTCTGCTTATTGTTGGGTAAATATAGACATGAGAGTTTCGGCCTCTAAAACTCGCCACATTCAACCAAAAATAATAATATTTCTCCGGTAAAATAACGTGGTTGGAAACTTGTGATTCTGAGTATATATTTCCTTAAAAATTGAATCACGCCGCGTAAAACGATACGTCCGCGCAAACAAACGAAAAACATGCTGTTCTTGACTGGCAAGTTCAAAGCCAATAGAAAAGTTTCGACTTGGGCAAACAAAATGCACTCTAACAATGACGGCGGGTCTCTTTTTACTGCGTTGACAGTGAACTTTGAATGACTGACGAGGTGCGAGATCGGCGTCATCGGTGCAAGGTGCGAAAGATGCGTCCGTCCGTGTGTTTTGCGTCATGCCGAGGATTCACACGAATTACTATCGCCGACCTGGATCTCGCGTGAAGAAAGAAAAACTGGGTTGTATATGCGATCAGGAAACGAACCCAAACGCCTGGGTTTGTGTGTTGTGACGTAACGCACGCCTCGGTAATTTCTCCGCAGCGGTAGAATCCTTGACAGCATTTAGCGCTTCATTCAGTGTTCAGTTTGTGAAAGAAAGTGTGTGTGCATTTTAAGGAGGAATGCGCCGCGCACGTTGGCCAATTTCGTAAAAAACGCTAATTGCCCGCCGCTTTTACGACCAATTGCACCGCTTATGCGCAATGCAAAGAAATTTCAACACGAGCTCGAATCTTTTCGATTCGAGCTTCGTGTTGGAGCGAGCCGATGAGGCGATTGGATGAGGATGCAAATCACGCACCTGCAGGTATGCCTTTGCCGAACATTTGGTGCAGGCATCGCGGCCAACCTGCACTGTGCCACGCACTCGCGGAATGCTAATTCGCGCGAGCCAGCGGCCCCGCATAGCGCCCACGCAAATTGGCACCTCCTTTGATTGATGTCAAACTTGAACTGTCCGTCTGCGCAATGCCTCGACTTTGCAAATTGCTTCTGATTGTAACCTGCGTTCTGATTTAATGCCTCTTGCTTCACATGAAAATGCTTTTCGCCTCGACGGCAGAGACAAATTCGTGAAATTTAGAATGACTCGTCCATTACTTCGAAACTGGCGGCGGAGTAGTACGAAAATTATCTCTGCGAACGTTCAAGTCTCGCGACTGACGTATTGATCACTCAATAAAATTTTTGTACGGACATTCCAATTCGCCCCACACTCAAGGTCAACGTGTTTGGTTGATCTGGTTAATTCTGCTTTGCTTCCCTTTGGAAAGGCCTGATTTGATGCGCGACGCAGGAGGCTCCGCGTACGTGACGAAAAGTATGAGGAAGCTGCTCTTGCGTCGGTTGCGCATAAAAATCTTGACGGTCCGTTTGGGAATTCTCGCGTGCCAGAGCAGCGCGTAGTTTTGGTCTCTGGTCGGGGGAAAACCGCAGCAAGTTGTTTGCGTGCAAAATTTGATTAGGCGAGTCAAGTCAACAATGCCAGTCGGTAAAAACCGCAGAATTAAAGCGGATTAAGGTTGGGCAACAATGAATTTGGTTGTGTACCATTCACAGAACAAATTTTCATTTTGTATTATGCTCACGACAAACGATTACTTCTTAATAAGTTAATTCATTTGCAGTCAGTCTATTGTTCGAGACAATATTGTAAAACATATAAAATTGTAAAAAAAACATTATGCAGATTTTGTAATATCACAATTATTTTTGCTTAATT
Organism: Cloeon dipterum; assembly: GCF_949628265.1. Taxonomy (NCBI): domain Eukaryota; kingdom Metazoa; phylum Arthropoda; class Insecta; order Ephemeroptera; family Baetidae; genus Cloeon; species Cloeon dipterum. The sequence continues at coordinate 8,840,662 of NC_088790.1, read as the reverse complement.
CTTACCTAAGAATGGTGGGATCTTTACCATCCTCATTTTTGTCTATCTTTCTCATAAGCACGCAAATTTTGTATCTATTTTCTGCGGTAATTTGTGGTTTTCCTAAACATAGTTTAAATTATCACCGTGATACTTGTCTCAAGCTTAGGTGATGGCATTCGTCTTTATGATGCTTTTCTGGTATATTCGCTGAACCGGGGGCCAGACTCACTCTTCTGGGATTTCCAACTCTCGTGTGCCTTGAGATGCTGTCGCGGAGATCTGCACGCTCACCAATTCGCTCATTGTAATATGAGGAACGGATCAGTCAGCTTGCGAAACGGCCCGGCCCTCCTATATTTTAAATGGTGCCGATGAGAACCCGCTGCAAATCGAGAAAAAAAGTCGCATTTCTCCTCAAACATTTTCACTCTGCTCATCTGCTGTTAGCGTGTTTTATTTGCCAAAGCAGTTACGACCGCACGCGCAAATGGTCAGCATGCACTTAATAATTTCTCTCTAATTGCAACAACAATAACGGTGCTCATTGTCCGCGCATTTTCCGCGCCGCCGAGCTCTCTCGCGTGCGCTTTTATTTTGACCACCGCACTTGTAGTATAGCGTCTCACTCGGTAAGCAGGCTGAGAAGCTGAAAGCAGGGCAAACAACTTCAAGCTCAAACCGAGGAAATAAAATTTAAGAAGATGAACGATTTAGAGATTTGTAGTTTCGTCCAAAAGCGCCATAAATCAAGCGAAAAAAATCTGAGGGACCGTGAGTTACAAAAGAACGTGATTCCTAAGCATTTTCCTTATCTGAAGCACAAATAACAATGCCTCTGGCTGAAAGTTAAAGAAGCGTCAAATCGGTTAAAATTTGCACAAGTTTTTATCTTTAGTATTGCAGTAGAAAACGTTTTCGTCACGATTTTGAATAATTTGCATTGTTAATTGTTGCTGTGTCTTGAGTAGTCTAACACTGAGAGATTTTAACAGCGAATTGTGCTCCAACCGCGCCGAATCGCTTATATGAATTTCGCAAGTGCAAATATCTAATTTTGTGCGTGGACTGACGGCCGGCCGCGCCCAACGCTCAGGCATTTCTCCGAAGATCTATGCAAAATTCGTGCGGCTGCCTCCACCTCGTGTTGCGTAAAGGAGAAATTATGGTATGGGATGCAAGTGCGTTTATCCCCGCCGCTGTTGAAAAACACAGATTTCACTTAAGAGAAAGAACCGGCTGCCGATTTTCGTCAGTTATGTCAGACCGAAGAAAGCAAGACAAGTGCTTTTTCGCAAATTCATCTCACTCTCTTTGACGAACGGGTGATGGTCAATCTGCAGAAAGGTCAAATTTGCAACTTTTTTGCTAACTGGAAATCCAATAAAATTTCGTTAAACATGAAATTACCGCACTCTCTGTCAGGAATTCTTTGTCGGCCATTATATTACTCAATCGGATGCTAATTCGCCTTTCCGGCTCCGGCTTGGATGATGGTCCAGAATGGCGGCGGAGACAGCAGGTGCGTCTCTCTCGTTCAGTGACTTTCACTGCTTCAACTCTCGAATACGCACACAGTCACACACCCAACTCGCACAACACGGGTTTGCTCACTCATCCTGATAGTGCAAACACGCACAAAAGCAGAAAGAAATTCACTTTCTCAACGATAACTCAAGCAGCAGACCGAATCAATATGATATATTCCTAATTAGAGGCACTAAAGTTTTATATCTTTGGGAAACGAACGCGCCCGGCGCGTTGCCCAATAGAATGTTGCTCAAAACGTTATTTGCTGTTGCTTGCTTTTACCGCAAGTGTGCGGCGTCGGATTGTGCCTTATTAAAAATGCTCAAAAGAGCAATTTGAAACAGTAAAACCTGGAGTTTATTTGAGCCTTTCAAGAGGAGAACAAACAAACGCTCTGCGGCGTCGAAGAGCGATTTTCTGCGCTTGACACTGAATTTCCAACACGGCAACTAGGGGCTTCGGTGCCAAGACCGGCTTGAATAATTCAACGCGGAGACATCCTGCTACGCTTGTTCGCGAAATTTGTTTGTCCGCGCGCTACTGCTCTGTTCGCATAGTTTGCGCACGACTTTCTAATCGAGGCTCGCACCTCGCGGGCATCACTAGCGCACGGCATCATCGCCTATTAATTAGTTAATCCATTTAATTGCAACCGTGTGGGCCCTTGTGCATACATTAGCCCAGGAGAAATCTTGAACAGTTGTACAACTGATTTGCGAGACGCTTTTGTTCTCATTGGCACTCCCGGGATGAAACCAAAGCATCGGTGCGTCTGCAATCCACTTATAATTTTTTGCGGCAGTTAAATCTGAAAATGATTAGTCAGTGATATGTGAATTCATCGAATTAGGTCCAAGTGATAATCAAAATCCATATATTGCCATTATTCTTCTTGAAATTCTCCACTTAGCGAAAAACATTATGATTTTCTTTAGGCAGACAGTGCCCGCCAATTGAAAAGCAGCACTTTAAAATTGACACAGAAACCTTCATAAGTTTAGTTTTTACTGGTTTTTACCCGATTTCAATGTAGTATATTTCAAGTACTGGTTATAATGTTTTCCTTGATCATGCAGGATTATCATTCAACTGAATGTCGTACACCACTTGAAGAATACGCTTGAGTGAGGTTAGGATTTTTTTGCGTTGAACCTTGAGGCCCACGTTTGGTATAAATTTGGCCTAGGTCACCGTTTAAACACCTGGGAAAATTCGCTGTCAGTATAAGTGGTTACGAATCGCCTTGAAAGAATTATACTTAAAATTTCAACGTGTACGCACCTTTCTCCATCTGAGTTCTTAACCATTATGAATATTGATAACACCTTGAATTACTGATTTTGAAAATTTGCATTTTGCTCTTAATTATTGCGTTAAAATTTTATCTTCTTCGAAGAAGCCTTCTAAAGATCGCAATACGCAGATCCAAATACGAATTATATTACAAAGAAGCTTTTCTTGAAACACGGCACATTTTTATCCTGCTTTGGCTGGATGTGCAGACACGCAAATCTGGCACAAACGGCCAATAAAGGTGTGTGGGTCTTTATGATCTGACCGTTGCACAATCGGCTAAAGCCGCGATTTTTGTGCAATTATTTTGTCAACGCCCAGCAACTTGACCCCATTCTATTGGCCGCACTTTGGTCGGCTGCATATTCGGCATTGGCAGTGAATCCGAGGATGAGAGAGGAGAAACCGAGAGTTAGAAAGTTTGCGCTCGAATTACACACACTCGAGATTCTAACGCCCCGGGCACTTACTCGAGGATTAATCCGAATTTTCCACGTGCGCCACGCATGCCAGTCGCATTTTTGGAACGTGGGATAACATTTACACACGCACACGCGTTTTGCGGCCAAACGCAACAAGTGTGAATAACGTGTATAAACAATGCCTGTGTAAACGCCTATTAATTTCATTTATCTCGCGGACTTTTAATTTTATACGGCATTAATTTTGTTACGAAAAATTACACAAACGCTTTGTTCCTGCTCCCATTCAGTATTATTTTCGTGCTCTGGAGGAGCTTTATCAATTAATCTGACATTTTACTGTCAAGAAGTGCTTTCCAGGGAAGCAATAATTATAGTCTTAAAAATTACATGATTAGCATTTAATGATTTTTCTATGTTACATCCCGGAATTTGTGAGATTGCCTGATGATTAGTTATTTTTTTTACCAAACGCAAGGTTGATGCGTCTCGATAATTACAAAAAGCCGCAGCCTTTCTTCTCTGGACCCTTTTGAAAGGAAGAAAAGCAGACAAAAGCGGAGAGGAATGCGGGCTCCTTGTTCCTTCATTTGCTTCTTCCTCGTCGCTTTTCCACACTTTCTCTCCTTGAACCCAGTGCGTGTGTGCGTGCGTGCGTTTGACCAATTGACACTACTTGTTGTATTGTTGCGGCCATTCAGGTGCATCGGCCGCAAGAATGCACAGAATGCACAGTGAAAGTCGAAACAGACGCGCTGCGATGACCATCTAAACCTAATTACCGCCCTTTTTAATTGATCATAATCTCCACACAGTCCGAGAACGTTCGGCTCGTTGACCAGCGCGAGGAATTCGCAAACCGCGAAACCTATTTTACAAAACCCTCCTTTATATATATGCGATGAGAAATTATTTTGATTGGCTTCAGCAAAATGAAATAAATCATATGATTCTATTTTGGAAAGTATTTTTGTTAGATTGTGCCAGATAAAATATATTATTAAAAAATTCCAGTGAAAATAACTGACAAGACATTTAACAGATTTGACCATGAACCTCAGAAAAATCAAAATAAAATTATAGAGATCTGTTTTTTTAGGGAAGGAATTTGTTGGAGTCAGATCACAAAGTATCTCACAAGTAATTTGGATTCATTTTAGTGGGTTAATTGCTTTTTTATTGAATTATTCCCTACTGAAATTGTTGGTCAAAATTTAGCTTAAATGCTTGAACAGGTCTAGTCGACAACATTTATTTTTTGATGGATAAAAGCCTAAAAAACGCGATTGCACATTACCTGATTAAATTTTAGAAATGCCGTATAAAACAAACGGTTATCTGTGTTAGCTGCATGTTGCGCGAATGAAAGTGAGTTTGCCTTCAGGTGCAATTTGTCAAATCGACATTAGCATTAATGATGCATTAATCTCGATGCCAGCAACAGCGGCGAAAAATTTTGGGCCGGCGAATCCATTAATCGCTGTGAGCTTTCGTTTTCCCTTTTCGTCTGCGATCTATCTGCGAACATGATTGTGCCGAGCGGCACGACTTTCTTTCTCTTTCGCAGGGAAACAATCCCCGCGATGTGCAAAAGAAATTGCGTCAGCTGCAGAGGATTTGGCCCACAAATTGAAAAGGCAGATGCTCACCTTGGAGTGAGCGGTTGGCCAATATGCAGCGTCGACCCTTGACCCCCGTTCAAATTCCGCCGCCTTTCCTAATTTTCGCGTAAAACTTTGCGCGAACTTTGTCTCAGAGCAACACTACACAAACGGGTCTGATTGGCAAAATACTCACGTGCCATTCATCTAGATTAATGAGTCAGTCTGCAGCGGTCGCGGCAAATAGCAGCTATTCCATTCAGGCCTCGCGCACCGCGTCCATTCATCATTAATTGCCTGCAGATTTGCACTTTCAGCGAGAGATAAAATCAGTGCGAAAATTAATAATTCATTTTCCCCCGGTCGCAAGCAGTCGCAAGTGCAAATTGAGAGCCGATTCGACCTTGTGACTGATAAGAGTTGCGATTTTTCTACCCAGGAGGCTAATTAAAATTGAATACATCCGTAGCTCTTTTCTTGAGCCGGAAGAATCATCGATTTGCAATTTTCTGCTTACCCTGAACTCATGTTTTGCAATCAATTTCGCAAGTATTCGGGGAACATATAACTGAATAAACATCTATTTAGCCTTCAATTTTCAAATTTGATAATTCAAAAATCTCATAATTGACTCATTGTCCACAGACACAAGCATGCAGTAGCAGCAGCAATTCGTCAGCGTCGGCGACCGCGGCGCCGCTGGTGGCGCCTTCTGCGTCGTCGATAGCGCAGAGCTACACGGCCAAGCGTGCCCTGGGCACGATGCACACGCAGCACCCCGGCTCCCTTCCTCGCGAGGACCACGCCCCCGTCGACCCCTACCGCCTGCTCGAGGATGACCTCAAGGAGATCTACGCCGGAATGCGGCAGGTCAGCCCCACCGCCCCCAGCCTCCCTTGTCTTTTTAATTCAATGCAATATAGTCCGTAGTTTCTAATCTAAAGAATATTTTTTACCTTTGCTTGACTTGACATGCCAAGCCCAATATAAAAATATTTCCGCTTTAAATTATTTTCATTTTACAAAGTTTCCTTCGTTTTGTGGACATTTACCAATCCTGTGAAACTTTTCATTTACGTTTTCCAAGTTGGAATGTGCGTTTTGAAAAATAATTCGATTGGGAGCAAGACGCGTGGAGACTAATTAGCCAGTTCCGGCAACATTTGGGCGTTTTATTTTAATCACTGTCGGTAAAAGCGGACGAGCGCGATCCGCGAGCGGAGGAAACAGGATCCGCGATGTGATGATGATTGGCCTTATGTTTCAATCGTGATTTCACTTTATTAAAGACTCGTATTCCACCGGCCGGGTGAAAGTAGCCAGCCCTACAGCCTGCCAGTGGATGCGGAGGACAGAAAAATACGCTAAAGACGGCGGCAATTGTTGTGATCTTTTCTGCCCTGTGTATGTACCGCGGTTAATGATTGCGTTTGCTTGTGTCTTGCCAGGAGCTCACCATCAACACAAATCAAAAGTTACTCCAGACCATTTCCACGTACTATTTCGACGGGCAGGGCAAGGCGTTCCGGCCTATGCTGGCCATCCTCATGGCCAGAGCAGTCAATTGCCACTTGGACGTTCATAATGGGTAAGTCCTCCAACTAATAGCTCTTTATTTCTTTTGAGAATCTAAAGAAGAAATTCAACAGGCCTTTGCTACTAAAATAAGGAAAAGGATCTCACAGGAAAAAATTGACGAAATATTTGTTAGTTTGGCCAGTAGCATTATTTTTTATCAATTCCTTTGGGGAAAAATTAATGCAATTTTCGTATTTTTTGGTGCAGAAAACTCCTACCGTCACAACGGAGCGTTGCGATGATTGCTGAGATGATCCACACAGCGTCCCTGGTGCACGACGACGTGATAGACCAGGCTGACATGCGGCGGGGCAAGCCAAGCGCCCCCGCGCTCTGGGACCACAAGAAGGTAGGCTTTAAAAATGAAATACAGTTTTTCTCCTCGATAATTACGCCACTCGCAACGTGCAATGCATTTTTACTCGTTGCTCCCGACCGAATTCTCGCATCTGCTCGCAGTGGAAATCTCGGCTCTTTCTCTCTCGTGACGCAAGCCAAGGACGCCACAATCGTCATCCCCAAATGTAATGTAATACTCCTTTCGTCTACCTAGCGATTTTCAACAGAACTCATTTCTCCAGAGCGGCGGCCCGGTCGACCGCATTTTTTGGCGTTGTCCTTTGTCGGTTTAATGCTCTTCTTACGAAAGAAAACTGTCTGAGCGCGCAAACAACGAAAGAAAGGAAAAGTGTCAAAAATCGAAGGCGAGTGAATCCAGCGTTGCGGCGTTTTAAAGCGGCTTTGAACGAAAGTAAAAGTTGTCTCGTTTCAGTCACAACTTGTGTGCTGTAACCGGCTGCTGCCGATCAAACGACGCGCCGGGGATGTTTATTTTCTGCAATTTTCACCAGACCCAATAGGAGCTGGATATATACGTATTACATCACGTCTTTTACAACTCGGCCGCGGCGTGGGAAAAAGAAATATTAAAAAAATTCTAGCAGTGCTTAGTATACCGCAAAGTATCAATGGTTTTTGCGCAATGTTTACAAGTTCCAAGAATGTCAGCCCTAGAGAACTGAGGGAGCAATTTAACCAGTTGGAAATTGAATTTATTATTGAAAAAGTAAAAGTTGATTTTTAGTGCACACTTAAGCTCCCCGAAGTGTAAGATTGTCGCAATTTTTATGTCGAAAATAACAGTTAGATGTAATTTGTCGGATTCTGCTCTGTTTGTTCAAATGTGATAGTTGCAACTTTTACAGCTATTAATTCAACCATAAATTAAAGCTAGGGACAACTGTGCACATCAGAGGGCTTTTCTGTTTTTCTTACTCCCAATACTACATTATCTCTTGAATAAAACTTCCTAGTCCGACGAAATTTTGATCACGTTTTTATGTAGTTTATCGGTAAAAGTGGCCTGAGCCGGATGAAGGAAGTCAGTTGCGCCACAGAAGCTGGCTGGCGGCGACCTTTGCGTCTGCGGCTCAATCAACCAATTGTTGCACTGGGCTTTAGGTTATATAATGCGCTGCTTTCTCTGCTGTAGGATGCACCCGACAACAATGAGGCAACAATGTGCATCACCGTACATTTTCCATGTTTCTTTCTGCGGCAGATCGATTTGCGTACCTTTCACTTTTCGTATAATATAGGAACGAGAAAAATGTAGATACGGTGGGTGCATCTCTGGCGAGGTATGCGCGCCTCTCCCCTCCCTTCTCCTGCGCGCCCTTTGCCTAGCTCCCCTTAGGCGGGGAAATGCAGCTAGGTTTGTGGTGCACGGCCAGACGCATTATTATTAATATCCCGAGACGAACCGAAATCCGTGTGTGCCGCTTTTATCCTTCTCTCCTCTCAGACGGACGCAGCGGCAGCCTGCCTGGCGTTCAAGTTTCTCGGAATCTCCTCGATTAGTACGCTCGACTTGGTTCTCATCCGCCGCAAAACGATCCAATCAGAGCAAGGAAATGTGGAACGTCTTTTGATTAGCACATTACATGACCAATTTAATCCAAATATGTCAATTTTTAGCCCAATTTGAGACCACTTAAATTTTAAATCTGGGTCCATCCTTAACGAAATTACGGCATGCTAAAAGGAATTACTGATAATCTAATGTAAGATTTATTTTTTCACTTTAATTACAGTTAATTGTCCGTCTTCACTCATGCCTCTTTTCTTCACTAATGTCCTTCCTTTTGATTAAAAAATATTCTGAAACAAAGCCACTTTTGGTCTGCAATTACCGCTGTAATTTAATTTATTTCTGCTATGGGAATGTATTCCTCACTCGACACTTTGAAGCAGAGCATGAAAAGGCGGCTGCGAGTGCGATTTTCAATTGTTGGCCTCGCTCGTCGTGTATTATTTATCTGCGAATGGCATCTCACCTAAGCCAAAAAGCAAATTGCATAACACGATTGAGGGGGGCCTTGACAACGCTGCTCCAGCTCGGTGCGGCGACAAACAACTTGTAATGAAATTTTAATCATCATCTATTCTCGCGTGTGCGACTGAGGAACCGCCTTGAGGACGTTCCTGGAACTGAAAAACTGTGACCGAATGTGGACCAAATCGTGAAAGTTTTGTCGGCGCACGAAGGTGGGCTTTGTGCCCGCGAGGAAGCAAACGGACCGAGAGGAGCGAAACCGAGAGTGTACCGACAAGAAAGAATCGATTAATTAATCGGGACGAAGCCACGAACTTGCCGGCAAGACAATGTGCAAGCTTGACTTCTTCCCTTCTCTCGCCCAGTTTTAAGTCTAAAGGAAGTAAGGAAACATCTAATTTCTCGGTGCAAGACCAAAAATTGTCTTCTCGTCACGGCCGTAGATTAGCCAGCGTGTAATTGTCCTCGACGAGCAAAGACCAGCAATATACTTATCAGAAATGTATATACTTTTCTTTAATTATCCGAATCCGGCACACACAAGAATTACAAAATATGCGGGAAAATTTTAACTCGTTGAAGAACCGTTAAAATCTTTCTAAATAGTCTCTAATCTTGAATATTATTTGAGCAAACAAAGAGACAAACACCCAAAAATGGAGAAAACGGCTCGATTTTCGAGGTGTTAATCGGTGAGCAAACACCGGTTTAGAGCCCAGATGATATTCGCTGCGCTGGTTTTCCTTGCTCCAAAAATGCTTGCTTTTCGTGCGCGTGGCCGTGTGTCTAATTTAGATGCAGATTCGCGCCGATTAATTGGCCATCAGCAACTGGGTCACAGCGAGTCATAGTCGCGCGGCTTTTTCGCACTTTTCTCGTTGGACTGGCCGGCTGTCTGGCGCGCGGATTCTGCTCATTCACCACCAACGGGCAGTGTGCACGTGCGTGCTGTCGCGCTAAATTTCGTCACAGCGCACTGACTGGACCAGCGTGTACTCGTGTGAATCCCTTATGCTACCAACACGAGTGGAAATTTCCAAACACTTTATTTTCAAGAATATTGCTCATTCCACATTAAGTAATCCCTCATGGTACCACAATGGATTTAAATCTAAATTGCTAAACACGCTATTTCTAAGAATATTTTTTCACCTGCAAAAAGTAATCTCCTCGGGGAGCAAAACGTGTTTACTCTAGAAATACATCAAAGCTCTTTGTGTCAGAATATTTTCAATTGCCAAAGTAATCTTCCTGGTTGGCAAAACAATTTTTCATTCTAAAGCAGTGCATCTTCGGACACCTGGATTTGATTTTGAAAGGATATTTATTTGTCCATTGTAAAAGTGTTGTGAAACTATTGGTCCCTCGCATACCCTCGGCCTTGTTTTCTAAATTAAATATTAATAATAATTTAATTCATCTTCTGTTCTGATAAGTAATTCTTTTAACGTAAATTTTAAATCTTCCATTTCCAACTTTAGGTACTAATTAAAGTTGGTGCTGTCAGAAATAATCCCGACAGGGCACGGCTCCACCGGAAGGGTAACTACTGGGGAGTTCTGTCCTGCGGCCCGAATTAATGCTTGGGTACGCGAAAGTTGCATCGTAGTTCTAGATAAAAGGCAAATTCCTGAATAATTAAATCAGCTAGATTACTCTTGACTAAGTTGCAATTCACATTCGAAAGAAATCGAAACTCGTGTCACATACAGACAAAAATCCAGTATATTAATTATTTCTTAACAAGTGTGGAAAAATTCTTAGGTCGGAAAAGTGGCACTTGTTGGCTTTTTGAGGCCATCACAGTGCCTTTTTTCTCTGTATGTCAAGCCGACTAGAAAAATAAACCAAGTCTTTTGAGTTTTGCAAAAATATATCTTTGGAATGTTGCTTGTTTTGAGAGGATGTGTAGCAATGCAGAGATTAAAGTTGAGCAAACGCGATTAGCTGAAGCTCAGGTGCGTTTTGCGAGTGCAGCCACGCACACGTGCGTTCCATAAGGTAAATATTGGCACACACTGCGGATAGGTGTGGGCTGGCCGCGGGCTAGTTGCTTGTTTCATTCAAAAATCACTCAGTCTGGCCGCGACAGAGGGACCAACAGCGAGAGAATGGGTCAATCGGCCCGACACGCGAGGGAGAAAGAAAAGTGGCAGGCAGCCTGCTCTAAATGCTCCTCTCTGCCGTGCGAGGATTTGTTTGGCGTAACAATTTGCACAACTTGACCCACAGACGCGCTCGTGTTTGTGAATGGCGCGGTCGTTGTGCCGTAGGAAAAACGTCAATCGCCTCTCATCCGTTCTAGGCTGCATTTTTTCCGGGAAAAAACGTAGCGCTTTGTCTTCCAGTCGCTACATATATGAATTGAAAAAACGATTTTTCCGGGTTTGACGCAAGAAAATCGAATTTTTCACGCATTTTCTTCGAAATTCTCACGGATCATGCCTGTCTTTGATAGTTCCTGGGCCGCAATCCCACCTTCTGAAATTTCTCACGAGTTATTCGTCGCCTTATATCATTCCCAGAATTTTTTGAAAATTTCATACAATTCCTTTTTCGGACTGGTGCAAAATTAAAAATTAGGCTGACCAAGATTTATAGAATTCGGTCTCGGAATGCAATATCGAGGCGATTGAATGAACCGTTGGCTCAGCTGGCACACTTGCGGCTTTCTATATAGTGGCTGGCAGTTTCCCCGAATGCAATACCGAAGCGATTGGCTGCTACTGCTCGCCGGTTGGTTTCTCTGCTCCCACTTCACTCACAAGCCGCCGAAATGAAGCAGTATCGCTGGCTTGCTTGCTTTTGTAATTACGCGAGCGACACGCAAATGAAATGCTGCTGCCCACTTTCAGTGCAAAAAGAGACCGCATCTTTTGTCGAGCGGCGGGCGCAGAAATAAAAAGTTGGCGCACAACTCGCGCGAGTTTGAGGCCAGTGCACAGCACAATCGCCAGCTGACACATGCTGTCGTCCTTCGATCCGAAATGAGAGCGGTCCAAGAGCACCGTATTAATTATATTCAAAGCTATCAGCTTTGCTTTCAAAAACGGCGTCTCCCCAAAAAAATGGTCTACTTGAAAAAATTCAATCTTGACCGAATAGATGGAAGGAAAAAATACATTAGCGACTATGAGTTGGTGGGTGTCCTCCAAATCAGAGGCGGAGGAAGTGACGAGCTTTTTATTTGTCTGGGCTACAGTTTAATTTTTCCCTATGATGCAATTGAGAGCGGCGTTTTTGTCGAGCGCACCGCCTTTGTCTTTGCGCGACAACCTTCGGACTGGCCCAGTTGCCTTTTGTCTCCGCCGTTTTCCATTCGCCCCAAGTCATACTCTTCGCATACACATAAAGTCGAAGGACTCGATCAACAATGAGGAGCTGCGAAAAAGGCTTGACACGAAACTCCTCGCTTTGGCAATAGAAATATTAGCGAACCTTGACCCGCGTGGCGTGGACCAGCCGACTTAAAACTTTCAGGTCCCAACCCAGTCGTTTTATTACCATTTTCTCCACGATTAGCTCACCTAATGCTGACCCATGTTCACGTAAATCCCTGTCCATGTTAAATACCATAATTTCCAGGCGATGCATTTTAGTGGCTCTCGACTCCAGTTCATGGCAAACGATTTTGACCTTTTCTTTGACTGTCGCAGGTGACGATCGCTGGAGACTTCATCCTGTCTGTGGCCTCGCAGATGATCGCGCGTCTCAGAAACCCCGACGTTACCCAAGTGCTCAGTATGGTGAGTTAGCTTTAGTAATTGCAAAAGTCAAAAGATCTTCTAATCATCATTTTTCCGCTAAAGGTGCTGACCGACCTGGTGCAGGGCGAGTTCATGCAGCTTGGTTCCAAGGAGACTGAGAACGAGAGGTTTGCGCACTACCTCACCAAGACCTACCGCAAGACGGCCAGTCTGACGGCCAACTCGCTCAAAGCTGTGAGTCAAGCCTAAGAAAGACAAAGAAGTTTAGGTGACTAATTCTAATTTGCTTTTCCGCAGGTGGTGATGCTAGGAGGGGCGGACGAGTCGATCGCCGACGTTGCGTTCCAGTACGGCAGGAACGTGGGACTTGCCTTCCAGCTGGTGGACGACCTCATCGATTTCATCAGCAGCACAGAAACGCTTGGCAAGCCGGCTATGAACGACCTCAAAGCCGGTCTGGCCACGGCACCCGTCCTCTTTGCTTGTGAAAAGGTTATTAGTTAAAATTATTGAATTCTTGTTGGAATTTGCACCGATTTTGACAGATAACAATAGTGTACAATTACGCATTGATACCCGTTGCAAAAACTTTTAAATTTTCAGTTTCAAAATATGTTGAAATTTGTGGATTACATTCATTCGCGATCAAAACGTAAAAAATGTTTGTAGAATAGAAAAAATATTAGATAAAATCGTATATGCACATCTGATGCTGAAAAGCAAAAATCCGACCCTAGAATTTAAATACTCATACTTTTTTAGGTTGGGTAGCAACATAATCAGATCCAAATCGGTCCATTTCTCGGCGTCGCAGGGCAACTTTGCAATTTTTCATCCAACCAAGGACTATTTAAATTTCCTGCTGTAATGATTTTCACTCGCTTTTGCAAAAATCTATCTTTTTGGGCCTGGTGTAACTACAATCTGCTGTAAGCCACTGTGGTCAGATTGCTATGTTAGAGCCTCTCAGTAGTCTTTAAATCGCGATAATATTCAAACTATGAATATTGCAGCCATTTAAATCCTATCATGATACTTCTTATCTTAAAATGTATAAGCAGGATTAGCGGCACGTTGCCAAATATCTTTAAACGATTGTGACAACAAATTATACTTATTGGTTGGTGTTGACAATGAGCACTGATAAGCACTGAAAATATTTTGTTTAATTGTCTTTTTTTACCAATCCCTAATGAAACAATTTGTTTTGCAGTACCCTGAGTTAAACCCGATGATCATGCGTCGTTTCGAGGAGCCTGGTGACCCTGAGCGAGCCTTCGAGCTGGTGCACAAGTCGAACGGTCTGGAGCAGACGCGCTTCCTGGCGCGCAAGTACAACATGGAAGCGACCAGACTGGCCAACTCGCTAGCCGAGTCGCCCTTCCAGAAGGCACTTGTCACGGCCGCCGACATGATCATCAATAGGATGAAGTAGACAGCAACAGCTTTAAATAAATAAATTATATCATTGAATCGATTGGTTCACCTCAGTTGCGTGTGAGATGAGTTAGCATTCGAATGTGTGAGTGAAGCTCGATGTCGGGGCGCCTTTTGTACATACACCACCCTCAGGGTCCCTCCCCAGAAAGCCCCGGCTGAATGCAGCCGCCGAACTGGGGCCAGCACTCTCCTTTAGTTAAGAGGAAAAGTATATGCTGTCTGACACAAGAGGGTTAGCAGCCCTGTTACCGGGAAAACTTATCCCTCAAGGTGTGGGTCTAGAATTTAAATTTTTGCAGCCTTTTCCTCTCTTGAGAATTTAAATTCTGATCTGTTAGATAGGATCAGAGTCCGATAGACAGTGCTGGTCCCACGCATTGCATTGTATTTTATCCCAAAGTCTGTTAATTAATTAATTAATATTTTTGTAGCCCTAATGATGACGATATGTGCTCACTTAGCTTTAGCGAAATATTATTATTTACAGTAAAAATATTTTCTTGTGCCAGGCTGGTATGTAAATTCTCCATGCTCTTGTCTCGATATTATGTCGCCAGCCTGAGGAGGTATACTTAATTTTATTCCGCGAGGAGTGTTTGGCGCCTGAAACAAGACGTGTACAGTACTTAACATCACCAGGTGTAAATAGAATATAAAAAAGCTCCGAAAGTTGTTGATTATGGTCGATTTTATCACCACTGTTATCACGAATTATGCTGTTATTACGTTATATTAGTCCATTAAGTCGCCCATGAAAAACTTGAGCAATAATAACGCAGAAATTATGTCACTCTATCTGTTCTTTTTTCGTGTTTGAAAGGAAAAAATGCTCGCTCTCTGATCTGTTTTAAGAAAGAAGTCGGTCGATAGATTGAGTGCGACGATTATATGGCATAAATTAATACGATATGTCGAGTTAAAAAAGACGCGCACACACTCATGGTTAATTTGTTTTGGTGATGGAACACATAAGGCAAATAAATGTAACACTTTATTGCAGTGGCCCATTGCTAAATGCCGCCACGCCCATTATGATTATACGCATACACATATTATATTATTACCTTTTATTTTAATGACGTGTATTTTATTTCAAATAGAAGAACATAAATAATTACATTCAATGTGTAAGGGTAAATTTTCTAATAAAAACATACTCCAAATTCACACTCCGACTATTCATTCGCTTCCTTGCTTCCTAATTTTTGGCACATGCTGTACAAAGTAAAATCAAGGGATTTGACAATAATATTGCTTGAATTAAACTTACGTTTTCTTCACGATTTGATATAAATGCGTTCAAATTTCACAATATATCAAATTCAAGTTATGCGTAAAAGGGTAGCACCTATGTTAAACAAGTTACCAAGACCCTGCCTTAGAGGACGAATCCCTGGTAAAAGTCAATGACATAAAAAATAATACTTTGAAATCTTGCAGTTACAACGCCTTGAATAGATAGGGAAACTGTGCCGCCAAACAGTATTTCAGCGCAGGTGGCCTACCATTCCGACTCGTAAATATTTTTGCTTAGGTCGGTGCGGGCAAGTGGCTGCTGCTAATCATATTAAAATGAACTTGAAGTTTTAAACAATTTTACCAAGCATTATGAATTAGAAACTTACAAATATGGTACTTTATTAAAGTTAGGACTGAATTTTCGACATTTCCTTTGAGAATTTAATTTTTTAAAAATGGTTAATCGTCAAGCACTATCACAACGATTGAAAGCTTGGAAAAGGATTTACAAAAAAAAAGACAAAAATGTCTCACTTTTCTCACAGTCATTAAATAAAGTGATTTTTGGGACACTTAGTTGGTTTTTGGTATTGCTGTATCCTTGATTGAACAACAGTTTTAAAAAATAGTTTCCAATTTTATGATCTTCCACCAACGACACCAATATTATTTTATCATTAACAATCATTGGGACGTACCTAATGACACCAACGTTTTTGTAATGTGTAAAAGTGGCATTAAAATTAATTTAACATATTTATAAATAATAGCCACAAAAACCCTGTCTAGATAAGATTGGTGCTGGACTGGGGTCCTGATTAATTTTTTAATAGCATATGACAATATTTTTCCTGGGAAAATTTGACACGAATAAATATGGACTACGAAGCTAATAGCCAATATCCTTCCTCGTAACTGTATTTGAATTTATGACAATTTTAACCATTGTGGAGAATTTATTTGCCATTATTGATGGGAATAATTTTGCTACTATTTTATTCACGAGTTTCAGCGAGTTGTTCGCTAGCACTACAAATGCCTTATTTCTCCTAGCGTGATTTTCTTGACTTTAAATGCTTGTAAAATAATATGACTTGTTTGGAGAAATAAAAACGAATTGAATTGAATTGATAAATGTGACCAAGACATTAAGAGAAATGCGGATAGCAAAACGATCAGCATTTTTTCTGAGTTTAAAAATTCTTTTAAAAATTAAAATTTAATTTAATTTTTTATTTTGTTGCTATTTTTAATTTGTTGAAAATTAATGCCACCTTTTAAAGTGAGTTTTAATCCCGTAAATGAAAAAATGAAAAAAAGACTTATGCTATGTAAAGCCAGTCTCCTTTATTATATCTCATTATTGGAAGTTCAGCCACTAAATGTAAAAATTGGAGTGCCGTGAACCGTCGTAAAAATGTCCCTAAAAGTTCATCAGATATGTAGGGTGACAACAGGCGGAGCCCCTTGTTATTGAAGGATTGCGCTCCAGGCTTGCGCCTTATGCGCTTTATAGCATCAACCATAATTTTGGAGCCGACTTTTTTTACTCATCAAACCGGGTTCGTTTTAATTCGTGTTAGTGTAATTTTTATGGGATTAACCTCAAACAGGAAACAAAAATTATCGTAAAATATATATCAATAAATTGATTTTATTGTGGCTGCTCTCATAGGCGAACATCAAAGAATGGAGAGCTAAAAATTAAGCCATATTTTCTATGTATATAACCATAGTAAAATCAATTTTATAAATTAAATTCAACCCAGATTTTTTTCCTTATTCATTTATATATATATTACTTTAAATGTAATATAATAGAGCATTTTAAAACATCTCTTTTGAAAAAAATGACATTTAGAAAACGACGAAATCAAAATAGTAATGACTCTCTAATCTCTTCTATGTATCGGGAAATAATATGTATTTTCATCAGTCCGTGTGCTACACTGTGGAAAAATTTCTTTCTCCTGCGGATTTGGTTATGGTTCTCGGTGTTGAGTTGCCGTAGACAACGACGGACACAGCCGGTGGGTCGTGGCACCTGGCGGCGTGCGGCGACACCATGCCAGGCAGGCAGGGCCTGTCGAGAACAATGCGGCGGGCGGCCGCAAGCAAGTGGCTGGTGGCTGCCTCAGTCAACGCGCTGACACGGTGCCTGTCGAGCAGTGCGATCAAGCAGCTTTGGTTTCTTTCGGACCGACCTGACAGAGAGTGTTGTGACCTGTGACCCGGCGCGTGAAAGGGATTTTTGTGCCGACGCGGGGGAAACAACGCTGACCCACGAGCAGACAGGTGAGTGCACGGGTACAAACAAATAATAATAATACTTAAAGCATTAAACAGCTGCAAGAACATTGTGTGTTGTATCCGCGTCAGGTGCTGGAAATTTAAAGACCGTCGTGATTTGCAGCTTTTCTTGCAATCAGGAATGCTTCAGACGGAATAAATCTTTAAAATTTCTTTGTAATTTTAATTGATCGATAAAATTCTTTGACTCATTCATCAATCGTGATATTTCGATTCCGAGGACAATGATTCACCCCGCACCCTCTTTTGAGTGGTGCTGCCGATCGCACCCCCAATCGATTCGAGCAATTTATATCTGCTGCTCGTGCCGGCTCGTTCATTCAACCCCGTAGCACGAGTCGAACGCTATCGATTGCTTCCTGAAATTCAAATCGGAGCAGAATAAAAGAGATGAGATGGGAGAGTGTTTGTGTTTTGTTTCCTTCGCCGCTCGGTCGCCCTGAGATTGATTCCGTGTGAATATCGATCGCACGCGCGGTCCGACACGACAAAACGCAATATGCACGTGTGCGGCAGGCTCCAATTTCATATTTTGCGTCGACTTCCTCCAAATTTGTCAGTTAATATATTAACCCCAAGGAATCGAGTTTCTGCACTGAATCTTCCATAGGGCGATTAATTTGGTATCTAATTTTTTCCACTTTCCTAAAATTTGCTGAGCAAAACTTAAAATAATATAATTTTCACAGGAGGTAAGGCGGAGTCTTAAGGAAATATTTTCCTTTTGCCGAAATTAAATTCCGACCTTTTTAGCGGTGTAGTTGAAATAGATTTTGTCTTGTTTATTTTTACTTTCTAATTCATTTTATTTTTCACGCTTTGTTGTCTATGGAAATAAAGCACGAAATATAAATAGAGACCGATCAAGGAGACACGAAAGAGACGCCTTTTTTCCTAAAATAAACTGCGCAAAGTGCACCTGTCTCAACACCATAATGTGTGAGAAGCGTTCTAGCTCTCTACAAACAAATAATGGCCCGATTTGCTCCCCAACAATAGAGTGAAAAAATAAGTTCTGTGTGCGCGGCGTGCGCGGGAACAAGGAGCAAAAGGATTATTCGCTTTGTCAGTCGGCCAAAAATCAAAGCTCGTGCGAAACGAGAGGAGGATTATCACAATATTTGGCTCGACGCCCTGGAAACTAAGCTATTTGACAAAATGCAAGTAGTAAAAGTCGAACTTATAATTATAACGGCTTAGAGTGGAAAGAAAGCTCAACTTGACACCAGATTTTATGGCAGGAAACATTTTTATTTTCGGTCAAGTTGTGTTAACGGCTCATAAACAAACCATTGTAAACTTGCACTAACATATATTCTCATCTTGATCACCATTTTTATAGATTGGATTTAAAAGTAAAACTGATTATAATTATTGTTTTTTCTGTAACGGCTTTGATGTTTATCCCATCTAAACAGCTTGACGCAATTAATATACCGATTATATAATATAAATCGACTGCTTTCAGATTATAATTTCTATCAAACTGTATGGCTTTAGTTTCAAATTACCAGTGATGTGCCTGAAATATTCGGTGAATTTCTTAAATTTGCGAATTTTTCTGATGTTAAGTAATCACTTACGTCCCATTTTCAACTTTACCGGACAGCTCACTTCCATCTGAATTTTTAAGCGTCAAAATTTCGTAATTTTTACTCCAAGATTTTGGCATAGTAATATTTTCAATGTAAAAATGTTGTGGAAAACAGCTTCGACGTGGAGCAGTCAAAGTTAAATGAGCAACATCGCAAGGGCTGCTGCTGAACCTTTTGTTTTTCCCCCGCAAATGATCTGTTCGAGCTTTGCTCTGCTCCAACCGCACGGTGCATGAAATATTCACACGAGAGCAGCAGCATCCCCCTCGAGAGAGACACTAACGAACCCACCCTCTCACCCTCTCGAGCACATTTGCAGACAGAAATGTACGTGTACCCCAGCAATTCCCTGGTCTTTTTCATCTTTCGGTCGATTTGGAAATGCTGTTCCTCGATCCCTGCATTGCACAAATCAGGCAGGCAGGCGCATTCTTTTCTCACACAGACCTCACAGCAAGACTGCCGTTGATTGCTCGGGATTGCTTAATGGAATTCTCTCGTTTCGTTTGACCCCTGAGATTGTGGGTTTCTAATTCATTGTTTGATATTCCAAAGCAAAATTTCAAATAGGGTTCAATGTCCTCACGCGTTAAAAATCACTTTTACGGTCTCCAACACGCACGAGAAGTCGTTTAAAAGCGCACACTGATATAATTTACAGCCGGTGCAATCGATTCGGCATTAAAAAGAAGAATTTTGCTCGCGTGCTAACAAACGATTATACATATTTTAAATTCGGAAACGTGCCATGGAGGGTGCCGAGTGGAATTTTCCAACACGTACAACAAATAAAAATTGTAACGGGAGCTTTTTACACGCGTACGAAATTCGTGTTGTAGGTGCGTCCACTTATACGATTTGCATCCACCCCCGCGCTCGCGGAAGAAATGGAAAGAGAGCATCGATTGTTGCCTTTGACCGTGCCGCGCACGTTTAATGAGAGAACAGTTATTATCGTTTCGCGGACACGCCCGGTCGAAACTCTTTGGAGATTTACTCAGCCCGGTCATGCAAGCCGCAGAGTAAAATTTGTAATGACAGGCACCGCGTGCGTGAAATATGCAAAAAGTGTCCTCTCGTGCGCGGAAATCCGCATTTGACGCACGGAACGGTGCATTTCGGTCAGATATGGAGCGGACGTGCATCAATTCCGGGCTCAGCGGCGAGATAAAAAAATGTTTAATTTTTGACTGGGTCTAATGATACTGCATACAATCTAATTTATGACACATCATAAATTTTTAAACTAAATAATGCAGGTATTAACCGAGAGAGTTTTATTTTTTTGTCCAAATTAAAAATTGGTAAAATAAAAGTTGGTTTATATTGTCTTTAATATTCGAAATTCAAAAGTCTTTGAAGTAAATTGGATAATATACTCAGCAATGCCCTATTTCTGTTCAGTTCATGTTTATTACGAGTGTCTTGTTGGAAATCAATTTCGGCCGGCAATGGTCTTCAAATTTGATTGTCTCGGCAAAGGAAGAAGGAATGGCAGGCTTACAAATAAATCTTGATTTCGGAGCAGATCGCTGATCGATCGGTCGCAGCGAAGCGCCGGAAAAAGCTGTTTCGCTTTTCGAGCTTTGTTGTTTTGTTGTCGGAGCCGTAGCGGTTTTCGTCGCTTGCGGCGCTCTCGGGCGTCAGCCTTTATTTATAATTTACAATCAGCCATTGTGGGAATCGTGCGAAATTAATTAGATGCAAACTGCCGTGCACACCGCCCGACCGGTTAGACGAATTTATGGCTCGATCGAGTTTTGCGTCCGAAAGTGTGCGAGATCGTTTCTTGATAAAACTAACAAAATGCATCACGGCCCCGGGGAACTATTAATTGATCTACTTGCAGATATTGATAGAGCTACAATTTTGCCAGCACACCCAAATTAAAATCAGTCAGAATATTTGGGTAAAATTGTTATAAATCGTTAAAATAGCAATGATATAAATGCTGTTGCAAAAACCATCTTGACCCTTAAAATTCGAAAATATAGTTTGGAATTAATATAAGGGGTAAAATGATGTTGGAGACAGTTTCAATATCCTACCGAATTTTCAAATTATGTTGATCTACTGTTTTTTGAGTGCTTGTCTGCTCTCGCGAGACGCGGAACCTTTATTTGGAGGGCTTTTTGCTCATAAAGCAGCGTGTCTGCGCGGCAGTTATTCGTGGAAGTGAAAGACCTGAGGCCGGCCGGCGCTGCCCCTCGCGACACGTCTGCCGAGAGAGCAGGTTTTGAAAGAGGCAGAATACGCGAACAACGCCACGGACGGAGAGCAGAAGGAAATGCACTCGATGCGGACAATTTACAGAGTTAGCAGTGGTCGTCGACGACAGAAAGAGCAGATGACTGCCGCCGCTTTCGAGAGGCAGCAAGCAGATAAAAAGGAATGAAAAATAAACGCGCGTGTATTTTCATGAGCGGCGCGCAGAAATAAATATGTACATCGGGGAGTGGATAACCTTGATTGGGAGACTCTCGCGCGCGCTGCTGCTGCCTGCCTGCCTGGCCTGGCCTGCCTGCCGAGGATAAAAAAGGTGGCTGCGACGGCGGCCGACGTGGGCAGCGCGCGGCAGCGTGGGCTCCCCCTGACCAAGGCGAGATCGGGCTGCGGCGGCCGAGCCAGCGAGCGGTCAGGTGCATTCCTCCGCAAACCGCGCGCCGCCCTTTAACGCTCCCAAGCCAATTCTACCTGCACGCCCGGAAAAACTGCCCGCGGAAAAGTGATTTCGGCCGACCACAAACACTCTTTGATTGGCACAAAGCCTCAAACTTTCGATTAAAGGTTTTATTTGTGCTCTAAACGCCCATTAAAATTTTCTGTTTCAAAAAATTTTATGCTATGTATAGTATGGATGAACTCTATTTTTTTTTAATTTTACATAATTCCTCGCTAAATGGGAAATTAAGCATTTTTTAATATCATTGAGAGAAGATAAAATAATTGCTGTCAACATATTTATCCTAATTAACATGAATAGCAAAAAGATAGCGTCCTATGCCATGACTATGTGCATGTGTCATTACATCTCATAAAATGGCACGAATTACAACTACATTTGCTACAAAAATCGTTTTCCATTATCATTCACACAGAATTAACCGACCGAGAAGCTTCCACCGGCCAATTACGAAACAAAAGAGTAGCAATCACCGGGACTGGATCGCTTAGTCGCGTTCCACCGCATTTATTACATCGAAAATTCATTACTGCCGTCATCCGTTTTGCTCCTCCGTCGCTGCCGCCTCCGACGACACACAAAAGGGAAAAGACAATGTAGGCAAATTGATTTTCCATTTGCGTCCTCAGCGTCGGCACATTGCCAAGCCGCACTGCAGCCGCACAGCACTAACAAAAACTTTTCCGAAATGTTATAAAATGTGCGAGTATGGCACACGTCCTTTTCAATTCCCAGGCGTACGTGCGACCCGTTTGAAATTATTTGGGGTGGCAAATGTATACTCGAGCGCCGCGCCTTTGACACGCGTCCCGACATGAATTTATATCCGCGTTCAATCCCCGAGTGGGTGAGCATCTTTGTGTCATCTATAAAAGCTCGGTTCGCTCTCTCAAAGAGGATGAACACGGATTCTGAGAGCAAGCAGATAGAGTTGCTTGAAAATGGCAATTGAGAATTATTTTATTTCTCAGGAGAAATGTGTCGTGAAGACCTTGATTCAATCTCAAAACCAAGTTAGTAAGTCGCGGTTGTTTTCAGGTGAGATATCCCAAAACTAGAAGTGTGCCTTTCGCGCCTTGAAACGAAAATGAGGCTTCAAGACCGTTTCGCACAATTTGCTTTCGCGTCGAATCAATCACGAGGCGCTGACAGATTGGGAGTGCATGCATAATGAGCAAACGAGGCCCAAAAATGCGGCATTGCCCAATTGCTCAATAATCACTTCATTTTCGGCTTGCATTGTATGGTAAACATGTAGGCCCACGCGCGATTCGGAGGCGAGGATTTCACCTGTACCGGCGCAATCAATTTGCAAGTAACCCGGCAATGGCGAAAGGTCGTCCATTTTTCGCGCCTTTTCTGGTTCGCCTGCCCGTCGCTTTTCCACGCTGGAATCAATTCGAAATCGGCCAGTTTTGAGGTGTATGCAAAGGTCGGATTTAATGAGCGCCGCGCAATCTGATCGGGTCGAAACAATTCTATACTCACGGCCTTTTGAGATTATCAGAGAGGAACAAATACACAGGGTTGAATTGTTGCCTGAATGAGGAAATTTCGGAGCTGCAATTACAGACACTCGAAGAATGAAATTCCAAAAGTGATTCACTCTAAACACTGACTGAATAAAATGCTTTAAAGTCTGAAATTGTATATCTGAGTTCTCAAAAGTTGCGACATTCATCATGCTGCGCATCGTCTTTGCATCTCTGACGCATCACTGCTCATCGCTATTAAAGGTGCCACTGTCGCTTCTCACATTATCATGATCCGACAAATCCACCCAAAATCACTTCTTGCGGGGGCAAATATATTGATTTCGCCAGTAAATTAGAGCGTCTGGTAATTTTCCAGCAGCTTTTTCCAAGCGTGCGTCAGATATCGAATGCAACAATAAAACGCGTAGACACACAGAGATGCCGTCCAATTAGCGTTTTAATTAATTTGCCGGCGTGTCAAGCGATTGGCCGTAAAAGGCGAGACTCGTGTGCGTCTAATTGCGATTCCGCGGCGTGCGGAGATGCTCGACTTTCCAATAAATCTCACTTAATCGCCCAATGTGCAGCCGCGCGCGCCAACTCTGCCGCCAAGGCTGTGCTTGATCATCTTTTTGTCGTCGTTCAATTAGATCTCCCCATCTTCCAAGGCCGCGCACCGATCATCATTAAGTCGATCACTCATTCTCAGGCCGCGTGAATTATTCAAAGTCTCCCACGCGACTGTTGCGACCACCAAACACAATCGGAGCAAGCGCTAGCTAATTGAATATTTTGAGAGCAAAAGTAGTTGTGTTATGCAAAGTGGAAAACAAGACTGCCCGCGGCGACTTCCAGTAGTACTCGGTGACAACACAATTACTATAATTAGGATTACAGTGTGTGCGAACGCACTAAACACCTGTCAAGGTGGCTCTTTTATTGACTGGGTGACCCTTGAGAGACGCATTTTTGCTGCTTCTCAAATGAACGTAACTGTTAATTTACAATGAAGGTAATTATCGGCGAACAAGAGCGTGGTTGTGCATGACTATGTGAATGAGCAATTTATTCCGATTTTTATACGCCGACTTAATATGAAAATGAATTCAATGCTTTCGAAATCGAGCCAAAATTAAGTCTCTGTGACCCGAATCAAGCGGCGCAATTGAATTCGGGACGCGCGCATAAGTGCAGGCCTTAAAAGGTCGGCGAGTTAGTTGTTCTCGCGTCTGCACTGAAATTTATCTTTGCAATCACGTGATCGTTAAAATGTATTAGAGCAGTGCTACCAGCAGCGGCGGTCGAATCCTTTTCGCGTAGGTCGGCCCGTGTGTTTGTGTGGGCGCCGCGAGAATGAAAAGCAACACTTTCGCTCATGCGGAGTCGCGCGCGCGGCCACCGCAGCCGGTCTCCAGCCAGCCAAGAACGGACGAACAAACGATCCGAGAAGCCAGGGACACACCCTTGCAGCTCGCGAACAAATTGACCCGTACGTGTGTGTGTGTGTTTGCTCAGAGAATGAGTCAAACGTGGCCCAGGAGGCGCCTCGAACCCCACCCAACCCCCGGACCTGCCTCTTTTCTTCAAGACGACCAGAATGTTCTCAGCTGATGAAAATTTACTTGCTTATTTTTAAATTATCTGCAGCACGAACTTTTATTGAAAGGGAAAAGTTTTCAATCAAGAAGAGAGCAAAGTTTTAGAATACATCAAAGCAGCTTTTCTTCAAGATACGTTAACTAAAAGTGAAATCCCGAAAGAGAGAGAGAGAGAAAGAAAAATATGATAGCAGGCCTCCCCTATAAATCCCTGTGAATGTCATAAACGGTTAACAATATCCTCATTATTTTGCAGCGCCGTAAATTTGTCCCATGTGGCCGGACATCCTTTCCCATGGGCTGCTGCTGCCTAAAGTGTTGGTGGCGTAACAACAGTTTTATTATAACCTGCTCTCCGTACATATCGAATTGAAAGCGCACTTTCTCTGCAGCAATTTGTCCTCGGATCATGAAGGAAGCGAGCCCACATGTGCCGCGACCATAGACAGAAGAAAAGCAGGCGAATTCGCAAGCCGCTCGGGTTTCCCTCAAATATATCAATTACTGCGCAAGAAATAACTTTTCAATTGCTCCGTCGGCGGTGCGATTTATGAAAACGCGCGCGGCCTGCCTCAACTGGAGCCGGCTTTTGCCGCAGAAAAGCCGACAATCGCGTCCGTGTGTGGGTAATTAAAACGAAATTCCGAAGGAGGAGACAAGTGTGCGGAGATAAAACGAAGCTTAAAAGCCTTTCGTTCCGCGTAAAAACACGTCACCTGTCAAAAAGCGTAATTTATGAGAAGCGGCAGGGTATTTTACACTGTTTATTTGCCTGAGCAGAGCAGCAGAGAGCCTGTTTCTGCAGCAGACGACGGCCTTTCAAACACTGCAGAAACTTAAAAAAACACTCGTCTCTCCGCTAATTGTTTGGAACCCGCAATTTCGGGGATTTTCACACGTCTGCTCAACGCCTGCGACAGCAAACACTCGACACTCGTTGAAACCTGTGAATTTGAAATGCGATAATATGTATTTCGTTAAAAAAATCACTTAGTGCAGCCATGAATTATTCTAAAATATCATACAATCATTATTTGCTTCATAACGTTATTTGAGTGGATGACAACAACTTAATCATTTCATTTTTACGTAATGTCCTCAAAGACTTACGATCATCCAGCAAGCAAAAATGTATGCCAAAGTCGCGGTGCAAGCTGTATACATCCCGAAATAGACCACTTGCTACAATTCGGGCTGAGAGAAACTGAAAATAATCGGCACATTGGGCAACGAGATCACGCGCCGTGGAGCAATTACGCCGCACGGAAAAAGTAAAAGCAGCTGACGGATAATGATAATAATTGTTGCATCTGTGTGTTAGTTTATCTGGCGTGGCGGGCGGGCGTGCGATGAGAAACTGTGACATGGGAAAATCTGGCACGGCCCCTGCGAGAGCAGGAAGTGCTCCATTAATTCATAAAACAAAGCGTGCGCGCGACCCAAACACCAGCGACTTGCTTGCACTTTTTATTGCTTATCGGATCGCGGCTTCACATCTCCCGTCCATTGAGATCATTATGCAACTGCACGCCGCTGTAAAAATAATGCATTGCATTGCAGAAGAAATCACATGCGCGCGCGTGAGGTGTTTGTCAGTTGGTTTTTATGGCGCGTTTTTTGCTTTGTGGGCGAAGAAGCGACTCGAAGGTCTAATGCATCATGCATGCAGTTGTTTTTATCGGCCATTAACGCAAAGCTTGATTAACTAATTAGCATCACCGACTGACAACCCATGCGATTGCAATTAATTTGACACTGACTTTTCATGCCTGATGATGTCAAGTCAGATTAATCAAAGAGATCGGTTTCCAACGCTCACGTTAATTTTTATTATCACATAAAAGGTCGGATCCAATCAATTTAAAATAAATATAGCATATTTTGCACACGTATTTTATTGCAAATCAAACCGATTTCGATTATTCGATGACGTGAAAAAGTGCTCATTCCATTGTCAATCTTACCAGACAGTCTTGTTGATTTATGGGGTTCAAATGTCGCTCAAATGGATTACATTGGCATGCAGGGTGAGCCCAAGACAATATGTCAAACAATTCTAGGAGCGTGTGTATATTATACGATCCCGAGGTTGGAGGTCAAGTGGCTCAAATGAATCTGTGCGACGTGTGCGTTCGTCTATGCCTGTCAAGTCCATTCGTATTTACGTCTAATTTAATTTCTTCTTCGCATATATGATGCACTGATGACTCTGAGCTGTAAAATTAATCTAATGGATTCTTGTTTTATTTTTATGGCTTGTTGCATCGATAGATCTTAAAATCACGAATGGTGACGCAATGCTCCTCAAGAAGAGAGATGAGAATATAAGAAAGAGTCGTTTTCAAAATATTTCGTTGCTGCGTCAAAATTATTTGACAGACGCCATTTTGTGAACACCGAGGATTTCTCGATTTGGGTGTCACTCCGCGGCTGACAAATAAATTACACGGCCGCGAAAATCGTGTTCTGTTTCACCAAGTTCGGAGCAGAGGATAAAATGCTGGAGCAGCGGGAGATGAAATAATGTAATGGCAGGCGCTCGTCGTAAATTTGGCGCGGCAATGCTTTCAAAAATGCTTCGCTTCGGGATTAATTACCTTTGCCGTATTTGCATAAGTGCACTCCCACAGCACAATACAAATTAGAAACGATCGCGCCTTTTTTAGCCTCGTTCTGTCCGTCCATCTGTCCGTTTTGGAGTTGCTGTGAGAAAATCGGCGGCGACGGCGGCGGCAAGTTTATTTACGAGCGTGTTTAGCACTTCATTTGCGGCCGGGAGGAAAGTAAAATTAATTGTCTGCCGCAGAGATAAGGACGCAAGCAGAGCACACGCGTGAAATTTAATGGGCGAAATTACTCGTGAGTGAGTCTGCAATTTTCGGCGTTGGCGCGACACCCAGACGCACCTCCCTTCTCCCAGCCCTCAATTAAGTTCTTTGACTTAAATCAGAGCTGGAGCTTAAACCTGAATTTTTAAAACTGAAATTAAAACACTTTTAAATCCAGGGATTATAAATTATTTAATTCCGGCAGAATATTTCATTTTGGTTTTCACGGGAAAGTGTGATGGATTTTGTTGCAAATTTGCAGAATAAATAAAAAAAACATTTAGCAGTTTTGATTTCACGTGTGGTTGTGAAAACTCTGCGCAAACAGGAGCCGAATTTTGCATAGTATATATATTCGAGTGCGCGTGTGTCGCCTGCTCAGTGCGCGGCCATAAATGGAGTGGAAATTGCCGGCGGCTGCTGAAATCACCGAGCGTTATTATTATATGATTTTATTATCGTGTGAGTGTGTCACTCGTTGCAAAACATGCCTAGGCACTTGCATATACATTATTTGTCGCTCGCCTGCACAATAAACTTGCGCGCGTTCCCATCCTTGTTATTGTTAGCACCTCTCGCAGATTCATTCGCGCCGAGATTAATAATGATTCCTGCGAGCGTGAAATGCAACGTTTGTTGCGAAAAGAAATTGCACGGCAGCACATATAGCTTTTTGAATAATCTGCCTTGCTGAAGTAGAGCACAGGACCACAAAGAAGGTGGAAATCCATTGTAGCAACACTGAACCAGCGTTGCGAGATATTAAGTAGGAAATTATTGTGTATATATGATTGAAAACTGCTTTTATTAATGGCAAAATATTAAATTGTGTGCTATCACACAGCGAGAGGAATTGAAATTAAAATATTCATGATAAATTTGACAAAATGGCATTTTTCCATTTTCCGACGAAATATTAAGACGATTAAGACATATCCTGCGTGTAAATTAAAAGCCACCAACTCAGTTTAGCAATATAAAAATTCATATTTTTTTAATGAAGGCAAATGTAATAAATCAATTTCGAGTTTAATTGAATACAATATTATTTTTGCAAATTCTTTGGTAATTTTTTTTTTTGCTCTTTTTATCCCTGTCCGAGGGCCGGGAAGGGCGCACACAGCACTAGCACGAATGCTGAAACCTGGGTCCCAATAACACCGCGAACGGATAACATGGGCGCACCAGGCCGCACAGGGACCCAGCCCACTCAAGGGCCACTTGCCTCCGCACCGAGGACTGCAATGAAACGCTAGACATTTGTCCCGTGAAGCCAAATCACGCATGCTGGAAAGGTGCAAACCAGCAAGTAGCGAGTCGGCGCCGGCGCGCCTCCCAGCCCGTTGAGCAATTTGAGCATTTCGAGTCACTAAACTAACCACTTTTTTGCCATCTCTGACATTGGGTAGCCAGTATTAGATCTCCGAACTGCTCAAATACCTCACATTGCTTTGACACTCCTGAGAGTGCCTTAACAATGCGAGCCAACGGGCTGGTTATTGGTTCTAAATTGCCAATTAAAGAATTTCCGCTAGTGATATCCTCAGAATATAAACAACGCCCTTCAAGACCGATAGTAATTACAAATTATGAACTTGAAATCCACGATTCGTTGCTTTGAGCCTTAAATAAACATGTATGTTCTCGATCCGCTTTGTGGATAAGGCAAAAACAAAGGAATATTTTTTAAACTTTGGTATAAACACACATAAGCGAAACGGCCTCCGCCGGAGTTATCTAGCCGAATCATCTGCTAATGAGACTTTTCCACTTTGGTGCTCAAGATGAACTTGGTAGATGATGGATTCCGACCTAAATATTAATTTCGGTGGCCTCAGGAGCGAAGCAGCTCGTTCACTGCCTGATGGATGCGCGATGGAAATTCGTATAACTTCTGAAAGCAGCGCAAGTGCATGGGCGGCGAGACCAGCATTTCAAAGTGCTTGTCCCTCGTTCGTCTGCTAATTTTTAATCCGCGCCGGCCGAAATTTGCATAATGTAATGTGTCGCCCCATAAAATGTAATTGCCACTCGGCTTTTCGCTGCAGCAATAAAACACACACACACTCTCACTCAGAGTAGTTTATATACAATGTTCTCGCCTTGTTTCTTCCAGGTATGATTTTCTCGTGGCCTTTATCGATCGAGCGCTTAACGTGCGTTTTTGTCTTTCAATTTTATTTCCGAGAAGCCGCACGCTGCTCAAAATATTGCGATTTACACACTCCCACCTGATTATCAAAGGCGCAGGTGCTGCGTGTCCGATGCGGGTGGCCACAATCATGACCTTTCCTTCCGACCCTAAATAACAAAATAATTTTTCTACGCCTCAGGTGAAGGATGGGAATTGCTGCCTTCCATTTAACATAATATTTTTGTTAATCTCCCAAAATTCAACGAAAAAGTGGAATTCCTGGGTCGTGAGCAGACAGTAAATTAATTTCGTAGATCCCCCGCGTAACCATTTATTGTTTCCAAGTTTAAAACTGTCCATAAACAATATTCATCATTCTTTTTATTTCAATCTGGCATCCGAAGAATTGGTCCTTGTTTGAATATATTACAGTAGTAATCTATCTATTTATTTCTTGTTTAGAGCTTTTCATGATATTGTTCTAAAAATCCACAGTCTGTTTTAAACATCGAAGAGTGCACTATGGTCGAGCGTTTCGTAACTTGTACATGGGTATCTCGAAAAGGCTTAAAAACAAAACCAACTTTTGAAATATCTGGTCATTTTCTATTGTTTGTGAATGAGATAATGGGCAGGGACAAAACTCTTCGAAACAGCTTAGACACAGATAACGAACGGATTTAGCCGCAGACCAGAGAGCAGGGGCCCCTCGCTTACGTTTTGACAGATTATCGGGGCCGCTCCCACTGAGCTGCAGCTAAAGCACCACTCATCCGTTCGCTCTGGACCCTTTGTCCTCCGCATCCTGTGTGCGCGACGAGGAAACAATAATAACAATCACGCAGCTTTTCATCATTGCGGTCGCCTCGATTCGAGACCGGTTTAATTAATCGGCCGAAAACTTGGCTTTCCGCCGTCGAACCAATTCAATTGACATGCTGGAACTCATTCATAATGACGTCAATAATGACGAGCTATCATGTTTGGAAATTTATGGCTTGGGTACAAATAGACACATCATGCTTCGGAGAAATAATATAGTGGAAAATTTAACGATGGGAATTTTTTCTTCTGCGTCGAACCGTTTCGTATAATTTAAGACCGATTAAATCGGCCAACAAACTCATTTTCTCCGAAATTCATCGTTCTAAGAAGATTTTTAAGGTAGTGTTTCAAAAATGCTGTTTCATTTTGAACAAAAATAGACCAAACATCCTATCTTGTTGATAAATTTAAATACTTCTTAATGCTAGTTAATTATTAAAAACTTCTAATCGAGACAGTGAAAAAGAGGATGAAAATGTTGCTGCTGGATATCAATCATCGGCAGCATTTTTCTCGCCTAACGAGCACGTGGGTCGCGCGGCCAAAGCGCCCAGGGGGCCGCTGGCCATCTAAGGCGGCCAGGCGGCCTTGGTTCCCATAGTGCATGCGCTGCACTCTTCCGCACAAAACGCTTCAATTTCGACTGTCCGCGAATCAAAGTCGCGAGTCATACCTGCTCGTTTAAAATTAACAAGGACACAACTAAATTTAAATATGCGGTGGCAATGGTTAAAGTACTTCTTGACTTGATTGCATGGCAAAATGAATATTAACTTTTACCTTCAATATAAGATCAGTTCTAGAGTCAAATACTTCCAATTCTGCCAGGCACGGTTAAGTTTAAATTCAGGATATGAGGATGTGATTAAATTCAAAAATTTTCATTTAAAAATGGTATCAAAGAAAAACGATAGTTTTTCACTCAATGAACATGCGATTTAAAGAAAGTCTGTGCACTTTTTAAATTTGCTTCCTTGACGTTGGCCTGTTTGAGTAAAAAGCAACGGCATCCGAGCCATTTAAGAAGGTCCTTCTTGCATAACAAGCCATTGAAGCGCGACCATCGCTAATGCAAACAAATAACTTTTCGGCGCGCGCGGAACAAAAAGCTGCTTTTCTCGTGCGCGGCGGATGAATGAGTGCAGGAAGTCTCGGTCTTTCTCGGTCTTCAGCTGCTGAATAATGTGCACAAAGCTCTTGACTCGCGGTTTGTGCCAAGTGCGTGGGCTCACACGGTCGGCAATCAACAAGCGCGCAATTTACGATTTGCTGGCTTTTCTAGTATTCCGCGCTCTGAAATTGATGGCCATTAATTGGCCATCGAGAGCTATAGGCAAACTGCGGCTGCTCGTTTTCATATATTAAACAAACACGCTCATTAGTTATGTGTAGTTTATATGCCGGGTTTAATGGGCAGTTAATTGAATGTAAATAAAGTGGCTATTATCGTCGCGTCGACGCAAAAGGCAAAATCGGGTTTCGGACGATTTCTTCATTTGCATCTCCCGTCACCCTTGGGAAAATACATACTTCGAGAGTCCTTGAAGGAGGAAAAGTGGATTAGGAAACCCGGAGAGTTGCAAATCACGACGCACATACAATTTGTTTGAACCCGAGCTGCAAAGGGCGTGAAAAGCCGTAGAAAATAAGACAATGCGTGCGGGTCCGTCCAACGCAGCTATTAGTCGGCAGGCACTTGTTCCATACTTTTATCTCAATCAAACAAACATTATTTGTGTCGCAAAGACGCATATTCCAGCCTCTAAACAATCTTGCATCAATCACAGTAATCTGTCAAGAGAGTGTAACTCTATCTCCGCCGACCTGCATTCGACCACCGTGCGTGTGAATGTTGCAATAATTATTATTGTTGTTTTCCCCCTCAACAAACGTGTGAGAGCTCAAAGGTCGCAAAACAACAGTGGTTTTTAAACTCGATACTTCGAAACGCATTTGTTCAATCGTTAGGACGCTGAAATTTCCACTAATCAGGCATACGTGTGCTGATATCTGTCAAAACAAAGGAATATCACTTATGTAATTTAAATTTGGACCTAACTTTAACGGAGGAATAATTGAAAATCTTCGGCATTTCTCTTAAAGCGATTATCAAAGATCAAACGTCATCTTTATTGCTTTGCGAGTTCCGTTTCCTACGAGAAATTTCAATTCTTCGCGGATAAAAATGATGTATTCATGTTTGACAAGAACAAATTATAAGCTTCATTGAGGATCCAAAGTGAGTATATTGTGTTAGCTTCATCCTGTTGGTCAGAAGAAAAGACGATGTCGATTAGCAGCCACATCAGATTTCTTAACAAAATTGAAATTGTTTGCTGTGCCAAGAAACAAATGGCGAGTCGAGTAATTTCCCTTGAAATATCAAAGCATCAAGGGATTAAAATGGAAGCAATAACTTTTTATCTGAAATAATGTGTTCATGAATCGCCCTTGAGAGTGTTTAATCTGTAATTGCATGCAGCTTGATGAATGGCGTATTAAATGATTCAGAGAGTAGAAGAATTGATAAAGGCAGAGGAATCGTTATAATTTACTGCACTACATAAATCAGCTGAATGTGCACGCCGACGCACGCTTTATATGCGCGCGGCGATATTGTTATTATTATGCTCTCGATGTTGATAAAGCAGCGATACGGTTGACCTGCCGACTGTTGCACCGTGTGTTTTGGTTTGGCCGCTCGCGCGCGTGACCCTTTTGTTTACTGTTTTCGGGTGTGGCCCCTGGGAATTAGCCTAAGTGAGCAATCTGCAAAATTAGACGGTCGCAAATCACTTGACAAGTGCTGCCTTCCGCACGGAAAATAAATTCAAAGAGATGAAAACTTTTGGTTTTTCTTTTATGAACAGCTGAATTATAAAAAAATATTAATTTTCGTTCTTCGAGGAAAATCGCTTTGGGATTGTGAGGCGGTCGTGGCTGGAATAGAGTATTATGATTGTGAGTGCAAGCAGCGAGAATGCTGAGCCATTAATTCCAGACGTCACATTCTGTTTAAAGGGACACAGAGCGCGTTTAAATGACCAGATGGCCGAACTATAAGCTGCCGACGACAACGATTTACATAATTACCCCCGGCTCTAATCCACACTCTGCTGCTTGGGCAACTCGGCTGGCTGGCGTGGCATTCTTCTCGCTCACTTGACAGCCCAATAAACCGAGCTGCATCTCGACTCATTGTGTTTGAGTGAGATTCCAGCTGGTCACGTGACCTTCCACAAGCGTTTTAATTCAATGAAAGCACTGGAATTAACTAATTACGAATGATTGCAGCCGCATGACTGACTCCCTCAGATGGTTGGAATTGTAAAATTGAAAAAAACAGCGCATTTAAAATGTGGGTGTATTAATAGATTTTTATTTGGTTTAACCTTTTTCAGACCACGCTATATTTTGTTATATTTAACTCCCATAAACCGCAGAAAACGAGTTGTGTTTTTCCTACAAAGAAATCGATCGGCGTTCGAGTAACCTAGGCACCGATTTGAAAGCATCAGAGTAGCATATTTTTATTTCACCTGCGAGGTGGGTGTCTATTATTTGAAAAAGCGAGCCTGAAACCCGGCCAGAATTGCCAAGGTTGGCGCATTTCGTTTCAGATTAGCGGACCAGCGGCAAATCTAGCGGCAAAATCAGCAAAACCGCGCATGAGAGTGAAGCGCGGACTGTAAAAAACGAGAGAGGTGTCAAAGATACGAGAGCTGCACGTATATGAAACCGCAGCGGGAGCACGAATCCCGCGCGCGAAACCTGATCCTTCCAATTGCAGAGGGATCGGGCACACAGTCGCACAAAAAAAAAGCCAAAAAAGTCTTGGATGACAAAAGCTGCAGCACACGCCCTCCTCACGAGGAATGCATTTCGCTCGAAAAGCTTTTCCGTAATTAATTCCAGTGTGCAGACTGATATGACTTTCATCTTTTTCCTTTTTGCTCGTTGTCGCCGGCGGCAGTGTCACCGAGACACGTTCTCCCGTGTTGAGGGCAAAACGACCTCTGAAAGCGACGACCGAGGCAAAAAACTGAAATACGCCACCAAGGGAAGGGTTTACGCTCGCCAATCTCGTCTTTCTGATGAAAAAGTGATGAGTACAGCACACGCCTCCAGCATTTGAAACAGAAAAACAACCTTTAACGCACATTTTCCGCAGTTTTTTTTTGTAAGTTTTAAAATTTAAAATTTTGAGCTAGAAATAATGAGAGGATTTGGTTTATTTGCAGACATTTTAAAAATAAATAGCCGTATTAAATAGAATTAACTGTCTAAAAATTTTATAAAACTCGCGTTGCTAAAAGTGTGTAAATTTTCTGTACTGATTTAGAGAAAATTTAAGTAAAAGTTTCTTCTGTCTGACTCATGTACATACAGTCTACGAAGCCACATGAGCACAGTGCCAACCGTATTTTCCATACTAGCAGGCACGCAGAGTGTGCAATTCACATATTTTTTATCTGTAGTGGTTTATGTGCTGTGCACGGCACTTGTCTGGGAAGCCTTGCTTTGTGCCCACGCCCTGCACGCTGACCCGTGCTGCAGCGCTATATGCACACTCACAAAAGGGTCAGGGGTCTGATTGAACTCACGTGCGCCCAACTTGGCGCCGGATCGCCTTCGCCGCCATCGCAAATAATCGAACCAGACGACAATTTGCGATGAATATATTCTGAGCAACATCGCACCAGATCTTCTCGGTTTACTTAATGTATAAAATGAGGATGAAAACACATTTTTCTCGTGATAATCTGTTATGTGGCGCAAAGAGATTATGAAAAAATGTCAAGTTACTGCTAATCATTGGTGATAGGTCTATTTTGAAAAGATTAATCGTTGCATGACTCACAAACCGATAAAGTGATAAATGATGACTTTTCTTATGATTCATCGTCACTTTTCTTCACACTGATAACAGACCGGGAATTTAACCCCGATGAGAAAAGGATGTGAAATTGCACCAAGCTGTTCCTCGTTTGATAATGAGGAAAATTACGCAGGCGGAGCAGCCAAGCCGCAGATGTTGTGCGGCGAGAAGA
Source organism: Cloeon dipterum (assembly GCF_949628265.1). Lineage (NCBI taxonomy): Eukaryota > Metazoa > Arthropoda > Insecta > Ephemeroptera > Baetidae > Cloeon > Cloeon dipterum. Next base: position 8,805,039 of record NC_088790.1, on the reverse strand, counting down.
GAAGGTGAAAGGTATAAAATGTTTTGATATCGCGATCCGACGAGTGTGTTTTGCATTATTGCCGATTGAATTTGCTTCTGCCTCCGCCGCCGGGAGTATCAGCAGCTTTCTCCACGGGCCAATGAGTTTCCATTCATGCGGCAGAATAAACAAATGTAATCACCGAAAAAAAGCAGATTCAAATCATTGTCCGGTTTTTACCAACCAAAGTTAGGGGACAATAAAATTGCAAAACGTGCTCTTGACAATAAATTGCGTTTTGACCCAAATCGAGAGGCAGTAAATTTCTTGCTTAATTCAGGTTTTTTCAACTACACACTATACGGCAAAGATAAAAAAGAACCGATGGTCCACTGTGATGCGGTTACGAAAGCTTTTGCTTTAATTATTTTATCTCCCTTTGACGCGGTGTGTTCCGCTCTAGAGCAGACGCGATTGATTTTCACTGCCAATAATCGGTGCAAAAAGCAGCTGGCTCGTGGTCTGTAAATTCAATCACGGCTTCTTGCTCCGACAGCAAGGCAAACAATCATGAAAGGACAAAAACCAATACTCCTATGGATGGGCTTAATGTCATCATTAGACATAATTTCAGACGAAATAGTTTGAATTCATAAATTGGGATTTTTGCTATGAAATAAATATGTGGGAATCAGTCATGATGATAAAACGAGTGACGTCATAATCTGCTTTAATATGAATTTCCTAATAAGAGCAGAACTAATTGCTAACGGAACGCAATTTGAGCTCGGCCAAGACATTTCTGTAATTTATCATTCGCAGATCAGTTAATTACACAAGCAAATATTTTTTTCAATTTCGTACACACTAATTCTCTCTTAATTGATTGTTTGCTGACCACAACGTGCCACGTTGTCCAAACAACTTTGCCACACGTCAATGCCAAAGTTCAGATCAATCGAATCGTAATTACACGGCTATTTCCATCGTGCGCCCAGAGAGTGATTAATTATTCGACGCCTATCCTTCTTTTTCATCACTTAATTCGGCACCCAAAGCTAACAGCTAGACGTCTCACGCAGATATTATCCGCAAGAAAAAGAACTTCCTTTTCCTCGCCAGTGACAATTTTACTATACTTAGTTTTAAATGGATCGAAGCATAAAAATTAGCGTATAATCTTTGAATATGTAATGTTTGTGTTTCTTGCAGTATTCGAAAACGTTGTGCATGAGAAAAATACCTATAACTATGAAACAATATGTGCTTTTTTGATTTTATTAAAATAAGTGATCTCGCTGTTCTGATAAGCAATTCTTACAAACGGTTAAAACTGATGCCTAACTCTAATTAGCCGCGCAGTGTATACAAACATGCTCCGCTTAATCAAAGTCACGCAATTAGCACGGAAAGCACAAACACGGAAAATTCCGCGTCGCGTCCCACACCTTGCGTGGGCGTATTATTTTTCACTGCTTTATTTTTCATGCAAATTGCGTCTTTCCCCGGTGGCATCACGATTGGCTGGACTCGTTCCACCCGACACGTGATTTATTTCGAATCGAGTGCGTTGCAGGGGAAAATGACCTTTGCATCGGAGCTGCAGTCTGTGCTGGCGCCTGACCAACAAAACCGCGCGATTTCCATCTTCTCTTTTTATTCAGTTCGTTTTTGCCACTGCTCGTAAATCATGTGATTTTCTGCGCGTTGTTGAAATTTATTGCGGCCTTTCGGTGACGTCGCTACTGCGACGTTTAGCATAATTAGGCAACGTTCAAATATGTCAAGGAAGGAAAAGATAAAACAGTGAAAAGTTAGGCAACAACCGCCGACGCACTGTGTTCTTGAAATATTTAAAACAACCTTATCAGCGAATGGTCGTGGATTGAGGGTAAACAATTGACAATGAGTCGAGAGTTGCAATTTGAATCAAACAAAATATATGTATTTTCTCGGAACGAAAATTAGCTGGTCGAGTTTACTTAAGAAATATCCATTTTGTCGCGTCTTCCAGTTAACGAAATATTGTTCTCCAAACGACGGGTTTGTTTAGGTTGAAGAGCTCGTTTTGAAACCCACATATATAGTGTTTACGATTAGTAAAGCATTTAGACGCACAAGTTGTTTACACCGAATCTGAAAAAAAAATGTTTATTGATTAACATGCTTGTGTCGTAAAACCAGATATGACAGGTAGAAAACGTGTCACTCAAAGGAGACTCGTGTGTTTAACTTGTAAAAATTAGAAAATTTCAATCACTTCAATTTTATAGGAAACAATTCGAAATTTTGATATATTTTTAATGTGAAAAACAGATAGTTGAATTCAAGATTGCGTTGAATTTTAAATTTAAATAAAAATATGTTTCATAATTTTTACGACTGATCTACTTTTTTTGCGATGAATATTTTTTATTTTACAGTTAGACACGCGTGTTGTGTGGGCATTTATCGCGCGTCAGTTTGTGCGAGTGCAGGAGTTTGTTGCACCCGAAGCAGAGGCGAATACAAAATTGAAAAATGCCCTGTGCATAAATTTGTGTGTTCGGTAGGTCCGCGGGCGGAATGCCGTCTTTGAAAGAGAGTTGCTTGCTCATTACGCTGCTCGCGGAGAGAGAAAGAATGAAAATTGCTTTTTATCGCTCGGCGGAAAAACGATTAGCGATTTTCGACGAGACGTGTGCACGTGTGTCTGTGCTGCTTGGAGACGTCGCTTTGTTTTCCACTTTTTCGCCAAGAGAAAATGTCTAATTTCGGTTAATTGGGCGCAAAGCGCGGTAAAAGCGGCAGTCACGATGCCGCACTATTAATTTGCAACCTTTTTTCCGCGCGCAAATATTTACAGCCAATAAAAACTGGAGCTGCGGCGTCAAATTGGATGTAGAAAAGCAGCCGAGCGTGACGACGGACCAAATTCAAAGGCAAAGGTGAATTTTTCAAAGCTGCTTCACATAAAAAAACGCAACTCATAAGTCAGAGCAGCACAGATTTTATTTGCACGAGTCGACAGACTCAATCCACCTGATTTTTTTATGGAAATTTTTGCAGCACCTTGCAATTCCGAATTAAACATGCTAGCGGGAGGCCTCATGTGTTTATTAACTTTCCAATAGCCACTTTTCAAATTCATAATTTGAAACCGCTATAAGTTAAGTTTTTTAATGTTTAAAAGCATTTTGATTTTACCAAATAAACTTGATTTTATATCAGAATTAGTAAAAATTTACTGTGACTTTGAAGAACGCAACGAAAAGTGAGAAAACAAAATAAAATTTTTAAACATTCCAATTAACATTCCTGGCAGAGTTCACTGTGGAATGGAATTTTTGTTTCGATTTCTCAACCCTGGATGTGAATATTCCAAAGCTCACGGTGACTGCATGAGCTCCGTTAATTTGCAATCGATCACGGAATGCGCGTGGATGACGCAACGGACCGGCTGAAAACTGGAAGTGCAGCATAATTTGAGTTAACAGCTGGCCATAACTGTTCCAAACTCGTAATTCCGCCGCCGCCGCGTTCACCGAGCGCATCCTGCAAATCTCGTTTGGCCGTTACTCTCGGCACAAAATTCAAAGACACGAAATTTAACTCGACATGCGCTGGCCGGCGGCGATTTCGGACGAAAGTGAGAGGCCGAATGTGCAAACCTATACCGCCGGGGTCAGCACTCGATTGTTAATTGAAACTCCTCTATGCTCGCTCGAAAGTTGGCTGCTGCTGCATTTCATACTTTAGTGCGCTTTGTTCGCCGTCAGCTCCGCGGGGCGAATCGCTCGCATTCCGAAACCAGGAAGCGGCGCTAAAGACGATTCTTACCGGTCAATCGGTACTTTCCTTGCGAATAATGCGAGTCGAAAAACAGGCATCCAATTGAGTTTGAATCAATTCGTTCCAAAGCTAATTATTTCCAATGGCACAGCACCGGTGGCAAATTCAACTGGATGACTGAAATTTCTGTTTAGAAAACCAATTGGAAGGATCAGAACAAGAAGAATTTTCTATTGAACGTGACCAAATTCCGCCAAAATGGGCAAATAAGCATTTTAAGTCTAGAGCGGATTATGAATAAGGCCAAGCTGACAGTTAGTATCTCCGTGTTTTCAGTGAGGTTGATGTTATAAAATAATTATCAATGGCAAGCTAGGCGGATGTGTTTCAGTATGGCTTTAAAAGCCTTCAAAATTTGTTCATAGGAAGCTGGTCAATTGAAAAATTCTTTCAAAAATACTTATTCTGGACCCTTGTGGAATTTACTCATCGAGCTGATCATAGAAATAGATTTCTAGAATAGTTATGCATCAAATTAAGTACAAATCTCGCCGGAACAGACGAGTTTTTGGCTGAATAATGAGCAGGAGTAAAAATTACGAAAAATTGGACCACCGCCAAGGGAACTTAAATTCGCTGGCCAAAAATGTCAGAATGAGACCAAATTTATAATGAAATCCCAAGTAAAATAGTACGAGAAACTATATCGGATTGCCACTTTCCAGCTGGAAATAACCCGGAAATTAAAATTTTGCACTTCTAGCATAATTTTAATCTATTCTGATCGCAAATGAGGTTAATTCACGAATCGCAAAGATTTATCTTTTAATTTTTCATTTTCTTTTGCTCTGTTGAATTTTCACCTCTTTCAATTTAGAAACATACTGTGTTTCCTATTTTGTAGGGTATAAACATTTTTTTCTACATTTACATCTAACTATTTTCTAATAAAATTCTTCCATGATTTGGAGCGTGTCGAAAAGGGTCCTAATCGAGGGTAACAGAAGCAATTAGCGAACGCAAAAGATGGAGTTCGTGACGTTTCTCTCACTCGCGCACTCTCTCCCTCGTTATTCCCGACCGACGTGTTTGTTTGTTTCGTCAAAACGACTTAATAAAAATAATTTATGCGAGCGAGCGCGATTTTCATCTGAAAATCAGCAGGCACAATGATATTAAACAGAAGAAATAAAGATGTCCGCGCTGTGTGTTGGCGAGAAAGGCGCGCTCTTCATTTTTCACTCTCACGCTCGCCAAATCAGATTGAAATCGCGATTCGATCCGATAAACGCCTCCCTGTCAAACGACAGTGTTAACAGATCTTTTCTTTTGCCAGGTCATTTCTATTTACCAGAAGGAGGCGCCCTTTATCACATGCTTTTGATTTTTTATTATATTATATGATGTGTGATATTTTGACTGATTGTTAGAATAAATAATATACATCATAGAGGAAAAATATCTGACCAAATTGTCATTTACATTAACTTAAAGGACGCCGCTGAAAAGGGTTAATTTGTTTAGTAAATTCATAATTTCAAATATTTCCACAAATGATACTTTGAATTATTTATATTACTTTAAATTTGATATGTTATCTTATGAGATCAGATTTTAAAATTTTGAGAGCATTTATAAATTTTGCAGGCTGTAAAAGTATGCCTCTTAACAGCCTCTTAAAAAATAGAAATGTCGAAATGAACTCAAATCTGGCATTTAAAATTTCTTTAAACATTTGAGAACAATGGTTTTCAAATAACTTGTGTATAGCCTTAACATTTTAGCCTTTTTTACTTCATAATTATTGATAGCCAAATATAGTCGATGGCCAAGTTATCGAGGTGCCTCAATGTAGTCATTAGAACGAAACCAAGCTTGGTTATTTCTATTTCGGTCTGCGGCACGTAGTACATTGACGCTGACGGCGCGGTCAACGAAATCCATTTTCCGAATTTTTTACTGCGCGCGGTGATCATTAACTCGGTCGGGAGCTGCCTGTGCCTGCACCAGCGAGCCATCGATTTAATTTCGGCAGTTGATGACCTTTTTCAATTTTCCTGGCAGCGGTTTTTCTTCCACCACTCTCTCGATCGCCGTGTAGAAAAGATTTTATTTATTTAATTTATCGCAAGTCGTGCATTTCCTTTCATCTCGGCTGTGCGCGTGAACGTGTGAAATTCATCTCTCAGCACATCTAGGATCGAATGGCCGCAAATAAAACGGCACAATTTCGTCGAATTAACAGCTTTTTTCGCTCTTTTGCTGCGAGAATAACTGGTCGGTGTTGCTCGTTTTTGTTACGGATTACCGGATCAGAAAAGTCAGTCCATTTTAAAATTGAGACGAGGAAGTGGCTATGCATCGGCGCAAAATTCAGCAGCTGCTGCTGGCCCATTGTTTCCGCCACGACCTTGAGATTTCAATCTCGATCGCTATTTGCATCTCCAACCCACGACTGAAGTGACATTGAATGACAATTATTGCCCCAAAAAGGCTGCACGCCTCGCAGACTGAATTTACTGTCACTAAAAACAAATAAATTTGATCGCGAAGTGGAGGTACTATAGAATTAAAAAAGTCACCATTTCAGTAAAGCTTTACTCAAAATCTAGCAAAACAGAGCGGAAAGACATTTTAAACTCTTTGATAAATTGTTATTATTAATTTTAAATACCCTAATGTATGGACGTAATTAAGGAAATTTGGGTTTGATGAACGAACTATCATGCTTTTAGAATGTAGAAGAGACCGCACACATTAATTTTTGACTGTCCGTAAATCAGCTTAATTAATCGCATCCGTGTTTCAGGCAGGCAGGCAGAATTCGGAGCGCGTGCTTCTGCAGCAGATAAGGATTAACGCAGTTTAAGTGAGTACAAACACTGACTCTGGGATCTGCACTAAGCAGAGAAATTTATGATAGCGAGTTTTAATCAGTTTGTGTGAGCGCACAAATGGTTGCGTAATTTTACGCTCGTAAAAACCACTCTCATTATTCAACGCATATACAAAACTGAATTTTTATAGTGTACAGTTTTTTGGATGTGAAATTTTACTGCTCTCATCTACTGCTCAAATGTTGTATTTTGAAAACTAAATCTCGTGTGCGGTCCAAATCGTTAAATTTACAACCGCCGAATAATAAATTATTTCATGTAAGCAAGGGAATCGTGACTGGCAAGGAGGCGGTGACCCGACGCAACCAAAACTTAGCGAGAGAGAAAAGTCACGTGTCCGTTTTTCGGTGCAAGGCTGACTATGTTTGCTCTTGATCGTAATTACTGTCGCAGCATGCAGCAATTTATGCGAGCGCGTGAGTGTTTCGTTTTCTAATAAGGAAACGCACACGCAGAAGAAGAGAGAGGGAAGGAAATTATTTCGTGTTCAAAGCATAAACGCGCGTACATCGAAGGACACACGGTACAAATAATTACACACTTTATTGTTTGCTCTCCAGTGAGATTGTAGTAAATTGAATGTAAGGCATGCACAAATATATATTGAGAGATAATAGAAATAATGGTTAGCGAAGAAAATTATTGTAAATGCATAGTAATACAATTTGAACGAAATAATTTACAGAGGTGCTGACAATTAGTCTGAGAAGCAGAGACGCTCGATAATATTAACTTCATTTATGATATACTACGTAGTTAAACAAATCTTTCGACCAATCAGTGACAGGCATAGTGAAGAAAAACAGAAACTGAGTGCCCGCATGTTCGCTAATTAATCGAGCACTCATCTGGGCGGCGTTTGACGGAAGAAGAAATTGATTCGAATCAGGATTTGCAGCGTATTTAGCGGCGCAGGAGTGCAGGCAGAACCAAGTAATGACTCGAGGCGTTTACCGCTATACTCTCAGCGCATCTCTGGATGCTGTGTAGAGGGAGTTGGCTTCGCCGCCCGCCGCCGCCGCTGCTTTGTGGTCCAGCGGCGAGGTGAAGGCCCCCAGACAGGTCTTTGACATTGCATTGTTGTCCTAGCACCTAGAGCCCAGCCAACTTGCATTCCTCACGACTCGCGCTGGCCAACAAAGAAGCACTTTTTCAACCGCCCTTTTGGTCTCAACTCTCGGCCTTGCCTCACTCGATTTGCATTGTTTGCCTCTGGCTCTCGACAGGATGAAAATATTTACACCAAAATTTTGGAAGATTTTTTTTTACCAATTTTTCAAAATTTCAAATTTTTAACAAGCAAAGTGACTGTGCTAGTGTGACAGTGGCGCCTCTGTTGACCAGTAAAGCGCTCCGCTAGAGGCGCCACTGTCGCAACCGCAAGAACAATTCCAGTCGATTTCTACGGATTCCAAGGTGCTTTTTCAAAACAGAACAGTATTTTGCGTATTTTTTCCCGAATAGATTTTGGATTTTCAATTTTCATCTTTTTGGGTCGGGACTAATTGTAAGAAGATGATGGCTTTTTGGTCCGCACCCTTTTGCAGTTTAGAGGGTACCTGCCAAAAAGTATTTGGTCAGGTCAAAATCTTCCTTAAAAAATATAATAACGTGCATATTTGTTTTACATCATGTTAGTTGCAGAGAACATTACTGTTTTGAAAAATAAAAATGTTTAAGTTGAGTGCTCCTTTTGACCTTCCCTCGGAGAAAGACCCCAAAATGCACTTCTCATCTCATTCGAGATCTGTGTTGCTGGAGCAAACCACATCATATTTGCACAGCCAACGTCCACATGAATAATGCATGAGGGCAGCAAGCACTCTGGCATTTCCATCAACGTGCAAATTTATAATTTCTTTCAAATGCTTATAATTTTTTTTAAATGAAATAAGATATGAGCTTGATTTTTTTAATAAACAATATAGTAAAAAAAAACTACATATTGGGTGTTTGAAAAATGTATTCAATCAGCTTTAAAAATGGATTGTTGTGGGCCTGTAAATTTGTTGATGCAGATAGAGCGAGTTATGCAGTATTTAACATTCTTAACTTTTTCTCATTGAGTTTGCTCATCCTTCATAATAAATGAGCTAGGAGGAAATGCAAGTTGGCGTGACTCTTAGCGAAATCGGATGAGTTTATCAGTTAATTAGATTATTCAAAATCGATGCCTGATTATTGAAAGGAGACGAAAGAAAAGCCGAATCGAAAAGCGGGTCGGTGACCGCCGCGCGCCGCGAGAGTCCTAGCCATTATAAAAGTGTTTTCTGTTCGCTCTCTAGGCTCGGGAGCACTCTTGATTTCAGTCCGCGGCTCCGGGCGATTTTCTTTCTTTCTCTGCTTGCTTTATTGCCCCGGCCGTTTGTACCGTTTTGCGCCAATAATCGCCATTGTTTCCTCTCGCGCGCGCCGTACGTGATTTAATAGGCGCAGGAATGCGTGTGTGCACAAAGGGGAGCAATTTTTCCTTATTGCCCAGCGATCGTTTTATTGGCGGCGAATCGTCAAATTCGACGCTTTTGCCGCAATCGCTCAAGATTATCGGCGCAGAGCAATAAACTCTAGATTACGGTTAACTTAGATTTTATGAATTTTAGTTCGTCACGTTTCTCATAATAGCCTAAAATATAAGGTTTTTAAAGGAAATATATTTTTGATAGAAGATAATTTTGCGTATTACTAATGGCCACAATCAACAAACCATTACTTTTAAGTACGCAAATTTCAATTTTTAGCTTGCTGTGCTTAGGAAAATGAAAGAATGGAGTTTCCCTCCAGTAATTGCCTGATTTTGCATTCAGTTTTGATTTTTTGAAAAGCTTGTTATGATGTACAAACCCTAAATCAAAAAACTCGTTGATTAAAATTTATTTTGTTTCACACCTCCCAGATCTAATGAACATAACAATGGAATGCCTTTTACTGCGAAGCAATCACTAGAAACGCCAATTTCTCTTTTTCCAGACAAAGAAAATTGTTGATCTTGTTGCGCTTCTCAAAACCAACAGATTTCTCGTTTGTGGTGTGCAGCGTCAGCACAATGATCGATCAGGTCGATCGGGGCGGCACGACTCAATAAAGCGCAAAACACGCGTAGCGAAATTATCAATAAATTAGAATCTGCACGAATAATTGGAATCGCACGCGAATTGTATGTTTACTCCTCCCGCGGTCTTGAGGCAAACGTATATAAACGTTGCTGTTATCGCGCGCGGCGAAGGCAGGAGATGCGAGTGACCTTTTGTCTCCGACGAGGCTCGTGTGCTGCGGGGCGTCGACTCTCGCCTGCGTTGTCCTTATAAGCTCAAGTATCAAGTGCATGCATGTTTGCGTTGTGTAATCAAACGACTTTTCACTCGCGCACAAATCAAGTGACTCTTTTTTTCCATCCTTTCTTTTCCCGCGGCGACGACTACTTGCTATTGTATGAATATGCGCGTGCCTTCAGCGTGGCGAAATTGGATTTTCTCGCACTAGAATTGAACGATCTGCTGGTATTACAACGAGGCGCAGGCAAGAGAAATAAATTCATATTCATGGCCAGTCAGTTCCATCTACATTTCGTTCAGGCTGCGCATAGGGGGTGGTAATATGGCGGCTGATATTGTTGTAAAAAATCGAAATTGTTGATAACATTTCATTGATTTTGATTGCAATGGTTAAAACGTACTGTGCAATTAAGTTTAAATTGTTTTGAAAAACACACAGCCTTTTTAACGGCTTTTAACTGACTTTGTCTGAGGCCGCAAAAAAATTATTTTGCACTGATCTATTGGCTTATTATTTTCCTAAATCAATTTGCTTATTTTATTTTTTTATTTTGCTGCCACGAATATGAAATTTCAGCTAATGATAATGCGGCGTGCAGAAGCCAGAGGACAAATCGATGGGAAGAAGTGGCTCTTTGCGCCCCCTGCGTGTGTCTGTCTGCGATGTGCCAAAGTGCGAAAGTGCAGGCAACCCTTCTTTTTATTGCTGACACGGCCGCATTAAAGTTGCACGGCTACCATTTGATAGGGGTTGGAGACCGCAAAGGGGTGCATTGCACTGCACCCTCGTCGATTTTTCCACTCTCCCCCGCGTGGCTGATTTATTTATTTATTTACCTTGCTCATTTGAATGCAAAACTCCGCTAACTTAATATGCTCCTCCGTGCGGAAGCGATCCGCTGAGGTGGATAAGAGCGGGCTTTATTAATTTTGGAGCCAGCATAATGAGGGTGTGAGCCGTTTTTCGGCGCAAAACTACGCCAAGCGGAATATCGAATTGGCAGCATCCCTTTGTCGCCGACCCTTAGCACTCTCTTTTAACTATGCAGGATAAGGTGGGAATTCTATTCCGTTCAGTCACCAATTCTGAGTGAAAGTGGTTAGTTATTTCATCAAGATTACAAAAATATAATTGAAAGATAAAGAAATAGATTGGTGGTTTTGTTATGCTAATTATTGAGTGTTTGTTTTACTGTCCAATTTGATTGAGAAAAATTAATGACAGAATAATGCGCAATGTCTAAAAAGATATATTTATTAAAGAAAAATATCTGCAGACAAAATGAGCCAAAATAAGCCACGTGTTGTTGTGTTAAAATGTTAAATTGGATTTTCCCGTAAGAATTGAATGATCTGCTGGTATTTCAATTGTTTGTGTTTATGAAAAGAAAAACGCTGTTTTGACTGCTATTGAACTACTCAAACAGTGAGATAAATTATGAGATGCACTGAATAAAAACCAGAGTGTTCCTCAAGTAAAATCGATGTCAGTCGGTCTGTTGTAGTGCAAAATAAAATCGCCGTGCAGCGTCGTATCAGATGCAGCGGGGCGCACAGAATTGCAGACGGCCGGCCGGCTGACTGTCTTTCGAATGTGCACGTCGGGCGGGCGGCGTGCTTGCAGTTTGCAACTGGGGGCGGCGGCGGCGGAGGGGCGGCCGAGGGGTGCGAGCAGGCGCCGAGCAAGGGTGGGTCGGCGGCGCGATCAATACAGCATCCAGTCGTGTAGCTCTCTCTGCTGCTCAGACATCTTGCCGCGTCTCCTGCACCGAGTCCCAGGGTCGATTGCCACTCGCCAGGTCGCACCCTTTCTCGCACGCCCTGCACCCTCACCAGCCACGCCAGGTCAGTGCAGCTAACGAACCCGAAACCGCCCCTCTCGCCACCGTTCCGGGGCCTACTAGGCGCCGCTCCTCGTCCGAATTAAAAGCCGCCCGAATTTTCTACACATTCCCTCAGGACCAGTCGCCCTGAGTTCTTTTTTCATCCAGAGTTTGAGATGGAAAGCACGGCCGGGACGGGCAAAATCTGTGCAGGACGCCCGCGCGTATTGATTTTCTTGCAACAACAAACCCAAACTTGGTGTGTGCAGTGTTTGTGCTTCCTTTTCTTACGTCGCATTTGACAACAACATTTTTTTTCGCGAAATTTCGATTTAAACAATAGCAGCTTCAGCAGCAGCAGCTGCTGCATTCCCCTGTTAATTGGAGACGAGAATTTTATTGATGGCTGTGTTTGCTCGCGGAATGTTTGACGAGATCTAAATTAATTAGCTCATCAGGGAATTAAATTAGAGACACTTGTCCTACGCGTTTAGGTCCACTGAAATATTTCCCCTCTTTAATTTACCTACCATGTTGATGAAAGCGTACGTCAACCTGCTTTTTCAACTGCTTCTATTTGAATAATCAAAATGTTTGCATCGTTTTTCAATCAAGTCAAGATTCTCAAGTGCAAAATATTTCGGGTTTCCATTTAAAGTGTAATCAGTTTTCCTAATTAATTTAATGTGTCCTAATTTTAACGACATTAATTTTGTTGCTCTGCTGCTAAAATTGCATTTTATAATTTTTAAATATTTAAAACTTCAGGTTAACAATGAACAGAGTATTTCTGCACTCTAAAATCAGTAGAGAGCCATTTTTGCTGACGGACACACGCTCGCAAGCCATATGCGTATGCTTGCCAAAATGCTAATTATCAATAAATAAGTTTGAACGAGGACAATGCTTGCAAATGCTGAGATAGACGAGACAATTTCTTAAATTCCTCTTCAATGATACAGAAAAACATTTTTCCTTCATGCGTGAAAATATCATGACGAATCGAACTTAAAGCTTTGGTTTTGAAGCCGTTCTAGACACCATTGTTGGGGGAGGACAAAGGAGCGCGTAAAATCATTTCGCCGGCGTGCAATTAATTAATAAGGGGGCGACCTTGGCCGGCTCAGGGAAATAATAGCAGCATTATCAGCAGTGCGTTTTGTAGGAAAAGCCGGTGGATTATGGCAGTGGCACGACGTCGGCGGCATTGCGAGTTTATTATTCACCGCGCTAGCACCGTCACCGGCAGCACACCGAGATAAACAAAACGGCGACGACGATTGATAAGAGGGACGAACCTTGGCGACGCCGCGGCCTCTTTCATTCCGAAAAGCGCAGGGATTATGCTCGTGTGTGTGCGTAGAGTCAGTCGGCGAGTCGCTATCGCTCGAGTGACACCGATTTCAATATTCTAATCTTCTGCTTCTTCTCTCAAACCGTGAGTATTTCTCTCTAATAAGTGGGTAAATGGCGTTTTAAGCACAATTTATTTGTCGTCGCGGCACCGTTATAGCCGTCTAGGACGTGTGAATCCGTGCGCCTCATGCGGGTTCCGATTTATAGCTGACTATATTGAATTCGTTGAATACTAAGGGAACGCATTTGTGGATGTGCATGTTAAATAAAAATGCCGGCCATTAAAATTTGTAAATAATTTTGTTCGTTTCAAAATTTTAGGTCGTTCTTTATTTTTACAAACGAAACAGAATGAAATCAGGACAAACCTTACATTTTAAAATTATCCACCGGTCACGCTGCAGAATTTTCCGTCAGGTGATTTTCTCACTGACGATTACGACAGTAAAAATTACATGATAACCTAGATTTTTCCATTCTACGCAATTTAAAATGGTTCTGTCATATTTTAAGAACGGGAAAACCGTCCACTTCAGAAAGGACTACTCTTTAAAATTTAAGAAACCAAATTTTTAACCAGTCCACACATCGATTAAAAAGGCTAAAAATTTGCGCACATATAACTTCCCTAAAATAATGGCTGAGGTCTCAAAACTGTAATTGTGAGGAATGCGAACCTGCTGTTACGCAATTGCTATAATATCAGTCAAATTTTGCAGCCATAAATCCTAGAGCCATGAGTTTCAATTGGAGCACGGCCCGCAGCAGTCAAGTTGCAAAACAAACAACGAGCAGCTAGTTGCAACGCCGGTCCAATTATTTTCAATTACAAACGCACGATCGGTTTGTCTTGTTCTTTTACTTTATTTCAAGGAATGCAAATAGCAGGAAAGAGTAGAGATAGGTGTTTGTTCCAGTTTCGAGGCTGAATGATTAGCCATTCGGGCTGCATCTCCCTGCAAATCGTGAATTCAATACAATAAAGCTTGCGCCGCACCGAATGAAAAATGAGCTCAGCTGGCTCATCTGCACTCTGCATGCGCTGCTCGTTATCTTTGCTTCGGTATTTCTTTTGGTGACATAATGCGCGCCTTTATTATTCATTGTTCCAAAGGGGCCGGCCGGCCAGCACGCCGCCTAAATTTAAATTTCAGTCAAGATAAGCTCCTTGTTAGTTCACCTGCGAAAATGGAAGGGTTGATTGGCCAAATATGTAAACGAACTAACGCCGGGAGAAGGGTTTGCTTGTTGAGGTTGAATGTTTAGGAAGTTTGGAGCCGAGTGGTGAGTCTGTTAAAGAATATTTGATGAGCAGATAAGGTATTAGCGGTCAAACGAACTTCTAATTTAGGCCAAAGGTGATTTAAGCTACTTTACAAATGCACTGAAGTTTATTATTTTGTTACCTAGTCTATTGTTCATAAATCATGGACGGTGCTTTTGAATTCCAGTTGTTTTTCTAGACCAACTCAGCCTCTTTAAGAGCAAAAATCAACCTGTTACTTACGTACCAACATTTTTTTTAAATTTTACAAACTTTCCTTTTAAATGATTCAATTACGTGTGTTATTAGAGTATTGTTTGGATCTATATCCTCCAGATAGATTTTGTTGGACGCATAATTAAATTGTTCTCGTGGTTTTTATTCTAAAACTGTGCATATTGAGTTGTCAGTTTTCTCCTGACGTTTAAAGCTCAAGAAAACCAGATTAGAAAAGTTTCTGGTACGATAATATTTTGAGATGATGTCATAAATTTTTAATAAGTGTATTCCGCTGTTTTTGTCGAGCCGAAAGGCAGAGATGTGCTATACAACATTTTTAATTAGTTAACACACAAAGCTATGGTTTGTCTTCATACATGCTATAATATGCATTATGTGTTCAATTTAAGTGTATAAGCCTGTCAATTATCCTTCAACTCAAAGCCTGTTAAATTTAAAAAACAATTTCCCACAAGGTTGAAAATTAATCGAATTAAACTCGGAATAATGAGGGCGTTATATATGATTTGCCGCTGCTGCACACGTATGAGAGAAGGAGAAATGCGAAAATGCACACAAAAGTCGCCGTCGTGTGTTGGGTCGGGCGGGGAGTATCGATTTTTGCTTCTCACTCTCCGGCACGTTCCGCCTGCACAAAAACCGCAGACGACAGACGCTGTTTCCAAATGCACCGCCGAAAATTTGAATAGCACGTGCTGACGATGCCGTGTTGCTGTTTGCCGTGTGTTAATTGGACGTGAATTTTAATGCGGAATTTTAATTAGAATAAAAAAGGTAACAAACAAGAAGCGTATGACATTTCTCGCAAAAATGTCGCCGGCTGGCTTTTGCAGCGCTCGCTCACTCGTCATCACATTAAGAACCGTCGACGACGAACAAAGAAAAAAATGCCGTGTTTTGCAAAAGCAGCAGCAACGAGAAGTGGGATAAACATACATAAAAACGCGAGGCAGACCGACATTTTCCAGCGTGTTGTGACGTGAATAGGTCCGAGATAAAGTCAAGCTACTGCTCTACATTTTTGCGAAATTGCAATGCCTCGCAATAATATTTTTTATGGAGATATGAGGGGAATTTTCAAAGTTGGACGAAAGTGACATTCAATTAATTTACTAAGGTTAAAATTCAGATTTGTATTTTCTGTCCTTGGTTCCCCAAAAATTGACTTTTTTAATGTTGTAAAGTTTTGGCCGCACCTGCAATTCTAAATGGTGATTTTCTTAACCATCCATCAATATTTTGGAAAGCCTTTTGACGTCGGCATGTCCACAAATCTTGATCGCCTGACATTTGGCTGATTGAGGCGTCAAGGGAAAAATTGCAACGGAGGCGGAAAACGGCGCGTGGCTCTCAATTTGAGCGCAATTTCCGGCGAAAACATTGGCAAGCAACGGCCGGAAAATGCAAATTTGCTCTCTTGATCGATTCATCGGCGTGAACTCGTCGAAATTCTCGAGGTTTTCGTGGTGAAAGTGCTTTTAATCTGTTTCGGAAACAATGAACGCCTCTCTCCAATTTTGTTTATTCCTTTTGTGCGCGTGGCGGTGACGAAAAATAGCGGAGACGCGTTTTTAATGCTTATTTAACGAGCGGCGCGGCATTTTTCACTCTCGTCCCGAATTGCGACACCCACTCAATGACTGCGGAGCCGAAAATCTGGGAAATGCGTCGGGGAATGCGCGGAGATAACATTCCTCGCTTGGAATCAACCGCAACTGTAATTCAGCACGAAATTTGTTTTTCCTTCTACAAGGAGTCACGCATCGCGTTCTTTTTGACATTTTGCACTCCAGTGAACACACCAAAGCGATAATTAATCTAACGGAGCTCAGCATTCGGCGCCAAATCACAGTGTTTATCGCCGTTTTTGCTAATTATACACAGAATGACTTGTCAAAAGGATTTTCCGGGTCATCGGAACAACATGTCCATGGGAGAGTTCATGATTTCTCAAATATGTTGAAAAATTTGTTTCAAACACACAGTAACCTCAATTTATGGATTCATTATAATATGATTTTTATTTCGTATGTTTCAGAATGCGGACCGGGCTTACACTGAGCCGCACGTTTCGTTGTTAACCGACTTTTAATAAGGTGAGAATTTTTTGCTCTCTAACTCATTTATTTGCAAACTAAGTCGAAAGGATTGATTGATGGGCGCCCCGAGTAGCAAAAATAACCACCGAGAGTGTTCGCCTCGCGTATCGATCGCGGTCGCAACAATTAAGCAGCACCGGACCTCATTTTGCTCAACTTAATTGCGGCGATTATCGAGGAAAATACGCATTGTTGTTCGTCTCGGCGTAGAAAGTTATTTTCATGCATAATGGTGTTTTATTCTGTGATCGAAGGCTACTCTCGCCAGCGAGAGAGAAACCGCAAGCAAATCAAATAGTTGTTGGAGTATCACGACGAGATTGGCGTCATAAATTTGACTAAAAGGCGCTCTTTTCGGATCAGCCTTGGCCGGTAATTTCAGTCATGACTATCTCGTAAATTTCCCCCTCAATGTTAAGGTTGCGTTGTCAAATCGAATCGTGCGTTTCTGTCTCGGACAAAGCCGAAAGAAGAAGAGATTATCCGGCGTTAGTTATTTCGTAAGAAAGTGAAATTGCAATCTTGAGAAGATTCTTATCAGCAGAGACAATCGCTAAACTCACGCTTTTTCAGGGAAACCGGTCTTTATAGCTAGATGCGTGGAACAATGCAAATGTAGCAGCCGACAAATCTCAATTACGCTGACGTTTCTCACGCGTGGCATAGGATTAATTAACCAATCTGACGAGATGATTAGCTCCAGAACGCTGCATGACACGTGAGAGGCCTTTGTCCGTTCAAAAGTTCAAAAGGACCTTATTTGTGCTAGAATATAATTGCGGTGTGTTCCCAATGCACTTCTACTTATAAATCTTAATATTGAATAACTTTTTTAAATCCAAGCATTTTTCACATCAAAATTACCTAATGTTTATTTTTATTTTGCTGTCCAAAAAATAACGTGGCAACGCACGCTGCCACCTATTTTTTATTCGGGGGTCCAGAGCGAGGGGGAAGAACACAGTGCCTGCCGAAATACAATAACTTTTTTTCGTCTGTCTGCGACACGTGTGCGCACAATTAGCAGCGTGCGCCACGTGCTACCGTTTTCTGCCTCTATTTATTTAATGTCCTTTTCCGTCTCGGTCAAATATTGTTTGTGCCGCGTCGGATCATCGTAAAGAGCAGAACAATAAAAAGCGCCTTTTGCTCCAATTCTTCACGCCGGAATCGACCTTCGACGAGCTGTTTGCTCGGGATAAATTTGCACAAGGTTTTGCACCGTTTACACTACATCTGCGGCCACCATGTTTCACGTGTATGTTCTTTCATCAACTGTTTAAGTTGGGAAATACCGAATTTTGTGTAAAAACATCCAGACCCCTTCAAAGAAAGCTCATTTTGAGATTACAGCAAAATGTTCAACTCTCCAAACTTCAATCGACAATTTTTCTGAACAGAAAACTCGTTAGAACTGTTGGACAAAGTTTCAATCTCGGGGAGATCGATCAAAAATAATAAAAAGTTGTGGCGTGGTGTCAACGCGTATTAACTCGCTCGTTGCGTCAGCTTTTCTCTTGCTGGCATAATTCGCTGCGTGTGCTCCAATTAATTTTCCACGTCGATTATTCATCGCGTGATTTCGCCACGCGCGCACTTTCCCATGCATCCACAGCACCTTTCCGAACACCAGACCTGACGAAGCCAAATACGGGCATCGCTACAACTGCACTCGGCGGCAATTAATGCCTTAATTACGGTTCGGTGCGAAAGTGAGAAGAGATTAACTCGACGCCAAAGCCTGTCATTATTTGAATAATTTCAATTTTCTGAGAAATGGCTATTTTATATTAATTATTACTCTCGAACACCTATTTCACGTGGGAAGCATATTTTCCAAATTGCGTTATTTTAATCAAACGTGGCTGTGAGATTAAAATTACATAATTTTGTCTATGTAACTCGATGTATTCATGAATTGTATTCACATCATTCACATTTAATTTGATATAGCATTCATATTATTTGAGTCCTCGGGGGGTCTGGCATACGCATATTCCCGCCCCAATCATCATTTTTGAAAGGGCTCCCCTAGCCCCGTCGTCGCCACATTTCCATTTTCGGAGCAGGCGAACCTTGAAAAGTCGACGGAAATTGAAAGCGAGAGTGAATATGGACAAGATTAAGTGCCGAAATGCTCCTCCCGCTTGCCACCTTTCTCGCCCCTGGTAGCCTAGCAACGACCGTTCCTTGGCCAAAAATGCCATCGAGTGCTGAAAAATTAATTGCCTCTCACTGTGTCAATAGCGAAGAGTCGTAATTCAATACGCGGCGACAGAACATTTCTAAGGGTTGAGATGTGTGTGGAGTGCAGAAAAATAGGGTTGCCTCCCTCGTCTCCAGTCCTCTCAAGACGTTTTTTACCATTGTCTCGAGTTGCAACTCTAGCTCTTTCTCTGGCAACATCAAAAGACGCAGGTGGAAATTAATTAAAGCGAGTGCATGCTTGTTCATAGCTCTCTGCAATATTTCCCCCGCTTGCAAAGTGAACTGCATTGTCTTCCCTTGAGTCTTCTTACTTTAAAACAATTGCATAATATTTCTTTTTTGCTTTTAAACGTAGAACTTCCGCATCCCGCTTTTAACAGCTTGGAAAATTTCGAGCTTGGTGAAGTCGTCGGAAAAATTGCAATTAAAATTACACGCAGCGAAAAAGAGAGTGAGGAAAAAGTTGGTCGTGTGCGAAATTCCAGAGCCGCACCTCCTGCTCTTTCAATTCGGTGAAAAGCGTGCTTTTTTCTAAAGGAGGCAGCGTGAATATTTCAAAGGTGTTTGTTTGCATTCGAGCATTCCGATATGGAAAGAGCGTGTTTGTGTGTCGGGGCGTCGCGAGGGTTGCACCCCCTTTGCATCCCCTTCGAAGATATATAATGAGACGAGACGCAGACGACAAGGTACGGAGGAGGAAAAATCCCAAATTGGCCACTTTCGCGTGCCGCTCGCGCGATATTAAGCCCGTGCCCACCCCCACCCCTGACCGACGCAACCCCCACGGCGAGCAGTGGGTGATTGTTGCCAAGCAAGTGATGGAATTTTATATTACGCGCTTCGATACTTCTGATTGCTGCCATCCACCCTTGGTGCCGACTTTTCTCTGCTCACAGGCACATTTCTTTCTTTGCTCGTGGGTCTGCTGCCAAACGTTCGATACACAAGACGAAATGCGTGATTTTGGACAGTTGCAATTTGTCATTTCAACAATATTGCAATTAATGTCATTTGGAAAATGTCCGACTTTATTGCTCCGCCCGTTTTTTGGGGCAGCGCCAGATTTGATGCCATCAAATCAGCTTCTTCTGCTTCAACCATACGCATACATTCTAGCAGACTGAGCGGGTCGGTCTGATTTTTCCACCCTCGCGGGATCAAAAGTTTCGGGGCGGCAGACATTGGACTGATTGTGAGAGAGGGAATGAAAAGTGCCCCTTTGCGTGGATTTTTCGTCCTCTTCACTCACTCAGGGAGAGTGAGCACGCAGCATTATGCCGTTTGGAGGAAAAATTGAGATTGCGGCGCCCGGAGCGAGCAAACTGCAGCCGAGCGTATAATTCGTTAAGCAGCGTGTCACATACATAATTTGACAGTTCACGGACGTTTTATGATAAATTGATCTCGTTGCCTGTGCCAGATCCGATTACCCACGCCCGAAACTGCTTTGGTAGTGAAAAATCACGGCTAACAAACACCGTTTTATGTTAAAACTATGGCGAGACGCGGCGCTATGCGATGACTAGAGTGTTTTTACGAGCACCGAAACCTGAATATCCGGTGTCGGTGCACATCAAATGAGTCATCTAGGCACAGGAGATAATTTTACTATAGCTATGAAATTTCTGAGCTGTCAATTTATTTCCCACAAAAAAGCAATATAATTTAACTCATTCATTATAATAATGATAAAATATAATTTTAAATGTTTAAAAAATACAACATGTAAAAATATTTTGGATTCATTGAATAAAAATATTTTGAATTGAATTGTGGTCCCTATTTTGGTACTGAAGACTAATAGTTAGAAGCTTTCGAGAAACCGTCTTCATTTAATCACGCAGATGAGAAAGTTGTAGAAGTTAATCTTTTTTCCACTTACATAGTCAGTTTCTGATTCACTATGATTTTTTTTACTTATTAAGTAATGGAACCCCCGTGACAAGGGTGCCGCGTAAGAGCGTGCCTACTTTTGTAATAGGCAATATCCATTTTGAAAACTAAAATAGCACTTAAAATTTGACATTTTTACATGGGATACTCTGATGTCACATTTAGGATCAAGGGTTTCAACTTTATAATGAACCAAAATGACCTATATGTGCCAATAGTGAGTTTAAAGCTGACGACGCAAAGCCCAACAGTTAGCATTCCAAGAATATACAATCATCTCCCGCAAGAAGTGAAAGATGTCACAGATTATAAACTATTCGTGAAAGTGGTGAAAAAAATACTGTGTAACTACAATTTTTATGACTTTAATGAGTATTTGACGTGTGACTGGAAAGACTTGTGTTTGTAAATGTGTATATCGTATATGTGATGATGTATTTTTTTTTTTAATTTGATCTTGACAACTATTCAAAAGTCATTGTAAATATTCCGACTTATTGAATAAAGAAAAATTTGAATTGAATTGAATTGAATATACCCAGTATAAATAAAATGTACATTAATTTCCACAATTTTACTTCTAAAACTCTCCTCGACTTGCAATTACTCTTTACGTTCCACTGAAATCATTTTCCCCCAACACCTTCATTGTGCAATCAATGAATGTCACGTTTTAATCGTTCATTCGTTGCTTTCTCTCTTTGCAGAGGATGTGGGTGAGATGAAGGCGCTAGTGTGTGCATCCGCATGGCGAGCAGCATGCCAGTGAGCGAGGCGACGAGCGAGGCGGTGACGACGGGGCCACGCGGTGCTGAGGAGCAGCCGGCGCCGCAGGACCCGTCCGAAGAGGGCGGCGTCGGCGGTGGCTCCGTCCTCATCCGCGTCCACGTGCCAGAGCTCAACATCAACAAGTGCCTGCAGTTCGCCCGCGATGAGCTCATCTGGAACGTCAAACAACAGTGCCTCGCCGCCCTACCAAAGGTAAGCGTAAACATCATAATTCGCATCTAATTTTTTGTTAGTATATTTTATCAGTGAACATTAAGCGAGTGGGTGTGTTTTAAATTTGTATACTTGTCATCTGCACGAAACATCAAAATTTACCTTTTTCTAAAGCTCTTGGATCAAAATTTAAATACGTTAAAATTCATTCATGGTGAATATTCGATCAAGCTAAAGCTGTTGAGAGAAAACAATGAAACTTTCGATTTCAATGTTGCTTTTGCTGACCTCTGCCGAAAGTACGAGTTGAAAAATAATTTATTCTCCGCTCGCGGTGGAGCTGTAAATTTCCCACAGCGCGCATTTCGCTACTTTATGGCTCAATTGAAAATAATTGATGTCGCGTGATCAGAAAATTCGAGAGGTTGCGTGAGCCCTGAAAGTGAATGATTTATGAAAAGAATTCGCACCGATTCATTTTTTGCGATGCGAAAATTACGCAACATGAGCTGCAATTTGCTGAGAGGAATTGAAAATAAATTGAGCTCACGCGAAAGAAACTGCTTTTGCGGCCAAATAAATAAGTAATAAAGATGTTCAGTTATGTTTCCGCTGGGTCACACACACAGCAGCAGCAACAGTATTAGATACAAATGACAAGGAGTTTTTTTTTACTTTTTACTGACGTGTGACTCGGATAACTCAACTTATTAGACAAGTAACTGTCAAGCTGTACAAATTTGATCTGCGTCATGCCGTTACTTATTTTCTCTAATGCGCGCCGACCAAACACTATAATCTTTTGGCTTCCTCGAAACTGTTCAAAAAGTAGGAACAGAGCTGAGGAATTAGCTTTCCTTCCCCTTAAAAATAAAAACAAACCGACGGATGAAAGGGATTAAATTGATTGTGACTGAGCAGGAAAACACCTCTTAATTGGGGACAACAAATAAACAGGGAAATAATTCACAGACAGGAAAGAAAAGGTCGTTTTCGCATCAGAAAAAAATACTTCTTTAGTTAGTTTATTCTTATTACTGTTAAGTTAAAATCATCTTAATTTGACGCAATTTTTTGTTTTTTCAGGAACTGAAGGAGAGCTTCAACTATGGCCTATTCGTTCCGCCGGCCAACGGCAAGGCCGGGAAATTCCTGGACGAGGAGCGCCACCTCACCGACTACCCTTTCAGCGGGCCCGTCGGCTATCTTGAGGTTTGTTTTGTCTCCGTATCCATTGTAAAATGCACCCGCCAATTGGGCGCATCCACTTTTCCGCTCATTATCTCTGCCAAGTGAGTCGTGCAGCGAGAGAAAGAAAAAAGGAATCGTCTCCTGTAGTGTCGTGCCGCCGCTATTTTCGGTCTCTTTCCGCTCGCCACGCTCTCGCCTTCTCCTAATGCAAGCGTTTGGCTCAAAGAAATAATTTTTTACCAGTAAGCTAATTTTTCGTGCCAGATGCTCTTCAATTTAAAAATTTCATGCCAGCATTCACTATTAGAAGAGCTTAAAAATACTAAATTATAGCAAGGCAAAATCTTTATAAAAACACTTAAAGATTATCTCATTAAATTTATCTAACTGTTATGAATAAAATTATATTGTTTATTTATTCCTCCAAAATCAAGCAATTTAATAAAGCTCTTTTTCTTGGAAAGCATTAAATTTTGAACGAAAATTGGCTTGAGCACTTAAAGAGACGTAAATAATTGCAGCGCAGGGCTTTCGACGGGCGTGTATGTATGTATATTCTGAAATGTAAAAAGGCGTGTGACACATCCGCGCGGCGCGACCCTTAAAAATAGATTCGGTGTGTGTCTGTGAGAAGAGCGGAGGAGCCCCACTCGCGGCTCGCTCTTGGCAGTGTGTAAAAAGCGCCACATTTAGTTTTTCAACCCTCGACCGCAGTTTTTTCGAGCAGTTTAATTCGAGCAGGCACACGCGCTTCTTCCGAATGTAGCCGACTCCAGCAGACTCATAGACAGAAAGGCAAACATGTCCGACGACGGAGAGAAGGACGCCCTACGAGCCGCCATGGTCTGTTCAACCTTTTTATCCGCGGGACAAAAGAAAGACACGACCTTTTGTTGGTTATCATATCTGAAGCAAGATCGATTGTTTATTTGTTTACTCGGGCTAATTTGGGCTGATAAAATCAAAAAGTGAATTTAACAAGCTCTAGATAAACTGCGGGTACAAATAGGGAAATCGCGACAGCTTGATTAGAATGTCAAAAACAGTTGTGTTTGGTCAAGATAACAAGGCCGAGACTTGAGATAGATTGGCAGACGTTGGTCAATTGTCTCAATTTGTTTATTTATATTTAGTATACTCGATATACTTAAGACTCTTATTCAACCCTAAAAAGCAGGCACTAAATTTTCCAAATTCATGTCAAGGAAATACGTCCAGTTGTCTGAAAAAGCATGCAATTGTGTTTATCAGGGCGGCCTTGTCACCCACTCGTCTCCATTTTTCTGACAATGCGTCGAATATTCAACAATCCCGCTGTTTTATCGGGTGGGACAGCCTTGACTGCGATCATACATATATAGTTTGCGCTCGTCGATTAATTAGCAAATTGTCCCGACCTACGCCACGGGTTTTATTCACTCTCGGCAGCTTTTTAATTATCACAAAAACGAGTTTTGCGCCGAACACACAATGCGGAGATTCGGTTGTTCCTTACACGGAATGGAATCTGGTCGGTTTCGCTGACCCAAATGATTTAATTGATTAATTTTGTTTCCCTCTCTCATGAACTAATTGAATCTAAAAGAAAAAACCGGTGTGCTTGCTGCAGCTCAAATACAAGCGGCGCGTCTACAAAATGCTGCACCTGGACGAGAAGCAGCTCAAGGCTCTGCACACGAGGACCAATCTACGCCGACTACTCGACTATGTCTCTAACAGACAGGTGGAAAAAATCTCCAAGATGTGCTCCAAAGGGCTCGACCCCAACTTCCACTGCGCTGAGACTGGAGGTACACGCATTCCTTTTTGGATTATTATCTCGAATTAGCGGCGCCAATACTGACAATTGGGTATTGATTGCCACGTAACTTGACACAATACACACTACTATACTCTGGAAGATAACACCAGACTACATTGATAAGGAGAAAAATTGAATGAAAAATAAATCAAACATTGTGAATTTTATTTTCCTGATATAAGTTGAACAGTTTTGTCCATTCTTTTTTTATTTAACACTGTTTCTGTGTCGGTGCAGAGACGCCACTGACGGTGGCAGCGGCGACACCGCGTTCGTCACGCGTGCTGATTGCGCTGGTGAACGGCGGGGCGCTGCTGGACTACCGGACGCGCGATGGCACGACGTCGATGCACCGTGCCGTCGAGAAGAACAACTTCGAGGCGATAAAGACGCTGCTGGACCTGGGTGCCAGCCCCAACTACAAGGACTCCAAGGGCCTCACGCCGCTCTACCTCTCCATGAACCCTAATGTCGACCCGATGCTGTGCGAGGCGCTTCTGCACGACCACGCCATCATCGGCGCCCAGGACGCCCAGGGCTGGCAGGAGGTCCACCAGGTACTACAGTCATTTGCGAGTAAGTCGCCGAGAAATAATCGTTTCGATTTGCAGGCGTGTCGGCACGGCCTGGTGCAGCACTTGGAGCATCTACTCTTTTATGGTGCCGATATGAACGCGCGGAATGCGTCTGGCAACACGCCGCTGCACGTGTGCGCCGTGAACGGCCAGGATAGTTGCAGCAGACTGCTCCTTTTCCGCGGCGCCGACCGAGAGGCCCTCAACTTCGCCAATCAAACCCCCTACCAGGTACTATCATCGGAATTTGTATTACATTTCCTAGTTTGCATCATTCCAGCATGGCATATTTTTTTAAATGGTGATCTCGTCTTAAATCCAAGCGATTTCGTGTGTGTCCAGGTGGCTGTGATTGCTGGAAACCTGGAGCTCGCTGAGACAATCCAGAAGCACCGTCCTGAAGAAGCTGGTGAGTATACTTCGCGAGGTATGCAACCGCCGACCTGGTTGCCTGCCCGCCGACGCCAAGGGGTTGTCTCGCGGGCCACTCATGCACATAAGACATAATTTTCAAAGGACGAGTGCGTAGCAGACACAGTACTACATACTCTCACGCATTTGTTTTCCTCCCGTGTCTATAGTTGCCCCCCTTGTGATCTGTACATTTTACGCAATCGATAGCCTCTCACTCACTTACCCCCACTAGAAATGCATTGATTGTCCGTCAGACTCGGTTTTTGTACGCTAGTTCACTCACACCCGAGAGCTGAATATTAAAAACCATGGTGAAAATACTCTTGGAACAAATACAGCTGATCGCATTTTTTAATTTTTGGATTGAAACCCCCGTCTGGTGTGGGCTCTGAACACCAGAGGTTGGCTACAGCAAATTAAGCAATTGTTCCAAGAATGTTTACACGCATGGAAATAGATTGCTTTTGGTGGCTAGGGCAGGAAAATGCGTATATAAGTTAACAGCGGGCACCGGGACGAAATCAAATAAATTAACAAAGAAGGTCTAACAGATTGTGCAGATTTTGTGTGGTTTGTTTTCATCTTTTGTCTAACGGGTGCTTTTGGTTCGTTCTTTTCTGCTTTTGACGGATATTCTGTGCAAAGAATATTCAGCGTGGTGATGGTGCAGGTGGTGGATCTAACACAAGTTGTGCCAATATATGAAATCGTGACTCCAACTCGATATCTCATGGATTCAAATTCATGAATGCATGCCGCTCATCTTGTTGATCTCTTAACAAAACTGGTGGAGGAGCTCGACCATTATTAACGAACAACAGCAACCATCTCTGGCTGGTGTTTTTGTTTTCAAGGGTGCTCTGCTGTGCTTTGTGCTGGTGTGTGAGCTGTGACAGTCGATCAGTTGAGATTCTAGTGGTCTCGCTCGCTCAAAAGCAGGACACATTGCTTGAAATTGCATTCAAACTTTTCGCTGTCTCATTTTTCTGTGGACCTGCCCCTCCCGAAACGTTTCCCTTGCTCCTGCCATTTTCTCGTCCTGCCCCTGTGTACATTCTCTCCGTAGTGGATCCCTGCATTGTGTGCTTTCGTGTACATTTTTAACTACCACGTAGGCCAAGCATCGACTTTCGACTTTGTGACTTTAACTGACGGCTAACACTCAAAGAGCTTATGACGAAACGAAAAACATAGTTTTAGTTCATGGCTGTATAAAGGAAACTATTTTTTTATCACTTATCACAATCGACTCAAATTTACAATTCTTATCAAAATTTTGCCGAATTCTTTCATTCAACCTTTCTTAATCTAGAACCTGTTTTTTATAACACTTGCTGATAAAACGAGTTTCTAGGTAGAATCAACTTATAACAACTATTTTCATTGCTTAAATGAAAAAACGGGATATCATTTGTTTTTCATCTATTTCTGATTAGCACGACAGATTCCTTTTTAAATAAAATCGCATCCTCATTTGACTTTTTGCGGGAAAGACGGCCTAAGGAAAAGAACGAAATAGGCAATAGTAGTGAATTGTTTCGTTCGCCGTTGTTGTTTCAGTCCCCTTCCGAGAGCCTCCGCGGTACAACCCCAAACGGCGTCCGACGAGCGCCATCTACCTGCATCGCAGCGGCTCGGTGCTGGACTTTGCGTCGGCGGCGGCGGTGCTGCCGTCGTCGACGTCGTGCCTGGCGCTGACCGGCGGCGGCGGGGGCACGCTGCAGCGGGGGCCGCCCAGCTCGGTGTCGAGCCACGCGCTGCTGTGCGCAGGGACGCCGCCCCCGCCGCCGTCCCCCTCGCCCTCGGACCGCTCCAACCCACCGTGCTTCAGCTCCGGCTGCTCCAGCCTCAGCGAGGCCAGCTCCAACCGCGGCAGCGAGGGCTCCAGCGAGGACCCCAACAGCATCGTCACAGGTACCAACAACAGCCGCTGACGTCCTGCGCCCAGCTCCGCGGTGTCTTGTTGTCGCCGTCGTTATTTGTTGTTGTTGTTGCGACTTATCGTATATTGGCACGACTTGTGGTGACTTTTGGGGTTTCCTCTTTCCCTCTCTCTCTCTCTTTCTTTCAATATCCCCGCGAGATATTTCAATTCTGACGCTGCTCCTCTGGTGCGTCTTCCGCAGACAAAAGCCTCCTCGACCAGTGCGACATTATCAGCGACAGCTCGGGCGTTGGCACCTCCAACAGCGGAGGGAGCGGTGGCGGCTACGATACCGGCGCCGGCCTGCTTCTGGCCGGCGTCACGGCCGTCTGCGTCGAGAATTACAGCTCGAATACGCCGGGACACCTCTGCCTCACCCAGGGAGATATCGTCGAAGGTGAGAAATAATTTTCTACAGGGTTTATAAAATAGTTTGTTCGGTTTACTGAACGGCCCGTTTTTTTCGTAAGAATTTTAAGCAAGAAAAATCTGTTGTTACTAAACGATATTTTCGGAAGTCCATGACAAATTACTGAAAAATGCAGGCCAAAAGCACAGAGATGAACAAAACGTATCTAAGTTGATTTTAATCAATTTTATTGCATTATCTGGACCTGAAAAAATCTTAAATTTCCTGTCAAGTTATTTAAAATGTGCAACAGTATTAAAATTATTTAAAAAAAACACATGAGAAAAAAATTTGTGTCTTTACGTTGATATATTTAAAAAATAGAACCTAAACAAATTAAATTATTTTAATTTTTTTATAATTTTGGAATTTGACAAAGGATGATAATTAAAATTGGAAGGATCAAGTTTCCCGGGTTGGTGAAAATTTAAAAAAAAATATAATGTTTTCTTATTCTTAAAAACAACTGTAGAAAAAGAGGTAATCCGCGGTAATTTCTGGAAAAATCTATTTGACAATTTTCTATCCTTGTGCCCAACCCTGACTTTCTAAGAGGACCAGATTGCTCAGCCGCGTTCAGAATTATATCTGGAAGAATCGCTGGCTTCGTTCTGCTGCTCAAAGACAAAAATTTTCAGTCACGGGGGCGACGGACTGTGGCCTTCTGGAGGGCACATGCCGTGGACGGAGCGGGCTGTTCGCTGCGCACTGCGTGCAGGAGGTGCGAATGCGGCAGAACACCAACTCGGCGACGCTGCGGGTGGCTGGGCGCAGCGGCGGCGCCCTCGGCAACAAAACAAATCATTTCGCGACGGCGCCGCGCTCCAAGAAGCCCATCACCATCCGGCTACCGGCCGAGCCGCGCACCGTCGTGCTGCACCGCTCGCGCAAGGGCTTCGGATTTGTGCTGCGCGGTGCTAAGGCCACCTCACCCCTCATGGAACTCACCCCCTCCGAGCGCTGTCCCGCCCTCCAGTACCTCGACGACGTTGACGCAGGTGGCGTCGCCGACGTCGCTGGACTCAAGAAGGGAGACTATCTGCTTGAGGTCAGTGCAATTTTTATTTTATTTTGCCAGGAACAACTTTTGACGATATTATGAAAAGCAAGATTCACCTATTTTTCAACGCACAAAGTTTCCCCACGGGTTTTTGGCGGAAATAACAGGCAGACAAAACCAAAACTTTGTGGGGTTTCCGCGTTTTTCTAATTCCAACTGAATTCAACTAAATCAGATGATGCGAGATTTTTATTTCATAAAATCGATAAATTTATTAAATTGACCTTTTGGTCGTTTAACAAAACAATATTCATGATTGACTTTTTGAGTGTACGTGTTTTGAAAACAACGCAAATTTTCGGAAAATACCGCAAAACTGTTTTTTAAAAGCGTATGTTTTTCCGGGGAAAAAATGAGGGATTTTTTTACTCGATGGGATCGAGTAAAATAAAATAAATGGTGACTTCTAAAGTCTTAGTGCGATAAGTGCGTTTTAAATTTTCTGATTTTCCTTTGGCACAAAAGTATGTTGTGCACGGTTGAGTTACAATATTTCCCGCAGCCATGACACGTTTCGCTCGCAATCTTTTCAGATAAACGGCGAGGACGTGACCCAAGCGTCGCACGAGCACGTGGTCGAGCTTATCAGGCGCTCGGGAGACCTGGTGGCCATGAAGGTGGTCTCCTTGGGCGAGCCGGGCGTCGCGACGGGCATGAAGGCGGCCACCACGCTGCCCAGCCGCCAATGCGCCACCCTGCCCAGGAAAATGAACTCGCAGAGTAAGTGTGGACATTTGATGACAATTTCTTAACCAAAAAGCAACGTCTAAAACGACTAAACGCGCTGGGGCACGGCCAGGCTAACGCAAATGCTTTCACCGCTTTTGCAGATCGTAACCCGGCGCCACTTCCGCCTCGCAGGGACCCCAAGACCACGCTCAGTGTGGGCAGAGCTCGCGCCAGGTCGTTGGTGGCAGATCTAGGTAACAACTAATTGCAAATCACAAACTGAAATTCATTCATTCTTCCTGCACACATTAGACGAATTAAGTCTATAACTGACGTGTCGACAAAGTAATTTATTAATCTGATTTTTAATATCGACCTGAAAGACACTCGCATTAATTGTTTATCTTCGCAGTTTAATACAACCCTAAATTCAAGTGCGAGTAAATTTTTTGCGTGCTTAGATGGCAGCCAGCAGCATGGTTCCGGGGGCCATCTGGAGGAGGCGGAGGGCGAGGAGTCAACGACGCTGTCAGCCAACACGACCAAGAGCAGTTCGACGGAAAGCGTGCAGGCGCGGAGCACGCCACCGCGCACAGCCTCGATCAGGGCGCGGCCTACCTCGTCCAGGATCACGGCCGCCGAGCTGGAGGAGCTATTCGCGCGGCAGGGCCCAGCGCCGCCATCACCTGCAGGCAGCGCCAGGACGCCCAAGGTTTACGCTAGCGTCGCTGAAATGAAACGATCCAGAGGAAAGGTTACTATTTTTTACAACAATTCATCGATAAATATTTTCACTGAAAAATTAAAATAAATGAGTGGCAGTATTTCCAATTGTATTCTGAACATTGATATAAACTTGAAATATTTCTATTTTGCTTAAAATATTTTTCGTAGTTCTATTTTTTTCTTTGCAGAAAATGGCTAATGTTAAAAATACATCAATGTGCCAACGCTTTTTTAATTACAGGCACAATTATACATCCAGAGAGAATCATGATGCTAGTTTCATAGAGTATCTACGCGAAATGAGCAGCAAATTTACATAAAATCTAAGCATGTTGTGTAACAATTGAATAAATATTTTCCAAAGAGAAATTTAGATTTCAATTTTCATTGTTTAATTTTGGCTCTGATTCTGTTTTATGAAAAAATATTTAACCCTTGATTTGCTGTGTGTTTTTGGGCAGCTGGGTCGGCGTGGGGCGTCTGACACGCTACACAAGTCGTTCAGTAGCACGCCAGACCTGGCGCACGTGAGTCCGACGCACGCCGGCGCCCGAATGTGGTCGTCGCGTGGCGCCCGCAGCCAAGAGGACATCTCGTGGTGGGTGCAGCCGACGCACACTACCGGTCAGTACCCTTCTCATAGTCGCCGTCACTGTGTAAATAAAACGAAAATACTTTCCGAAACCGCAGCCAAACACAGAAGGAACAGAGTTAACAAGAAAGGTCTCCTATGCATAAATTTTGCACCACTCTGTACACACCACCTTGATTGTTCATTTTCTTTGGATTTTCAAACCCCCAGTATTCTATATTTTCTTGTTCGTGTGGAGACGGGCAAACTCTCAAACTTTCCACACCAAATCCTCTATCTCTGTCTCTCGTAGAGCGTAACAATCGGCTTCATTTGCCCTTCTTCTATGCAGTTTATTGAGTGTGTATCAGTTGGTGAGAATTCTGATTATTTTGCTGAAACCACCAACTCTTGTTTCAAGCAGCTGTTGTTTTAATAGCAGTGTGTTCATTTCTCGATTTGCGTTGCATACGTACACATAGAGCGCCGTGTAATTTATTGATTGGTTGGAGCAGACCTCTGCCACCTCCACCGCTACGCTTGGCAAAATTGGTCTCAAAATTGAATCACAAAAATAATAAAATGCGTTTTATCAGCCTTAAATAATAATAACAAAAATTGAACTAATTTTGTTTGATATTTTTCTGCCAACTTGAAATCAGTTTGAACTTGGCCGTTTTGGGGAATTAACACCCAAATATTCATTATCGACCAAAGTTGCCAAGTTATTCCCCGACACTCGTTTTGCATGCGTTTTTTCCGCGTGGCCCAATCGAAGGGTGCTGATCGTTGGGGGTTGAATCGACAGGTCACATCGGCACGACGGCAATGACGAACGGCGGCCGCGAGTACGGACACGCGTGGCGCAGCATGGAGCGCCTGCAGATGGAGCACGAGGCGGTGACGCGCTCGCTGTCGCAGCGCACCAGATCGCTGCCGAGGAACAGATCCCTCGGTAGCGGTGGCGTCGGCGCCGCACCACCCCCGCCTACCCACCCACCGCCGCCCATCCCCGTCGGGCAGGTGGTTAGGGTCGAGGTAACGCCCAGGGCAAAAGGCAGTGGCGAGTATGCCACCGTCCGCGACTCACCTGTCGGACAGCAGGGTGAGTTTTTTCGCTTCTTTCGTGGGGTGTAAACTATTTTAAAACTGATTCAAGGGTAGATCTCTTAACTCTTCATTGATTAAAATTCGTTGAATTTGATACGTTTTAAAAAAATTATCTTTTTGAGAAACTCATAACTTTTTTTAAGATAATATTTTTTAAAATTGCGTAGGTTTTTATCAGGAGTACAATTCAACATCCAATTAATACTAAATTTACTTAGTTCTCTATCTTAATTATTTGACGAATTTTGTTACAAAAATATTTCAAACGTGTGTTTTAATCTTTGAGCAGCAGACAGTAGAACGGCCACCCCGACGAGTCCTGAGCCAATCATGTCGAGTTTCCGCCCTGGTCCGGCCAAGCTTTACGCCAGTCCTGAGGAGGTGAAGGTGGTGGCCCTGCGGCAGGGCTCGAGCACGCTTGGCCGCACGCCCAAAGAAGGTGCCAACAAATCGCGCTCGCACAGTCTTCCGCCCAGCGGCGCCAGGCCCCTGGTAAGTGACCCCTGCACCCTTTTTACATCTCTATGTGTGTGTCGCACCCGAAACTCTCTAGCGAGCATGTTTAAGATAAAAGAAAAAAGCTAAAATTGAAAGGCTTTAACCTTGCGTGCGCGTGTGCAGGTCCGAAAGCACAGCAGCCAAGGTGAGGGCAGCACCACTTTCAAGCCCCCGGCCGACGGGGCGCCCGCCTCCCCAGAGAAAGGTGGGGGCGGCGCCGCTAGCCCCTACGCACAACCCTTCCAGCACAACAACGTGCCGGCCACGGCTACGGCCACTCCGGTCGCCCCTCCGGCTGCTGCCGCCGCCCCTCCCATTCCAGAACCTGATTACAGCATGAGCGAGGTGAGACTTAACCCCTCGAATCCCCGGGAAAATTACCAATCTCTCGGCTTTTTATGACCAATCTCCCTCATACTGTGTTGCACGAAAATAAACCTTTCTTTTCTATCATTCTTTATTTGCATCTTTATTTATTTTCGATATGATAAAAGTTAAAATTTGACTAAAAATAATGATGGATACAAAAAATAATTAATTTTTCTTTATTTGATATATTTTTATTTGTTGCAGTTTTTCTTTAGGAAACTCTGTGTAAAGTAGTTAGTAAAAATAATAACCTGTTATCAAATTTTCAGCACACATAAAACCAAAATACACATCGGAAAAAATTAAATTCCATCGTTTTAAGTTTCTTAGAGTTGAAATCATTAATTATTCAACTATATTTAAAACCCTCAAAATAAAAAATAAAGTCACTCGTTTTGCACTAGCCAATTTATTTATTTTAATTTCGAGGGTGCCTGCTGACACAGTGTGCATTTCAGGGCGAGAGCGACGAGGGTGGCAGCGAGTCTACAAGGGGCAGCAAGAAAGAGCGGCGGGCTTCGCGGCAGAGCTCGAAGGAGTCAAACACAGCCGAGTCAGTGAGCCCGAATGGGCCGCTGTCGCCGTCGGCGCGCTCGCAGTGCATGTCGCCCGTGTTCAAGGACCTGCTGGCGCAGAAGGTGGCCGAGCGGCAGACCAGGGTCAACGGTGCCGCCACCCCCGCCGACGAGACGCCGCCTCCACCACCGCCACACGCGCCACCAGGCCCCGAGGCGCAGCCGTCGGCCGCCGCCGCGCCTAAGCCGGCCCCCACGGCCGCCCCCGGAGCAGCTGCAGCCACCAACGGCAATCTACCTCATAGTTTTAGTGTGGAGGAGATCCAAAAGGTAGGCCTCGCCTCTTTTCTTCGCATGGATTCAGTTCGATAATGCACTTGATCAGCTTGGTTTGTATCAAAACGTCTAAAATAGCGCAAAAAAATAGAATAGAATATATAAGATGTATAGAGAAATAGAGATCGTAAAAACGTGTTAATTTAATAGAGGCTTAATTGTTGGGGCTGGGATAATTTAAAAGTTAAATTTGAAATATAGGCCCAGAATTGTTTAGATCAGATTTTTCCCAGACGTTTTTCTTGGTCTCCATAAGAATCTTTCTATTATTTCCTTCTTCAAGCTGCTTACAGCATGACTTGCAGGAGCTGATAACGGCTTGCGATTCATTTCGTCTTTGCTTGCACACTTCACTGCTCTCTCTTCTCTAGCTGTCGTACCCCCCGAGCAACATTGTCTAAAATTGGATGTGTTTGCGTGTCGTGTCGAGCAAGTATCGATATTAAACTAACATTCGTTGCGTTCACATTTTGCAGGTAAAAACTCAGTTAAAGAGCTCGAAATCCTATCCCAATGACTTCTCCCAGGAGGATGGTGATAATTCATCATCAGGGGTGAGTTCCGACCAGGACACGCAGCCCGAGCCCAAGATATTAGCGGCTGGCGAGCTGCTCACTCACTCCAAATCCTCCACACTCCCCTCCAAGAGTCAGCAGGCCAGGTAAGAGCGGAACCAACCGCAACCTCTGTCTTCTAATACTTTTCATCGAAAAATGGGCCCAGACAACTTTCAATTTAAGCACTTCGGTTATATCCGTCAAATTAACGCAGTTAAGTAGTGATTATTAAACTACATAGAAGTCTTTTAGCGCTCTGATTGGCTTTTTTCAGCCTCCTTCTAGAGTGAAATTTGTCAATCGGAGCTACATGGCAAACTATTTTTCTTTTCTCTGAGATGCATGATTTTACGTGTATTTTCTTCTAAAACTAAATAAACTGCCTTGAATTAGAAAATATCGTTGTGCTTAAAATGAAATTAAGAGGACCCTAAAATTAAAACAAAAATATAAAAGAAATATTGGCCTGAGTCTCTAAAAACTAGAAGTTAAATTTTTGTGTACAAGTAGCACTTAGAGCAGCTTTAACCTCTCATTTTCTCTCTCGCCCGATTTTTTGCTCGAGGACGGCCACGCATCAGTATAAGACATACGAACCAACTAACCCTTATTATAAGCATGTGCAATGCCCTAACGCTGAGTGCGATTCCTCAGGGCAATCCACACAACGCGGATCCAGGTGGGGGCACCCGCCTTCACACGCAGTTCGAGCGTGATCAACAGCGGGCGGGCGCCGGGGCAGAAGGGCCCGGCCGCCCTCGCGCTCAACGTCAACGGAAAGATGCCGGCACCGCCTGAGAAGAAAGCCATGCCGCTGCCGCCACCACAGCAGCAGCCCCAACAGCCTAAGGAGGACATAAAGCTCATCCTCGAAGAACGCACCTGGCAGCCTGACGGCAGCGAGAACACAGACGAGCCAGGCAAGTTGAAAATTTATAAAATATTGAAAAATAAACCAAAGCATATATTTTTTATTTATTTTATGAACCATTTGTAGGGAGGTGAATTTATAAATTGCATATTTTTTCTAATGTCCATGAATTTTGCAGACGCTGCGACAACTACAGCAGCGACGACAACGTCGTCCAAGCCGCGAAGGAAGAGTGAGGACGGTGCCGGGACCGCTCGTCGGGCGGGCACGGGCACCCTGACGCGGCACGCCGTGTCACTAGTGCAACTTCCTCCGCCTCAAGAGAGTGAGGCCGAGAGCGAGCACAGCCTACCACCAGCCATCCGCCACACCAGCATCAACTCGGCCACGCTGCCGCATAAGACCACCAAGACTGTCACCTTCCTCGACCACAAGATTCAGGAGGAGCGCGACCGCGAGCGCCAGCGTGAGATCGATCGAGAAAGGGAGCTCAGGGTGAGTTCAAATCTTTGAAAAAGAGTAATTATAAAATAAAATTCGTTAAAAACAAAAGTGAATAGATGTACATTAAGGACAATTTATGAATTGTATGTTATTATCTTCAGTGATACTAATTTGGATGAGAGCTATTATTGGAATTTCTTTAAAGAATAGTGGAATTTTTTTATTATTTAAAATTTCGCTGATATAGCTATCCTTCATTTAAATCAGCGCAGAGAATATGAGCCATTTTATAAGTTATGAGCTATAAAATTTCATCAGTATTGTTCCCCATAGACATCTTACCACCATTAATTAATTGACTCTGTTTTATCATGATTTACAGCAGATGCAGTTGCGTGACGTGCCGATCATGGCGTCCAAGCTGATCATGCCAAACCACAGACAGCCAGTTTCGTCAATGCGCGGGCACGGCCGAAGCCGCGAGGTGGACGCCATGGGCAGACCCATTGAGATGGAGAGGAGCATTGAGGAGAGTCTCCAGCTTATCCAGAGACACGTTGAACAGCTCAACATGGTCAGCGTAAGTAAATTCCTATTCATATCTTGTACATTGAATTTAAGGACTATTTTGAATGTCAACTTCAAATGGTGGCTCTCCTACTACTCTGTTAACCATATATAAGTCACACTCAAATAAATAACGTCAACATTTAACTTATTTATAGCTAGGTTTAAGCTTATTGGCCACTTATTAAAAAAAAACAATATTCAGTATCACATACAACCTAAGATCCTATCAAGAAAAATCGAGTTAGAGACTAGGCAAAGACCGATATCAAGTTCCTTTTTGTGTATCAGTTGGTGGTATATTCTATCATTTTTATTGTTTTGGTTGCAGGTGGTTCCTCCTCCGCCTGAGTTTGATGGGGCCCGCGCAGCGGCTGCGGCGGCCGCAGCGCACGCACACCACTACCACCCTCACCAGGGGACGCACCCACCGCACCAGCATCAGCACCAGGGCGTGATGCACGCGTCGTACCCATCGCCGCACCAGCCGGGGACCGGTGCGGGGGCGGGCGGGGGCCGGCCGCACCACTCGCACCTCTACCACTTGCACCCGGCGCCTGAGGAGCCGGTGCTAGTAGCGCCTCCACCCGAGTTCAGTGACCTCGGCGAGCAGCACAAGATGACCATCCGGGTGAGCGGCGCCACCAGACAGACCCTGCAGCGCATGACGCCCGAGCAGCAGGCGCAGTACCTCCGGCAGCGACAGCTCGAGGAGATGGCGCGCCACAGGCACCTCGAGGACCTCAACCGGCAGCGGCAGGAAGCCCTCCGCATCCAGCAGCAACAGCAGCAGCAGCAAAAGACTGTCCGCATCGTCGGCACCCTGCCCAAGAAGGCCCCCTAGAAACACACACAAACTGCGAAAGTACTGAAAACTATTTGGAAAACTGACATTTTCGTGTCCACCAGTTGGAAGGGGAAAATCGGAAAGGCTTCGTCATCAGATAAATTGAATTTGCTTTGGATTTCCGCCAAAAGAGCCGTAACTTTTGATCCTTCATATGATGCCCTGGTTAGTACCTTGGACCCTCACTGATGACGCGTTGTTCCTCGTTCCAACGCCTAACTTTGATACGGATTTTCCTCTCGTCGTGTCACGTTAAGATTTGTACCAGTATATAATCTTAAACTCTCAGTTATGCAATCGAATCTCGGATTGCTTGCACCTGAGATCGACTCGTGTGCTCCGTGCGGACGCCCGAGAGCAAGGCCCGTTGAATCTGTTCAATGATCTCAGCCAGTCATTCGCTTCGACCTGCTTCCCCTCCCCTCTGTACTCGTCTTTTTTCCACCAAAGGACACGGACGCACCTCCTGCCCTTGCCCCTGCAGTTTCCGTTCGCAGAGAATGATTTGCCACTACAACGAATCGCTGTGTGTGCGCAAAGAGGGCCCGCATTGTTGTTGTTTTGTGCTCGAAAGACTCTATGGTAAACTTTGTACATAAAAGAGAATAACGAGAGGCATTATACATATTAAATTAAAACACAGTTGAATGTATAAATGTTTGATAAGAGCCGGCCCGTAGGTCGGAGTGCGCGAAAATTTCTATTATATGTGTGTAAAATGTCATTCCCGATTATTGTGATTCTTAGTTGGTAACTTGATTAATTTATTCATGCCAAACTTGTGTCATATTATACGATTAATTCATTAAATTAATAAAGAAATACACACACTAGGGAGTGCTGTTGCTTGTGGATCGAAAGAGGCCCGAATGTTTGTGTACGATAAGTTCCCCGCGTAATTTATACGATGAGAAAAACCCAGGAGATGAAAAAGGAATACATTATATTACCGCGCCATCATTACTCTGTGTATCGATCCCATTCGCTATCTATCTCTTCCTCTGTCGTCGAAAAGATGAATCGTTGTGCTGATTTTGCTACCATATAAAGGAAATAAAAATATTAAAAAAATGCTCATTACGCCAAAGTTTACAAGGTGCAATAAATTGTATGCTGTTTTTACTCTCCTTGGCGAGACGTGCGCATTATTCGGAATCGGCAGAAATTATAGCGCGTTTTAGGGGAAGTGCTTTTGTAAGAAAATGAACGAATAAAAATGAAAGGAATCAAACTTGCAAT
Organism: Cloeon dipterum; assembly: GCF_949628265.1. Classification (NCBI taxonomy): domain Eukaryota; kingdom Metazoa; phylum Arthropoda; class Insecta; order Ephemeroptera; family Baetidae; genus Cloeon; species Cloeon dipterum. Next base: position 8,766,620 of record NC_088790.1, on the reverse strand, counting down.
GGTTATTACTCTCGTGGAAACATGATAAATCACCATATACAACACAAGATGATGATGATGATGATGATGAAAAACATTGCAATGATGCGGACACTATATTGTATTTTAATATTAAACAACAAAATCGCCTAACGTTCCACAATATATCAACTAAAAATATACTCAAAACTAACTGCTTTTCATTTCTTGCTAATCCTCTGCAACAAGAGTTGCTGACTCGGATTAAATTTAATTATCACGAAGGCTGTTGAGTTAGGTTTTTTTTGTTTGTCAAACATAACAAAGTTAGAAACATTTTCAAGCGTTCTCAATTATTGCATGATTCGCAAATAAACTCAAAAGAGCAAATACCAAGGTTAGTCGATCCATCGTGTGCTTTTATCATCAATCTCGCAATTTTTTAAAAAGGAATTTCAGCGCATATTAGCAAAATTATGCAACCTGCTGGGCGGGGAAGATGCGCCGAATGCATACACAGCAATAACAAGGAAGCGTCCTTGTACTATACATTGCAGCAAGATTTTATCATATCTGTTTAGGAAACTGCTTTTTAGACAAATCCTGCGTGACATATAAGGATGAGCTACCGCCATGATGGCCACAGTCGAGACCAACAATGTCCCGTATTCTGTTCTGTGCTCTCGTCACCGCTGCTCTCACATCGGCGGCACCGTTGTCTTCAGGAGATGCCTTGCCGGTGAGGAATTGAGAAATTTACATTTTTATTCAACTATCTGTCTGATCCCAACAGCTGCTCCCGAGAGAAGTCGAAGACAGCGATTTAAAGGTAATTATTGTACAGAAGAATCGACACTGAAAGGAGTAGAGAAATTTTTATTGTAAAAGGCATTTATTTGTTGCATTTTTTTTGTAAACTATCCAGCAATTGTTCCTATTTAAAAATTTGTATCTAATAAAATCAAATGACATATATACGCAGGGAATTTTTAAGAAAACTAAGCTATTTCAAAATGGCTCTTCAGTCAAAATTCACTCAAAGTGATCCACCCTCAAGCTCAGTCCATTTCGCGCAACTTCCATATTTATTAAGAATTATTTAAAAAAGCCACGAAAATAATTTATTTTACAAAATACTAGGTTTCATTAAAGGGGAAAGACCGACAAGACTCTGTCTTGGTTAAACCGAAAATGAAGTCATTTCGTAATTAATTGGTGCTTCAAACACATTTTTCAAAATTAAAAAAGTAATGATTGCAGCTCAACAGCAACAATAAAACAGAAGACGGGGGTAATTGCCATCTTACAGTCTGCAAGCTGGAAAAAGCGCTTGAGGTACGCTGCACTGAAATTCAGTTCTTAAATTAAAAAATATTAACCCAGTGCGAATTGCAGCCGATCGCATCGGACGTGCAGGGCATCATCAAGGAGGTCTACCCCGACTGCCAGGCCACGAGAGTAAATTCATACTGCTTTGAATGTGACAAATAATTTTTTTGAAATATTTACAGGACATGATTCGGGACAAAATGCTGGGCATCGTGACGAAAATGTGCGTCTCAACGTCAGAGGAGGAGCGCCAGAACGATCGGATCGCCAAGCAGGTGGCCCATGGCATCATTGACTCGTTCATCAAAATGAAATCGGACAAGGTGATGGTTGAGGACAAGGTCGCGGCGCGGATTGCATCCAGTGACATCCCCTACGCGCGCGTCAGCCGCGGAGTCCGGTCCAGAAGATGCGAATGCGACTGCTGCGATTGTTGTGATTGTTGCGATTGCTGCGAGGATTGCAATTGCGGCAACAAAGGTTCCTCTGTTTTTGATCTAGCACGATAAGCTCAAGGATATCGTAGAAAAAAAATAACAATTTTGATTTTCTCTTCTAGGTAACGACTGCTGCCCGTGCACCCCCAAAAGCAGTAGCAGCTCCGAGGATTGCGGCGACACGACCATCGTCGTCATTCCGGGGAAAAAGGACAAATGCCGTGATAAGTGCGACACCAAATCAGACAATAATGTGTACAAGGAATGCAACTGCTACCGAAAGGTCAAGGTGGACTGCCCGGACGAATCCGAAGGTCCAGTCACGATTGGATCCATATGCACTACACCAAAAAGAAACACAGCGGTTCCTGCCGGGTGAGTATTCCTCCCTTTTTCAATGTGGACAACACTGAATTTCTATGTTTATCAGGTGCGTGTGACCGTCTCGATTATAGCCCACATTAAGGAGTCTCAATTAATTTATGTCTGCTCCACAATATTTATTAAAAATAAAACGTTAATTGATTTTAAAAGCATGTAAATGCGATGTTTTTCTGACCTTCTTAAAGACAAAACAAAGTACTTCCTATTGCTTTGTTTGATTGATAATACGTGCAGATATTCGACCGTATAAAAGCAGCATGCGGAGTTTTATTTGCTTAATAGTTTCGACTTTCGACGCTGCTGTCATGTCTGCGCTAACAATGAGAGCCGCACTATTGCTCCTCGTTGTGTTTCTCGTAAAATCGAGTATGTGTGCTGAGATGGTATTTTTTTTATCTTACAATTTTTGGTTTACTATTAATTTTGTTTCTTTAGTCTACAACCTCCAAGCCACCCACTATTGTTGGAAAGGTAGTTTCACCGAAAGACACGGTATAGTTTTGATATTTTTGCTTCAATCAATTTAAATGTGTATGTATTACATTATGCTGAATTTGCCTTCATATATATCAGGATTAAAATTTTCAATATTAAGCAAATTACTTAAGAGAAACATTTTTAGGAGCAGCAGGGAGCAGCTCCATGCGATAAGTGCATTATATGCTGCAAAGGATGCGACGGTAAGTCATCCGAATCCAGTAGCAGCGAATCAAGTGAGGAAAAATCCGCTCCGGAATCAATACAACTCTTGAGAAGAATGGTTGAAAGCGCCAAACTTGCGGAGCTTGGCAAAATGAGCAGCACCAATCAGTAATACTGTCTTTGATTATTGAAAAGGCTCTCACGTAAATATTAAATTCTCGTGCAGATACAAGCTAGTGCCAGTTTATGACGTGGTGCCCTACCCCAGCGCGTTTATCCAACCGTTTGGGCGCCAATCCCACCCTCATCCCTACGGTAAAGTTATCCTTTGACTGCAAACTAAATTAAACTAAATGAAAGCTCTTTCCAGCCCCAGCGCCGAATCCGGTGAACGTGGCCTATCACCCCTATCACCAGCCAATGCAACATCTCCACCCTATGAGAAATTATTGATGTTAACGCAATGAATAAATTCGTATTGCGCCAACTTGCTTATTTTTTTCTGGCTCCTAATTTGAATTATAGATCTGATATGCAAAGGATTTTTGTTTTATTTTGCTGTTAAAAATATTTTCAAAAGAAAATCTTTCAGTTACAAATGGTTATTTGCATGGCACCGACTATTGACACACGACAAATAATATGAGTCTCTATTCTCACTGGAGCGTCTGCCGCTCTTCATTACTTCCGTCTTTGGTGTTCGCCCGGCTGGCACCGCTTGCCTTGCCAATGACGATCGTCCTTGGCAGCTTTGAAACGTCGCTCGTTAGAGGAACAGGGGTGCTCGTCAGCTGCGGGGGAGTCAGTCTTTTGTAGACAAGTCCCATCCAGACGCAACACACCGCCATCATGACCGTCGTGAGCGAAAACGTCCACACAACACCTAGGTTGACGTACACGTAACTCAAGAAAATTGGGCCCAAGACCCGCGACAAGCACCCGGAACCTGTCAACAATCCCTGCCAAACACCCTGAGGACAAATAATGGGGTTTGATCAGATTAGGGTTAATTGTTTTTCAATTTAAGGGTAATAGAATTCACATTTTTCCTTTTTTAACTGGATCCAGTTGTAGAAAACAGAATGGCAACATGAAAAAAACAGATTTTTCTTGCAAAGAATTTTTCCTATTTTCTAATTTGGAACTGTAACGCCTAACTTTGTGATTAATTTTATTTTACGTCCTAATCAAAATTTTAACTGTGCGGTACTTGATGTTTTTCTTTATACTGAATGAATATAAATAAATAGCGTTTCGTAAATAAAAATTATATTTTACCTGGGGCCTCGGTCCGAGGATTTTTGAAAAGAGCGTTTGTATCACAGTAATTCCAATAGGATAGCCTATTGAGGTGAGGAAGTAACCCAAAAGTAGTTGGGTCATCGTCATCGCTGGGGTGAATGCACACCACGGCTGTTCGTCGACGGGACAGCCGACAACCTCTGTTAAGTTCGAATTCAACTGGTTCATAACCATTTCTGTAAAACACAAATTTAAGTTAAAATGGTGTGCAAACAAGGAAGCCCACGTTTGGACCGCACCTTTTGTTTTAATGACTGGAGGCGCATCGCCCCAAGGAATGTGGCTGATTCGACCCACCACCATCAACATGAAGCCGCCCCACAGTAGCAGACATCTCTCGTCGAATCTGATGAAGAAACAATTATTTTACTACCGACCTTGAGAGTTTAGTAGCGGAAATACTTTTTGGTCAACGGCTTGATCGCTGCAAAAGTGACTAGAGCGATCACGGCTCCGGCAGTCATGAGCAGACCCATGTTCATAACGGCCTGCTCCTTGGTCCACGCAAACTGATCCATGACTAAAGGCTGCCCGAGTCTAAAGAGACAATTTTAAGATTCTCACACTTTTTTCAACCAACTTATTAATTACGTTTCAAGAAGGACAAAGTTGAAAGAGAGGATGAAAAATGCGAGAATCAAGCTCCATGTCGCCATGTAGTCTGGTTTTGTGCCAAGCCACGTTTCCTCCGCTGCAAAAATTTACAAAAATAATTTAAGCCTCATCTCTTCAGGAATTTCTTTAGCAACCTGTCGCAGCTCCCTGCCTTCTCTGCGCCTCCTTGGCAGATATCGGCATCTCTGTGAAGCAGAAGGGCATGAAGCAAAGGCAATTGATGGCGCCCAGCAAGACGTTGACCCAGCCAGTGGCAGTGTACATGTTGAGGTGGATTTTGCCACCAAAGAGGCCAATGCCCTCGTCTCCTAAAGGAGCAACAGCAGTCTGTATGGCTGCGAAAAGCATCAAGTTGTTATTTTCAAACTTGAGCAGAGCAGAGGAAAAAAATACCTGGACCGCAAATAAATCCCAAAACTTGGGCCAGCGACATCATGCTGACCGCCCCAGTTCGCTCTCTGACCGTTGTGGCCGAAGATAAGTAGGATCGAATTACGGCAATGTTAGCTGCAAAAATATGAATAAGGGTTAAGTCTCTACAGGCAAGATTTAACGAACCAGAACTGGCGCCAACAAAAAACCTGGTTGCTAGCATCCAGTACTTGACTGTGCTGCTAGGGAAGAGCTCGAGTAGCGAATACGTTACGCTCGATATGGTAAACAGAGCCACAGAAGTGATCAGCGGAGCCCGCACAGAGCCAATTTTATTCGCCCAGTAGCCGAACAGGGGCGAAACAATCATCTGTGCCAGCGGGTTCGCCGCCACGACAAAGCCGAGGAAGCTTTTACCTGCATCAGGGTCTAACTGGAAAAAAACATGAGATCATAATTATAATCTACATTTTTTTTAATAAATGAGCCACACTGATTATATTTAAAGAAAAGGTGTCAGAGTACTTTAAAATGTGAAAACACAGGGTGTGCACAGTCATTCAAACGCAATCTTGCAGTGATAAAATCACAAAAATGCAGCCATGGTTGGTTTTTTCTATTTAGTGCAGATCAAATTCATTGAACATAACAAATTTCAGCTTCTTGACACTTGCTTGATAATTCAATTGTTAGGACAGTCATGATCGAGTGCTGAGCATAATTTAATAAAAAGCATCAACTTTTAGTTCTAACAAGCTGTGCTAGTTTATGAAATTTAAAATTTTAATGAATGGCTAATAAATTCTGCTCGGAAATTAATTCAGGATGGTTGGCTAACAAATAAATTTTGGGAGGAAAATATTAAACAACAAAGATCTTGTATTGTAACTGTCGGCTGATTTAGCTCTTTTAGACCTCAGATCAGAGGAAGTTGACCTCCAGAACAAAGTTCATATCTACAGTATTTTTATTTTAACCTCTGCTCAGCACTTTCCGTGGGCTCACCGAGCGAATAACATGGGGTCCGAGTGGCCGCAAAGGAGCTTGGACCCAATCTTGGTCATCTTTTCGGCTCCCCGCACCGAGGTCTTTTATTGAAACGCCAGACATTTGTCCGTAAAGCCGCCGGGAGAGTGTGAAAACCAGCAAGTGCATGCTGAGTCGGCGCCGGTGCGCCTCTCCCAGCCCGTTGAGCTACTTGAGCATTTCGAGTCACTAAATTAACCACCTTTTCCTTCTCTGACAATGGGCAGCCAGTATTAGAGCCCCGAAATGCTCAAATATGCTTTGACACTCCTGAGAATGCCTGAGAATGCGAGTAAACAGACTGGTAGAGGATTAGATGCATCTAAATCAGCAATAGTTGAAAAATTTCCAACATTACTCATTTTGCTGAGCAAAATCGATCGTCTCCTCTTTTTTTATTCTGTACAGCAATGAGTAAAGCAGCTAATACTGCGGTATTAATTTGGTTTTTAAGGTATAGTACCGCTGAATCGAGGCTTGAGGTGCCCAAACAGCTGCATGTACAGTTCAAAAGTATGTTAATTTTTCACCTTACAAAAATTTTACTAATAGCTATAACCATATTGAATTAATTTTCGCGCAGAGTTTAGCCAAAATATAATGTTTTTTTGCAAACGAAATTTGGTAGCTATCACAAAAATGCAATAATTTAGTGATATTTACTCTTTAAACACTCTGAAAAATACTTGTGGAAAAATACGCAAGAAACTTGTATCACACAGTGCATTTTAAACATTAATGCGGGTTTAAACAAACCCTGCTGAAAACTGAAAAAGTATCCCAACCGAGATTGAACAAAATCACACGATACATAAATAATATTAGTTTTTAATATGCCAAATTCTAAAAATTAAAAATTTAGCTGAACATACTGTGTCTAAATATGGCCAGATCCCAGTGAGCACGATGCTAAAGCCCAGGGTCATCAGGAACATAGTGAAGTAAGTTACTCGAACAGATCTCCATCGCGTCCGTCTTTCCGATATACTCTCTAAATCTGCTGTTTTGTAGACGCCCGCTCTCCTCTGTCTGCGAAAATCATGACTCAAACACATAAGAGTTTCGAAACAAACGCGATGAAACACATCAAAGCAGTGAGATGTGGGTTTCTCAATAGAGTGTTGCTTTATTAATTTTTGTGGTTGCCTCTTCCACAAAGCATCAAAAGGAAACTTTGTGTACCTCATTGCATTTACACAATATTATACTTTTATCCTTGACTTGCTCGAAAATTGCTTTTTTTTAATTGGATACGGCAGGCGCATCATAAAAACTTGTAAAAAATTAAGATTGACACACTTATTTGTAAAATAGCCCATTAAATATTTAGTTGGTCTTTGCCTGTTTTTATCTTTCAAAAAAAGTGTATACCTTAAAATAACATTTTCTAGCAGACTAAAACAGATACTGAAGGCTTTTTTTTAGATAAATTAGAGTCCTTACTTGTCTTATCTCCTAACCAATAAAACGTTGCATGGGTCTTATGAGTTTATTGGACGCAAATCCAATATTATAATATTTTTACTGATTTTTTGAAGAAATCCCAATTAATATAAAATTTGCTATAAAATAAAGGAAGATAACTGAGGCTTTTGATGTTAGGGGAGGCAACAATTTATGTGAGGAGATGAAGAACAAAAAACTGATCTAATCATCATACAACATTGGAATTATTCAATTCCTTTTTTAAATCGTTCGTGAGAGGATCCGGAAGTCTCTCACCCACTGAACTCGATTCTGCAAAAGGTCAGCAACGAAATTACAACGTGAATATATAACGTGATGTAAATTATTAACAGAGCAAGCGCAGAGCCACACTCAATTATATATTCTTTGAATTAGCAATTCACGCGAATATTATCTGACTATGAGAAGGCGCGACAATAACTCACTGAACCTTGAAACTCACAGCTGAGCAACCGGTTGCCTGCTTTAACAACGCTCACCCATCAACGTCAATTAAAAATAGTAAAACCGAGTTAATGCTTGACTCTTATTTTTTTCAATCAGACAAAAAATTATTTTCACATTAAAATAAAGATAAGAGCAGGCCGATTTATCAAAAGTGCTAAAAGTCCTAGACTTGCGGAGGTGTAAGAGCGAGCCGCTGTTGTATTGCTATTGATGCAACAGAAACTAAGGCATATTTTGCAATCCTCTCAGAGCCATGAGATTTGTAAAATATTTTAAAAATTTTAATATTCAGTGACGACAACCAGTTTCCGAGTCTGTCTTACCTTCTCTTATTACGGAGCCACTCCATTTTCTCATTCGTACGTGGTGGTCGGCCCCGACAATCCGAATCTGCTATTTTTAAAAAGCACAGCCGCTTCAAGTCGTTGCTAAACTACTAACGTGAGGAGTTGAGTCGCGCCCGCTGCGGCCACTGCTCTCGGCCGCCAGTGTGTGAGGAGTGAGCGCGACAAGGCCACGAGAACGCACTCGCTCCGCTTCAGAGGTTCCCCCGCGCCAGTCTGGGAGGAGAGATAAAAAGGCCTGTTGCTATGAGAGAGGGAAAGTTGTGACACCATGCACCATACTACGAGAATCACCCGAGAAGTAATTCTCGTCGTGTATTAGATGGCAGAGTCAAGATAATAGAGGTGGGCGCACACCTTTCTTCGCCTGTCACTTAACAAGACGGATGCCAATGGCTTACTTAATTTTAAATGGGGTATTTAGTAAATTTTTTAATGTTCGTGTAGCAGTTATTGTTATTATTAATCGATGTTGGGAAGTTACAGATGTACATGATAAGAAAATAATCCTCAAGGAGGAATGATAAATGTTTTCAAAGATAGTTTGAACAGTTTGAAAATAATTATAAAAAAATATGCTGTTAGAACAATAATTATAATAATTCTAAAATTTTCCAGTACTTAACTGGAAAATATGTGAATAAGTTGCACTTTGAAAGACCTAGCTAATTGAATTGGGAAATGACAATCATATATATACATTTAGCGTACTTAAGAATTACAGTTAAGCGTTTATTTTTATTCTAACAAAAAAGAAGTACTCACAATTTTTATGGCCGAGTTGAAAATCATATTCATCAATTGATCAACGATCAAATTAAATAATGCTGCCGCATAATTAACAGTTAAATAATTTAAAACACTAGAATATTTCAAAAAAATTTAAAGCCAGAAAGGTAGTACCTCAAATAAATTGATTGGGTTTTGTCTATCAGTTTGAATTATATTTCATCATTAGCTAATTGTTGCTGGAAAACAGAAATGATGGCTAAATCACTCAATTTTTGTACTTGAAATTAATTACGGTCGCTTAGAATTTCCTCAAAACTAATTGTCACCAACCGTATCTATTTCTGTGGAGCAGACCTAATTCAACTTTGCGCGTTTGAGGACTGGCAGTCAGGCTTGATAGAAGCCGCGACAACGTCCTCGCAGCGCTCACACAACTCGGCACTGGGCAGAGCAGTGAACCTTCTGCAGCGCAGACACTGGCCTCGGGGCGATTTCCACAAATCCACGCTGACGGGCACTTCCTCTGCAACTGGTTGCAGCAAAACTGCAGCCACCTGCAACAGCTCGCACAGTTCCGACTGCCACGACTCATCGCTCAACTGCATCCTCTGTAACAGGATTTAGACAAATGTTTACTTTTCCGTTGAGGCTATGAGTGAAATTGCTTATATTCTCATAAAGAGCACAGACAGACAAGACTTAAAATTTGCCTGGTTCCCCTACATAATGTGCAATTTTAAATTATGGAAAGACAGAAATAAAATAAGAACTTCATGGCTGCCTCCAAAAATGCTGACCCAAATTCGCTACAAAATCTGAGAAAAAAATATATTACTTTAATCTACCTTTAAAACGGTATACAGATCTCTAGGAACTTCAATGGTGACGCCAAATTCTTGAGTGTTTTCGTTGCCAACAGCCTTGTTGATGCTTCCCCTCAAATTTTCGATTTGCTCCCACAAATCCTCAAGCTCAGGTTGGTTCCAGCTCTCAGGCGCGTCAAAACCAGGTGTGAAGAAGAGGCGACCTCGGCCTTCAATAAATATTTCATTAACTCTTCTGCAGCGAGTGAGCTCAAGGCAATTTTACCCTTCCAGTGCAAGCAGATTTCCTCGGCCAAGTGGGGCACAATTGGACCCATGACCCGGAGCAGCGTTTCCAGAGTGTAGGTCAGCACCCGTACGCACTGCTGTCGCTCGGCACTATCAATGGCATCACAGTAAAGTCTGTCTTTGATCAGGTGGCAGTAAGAGCTGGAGACTTCTAGCGTTACAAAAGAGAACAGCTGCTTCACTGTGTGGTTCAGCACGTGTCTTCTATATGTGTCACTCGTCTGAAAAATTACAGGAAATTTAAAAAACCATCAATGCAGAGAAGCATAGAACGACACTTCAACTGCAATTTTAGAGACAAGTTGCAATTTTAATTTCAAAGCAATGAGAGGCAGGCTCCCAAAAAACCAAAAAATACTGCAGTGAAATATTTTAAATTTCGGTTTAGGACTAGGTACGTTCTTGATTTTTATCCTCATGTCTTGCAGTTTTAATATATTTTTATTAATTATCAAGGAATCTGTAAGAAACTCACACGTTGTTGCAGGTTGTACAATCTGTGCAGCATGAGTCTATCAAGGAACCTCCAGTTAGTAGTGTCACGCGCGGGTTCGATGGGAGGACCAACAGAGCCAAGCAAAAACTTGGATACGTTCCTAATTTTTGAGACGATTTCAGTTGCCGTTTTGAAGGTGCCCTCACTCGCGGGGATGTTCTTAATGCCGACAATCTGGGATGCGATCCAGCAACTATCATAGCACCTTAGATAACTTTCCAACTTTGCTTTGATAAGTTTTTTACCGCAACACATCGATTCCTAACGGTGGTTGTTTCTTGGACCCTCTGGTCAAGTCCTTGGGATGAATAACGTTGCCAACAGACTTGGACATCTTGAGGCCATTGCCGTCCACAACAAAGCCGTGGGTTTGCAGATTTTTGTAAGGGGATTTCGCTTGCAGGGCGGTAGAGAGCAAAAGCGACGTTTGAAACCAGGCCGTGTATTGATCCGCGCCCTCGATACACAAATTCGACTGTCCAATAGGTCCCAACGCGTAAGACCACGTGAGCCCAGAATCAAACCAAATATCCAAGATGTCCTGATGAATGAGGGGATTATGTGGAAACGTCATTACAGCGAAAATATCTCTCATACCTTTCCTAATTCCAGTTCATCGCAAGAAACGTTGAACTTGGTCAAGACGCTTTCAGGCACTACTTCTGACACGTCACATTTCCACCAACAGTCTGTGCCCTTCTCGTCGATCAATTTGCAAATATTTTCCACTACGTCCCTAAAAACCGTAAACGTGATGAAATATAAATCTCGCATTTTGAAAAATTGTAAAAATAGTAGATCATTTTTTACGATTTCTTGCATATTAATCTTTTCACTAAACTATATTTTTACTGGTCGTTTCATTTTCCACAAAACCCAGCGTCTGAAATGCAAGTCTGCAGGAACACCTACTTGTGCAAAATCGGCTGTCCCGTCTTCTTGTGGTAAGCAGCAGGAATAGGAGTACCCCAAACCCTCTGCCGAGAAATGCACCAATATGGCCTTTTCCGCAGCATGGCTACCATGGGCGAGGGATCTTGCTCCGGGATGGGAAACTGGTTTACCCTTGCAAGAGCGTCCTGATAAACAGCAGTTAAAAGAAAATCTGCAAAACATCACAAACGCATACTTCTGCCCTGTGTCGTAGCGTCTCAGTGCTGAGAAACCATTGCTTGCTAGCCAACATGATCACCGGACAATGCGCGCGCCAGTCATATGGATACGAGTGAACAAAAGGTTCAGAGTGCATTAAGTTGCCTGCCAGGAGGGAGATAATTTTGTCGGACGTGCTTTTCTCGAGAATCGGCAGGCCTTGAACAGCCTCGGGCGCCTCTCTTGTGTACTTCATACTCTCATCAATCGATTGAAACTGAAAAAGAAGACATGAAACTAATTTATTTGTTCACTTAAACTAAGTAAGGACTTTCCAGGCCTATTTAATTAAAGTCTGAACCAGAAAAAGTAAAGAATAATACCAAATATCAAGAGATAACATTTTTCTGGTTGATTGGAAAAACATAAAGTTTTTAGCTTTAAAGATTTCAAATAGGAAAATAAATCTCTCAGAGTGATAAATTTACTTTCCTGATAAAAGATATCTTACAAATTTTTAAAACCAATCTAGATTTCATTCAATTAATACCCTGCAGATAAAATGTTAATTTTGGCTTTAATTTTATCTTAACCTAATAATTATTATTAAGGTTTGCTCTTTAAATATAACGTTTTACCATTGAAATCTTATTTTCAAGAGCGAGTAGAAAGTCTTGTTGCCCGTGACTAGGGGCAATGTGCACGAGGCCCGTGCCGGCAGTGTTGATGACGTGAGTTGATGGAATCAGCGGCAGACGCTTCATGACCGAGCCGAACATGGACGCGTAAGTCGCTCCCTTCAACGTGCTGCCTGCAGTAAATCAATTGGATTCAAAAACAGCAATCAATTTATTTTCTACAACCTTTAAATGAAGCCAGCGGAATGTTGCTCAGGTTCAGTTTTTCAGCCAAAGTTGGCAGTAAGTCTTGGGCGACCAGAACAAGCGTGTCACTGCTCTTGTTTTCTACAATGCAGTAGTCCATTTCTTCGCCGTAAGCCACTGCTTGATTTGCGGGCAAGGACCACAAAGTGCTTGTCCAGACGACTAAATCCAAGCCTTAAAGAAAAAAATTAGATTAACATTAGGTCCTTTTGATTAACTGGATAATTACTGGCTCCTGGCTTAACTGACGAAACAATCTTTTGCAAATCTGCCGGCAGATCTACAAATCGAGCGCTCACAAACACAGAAAGGCTGGTGTGGTCATTCTTGTATACCAATTCTGATTCTGCTAACGCAGTTCTAGAGTGAGACAATTATTATAAATTTAGAAAACATTAACATTATTAGCATACTCAGATATTGGCGACCAGTAAATGGGTTTTAGGTCTTGGAAAACTAAGCTCTGAGAAAAAAAGGTATGTGTCAGATGATGGATCATTACAAGCAGACTTCAAGTACCCTTTCATAAAGATTTTGAAAACAGCGAAGTTGATTCTTCACAAACTCCGGGCTTGAAGTCAAGTACTTGTTTTCCCAATCTGCCATTACTCCCCATGAGCGGAACTCTGCCTCTTGGTTTTTAATGGCCTCCTCAGAATACTTTCGGGCTGCATTAATTAAAATTTAAAGTCAAGTAAAATTAAACTATCATTCTTACATTTTTGTCGAAGTGCAATGGGGTCTAATTTTTTTCTGTCGTTTAGGCCAATTGCTTTTAGTTCAATTGGCAGTCCATGGCAGTCCCAGCCAGGGACGTAATGCACTTTGCACCCGGCTAAGAGCCTTTCCCTGTTGGCGACATCTTTCAAAATCTGCACAGGGAAAAATAAAATTAGGGAAGAAAGGCTTTAATAGAAAAAACTTGCCTTGTTAACAGCATGTCCTAAGTGAACAGAACCATTGGCATAGGGAGGTCCATCGTGGAGAACAAATTCAGAGCCCTTTTTGTTCTCTCTTTGCCATTTATACAACTCTTCAAAGCCACATTTCTTGAGTTAAAAAATAAAGAAATGACATAATTAATACATTCAAAAATAAGCAAAATATTCATTTAAATTAATTTATGTGTAGTGCATATGTATGTATGATACCTGTGCAATTAAGGCATCTCTTTCAGCCAAACAATTTGGTTTTATGTAAGCCGGAAACGATGTTTTGGGCAAATTTACAGTGCTTGAATATTTTTTCTTGTTATCCCCGACATTGGAGCATGCCCGGCACAGTTGAACGGTGGGTGAAATTCTCTTGATTTTATTTGCCAGTAATGAGGATTTGGCAAAATCCGTGTGTGCAAGACGAAGAATCAACATTTTGGCGTTTGTTCAGCAATGCTGAAATTTCGAATTAAATATCAGAGAAGAAAAATAAAAATGGTTTATGTTACAAGCTCTCCGACGACTCAGTCGACTCCACCACAGGTTCAACCAGGCACTTCTCTTCTCTTTCTCGCACACAGCAATGTTTTGATTGTCGCTAGTCGCTAACAGCCCCTGCTCACTCATTAGGGCTGCCAACCTCCGGGTTTCGACCGGAGATCTCCGGGTTTTGGACTACTTGGACCCGGAGTGTCCGGGTCTAAATTTTGACTAGTTAATCTCCGGTTTGTAAGCAATTTTTAAAAAAACCCTTTCTTCCCCATATTAACGTCATTTAAGACGAAATACTTTCAAAGTTGAAAATCTCGTTAATATTAGTTATGTTGGTGACAGTGGCTGTGGCTGACAACTTTGTTTACGTTTTAAGAAAGAATTAGGGATTAGGATTTTGGAATCTGTATCCTCAATTAAGGACAAGCAGCATGCAGCAAAGTGATATTATTATGATATAATCATATAATGAATAATGTAGGATATAAGCTATGACATGAGCAATGTAAGGATGCAAGTGTAAGGGTAAGGTAAGGAGAAATAAATAATAATTGTTCTTAGTCATTGGGTCGGCGCCTCGGCGGACTAAAAATAATCTTGAATTATGCATATGCATACGCTGAAAATATTCGTCTTGCCCTTTGGTGCTGGTTGCTGGTGCCGTGGTGCCTGATTTTTTGATTGCGATATTTATTGAACCTTTCTATTTTAGGAAAAGTGCGAACCAGAACAAAACACTGCGAACTGAAAGACCATAAGAAATGAAGACTGAAAATCCCTATTTCATCCTCTATCTACTATCTAGTGATCTAGTCAGCATCAATTTCACTTCACTGGAAGGCAAATAAACTAGCATGGGAAAAAAGTGAGTATATCAATACAAATATTTAGTGTAATCAATAGCAAACTGTTTTTCATAGCATACAAGTACACCATGGATAAATATATAATTAGAAAACAAAGGGGAAATACGATTGTCCCCTCAAAACCTTCAGCAGACTCCCAGGACGACACAATAGAAATTCTACACGGCGAATCCAGCGTCGACGTCGACACACACTCAAATAACCAGAGGGATATAAATGTGAATAGTGCATACCATTTATTGACGACAAATACAAATGAAGGTGAAGATGACAACACCCTCATCTGGGAGGTGAATGGAATAAAAATTCCTGTACAAATTGTACGCAATGATGCAGCAAATAGAGGCAAAGCAAGTGATGGTAATGAGCTTAAATGAAGAATGTTTTAATGTATAAATTTAAAATGTATTCTCGGTAGCTCTATCTTATGAAGAAAGCACTGAACAGACCTTTGATCTCCCTGAAGAATCGTCTATCAGCGGACAAATGGGCGATAGAGTGGATGATGTAGATTGTCAAGCCGACTTCAGCCGACTTGAGTCAGATGTGTATAATTCGGGAATTGAATCGGATACTGAGAAAGAAACAAGAGATAACTCTCCCCCTGCCCATGAGGTTGAGTCCGAAAGTGGTGGAGAAATGATTAACCACAAGGGATCCACAAAAAGGAGGAAACCGAGACAGAGGAAATCAAAGAAAAGAAAACCATCAGGGGGATACTACTCCAGTTTTCAAGAGGAATGGCTGCGTGACCCTCGCTTTTCCCACTGGCTTAAGAAAATTGATGATGAAACCTTCTTATGTGTTTGCTGTAGTGTAAGGAAGAGTGTGCGCCATGATGGTCTTAAGGCCCTTACAGAACACGAAGCGTCTAAGGCACACCAAGTTCACCTTTCCAAAGCCAGTACGCAATCAAAAATTGATTCTTACGCTGTGAAGGAGCTCTCTAAACCAGACGTTGAAATCGCTGTCGCGGAAGCAACTCTTTGCTTCCATGCCATCAAGCACCACCATAGCTACGCATCAGTTGACTGCGAAAGCAAGGTAAAATATAAAAGTATAATGGAAAATATCAACTTAAACACTCTTAGAGAAATTCGCGATTACATTTTTCTACATTAATATTTCACTATCATCCTTTAAATAAAATATTTGAAATAATAGGCCTTTCTAGAATCCTAATTAATTGTTTCAGTTGCTGCCTAAAATTTTCAAAGATTCTAAAACAGCAGCCAAGACGACCTGTGGAAGGACTAAAGCAGCAGCAGTCGTGCGGGGTGCACTTGCCCCATATTCGCTATCCATGGTCAAGATGGATCTGGTGTTGTCCCAAGACTCCAATTACAACCGGCAACCCCGCTATTTTACAATCATGTCTGATGGGTCAACCAGATTCAATAAGTCGATTTACCCATACGTTGTCAGGTACTTCAAAGAAGGAGAAGGCCTGAAAGAGAAAGTGATCTCCGTAGTCTGTAGTTCAGACGGAACAGCTCAAAGTAATTTAAAATAATTAATTTAACAAATTTTTCATTCTTCAAAATTTTAGAGCTACATTCTGACCTCAAGCAAAGCCTTGCTCAGATGGGGTTACAAGTAGAGCATGTAGCAGCGTTTGCTGGGGATAGCTGCAGCGTCAATTTTGGCACACAAAATTCCGTGTATGCCAAACTTAAAATGGAAAATCCAAAGATTTTGCCTCTGAAGTGCCCTGCACACCTGTTGCACAATGCTGCCAAAAACGCTATGGTCAGATACAAGCCAGACTGCGAAGCTATTCTTTTAAAAATATGTGGGCACCTAAACCAATCGTCGAAGAGAGAAGCGGCGCTGATGGAGGTATTCGAATACTGTGATGTGGAGTACCAGCAGGTAGGAATGCTTAATTTATTTATAATCATATTTAATGTTTATTGATCTTAGATCACGAAGCACACCAACGTTCGCTGGCTGTCTCTCGCCGAAGGTTTGCATAAAATCCAAAAATTCTGGAAGCCATTGAAGGCGTACTTCTTGGGTTTGGGTGAAACTAAATGCCCTCAAATGATTTGGGAGTTCCTACATGATCAAGAGGTAAATTTTAAAAGTTAATAAATTTTCTAAATTTTATTTTATTTCTTGCTAGCATGAACTCACAGACGAGAACAATCCGACCCTAAATGAAATGCACCTTCAATTTTGGTCAACTTTGAGCTCGGTGTTTGCTACTTCCATCAAGTGTCTAGAGAGAACCGAAGCTACTATCATGGATGTTGAGGAGTGCGTATCAGAGCTTGTAAGCAATCTGAAGGAAAGGTAAAAAATTCTTTTTGTTTAATTTTAAAAATTCATGTTCTGACTTCTGATATAGGGTTGAGAGCAACTACTTTGGAAGTACAATTGACAAAGGACTAGTAGCGCTTACCAGCTATGAAAAGAAGTGCTTTCTGGATCAGTGTCGGCGCTCGGTGGAAGATGCCATCAACTACATTGAAAAGAGGTATGCTCTAGGGGGTTTGTACGCTCAATGCCAAGCCCTGAACGTCAAGAAGACGGACAAGCTCGTATTTAGGGAAATTGCGGATCTCTGTCAGTTACTCAGAATTACAGTTGACTGCGATCTCCTCTTTTCTGATGTTGTGGTAGCTAACAAACTTTTGAGGAATATGCAGCAGACCGATCTAATGTCTCAAACTCTACCCAAGATTTGGGCTTTGTTGTTCAACCAACAAAACGAGCGCCCGATGTGTACGCTATTTAAATTAGTATCATTTGTGATGTCTATCCCATCATCAAATGCATTTGTTGAAAGAATTTTCTCGGTTCTTAAGGCTGCATGGACCCCTGAAAGGAACTCATTGCTTGTATCATCTGTTGAATCTGAGATGATGGTCTACTTTAATTTCGATATGCTCTGTTCAGCCTTCCCTGCGTTCCTGCGTCATCCGAATCAAAAGAAGCTAATCGAAATGGTTGTGAGTGCAAGAAAATATTTGATGTCTTAGGCTTAATATAGAGTCTGAAAGTTTATAAATCAACTGAAAAAGATGAAATGATGTGATTTCAGTAACCAATGCTGTGTTCACTTGCTAAGCTCAATTCCTATAGTACAGTTCCTTAATGAAATATGCGTTAAACAAGCATTTACCATACGTGAAGACTGATCATTTGGGACTGAAATAAAATTGAAATGACTGTCTAAGTCAATTGATATTATGTAAATAAGAAATGTGAAAGTTTACGTCTATTATGCGTAAAATGATGTCAAATTTATAATTAAAATAAAAATTTTTGTTTTGAAATAAATTTTTTTATTTTTTGAAAATATTATTCCAAGTTTACACTGCGCAGTGCAGATGTCAACTTTGCTTTTGGGG
Source organism: Cloeon dipterum (assembly GCF_949628265.1). NCBI lineage: Eukaryota > Metazoa > Arthropoda > Insecta > Ephemeroptera > Baetidae > Cloeon > Cloeon dipterum. The sequence continues at coordinate 8,748,332 of NC_088790.1, read as the reverse complement.
GGGGGGGGACTTCTTGGGCAGCAGCAGGGACTTCTTGGGCAGCAGTGGCCAGGTCTATGTCGTCAGACGAGGGACAGTCGTCAGCATTTTTCAGTGTGGAGCAGCAGCAGCAACTCAATGGGCAGCAGCAGCAACTCAATGGGCAACAGCAGGGACTCAATGGGCAGCAGCAGGACTTCTGGGGCAGCAGCAGGGACTTCTTGGTCAGCAGCACGGCCTTGCCCAGCAGTGGCCAGGTCTATGTCGTCAGACGAGGGTCAGTCGTCAGCATTTTTCAGTGTGGAGCAGCAGCAGCAACTCAATGGGCAACAGCAGGGACTCAATGGGCAGCAGCAGGACTTCTGGGGCAGCAGCAGGGTCTTCTTGGGCAGCTGCATGGCCTTGCCCAGCAGTGGCCAGGTCTATGTCGCCAGACGAGGGTCAGTCGTCAGCATTTTTCAGTGTGGAGCAGCAGCAGCAACTCAATGGGCAGCAGCAGCAACTCAATGGGCAACAGCAGGGACTCAATGGGCAGCAGCAGGACTTCTGGGGCAGCAGCAGGGACTTCTTGGTCAGCAGCACGGCCTTGCCCAGCAGTGGCCAGGTCTATGTCGTCAGACGAGGGTCAGTCGTCAGCATTTTTCAGTGTGGAGCAGCAGCAGCAACTCAATGGGCAACAGCAGGGACTCAATGGGCAGCAGCAGGACTTCTGGGGCAGCAGCAGGGTCTTCTTGGGCAGCTGCATGGCCTTGCCCAGCAGTGGCCAGGTCTATGTCGCCAGACGAGGGTCAGTCGTCAGCATTTTTCAGTGTGGAGCAGCAGCAGCAACTCAATGGGCAGCAGCAGCAACTCAATGGGCAACAGCAGGGACTCAATGGGCAGCAGCAGGACTTCTGGGGCAGCAGCAGGGACTTCTTGGGCAGCTGCATGGCCTTGCCCAGCAGTGGCCAGGTCTATGTCGTCAGACGAGGGTCAGTCGTCAGCATTTTTCAGAGGGCAGCAGCAACTCAATGGGCATCAGCTTGTCATCATCTGCAGAGATAAATAAATAAATAAATTCTTCAATCATGAAACAACGATAATAATTATTACTGTCCTGGTAGTGCAATAATCGTGGAACTTTCAACAACCAAACGCGAATTTCTTTGTCGCAAGAAAAGGGCGACAAATAATTTGACACTGAATATTTGTTGAAAGGAGCGCAATTTTCCAAGAGCAGGAAGAATTCAATTATATTTCATAAAATAAAAGCTAGTCTTGTACAGAAGGCGGAATTGCACATAGCCCGCATTGAATTTTCTGTACATACATTTTCTATTTTAATTATCTCACCTGTTTTGCGGGAGTGACAGGCACAGAAACCACTTCGTAGCTTCTCCAGTCACACGGAAGCTTTTGATTTCGCATTCCCTCTTCCCTCTCGCCGTTTTTCCATTTTCCGTCCATAATAAGATGAGAAAACCACGAGATCTTGGATCACTTTTCATGCCGCTGTGGCCACGATGCGACGATGCGTGTGTTTACCATCTGTTTGGCGACGTTGGAGTCGGTCTTTCGCGTCTGAAGTTTGAACAAACACCGAAACACCCCCTCTGACCACGCCCCCTTTTAAGCCACACCCCTTTTTTCGTTTAAGCTCCGGGTCGCTTGCAGTAAGTGTCTGGCAGCCCTATCACTCATATGGCGCGTAAATGAGCCAGCTAAGAAGTTCAGCATCCACTGGCAGGTGGCAGGTCGATAGCTTTTTCAGCCAATCAGATGGCGACTTGGAGTTTGTTGCCTGTTACGCCTACAAAAAACTCCGACACACGCCCCTCTTCGCCTCCCTCTGCACGTGGGCGTAACAGGCAACAAACTCCAAGTCGCCATCTGATTGGCTGAAAAAGCTATCGACCTGCCACCTGCCAGTGGATGCTGAACTTCTTAGCTGGCGCATTTTCGCGCCATATGAGTGAGCAGGGGCTGGTCGCTAAGTTGGTAGCATGAAGGGGGCGTGACATGTTTCTTCGCATGTTTTGCTGGTGTTTAATGTTTATAGTTAACAAGTTAACCTCGCGACTCGCGTTTCACATTACTGCACGTTACATTTCAGGAAAGAGTGAGTTATACCAAACACAATTTTCGGATCAGAATTATCGATCATAATCGTAAACAAACACGCTTCTTAAAGTTCGCTTTATTCATCATACCCATTCTAACTGCCCTCGTATTTTTTTATTTATATTGAGTGGAAGCTGTAATTTACCAGAGGAAAGTTTAGTGAACAACATTTGAGCAATTGAGTGGATATTTGTAATCATTTTAAAATCAGTTTCCAAAATTAAAAAATGATATGTTTGTGGTGCTATGTATTTTAACTTTCTTCCTCTCTGATTTTAGGTTTAAAACTTCAGCCATGGCAAACTTTTTGTTTCGGCGTCAGGTCTTCCAGGTACATTACATAAAACGAGAAATTTAGGATTATTTCAAACATTTTGAATTCATAACGCGTTAATCTAAACCAAAGAGCCGGGCTGGAAATTGCACACAGTTGGCGCGATAATATTTAGCTAGAGAATGTCTTCAGAAGAAGTGGAACGGGTTGATGTGCTGGAGTTGTTCAAGAGCAAGAAGTACCTGAACATATCAGCGCCGATGGTGCGCTACAGCAAATTGCCTTTCCGAAAACTGGTGCGCAAATACAACTGCGACCTGTGCTTCACACCCATGATCATGGCTGACTCTTTTGTGGTCTCTGAATTGGCCCGGTGGAACGAGTTCGTGACGGACGCGACAGACCGGCCGCTAATCGCGCAGTTTGCGGCCAAGACTGTGGACGAGTTCGTCACGGCGGCCCAGCTAGTGTACCCGTACTGCGACGGCATTGACCTCAACTGCGGCTGCCCCCAGCGCTGGGCCATGCAGGACGGTTATGGCGCGAAAATGCTGCGGTCGCCAGAGCTGATCTGCGATTTGGTGAAGCAAGTGCGCGCCAGCCTGCCTCAGCCGTTTACTGTCTCAGTGAAGATTCGGCTGCAAAGCGATCGGAAGCAAAGCGTCGAGCTGTGCCGCCGTCTGCAGCATTGTGGCGTCTCCTTTTTGTCTGTGCACGGCCGGACGGCAGCCGAGCGGCGCCAGCCGGCCGACCACGACGCGATCGGGCTGCTCGCGTCTGCCTGTCCCGGCCTACCCATCGTGGCTAATGGTGACGTGGACAGTGTGCAGGTGGCGGAAAAGGTGCACGAGCAGACCGGGTGCGCCGGCGTGATGAGCGCCCGCGGACTGTTGCACAACCCGGCCCTGTTTTCCGGCTTCGAGCAAACGCCTATCGAGTGCGTCCGGGAGTGGGTGGACGTGGCCGTGTCCACGGGACTCTCGTATGGCTGCCTGCACCGGCACATTGAGATGATGCTGGAAGAGCAATTGTCCGCCGCAGACAAACGTCTGTTGCACTGTATGAACTGCCTTCCCGCCTTGCTCGACTTCATGCAGCAAACGTACCCACAGCATTTCCTTTTCTAGACGCCTTCTGTGTGCACTTTCCGGTTTGGTACTTTCTATGGCCAGTAGATGTTGAACCATTTTGAAATTTTGCCATCAACAGGGCACGGCCTCTGAGGAGGAGGAGGATGATGATGTTCAGCAAGTGGAGGACGACACGTGGGATGACACCGTTTTGATTGACGCGTATGACAAAGCGATGGGGATGGCGATGAAAGAGGTGCAACGGCGACTTGACCAAGGACAGATGGAAAACGGCGCACCTGAAAGTGCTCCTCCCGAGAAATCCAACAAAAAGACTTCTAAAACAAAGTCAAGCAGCGTTAAACCGAAGAAAGAAACCATAGTGAGAAACATGTTTAGATTCTTAATATTGAGCAAACCAATTATTGGTGTGATTTTAATCAAATTCATTGGATCAAAATTTTTGATCTGGCAATTGAGGCATTTAGAAGAACTTTAAAAAAATAGAGAAAACTTTTATAGTTATTTATTTGTCCGATTTTAGTTCATTTGTGTTCTGGCTGATATTTTTAGAAACAAATTTATTGATAGGTAATTTGTGATATTAGATATTTTAGATAAAGTCCACAGATTATGATCTGCGCTCTTAAATTTTTGATAGCAAAATCCTGATACAAAAATTGTTTTTCACAAAAAGTAATGAAATTACAGTGGAAAGTCGGCATGCCCTGTCAAGCAGTTTATACTGAGGACGGAGAGTTTTACGAGGCAATTATTGAGAGCTTGAGCCTGGATGACGAAACTTGTGTCATCAAATTTTTGGGTAAATTGTTTCAGTTCTGTATAGCCCAAATTTTCATATCAATCTACTCTAGGCTACAATAACAAGCAAAGTATGGCAATCAACGACTTGTTCATATCTCAGGGGACAGACTTTGCAAGTCGACAAATCAAAGAGGCTCAAGTATTGTTTTTATTTTTTAAATATATATTTTTACTTACCCGCAAACATCTGCATAGCTGGCCAAGGAAGCCGAACTCCAAACAGCTGCCATGGAGTGGCAGAGCAACATTACTAGTGCCTCGAACTCAAAAGGAAAGAATGAAGGAAGAAAAAGCCAACTTCCTCCCATTGCACCACAGATCAGTGCTTTGGACCCCACCATAGCGATGGTAAGCTTTTGTTTTGGACCAAGATGCGTTCCAAATAATATTATTTTCAGAGTTTGCCTCCGCCACCTCCTATTTCCCAATTCACATCGCACCTGCCCACGGATGAAGCTGAAGCCCTCTCCTCCATGTGCATGTCATGGTACCTCAATGGATTCCACACAGGATATTACCTAGGACTGAAGCAAGGCCAAAAGCCGCAGTGATGACTCTCATCATCAAGTGCTCAAACTCAAAGTGTGAAGTGCGCATATTTTTTCCTAGGCTGTAGCAGCCACTATATTTCACTTTAAATAATACAAGTTGGAAAAAACCTCTAGCCTGATCCGTGACTAAGCTCCCACTCTTTGTAAATATTTTTCTTTGTGCTGGTCGATGGTTTGGTCCTGGAGATGGCCTGCTCGACATCATTGGTGGTCACATTTAACTTCTTCAATTTCCCAGATTTGGATGTGGTGTCTTCATGGAAATACGAATAATTTGTGTCTATAGAGTTAAGAATTCCTCAGACTTACTCTCTGCTTTTGCTAAAGTCTGTCTCAAAACGCTCATTGCAGCTTCGCGGCACATGGTCTTCAAATCAGACCCTGAATAGCCTTCAGTGCGCTTCATATGAACGTGTTTGATCAAAGCCTTTGTATGATATTTTTCTCACCTGCGCAACGCTCCTGTAGTCTATCAAGCAGTTCAGGTTTGTGCCTCCAGACTCTGGGAGCAACTGGCGGATGATGACCTCTCTGTCCTCTTCATTTGGCAAGTCCACAAATATCCTTTTCTCAAATCGACGGAGAATCGAGCTTTGAAGCGCCCTGTGCGTGAAAAATTAACTTCAGAGAAATAGTTTAAAATTGCGGCTCTTGCCAGGGAGAGTTGGTGATCGCAAGCACAAAGACCTGCTCAGAGGTCGAGCTGTTGAGCCCGTCGAGCTGCATCAGAAACTCGGCTCTGAGCCTTTTGCTCCCTTCATGATCATCCGTCGACCGACATGCCAGGGCTTCAAACTCATCGAGAAAAACGACTGAAGGTGCTTTGTGCTTGGCAGTTTCAAACAGAACCTGTAAACTTCCAATTTCAACAAAATCCCAGAAACAACCAAATCCAATTTATCTTACCCTTATCAATTTTTCCGACTCGCCTCTCCACTTGCTAACAACGCTTGTCGCTGTGATGTTGAAGAACGTGAATTTCCCCTCACTTGCCAGTGCTTTGGCCAGCATTGTTTTCCCTGTAGAGTAAATTCTTGAAATTAAAATTTCAAAACTTGTATTATTGTATTTTACCAGTGCCTGGCGGGCCATAGAGCAGCACCGACTTCCAAGGAGCTAAAATGCCTTGGAAGAGTTGCGGGTGCTGCAGGGGGAAGATCAAAGTTTCCTGCAAGGCCTGTTTTGCTTTTTCTAGGCCAACCACATCGTCCCATTTGACGTCCAGGTTTGAGGTAACTATCTCCCTGGTGATGTTGTCGGAGAGCTCCAGCAGTTCAGGTGCTTTGTAGATGCTGCTCGGAGTTGACGACTCTTTGAAGGATGCCTCGGCCGTAGTGTCACTTACTCCGTCTTTGTTCAAGGACTGTATGCTCATCAGGTCTGAAATGTCGTCCTGTTTGCCGAGGTCTTTCGACTCGCTCTTCTTTGGTCGTAGCTTGTGCTTGGCACTGCTTTTTCCGTCTCTAGCGAGCTGAAGGGGCTTTTCAAGCTGTTTGCAGATTTTAGGCTGTTTCTGGTATCTTAGGTAAAAGTATGATTCGTATTCTTGGAGTACTGTTGGAAGATCAACATTGTCGCACACAGAGAATTGCGGTGAAAGACGAGCCTCTGCCTCCAAACAATCTGCTGATTCAAAATAACTGAAATTTTTATTTTATTTCATTTGTAAATTAAACATTAATTTTTCAGTGTTCATAACAAACCATTCATCCTTGAGGAATTGAAATATTAAATAGAGCAAGTTTCGCTTCCTCTCTTTCCATTTTTTGTCAGCCTAGGAAAAATAAAAAAATAATTGTTTAATGCATAATTATAATATATATTTGTTTACAGCAATAATAAAAGCAAAAATCATCTTAACTCTTACAAATAAACAAGTTTGAGAGAAGTTTTAGGATTTTGGAACTGGTATTATGATGAAAGTAAACCGCTGCAAACATGCGAACATTATTAATTATCATAATTATCATAATTATAAATTCCTTACCACGCTTTCATACAATTTATTTGTAATATTCTTAGTTGAATCATCGCTTCCTCTTCGATTCTGCATCTTCTAGCTCAACTAAAATTTAAGTTCATTAAATTTTGGTTTGTTGCTAAGCAACACGCAATAATTAAACAGTGTGTAGAATACAATCCTCAGAAAAAAACCCCCCTCGCTCACGCTTTTACGCAAATTGACTTGTTTTCAGTCTTATTTATTATGAATGATGATTTTTTCAGGCTTTCTGTATAATTTTTTGTTTTAAATATGTATTCTTGCTTTAATTAATTTTTAGGATTATGCATAATAATATTTTGTTTGCATGGTATTAGCTTTTCGCGCCTTCCGCGGTTTTTCAAAAGTGTTGGTGTTTCCGATTGCTCAAAATTTATTAGGTTGGTATACATCTATAACTACATACTTGTAAACACACAGACACCGACCTCAATGTTTTGGCTATTGCTGTGGTGCCGGGCAGGTCAATAAAAATAATAAAAAATCTGTGCCTGACTAGAGCTTTTCTATCAAAGCGTGATTTCAACATATTGATTTTCTTCGTAATTTTACTACGAAAAGAAAACCCCTGCTTTAATATTTATTTTCATTCACATCACATTAAAGTGAGTTTTGTTCATTATTTGTATGTACATGTTAACGTTAAATATATTTAATTTTATCACATTCACGTATTTAATTCTTAAATTAATTTTCCTCTTTTATTTTCAGCTATTATAAATGATGTTGGGCAAAAGTGTGTCTTCAAATGCTTGCCGGTCGTGCAGCGACACTTCCGACATAGTCCCTCTGAACACATCACAACACCTCTACTTAAAACCTATTGCCAGGATGAACATTTCCGTTCAACTGCCACAAATGAAGGCACCTGGCAAATCGATTTCTAGCTGGGAAGTAATGGAAAGACTGAAGAAAATGGCTAAGCCTGAGAAATTCAGCATCCTCAAAGTGACAAAGAGCACGCTTGAATTCATTAGGTTTGAGGGCGAAATTGACAGCAAAGCTAAGCTGAAAAGCGTCATCGACAAGCTGGACATGATGACAATTAAGTTGTCTGGATTTACAGACGCACTCAAAGTGCGCGCGGCAGAAGCCAAGCTTCCCTTCCCCACGCGGCATGTTTGGGACAGCTTTTTCAGAGAAGCTAAAAACATGAATGAAATGAAACCGGGAGAGCGCCCAGACACGATCCACATATCAAATCTACCATGCAGATGGTTCACCTTGCCCGAGCTGCAGGAGAAGGAGCCCAAGCCGAGCGAATACATCTTCCGCAAAGTCTTTGAGTCATATGGTGAAGTGCGGTATGTGGACGTACCGTGCATCGATCCTTACAGGTCTCGGATGAAGAACAAGTCAGGAATCAAGACATTCTCCTTTGACGATGGTGTCATGTTTGAAGGCTATGTGCAGTTCAAGGAGTATGTCGGATTCCTGAAGGCAATGAGCGCCCTCAAAGGGATGCACCTGATGTACAAAGAAAAGGACAAAGTGCTGGTCGCTTCCATCAGGGTATGTGTGATTTGTGTTTCTTCCTCGTAAAGTTTTAACCTGAATGGGAACAGGTTGACTTTGACAGGACGAAGCACATGACGGACCACGCCATCAAAAAGCGGCACGTGGAAAGGGAAAGACTGATCCTGCAGGACGCCGAGCTATTGAACAAGGAGAGAAAGTTTCTGGAGTCTGTAGAGTCAGAGAAGGAGCAAATGTAAGATATTTTTTTAAAATTGCATTGAATTCATGGACATTGTTGTTATTTCAGTGTCAAGAAAAAGGAGGAGGAAGTGTTGGGTGCCCTGCTAGTCGAAAAGGAGAAAATTGAACAGAAGAAAAGGGAGAAGATGGAGAAAATCAAGAAGGCTGAGAAGCAGAGGAAGAGAATTAAAAAGAAGCTGGCTGAGGAGGAAATGAAACTAAAAATGGCAAAGACCAAATTGGAAAATGTGGAGCTTCTCGGGATGCTTTTGGAGAAAGCAAAGGTGCCTGCATACTGTTTATTGATAATTCCAATCTAATAATTAACAAAACGCAGAAAAAGAAGAAAAAAGAAGTGAAAAAGAAGAAAATCAAGGGTGTCGAGCCCATTGCAGACATAGTTGAACAAGTTTTTGAGAGCGTAGTGAGTATTTTAAAAATTTCTCAATGAAAGCTGTATGACGATAATTAATTAACAGAAGGAGGAGGAGAAAGACCTCTTGGTGAACAGAGAGCTAGAGCTGCGAACCAGGCTGTTGCTGAAGTACAAGCGGAATATCGGCATATCAGCAGAGAGCCATGACAAAGACCCCAAAGAGCCTCCAGACCCAGAACCAAAGTCAGAAGAACAGAAACCTGGATTAGCCGTGCCAGAGGAATTGGTTGACAAAATCCTGTTTGATGATTCTGAAAGCGAGTTTGAACTTGTGGAAGATGACGAGGTGATAGGGAAATTAAACACTGATGAAGAGGTCACTGACGAAGACGCTGAGAAAATTGTGACAGAGCAAAGCACTGAGGAGGAAGCAACTGACGATCTGTTTTCAATTGAGGCGTCTTGCTCTGAGGAAAGCGAGTCTGATGGGGAAATCAAATCTGAGGGAGAAGCTAGTGACAGCGTTTCTGCTGCCAGCGTCAGGTCTGAAAAGTCAGTTAAATCTTTCGGCGATACTAAGGAGGTTATAAAGAAAAGTAAGTTGTAAAATTTTGGTTGAAGTGTATTAATTTCCAAAAAATCAAAATATTTTTAAAATTTATGGGATAGCCTGAGCTATAAATCACCAGTTGAGAATTTTTTAGAATTATTAGTTGCTCACAAAAAAGTCTGTTAATAAGGCAAAATATGACAGCAATTTCTTAAACAAAATTTTTTCATTTAACAGAGAAACTTAAAAAAGAAAAGAAAAGAAAGAAGAACAAAGAGAAGAAGGGAAAGGAAAAGGAAAAGGACGTCAGGGAAGAAAAAGAGTCCAAAGTTGACAGAAGAGTGGAGGTGGTGTCAAACCACTGGAAAAGCACAACACGCCACTATACAGACCGCGATGGCAAGCGCCGCGGCGACACCTGGATAGAAGGGAAGCAGGTGTACGAGATAGAAGAGAGCCGCCTGCCACCTTGGCCGTGTGCACCTGACTTCTATGGCGGAAGCCAGCACCGCGGTAACGCGGACGCCTACAACAGGTACTTTCGAAAATTTAACAGAAGTTTAAGCAGGGAGAGACGTATTAGGTCAAGGAGCGGGAGGAGAAGCCGCTCAATCAGCAGAGACAGACTCTGTTCCAAGGGCAGGTACATGTCGAGGCGCCGCTCCAGGTCGACCTCCAGACGCAGAAACACCGCTGTGGTGAGACGCAGGTCCAGGTCCCCGTCCAGGTGGAGGCGAAGGTCCCGTTCAAGGAGCAGGAGAAGAAATATCTTGAGAAGGCGGCGGAGTCGTTCATCAACAAGGAGTTACTCTACTCTGAGTCTGTCAAGCAGCGGGTCAAGGAGCAGATCTCTGACCAGCCCAGTAGCGGCTAGAAGGGCGGTCATCAAATCGATGAGCAAGTCGCCGCCAAGGATGTGCGTCAGGAAGGAAGTCAAGAAACCGAAAAAGACAATATCACTGGTCAAGGCTGAAAAAGCGAACGTAAAGGAGCGACCAAAGCCGCTAATCATGAAAATGCCGTCCAAGCGACCAAAGAAGGTGCCTAAGGCAGAAGAGTCAGTGCCCGTGAAGGAAGAGTCGCAAGTTCTCCCTGTTCCAGAGCAGACTATCGAAACGGAAAAGTCTGCATCCCCGCGGGTAGCGTCGCCGATTCCCACCGATTCCATTCCGTTGCCACAATCGCCGCTGAAGGAGGCGCTGCAAAGCGTGCAGGAGGTTCCTGACTCGGCCGCCATTGAGCCTCACATTGAGGATGAAGTCACTGACGTTTGCACAAGTGCTCTTGTGTAAGGTCTTGAAAGTATGGTCTCAAAGAGTTTAAATTTGTTTTTATTGTCACGCACTCATTTGGGAGATCAACAGTAAAACTGGTTAATTATTCACTGCTATGTGTTAAATTGTGATAACAATCGTCAACCTTGAAATAAAAGATACAACTTCATTCACACACTTGACTAGTATTTTTGAGACAAGCTAGAATAGATAAAAATTGGAATGGAGAGGATACACAACAGTAACTGTTGGAAATTGCAAAACAAAACCTGTCGTCAGGTTGCGTTGTAATAAACAGGGTAACGTGGTTTGATCACAGCTCAATAAAAATAGTCGTACTTGACCGTGGGGTATTCGATTATAAGGCGGTTCGCAGTTCTCTCTGCTACTGCTATCAAAACTGAGTTTGGCGTGCCTGACACAGGGGTTGGGAAAACTGAGGAGTCCACCACTCGCAGTCCTGTGACCCCTCTGACCCTGAAAGTAAGTTTTGAAAATTACCGCTCAACTTAAGGGTCTTGATAAATTACAGTAGTTCCGGCGTAAGTACAGACTGCCTTCCGGAGCCCATGCGACAGGTGCCCGCGGGGTGGTAGCCCGTGATGGCGCTCGTTCGGATCGCGCACGCCAGGTAGGCGTCGTCTTTCAAGTTTGGCTTGCCACAGTGCTTGAATTCCGGCAAGTGCATTTTCGCCCCAAGTCTTTTAAACGCCCTCGTTTTCGTGACCCTGGCGGCCAATTTAAATGCTGTTCAAACAATGGATTATATCCGATTCTATGAATTAACAAAAGAGTCACCTTGCGCCATGCACTTGACGTCTTTGGGTTCGGAGAGGTATCGCGGGTCGATCAGCGGCACCGACAGCGGGTTGCTGTCCTGTAGTGTGACGGTGCCTCTGCTGTGAGGCTGAAGGCACGAAGATAACAGCACAGCTCCCTCTTGGCTCGAGTTCTTCGCCAGCGGGAAGAGCCCGTGGAAAGTCTGCAAATAAATTGAGATTGCAGATGACTTGGAGCGCCAGATTCGAACATGCAGGTACCTCTGGCATGTAATTGGCAATGTTTCCAAGGACCGACTCCTCCGGGGTGCCCATCGCGAACAGGAGGATGCCTAAGTTGGACGGCCAGATTGCCGCTGCGCTCACGGCGGTTGACGCCAGCAGACCTGATGGTAAAATTTTTATTAAACTCTGAGATTTTTTTAGCCAAACCTTGCCTTCTTTGTAAAACAGATATCTGCCCAGCTGTCTGATGGAACGCAACTTGCTCAGCGTTAGACTGAGATTCGGTTTAGAGAAGCTGACGTAAAGTGGCATGTTGAGGTGGTCGTGCAGGTTATGCCCAACTGGAAGATCAGCCACGAATGGAATCCACTGCAAAAGAAAACAGTATATTTTTTGTCTCATTCTATTTTGATTTAAATTGCTCACCTCAAATTGCTTCAGGTATTGCTTAGGACCTAGTCCTGAGAGGAGCAACAGCTGCGGAGAGCCAACTGCTCCCGCACTAATGATGACCTCGTGCCTGGCCAGTACGATGGCGCCGCTCGTCAGGAACACACCCTCAGCCCTTCTGGTGCCGGGCCCCAAATCGGCAGAGAAAACGACCTGCAGCGTCATAGTATAGCCAGTGAGTCCGATCTTTTGTTTTTGTATTTTACCCTGCCGACGTGAGTGTTCAGCATGACGTGCAGATTGTCTCTGCCAAGAGCGGGTCGCAAGTGGCTCTCTAAAGTGCTCCACCGTCGCCCTTTCCAAATGGAGCTTCTTGAGCGTCGGAACCCCTTTTCAGCCCACTCTTGATCCTTGGAGGAATCTCCTCCCAGTTCCTTCCCGGCATCCACAAATGCTGAGGTCAAAGTCTCACTGGTCGGCTCCCCACCAGCCAGTCGAATTTTAGGCACACACTTTTTCGTTCTTTGCGGCAAACACAGTCTATCGCCTTAAAATGTGCACTTTTTGTTTAAAAGCTACGCTATAGTATTTCGTTACTGGTACCTGTCATTAAAATTCGGTAGGAAATTCTGGGGCTTGAGTTTCGTGGCACAAGATCATGCGGTCGTTCGCATGTCAGTCGTTCCATTATCGGGCGTATTGTTTCGTAGCCCCAGCCGTGGGCTCCTTCCTTTTCCCAGCGGTCAAAGTCGGATGGCACCCCAGGAAAGTGGACCATGTAGTTGAGCTGGCCACTTCCTCCCAGGCCTCTGCCTCGTGGCCAAGCAGAGCTCTAAGCAAACAAGTGAAATTCATTTTATTGCTGTTAAGAACTGCACTTCCAACTCTTTTCGTAAATTTTATTACCGTTCTTGACCCAAATATTTTATCTGTAATTGTTTCAGTTAATTTTTTATTTACGTGCCTCAATTTTTTTCATTTAAATTTCATTATTGTTGTAATTTGTAGCATTTTCCGTACGTGATTTTTAAGGCCAAGTTGGGAGGCGTGCTGGGATTCAGTGCGAAAAGCCCAGTCGCTGACGGTGTTCTGCAGTAGCGGCGCCGCCAGAGGCACTGAGGCGAGCCAGCCAAATTCTGGCCCCGACTCGAGCAGCAAAACCGAGCGTGCAGGGTCCTCGGACAAGCGGGCGGCCAAAACGCAGCCAGCCGTGCCGGCCCCGACTGCAACACACCAGGCGGCGCGATTATTATGTGTGGCCCATTCTCTCTCCTTTTTTACAATTTAATTGTTTATGGCATGGCGCATGGAGCTCGTGGAACAAAAATAGAGCGATCCAGTTGACCTTCGCAGACGCAGCGATCAAATTATGCATGCATGTGTATACCTATAATGAAGTCGTAGTGCGTTTCTGGCTTGAGCACGATGCCCGGACGAGCAGCAAACCATGTGTTCCATGTCAGCAAACTTAAACCCAAAACGCATCCAGCGCCGAGGACGGTCATGGCGCTGGAAAAGGCTGGAAAAAAATCGTATTATAAATATTTTAATTACGTGCATATTTTACAATGGCTGCTCCCACTGGCAAACAAATTAATAAGAAATGGTTGTTTAATAAAGTGAATAAATTTCAAAGAAAAACGTTACACATTTTTCCGTGCTAATAAATAACCCATAAAAATTCAAACTTCGGTATTGCCTGCAGAAAATTCTTAATGCGGTCGTTTTTTCAACTAACTAAATATTTTACATTTCTACTAGTCGAAATAATATGAGAATAACCATTCTTTGTGGGTCACAAGCGTTGGTTTTCCTGTGCCGGGGAGTTGAGCGAAAACAATCACAAAATCTAGTGAACGAAGTGAAAAAAAACAAAACGCTTAATTACTCAGGAAAAACTCGGAGGATGGTTAAAGAGCACAAATATCTTAAACTAAAAGAGCAAAATTGAAAAACGCATAGAAGCTCCCGTTTTAACCATGTGGGGGAGACGCCATTTCCATCTTTAAGCAGACATAACTCGATGACATCCGCATCAAAGGATAACATTGTTTATTTAGCTCTTATGGGCAAATTTTTGCGCCTGATGGAGCGGCAATTGACCCAGAGTCCATATCTACTTAAGTCGTACGTGTCCAATTAAATAAAGTTATGTGAAATATTTTTTACTGCGTTATTTTATTATGGAAATGATCTGGTTAATTTTTACCGAGGTCGTAGAATGTTTTGATTTTGGATTAAGTGAATGTTTAAAGGTAGTCGCGAGCGTGGCATTGTGACAGCGGCTCAAGAAAGCAATGGATATGATCTCTGAGTAGCACCGCGTGTGTTATATTGTTCAATCGCCTGCTACTCTCTTTGTTTCACTTTTTGCCCGCCACTTGTCACGCTGCCTTCACGAAAATATGTCAATCTTAGAAACCCCAGTTTAACATTCGTCCGTAATTTTCAACACCAAAACAAACCACCTAAATACTCAGGTTCCTTACCGAATTTCCTGCCCATTTGGAATGTAGTAACCGTAAGAGACCAACTGTGCACCCTTTCCCCGAAAATGTGAGCAGAAAATTTGTGGCACTATACAGACTCTGGAAAAGCAGGCTGACCGATGCGAAACCCCACGAGTGGGAGCCTATAAGCGCGGCTCGGGGAAAATGCGTGGTGCGCGGGTTGCGTGTATCTGGCAGAAACTCACCTCGGGCCAGGGCGGTGAACCACGGACGGCCCATGACCTGCCCCTCAGTTCCGCGCCGGCCGCATTTCCTTGAAAGGGTCGTCGGCTGCCCGCATAGCCGAGTGCCGCATTGGCGAGGGTGACTTTCTTTCAGATGGCGCTCGGCGAGGGCAACAAACGAAACGCCGGCTGCGCCAGCCAAATCGATCCCGCCGCGCGCTCCACTCGCCCGCCATGCTGAGGGCTTCCGATGATATTATGTGTGAGTGTGCTTTCCGCTCTCGCACACTGCAACTTTGTGCCTCGCCGCCGCTGCCAGAAAATCAAAATAAACTCGCCACGCGCGTCTAAGGCTTGCGTGTCGTTAATGCACCATCCGCACTCACTTTTACTGCATTATTTCATACTTTTTACCCCTTTATCCTGGTTTGACCAAATTAATTTCTTTCAGATTTGTTAGTAAAAACAACAGTAGCAGACGAACTTTCAGTCATGAATAGTTCTTAGTTATGCGAATTTTTTATTTTAGCTCAAATATTTTCTTTTACTTTAGAGTGGCTAAGCGTTAATATTAAATTTTAGTTTTGTGAAAACTGTCATACCGACGTATTTTGTATTACATTCTCATATTTGCAAAAGAAGTTTTTACAGAAATGTGTTGTGACGCAGTGCGTATTTGAATTGTCTGTGAGAACAAAGGTTTCCTGAATGTAAGTGCAACCCCTTGCCAAAAGTGGTTTAGCAGCTGCCGTTTTGTGAATTTCAAAACAACTTGCACTCCTCTTGCTTTTCTTCAAGCCTGCGAAATAAATCCTTACAAAATTTCGCGCTAAGAGGCTTCACGGGGGAATTCTATTTGCTTAATTTCATATCGATCTATGAATTTCTACGATATCAAATATCCAGACCCCGTTGATTTCATCATCGACTTCAGAGGATTCCGTGCGCACGCAGCTCGCCCCGACCCAGCATGCGGCAAAACCAGCTTTATTTGGCTCCTAGTCAGAATATGCGTTCGCGTAACCTCCGGCATTAGTCGGTAGCTTTTAATTACGCGAACTCTTGTCCTTTTGACATAAGTGCAAATGTTTGCTGCTCGAGATAATCAGTCGACATATGCTCTGCGCAGTTAGGCGAAATCCTGAGATAAGATTATGTTGTTGACTGGACTCATATTGGGTGAAAATAAACCTGATGACACACAAAAAATCCTTTTGTAAGCTTATCGGCCCTTGACTAAATTTGGTCAAGATGACAGATGACTTTATAATACATTGGTGCAACACCAGATGATATTCGTAATCACCGAGTGCCTTTGTTTGCAGCATTAATTGCGTTAATTGCGTAGCGCCGTGGAGCCAGTCACAGCCCGTTATCGATCTTTTAGCATTAATGAATGATACACGCACATATCATTCATTTTGATGCCTTTCAAAAGAAATGCCCTTTCTTATTATATCATCGACACGTGTGTTTTCTTCGCTCTCGGCTTGGCCCAGTTGCGGAATTAACTTTTTCGAGGGTCGGCCGCGACGCGATGTTTTTGCATTTTTGCGTCTACTGCGTAGTTGGCCCAAGCCAACAACCCGCACCCCCCTCGTGTTCGCTTGCACACGCGGCGAACGCTCTCTTTTATTTATTTACCATTCCTTCTCTGTGCTGCACGCGGGTCGCCTTTAACTTGTTGTTTCGCCAAGCATAAAAACACAGCAAACGGCCTATTATTAAATCGCAGCAATTTCGCTCTCTTGTCCAGGGCCCTGAAGAAAAAAATAAACAGAAAATATAGAAAAGGGACGGAAGCATGCAAGCAGGCACTCGTATCCTTCGATTCTTGAATTAAGTCATTCTGGGTGACTTCCAAGTTTATTTGATCACGCCTGCGTTACTCATGCCGTCTGAGGGTTAATTTAAAGCTGGGGTGTCGGATTGGCCCGACCTAAAGTTTAGCTAGGCACGTGCCCCCATCGTGCTTTTAGAAGCATCTTTCGCACTGGCTCGCAGTTAAAACCTTAATTGAAATTAGCCTCAGAAAACAAAAGATTAAAGTAGCTGTCACAAGAGTGATGCAATATTTAATCTTATATCTCTGTTTGAAATGGGGATGGAATCATTCTACATTAAAATTAATTTCTATGTGTGGACATTTTATAAATAATGTGTTATGACTTTAAAATTAATCGTGGATAATATGAAAGAATAACCGCTTAACTTTTCATTTCAGACGGTCCTTTTTTTACATGATCGACACGTGGAGGAAAGCAAAGTAGATAACATGTTGTGCGGCCGAAGCTCCAATTTAACCAAACGTGTCAAGGCTCAGAGGATTCAACCTTTTTTTCGTCCAGTGAAAAATTACGTTGCACCATTTCCACTTTAGCAAATTCCCACTTTCCCATTTCCTACGCGTGGCTGTGAATGTTCATTCACTGGAACGCATGCCGTATTATGTTTGCAGCTCAAACTGCGTCGCATATTCGGAGATAAAAGTGCCCTATCAGCCTCGTCAGCATGTTTTTTTGCTTCACACAAGGTGAACGTCCAGGTGGATTTTTAAAATTCTCAGACCCAAACACAACACATCACATTTAAATCCAGCTGAGAGGGCAGGAAGTGTGCCTACGAGAGACGAGACACGATTCTGCATATTTGCGGGTTAACACTTTTGAACCGTGGTGTGTATCATTGATGCGAATTATTTTCATGGCAAATCGCTTTTACTCGCTCGTGTAGGTGAACAGCACCGGCACACCTCATGATTTAATGCCAAGGTCAAGTCACGACAATGATCCCAAAGCGTATACAGCGTGGTGGGCAAAATTGACTGTGTTGCTGCGTCAAAAATGAAATAAATTTTGTTTGAATGTTCATCCGGTCTCCTTGTTATTTTAAGGCCATTGCACTTACTTTAAAGCTATATTTTTTATTTCAGTTTTAAATTTTCAAACCACTCTTCCGGGTGCACAATTTGTTTCACTTCCGATGGTTAAACAAAACTTGTCAGAGGAAGTTTCAGATAAAAATGCCAATTTCTGATTATGTCTCTAGACGGGGAATAAACAGAAAAAAGGCTGAAATATAACCACGTATGTAGGTATGTAATTCAAATTGTTGGATGACTCTTTAGCTCTGCGCTGATTATTATAAGCAACAATTCTGAGAAAAAAATGGAACACGCTAAATACTGCGGTACATTTTTTTGTTTTATTTTATAGGTTTAAAAAACTGCCGATCAAGCCTGCTGGACTGAAACAGCCGCTGGCTAGTTCGATCAGAGCGTTAAATAATTATTTGCTTTATTTTCCTCTCCGTATTTTGCTCCAAGCAATCCATCCTTAGCAAATCAGCGCAGCGCTATTCAACACTGTTTATTTTTATGTTTTTTTTTTAATTACATGCAATTATTGCTCGTTTGCATCGCGTGAAAGGGCCTACGTGCACCAAGACACATTTTCTGAGCTAGCGGCCGTCCCAAAATATTTACTCTCTGCAACACGCGGCCTACAAAGCGCTTTATTGTATTGGGTGTGTGTTGTGCAGCGGCCGGGGAACTAAAAATACGCGTGGCTCTCAACTCTACTCTCGTCATTCATAGATGCACTGCTATGGGTGCATTAATTATTGTATCGCTCGTCTCACGCCATACACAGAGATAGAGCCGGGCGGGCGGCTGACCTCCTGCGAGCGGCAGGCTACGTGCTGTGCCGCCGTCTTGTTAGGGCCGCCTCTGGCTGCGCGAAGAGCCGCCCTTGCGGCGCCCTTTTCTCGGCTCTCGGACACCCTGGCGCCGAAATTTTTCCGTCGTCAGCCCAGAGCCGCCACGGCCGCCGACATGACACCTTGTGCGCAGATATTCGGGCCGACTTTCGGCCCGGGGCGGGTCCCGCTGAGGCCGGCGCAAGGCCCCTCTCGCGTCTCAGCGAGCCGTCGAGGTTTCTCGAACCAAAACAGTGGCATTAGTTTTGGGAGTGCTGTACTGCGCTTCGCACGGCCATCAGCCAGCTAGCACATCGTTCTGCACCTTCGTCGGTGAAAGGACCAACACAAGTGGGTGCCCTTTTCTACCTTGCACGCTAAATAAGCCCTGAACCCAGCTGGGTCCTGATTTGGGCTGGACCGGGCCGTGCCATCCGCGAATTCGCCGCCGAAAGGCACCGCCCGATGCCCTTTTACTATAACATCCATTTATATATTTATAATATATACGCTCAATGCTGCTCCTGTTGTCGCGATTTTCTCCAAGGTCGGGGTGCGTTCGGCGTTCGCAGGCCTTGGCCGCGGTCGATGCCACGCTCACATCTTCCCGGCCATTTATTTTTTAATTATTTGATGTTTTTTTGGCCACCGAGATTAAAACTTGCCCTTTTTATTTTTACCCCTCCAGGTGAGGCAGCGACGCTAAGGTTGCTGCTTGAGGAGCTCTTCACTGACACGTCGGTGACTTCTCATGAATAACAAGATTTACCCGAGGCATTCAAAGCTCATCATCAACCGCAAGGAGGTGCCACTCGAGTCCAAGCGGTCATGCCAGACCAGCAGAGAATCGAAAATGACCCGGACCACTCGGATTCGATCATCCTGGAGCCGATGAACTTGTGCGATGTCTCCAGACACAGGAATATCAGCCGCGAGAGGTGAGCTGAGCACCACCCTCTAGGATTTGCCCTTTCGTGTCCCAGCTGATAGCCAGCCCAGCCGATGCCCCGGGGCATTAATTTCATGTCTCCGTCTGCGCCCAATAACTTTCTCTGCGCCGTTCATATAACAGCAATTATTTAAGCCATTAAAATGTTGTTTAGCATATGTGCCAGCAACCAGCTTGCCTCTTACATGTTAAGCAAGCATACGTGATTTCGTTTCCATAACATGTCTATATAACGAGATAATTGAAACTCGCATCCAAATCTAAATGGATATACGTGTGTTATTAAATAATGTTCGTCCCACGTGGTTAAATCGCAGAGGCGGAACTCACAATTGCGTTCAACTCATTGTAACAAAGCATCCGGTGGTTAAAAATAAAAATCGTGTTGCTTGGCCTGTTTTCAATTATTTTTGCAGAGTTAGGAATCTCTTTGAAGTTCCTAAAAAATTGTAGATTTTTTACTTTCCAGCTTTCAAAATTTCTTAGTGTAATAATGCGAGTTGAATTCCAACCGCCTATCAGAGGCCCCCAAATTATCAATAATTTCACACGCGCCTGCTCCGTTTTCCCAACGTTTAAATTTCGCATTATGGCAGCAATAATTACAACCAGTTTGAAGTCATTATTTTCACTGGCTCAATTGAACTCCAGGGCTGTGTGATAGGAATTTTAATTAAGTGTATTATATTAACAGTTCTAATCGACAATGCTCCATACACAAAGGACAATCACACCGTTGCACTTCAAACCAAATCTAGTTAGCAAGTGCCACGCAGTATCGTTAAATTAAACTCTCCCTTATTTATTGCCCCCGCCCGTTAAATAAATTGTAGTAGTTGAGGAAATGGCTGTCTGTGTAAGCAGTCCAACTATAATTTCGCAGGCAAGTTGAAAAGTTAAAAATGACACACCATAGCAATGCTCTAAAAAAGATCCTGGATTTTAAATTCGATCCTAAACTGTGCACTGCAAGAACCGAAAGCATTCTTTTGAAAAAAGAATAATTTTCAGCTCCGATGGCGCCGAGTCTCCAACCGGGTTACCACCAGCAAACCCGCACCTCTTCTTCAGCGCCGCGATGGGTCCGAAAAAGGAGAAGGACCCTGCAGAGCAACGCCGGCTGAAGACAGTGAGGACTTGGCGCAGAGCCATCATGAAGGCAAGAAACAAACACTTTCTTGTTTACCACACACTTGCCAAATTTGAAACAGACGAAAAACAGATTCAAAAAATACGGCGCGGCAACAACAGGTGCTGTTTCGACTTGCGTAACATTTTCGTCCGGTTTTTCAGGCGCGATGCAAGGGAGATCCGTGGGAAAAGTTCCATCTGGACGCTTATTCTACAGAGAAGGCCCGGCGCTATCGCTACAACGCACTCCGCAAAACTTGGGTCATCGATGACTGCCTGGTCAAAATGGAGCCGGAGCCATTCAACCACGGCGCCATGCGAGAGTGCTTTCGCATGTACGTTTCTAGATAAAATTAAATTGGAAAATCAATTTAATTTTAAATCTAGGAAGAAACTGAGCAACTTCACGCACAATGACGACTGGAAGAAGGACAGCAACAACTATGTGGCAAAGCGGTACATGGAACACGTCGACCGGGATGTCTACTTTACCGATGTCCAGCTGCAAATGGATGCAAAGCTGTGGGGCGAGGAGTTCAACAGGCACAACCCGCCCAAGAAGGTGGACATCTTCCAAATGGCCATCCTCGAATTCCCCGGCCGCAAAGACAGCCCACTCTTCCACTGCGAGCACTTCATCGAGGGCGAGTACGTCAAGTACAACTCCAACTCAGGATATGTCAAGGAAGACAAAGATCACTTGAGGCTGACTCCACATGCTTTCAGCCATTTCACCTTTGAAAGGTTAGTGCCAGGTTCACCTTTTTGGGGTCGTTTTCATAAGAACTTTTAATTATCTATATGACAGATACTAACACAACTATTTAAAATTTATTTAGAAATTTGGCATTTCATTTCGCTGCGGTCCTAGCTAATTTATTGAAAATAACAGATTTACCAAATCTGTTTTAGATCTGGCCACGAATTGATTATCGTCGACGTCCAGGGTGTGGGCGATTTGTACACCGATCCGCAAATCCACACTGCTTCTGGTGAGTCTCGATTTGCCTGATATCGCGATCAGAAATTAATCAGCTATGATGGCTCAGGCGAGGAATACGGCGAAGGGAATCTGGGAGCAAAGGGCATGGCACTGTTTTTCCACACGCACGTGTGCAACCGCATCTGCAAGAGTCTCGGCCTGTCCCGCTTCGATCTGGCACCCTCCGAGTACAATGAAAAGACCATGAAGGTGTTGAAGGACTCTCAGGTAACAAGGAGTAACATCTGTCATTGGCAAGCAGGGTGATTATTCTTATCAAATATGCAGGAACGCTGCAAGACAATGCTACGCGGAAGCGAGGAAATGTGCGTGCTTCCGTCGCGTACGGAGAAGTACCGCCTGCTGCACCACCGCATGCCGCGCACCATGTCCGAGCCGTTCACCCGCCCACGCACCATCTCTGAGTCCAGCAGCAACTTCAACTCGCTGACACCGCCGGAATCACCAACACGTTGTATTGTGAGTACATTTTTCTTGATTTGAAATCTTAAAAATTGGAGCTGCTTTCTATTTAAAGAGGAATGATACTGGAAAAGCCTGGAAAATGCTTGTTGCCAATGCATAAACTCATCCCTTAGGATTCAGTTAAAGCCTAAATTGACCTAAGGAGCGCTGTATTTTTTTGAGAAAATTGGCTTGAAAGTTACCGTGCTTTTCAAATGGTAATGGCTGTCTCCTTACTTGAAATCCGATTTAATTTCAAAACCAAGAGTTTCCCCAATAAGTGGCATACACCGTTGAACAGATCTCGACGAGAGGAATCGAAATATGCCAAGAAAATATGTTCGAGCACTGTAAATTTTGGAGAAAATTGGCAAAATTTGAATTTTTACTGTAGGAAGGTCATTTTTTATTATTGCAAATTGTTGAACAAATTGTTTATCGGCCAATTGTTTAAGGCATCCAACAATTTAAATAATTTTCAATTGTTGCCCAGTATCATTCCACTTTAACTACTGCCCGAGTGAAAAATCGCGATTATTCAAGCCATAAAAATTGTTTTATCGATTTACTTAATTTTTTGGCAAGCTCAACTGGCTGGGAGGCGCACTGGCACCGACTCACCACTTGCTGGTTTATGCACCTTTCCAGCGGTTTTTGGGGCAAATGTCTGGCGTTTAAATAAAAGACCTCATTGCGGGGATGCGAAAGGATAGCCACAAGCTCCTCTGCGGCCACTCTGGCCCCATGTTATCAGCGGTGTTATTGGGACCCGGTGAGCCCATAACCCACAGGAAGTGCTGCGCAGAGGTTAAAAAAATATAGTTAGAAGTCAATTGCTTTATATATTTTTTAAGTTTTAACTTTGAACGATTGTTGGAACCTGCTGGAGACATTGCTAGAGCTTTCAGACAAGTAAAAAAAAATTGTCATACCAGCAGTGACTGTTTTCCAAATAGATTTAAATTAATTCATTTTTTATAATAATTCTTCATTAACATTCGCATTTTAGATTAAATTTGAAAAAATATGAACTGCGGTTAGTTCTTACTCCTATGCAACACCATGGGGAGTCAACTGGCTTGAAATATTAATCTTTGTTCCCAACTCTGAGCTGCTATAATGTTCTTCTATTTATTTTTTCCTTGTATCCCTGCAGTCGTCTGAGGACGTAGAGGAATTCCTTCACTCGACTCACAACCAGGTGACCTTCACCGTCTCCTGCTCGGACAGCGACTACGATTCGGTCAGCGCCTCAGACACGGAGCGGTCGTTGGTGCGCAACCGACGACGCCGCCTCGAGTCAGAGAGCGGATCTGTCATCGATGACGATGAAAAGATGGATTTCCACATTCAGCTGGCCCGTAAGTCGAAGCCGTCGTGCATCCAGCCGCCGAACCCAGACGAACTGGAGGTTCCCATGAAGGACTCTGTGCTTGGATTGGTAACTTTCCCTTAATCTCTGTTCCGTTCAAATTCTGAATTAATGCCTGCAGGTCCATTTGGAGTTGTGCCGTTACCACGAGCTCTGCCGCTTCACCAACCCAGACAGTCCGAGTTACGACCATGACGCCGCTCTCTTCCACCTGGAGTACGCCGCTCGCTGCGGAATCCAGGAGGCCCGCTTCGCCTACGCCCGCATTCTACTTGGACTGCAACACGACATCTTGCCCGACCTGGAGGTATAATTTCGGTAGTTAGTGTGACGCAACTCTGTCTCACATGGCTGACTTGTGCAGATTGAACACACTACCGAGAACGAGGATAAGGGATTTTCAATGCTGCTAGAGACCGCCTCATCTGGGGACGTGGAGTGCATGGTCCTGGTTGCCAAAGCTTTTGACACTGGAATTCTTCTTGGATCAAGGTACTGTCGTAGCTATATTTTAGACCTGCATTGACTAACTCTGCATTCACAGGCCGGTTGATTGGTGTCAAGCTGAGTATTGGTACGAGCGATCTGCTGATGAGGGAGGCACCGACAGCGACCCACCCTACCAACTTTCAGCCAGACTTGCTGAAATGCTGTGCATCGGAGGACCGGGACTCAACAAGGATCCATCTCGTGCAGGTAATTTTTAACTATACATAATATTCACTTAACATAGCAACACTAAAGGATTGATTATTCTCAAAATCTTAAAGTATAATTAAGTAAAGGGGAAACAAAAATTTGAATTTCTTGTTGACGTTCTGCTTCTCATGATATTAAAAATATCCCAGCATTTTGATTATGTGTCTCGTAGATTTACCTTGTAAAAGCCCCGCTGAGTGGAGAAAATGCAAATATCTTCTGTGTAATTTTATTTTCCTCTTATCAACATTTATTCTTAAGATTGCGATCATTTATTAATGATGTTGAATTATAAAACTCTCATGCGGAAACTTGTTCTCTTTCTATTTTCATTTATGCATAGCCGTGTGTAAAGGTTCTCACTAAATGAACCGCTTCGCATTTCTCACGCTTAAACTTTTCAGCAGGTCTAATCTTGCACAGGCCGTCGTGTCAGCGGTGTTATATATATTTAAATAAAAGATAAAAAATTAGAGGGCGTTTCCACTCAAGGAATGCACTTTTGTTGATAAAATATTTGTACTCATTCTTTGAAGTCGAGACTATATTTTACTCAATGCGTTTAAACTCCAAATGGTGCTAATGTTTTTGCACATATAATTTAAACGTGTGTTTTCAAA
This sequence comes from Cloeon dipterum, assembly GCF_949628265.1. Classification (NCBI taxonomy): domain Eukaryota; kingdom Metazoa; phylum Arthropoda; class Insecta; order Ephemeroptera; family Baetidae; genus Cloeon; species Cloeon dipterum. The sequence continues at coordinate 8,723,651 of NC_088790.1, read as the reverse complement.
AATTAAGTCTCAACTTAAACAACAATACAAATCTAACGATTGAATCAGTATTATAATTAAAACTAGCTTAAAACTGCAGTTTCTTTTGAGGCTAATGTGTTTTTTCCCAATTTCAGGCGAACTGTATACGGAAGCGGCTGATGCCGCGATGGCTGCGATGAAAGGGCGGCTGGCCAACAAGTGGTACCAGCTGGCCGAAGAGGCCTGGGCCCAGTGCGAAGAGGAGGAGGAGGAGTAGTCGATCGTGACGGCGCGCGCCGAGGGCTGGTCCGGCTCGGTCGAGGTTGGCTGTAGTTCCGCGCACGCACGGAATCAGGATTTCTGTCGACTTCCCGCGCCGTCTGATCGGCCTCTCGGTTTTGAGTAGATTTAAGAGTAAATTACACTCAAAATTCTTTAATCTATCAAAATAATGGCTCTCCGCTAGCGCATGGATTGAAACTTAAGGATTGCTATAGGATTGATGACACGGTAAACACCTTTTGAGTTAAGCCAGGTTTCGGTAATAATAGGGGAACAAGTGAGTTAACCAGCTAACCTACCCTTCGGCACACACATTACACCCTTTGATCTCCAATTAATGGAATGTTACCCATTCAATAAGCAACAAAAATGTGATTTTTAAAATTCGGATGGGCTGCCGCCTTACAAAGCAACAGATAATATCCTAAAAAACGACTGATTTCTAAAATAATTCTCACTCTTTCATTCTGTACTGCTGTCCCCAAAACGCGTAGTTAGTTTCATTAATTTGCTCCTCTCGTTTATTTTACCATTATCATTTCAACAAAAAGCCATAGTGTTACGCTTGCTCTAAATGCAAATACATTTTTGTTTGCCCTCTTTGATGCATTTAGTTCTTAATGATTACGTGTTACACTAATATAATATGATTGTATTAATGAGAGGTGCTTATCACTTATCCAAGTGGATCCACTGTAAACAAGACATGGAAGAGGAAAATTAGTAGGATGTAGTGCAACTTCTGAATAATATATATTCTCACCTCTGAGATAGTCAAGATTAAGGAGAACCAACTACACGTCATTATAAATGTTTGTATATTTGCTAATGTTAATTTTTCTGTATATTTCTGCATAATTGTGATGATATCAATAAAACTTGAGTCATAATGATTTCTCTTGCCTTTGATTCAAATACGGTAAAGAAAAAACAACTTGCGGTTATTTAAAATAACGAGCTCAGAAAGTTATTGCACGCACGTCCAAACATGGAAGATCTCACGTCATCAAACAATTCTGTTATCACGCCAGCCGAGATAAGTCCCACTTGCAGTCATCCTCAGTTGTGCAACCAAGTCGAGAATACCTTTGTTGCTCTCTCGCTTCCGCGGCAGTGCATTTATTTCTTTCTTACTGTCCGGAATGAGTGTGTGAAGTGCGAAAGGGAGTGGCCGAAGCTATGGGCCAGAAGCAGTCCCAGAACAAACTCAGTGTGCTGGACGTCAGCAATCCTCGCTACGTGCAGCACAAGGCGCAGCTCAAGCTCGACCCTGACCAGGGCATCGTGCTGCAGGTCCCTGAGCTCGAGAACTACCTGGAAGAGGTAATGAAAAATTCTTTCGCATTTTTCACGCGAAAATCAGGGAAACTGCACGGCAATTAACTCTCCAAACAACGGCTTTGTTTGTCTTTCGCAACAAGTTGGTTTTTCTAGCAAGAAAATACTCTTTTGAGCGAACCGCTGCGAAAGCAAATAAAATATCTCTAGGGCCGGGTTACGGTCATGGGCGAGAGGAATGCGTGTTTTGTTTGACTGGCAGCGAGAGTTAATTATGATATGTTGCTGCTCTTGGCAAACAATACAAGCGCACGTGCCTGCACACACAAAAACAATGGCAAAAGACGATTCAAATAATCAAGCGCACTATTTCAGTTAGTGGCGGAACGCAGTGCTTTTTCTGGCCAAAATCTTATCTTTTGAGATGAATCAATCAAGGCCAACAGTGTTTTTCACGTCATTGATTGAAGCCTTGGATATAAAGAGTTCTTGAATTAGATTCTCATTACTGACCGAACGTTTATATTTTTAATTTCTGACGGTTGATAGCAGGTGAAAAATATGACTGAAAATATGCTCTAGAAAGGTTGCTGGTCAAACAGATCAGAACATTTTATTTTAATCCAAAATTATTTCAAATTGAACGGGTTCCTCATTCAGGTTTTTTTTATTTTATGAATACTTTATTTCGGAAATCAATATCAGACGATGAACTGGTTCAAGCTATCAGCTCTCTCATTGAACAAAACACGTTAGTCTAAAACAACATAATATTTAAATAGATGTTTGAGCAGGGTTTCTTAAAAAAAATATTTTAATTTAAAAAAAAGTATTTCCCGTTGAAATACAGATTAAATTCAGAATAAATAACAAAAAAATTAAAAAACTGCTTTTCAAGAATTATGAAAGAAAAATACGCTAGTAGTCAACCAGACTGGCTGCTATATATGAATGATTGTAAAAAAATAAAAATGAAACTGCAAAAGGTTCTTGTAATTGACAGCAAATAATTCCTCAAGGCCTTATGAGTAGAAATTTAACTGCAGATATAAATATCTATCCACAGATTACTGAGATAAATCATATTCACATGCGCCCGTTCAACACTAATCAAAAAGAGAAATGCATGACGAAATTCAGTAAACCCTTTACTCCAACTAAAAAATCGTCAGTCCTTTTATTTAAATCTATGCACATTATCAAAGGGTGAAAGTTCTGCTTCCAATTCTACGAACCTTTTACTTTATCATTTTTGTTTTAAAAAGTTAAAATGTTCTTAAGGAATGGAGCTTCTGAAAATCCAGCATTGCTCTTGAAAAGGTTTAAAAATTTCATCTCTTTCTTTGTACTCAAAGCGATTTCAAGAAACTCTTATTTTATTCCTCTGAGTGCAAAAAATTGTCTGTTTTCTAAAAGATAAACTACTGATTAAAATTTCACTTACATTAAATAAACTCAACATCTCAATCGTTTTAAGGAAAGCTTTAAGATTATTTAATGTTGTTTGTGGGTATGCAACCTGCCGAGCGACTGCGCTAACAAATTGCATATATATAGCAACCATTTTTGAAACTCACATACAAGCTGAAAATTCCAGACTGGTCTCACTCATATCGGATGATGTTGCAAAATAAATAAAAAATAAGCAGAAAATGAATTTTTCTTTATTTTCAGGAGGGGATACCCTTCAGCGACAGGGCGACATGGGACGTGCTGCGTTACATTTACCAGGTGGGCGGTATGCGCATGGTGCGTAACACGCTGCCGATGGTGAAGGCCCGGAAACGCGTGCGACTGGAGCCGACGCCCGACTACGACCTGAGCACGTCGGACGCCGCTTCTGGCTCGGTCACGACCGAGAGCACGCCTTCGGCGCAGCGCAGGAGGCAGTGGAGCGGCCGCGAGGAGCCGGAGCAGTTCCTCCGCAAAGTGGCGTCGCAGCAGCAGGCTCGCACCAGCGTCCGGAAGCTGCCCGAGCACTCGCCTGCAGACGCCAGTAAGCAATTATTCTCCTCCGCCAGGCACAATCTCATTTGAATCATGTGAATAAACGTTCCACGGTGTTTGAAATTGCAATCATTTTTATTATTTTTACCCAAAATTAGTATTTAAGTGGCATTTCGTAATTTTAGTGTCCGAGGGAGGCGACGACTGGCGCAGCGCGCGCTCTTCCGTGCAAGAAATCACGATTCAGTGGGTGGCCGCTGACGAGCCAAGTGGCGAGTTCGTCCGGCCGGCGTCCAAGGTGTGGAAGAGGCCGATGTCGCCCGAGGTGCATGCCGACCTAGTCAAGGCGCTCAAAAAGCGTGAGAGCCACGAAACCAGGACGGAGAAGGAATTCGAGGAAATCGAGATCAAGAGAACGCACACTATCCTCATCACCGACCCCGACATGAACGGATGAGTCTCGCGAGTCGGACAAAATTTTATTTACTGTGGCCCCAAGCTAAACCTGCTCTGAGTTATTTTAACTTTCAACTAATGTTATACATACTTAACGAATAAATATTGTTGCAAAAATTGTTTAGCACCTTTTTTAAAGTGGAAATAAAAATTTGAGAAACATCTTCAATGGATTTCACTTTCAAAATTTTCTCGATATGGAGTTTTAGGCGTGTGTTATTTATTTATTTTTTTTTTGTAAGAGTGAGTTAAGAAGCAAAGATCTGGATGAATGGTGGTGTTTCTCAAGATTTTATCAATCCTTTTTCTATTATTTGATTGTTGCTTAGTAATTAGTGCAGTGGATCATTTTCAATTGTTGGTGATTCTGGACTGGGTTTTATTTTGCAGGTATTAAGTGAAGGGCCATCCAGTACTTAATACTTTTTCATTTTAATTCTTCACATTTAGCCTCACATGTTGATTTAAAAACTACATTTGCATTTTTTTTATTCTTTATAAGCAAGTTTAAAAAATGTTCAAGAAAACTGTTTGCAACAGAATGCAAACACCCATTAAATTTTGTTTAAGAAATTAGAGGGCTTAAGAATTTGCTTAGTGAGTTGAGTTGTCTGAGAAAGGATTTGTTCTTATTGTTGTAAGAAACAAACTTGATTCAAATTGCAGGAAAATGTTAAAAAAAATGAAAAGCTTAGCTAATTACATTCTGCGCCTTTGACGTCAGCACCGTTTTCTTTTATGTACTCGCGGTTCCATTGTGCAAAATAATACGGAGTTGCCGAGGCTCCTCAAGTCGTTGAACAATATCAGGTGCTGGCAGCACAAAGCCTTGCTTAGAATAACATCGATCATTGGCCCGTTAATGGAGCTGAGAGGAGAGCTTGTCCAGTCCGGCCCGGTCGGAAGCTGTGTAAGCGCCAGCATAATTATAATCACCTGCCAACATTTCGCTGAGGCATCGAAAGCAAAGCACACACGTTCCCTAATATTATCGATTGACTAAAAGCACAGCTCTGAACAATTTTATCTCGATGATGTTCGACCGGCCTCCGCATATTAGCGGTGTAACATCTACGCGTTTGATTTCCCTGCGTGTTTTTATTGGTTGCTTTGTGATCACTCCTTTTGGATTTTATTCAATACGCTGTTAAACGCAGGAAGTTTTGTATGAGGAAGTTTAGCTTACATCTCAAATATGTGTTGTTTAAAAAAAGTCGTTCACTGAAAATTGAGTTTTCTTTTCTAATGAAACGAACGACAAACTTTGTAAACAGAGGAAATACTAAATTACAAAGCTTACATAGCGCCATAATTATTAACTGCAGATGAGAATTTTCCTTCTCGAGCGAGTGTATTTAAGACCATCTCTCCTTGCTAAAACGCAGTTGACAAAGAGCAAATTTGCCCAGTGTGAGCAAATTAATCTCTCGCCAGAGCAAACACGCGCGCACAATTTTTACTTTAAGCACGCCAGAGATTTCAGCTGACTTGGATGTTAAATTCATCGAGCTGGAGTCTGCGGAAAGAAATCTTGCGCAAACACAACATGAAGGGCGAAAATAACATTGAAAGCTTCGCTGGAGAAGTAAAGAGGTTTTAATAATAAATTGGTTAATATAGTGAAGCTAGGAACGCAAGTTGTGTTTGTGAAACTGAAATGGAAAGTTTCGCAGCAAAACGAAGAAAACCTTTATGAATAACAAGACCTACGTCAAAATCAACAATCAAGGAGAGGCCAAAGGCAATAGCAAAATTATAAACTTGACAGCAAAACAAAGTTTGTGCTTTATTGAAGAGCAAAAAATAAATCACACGCAGAAGGTGGGATTTGCCGGATTTGCTTAACAAAATAGGATGATGATGAATAAATACAAATTGATCTACTCTGCGCGCTAAGAGGGTAATTTGAAGAGGAAAATAACCTCGCACGATCTCATACTGGACAGCACACTGGTTTGGTCTCTCGGGCATCATCAGAAGACCTAAAAATCGCAACATATTTTTAAACCTTGTCCCTCTTATTTGCGAAAAACGTCCACATAAAAATTCATTAAACAAAAAATTCATCTTTTATTCAAAGCTACGTAGTGAAATTCTACTGATAGCACGAAACATCAAGAACGAAAATTACCGCATGCAGGCTACCAATCAAGAGGATTTCCCTTTCCTTTTCGCTCAATTTCCTGCTTACATTTTTTTCTAATTTTACTGAGTTCAATCAATAATTGTCGGAGCAAAAGAGGAAGTTGCAATTACAGGGCTCACGCGAATGGTATCAGACGTCAAAGGTGCGTAGCTGGTACGCATATATAGGGGTAAAAAAGGGGCTTTGATGACTGCCCGCAGATAAATAGGCAGGCGGGCAGCCAGCATCAAAGCTGCGTGAATTCTATCGAGCGTTGCTTTCGAGTTTGAAGAAAGTCGAGAGCAGCTAATTCCGGTCGTGCGGCTCATATTTTCTTGGCATTGCGGAGCACATCAAAGCCGCCCTCGCTGACGTCACTCGAGCCGAACGAAACACCTCCAGCCGCAAGAACCGCGAAATCAAGTTGGCAAAGACATAATAATATCGGTCATTTTCCAAATGGATATCGAACTCTTCTCCACTCGCACAAAGGAAAATTTCCTGCGCCATCAAAGAAATGGAATGAAAACGCGGATCAAATCCTATCACGTCTTGGGAATGGCTCCCACGAGTATACAGCTTGGGATTTGTTGCTGTTAGGATTAAATCGAGCGTACGGTATGGAGTTAATAGAACATGAACATCAGTGTTATACACTCTTTTCGATTTAATACGAAGACAAGAAGTTCAGATTAGGAATAAAATAAATTGCTGATATTAATATAAAAATTATTTTCAAGGCGTCGTGTTAAATACTTTTATCAACTCATTTTTATAAGTTGTGCTTGACGTGTAAAGGAAAACACATATTTTTTTAAATTCGCAAGAAATTTATTACTCAAGGAGAAAAATACCGAAAAACATTTTTGAATCAAATGCTTGGATGAATTTAATCATTTCCATTAGGTCTAAACTGCAAGAATGCAGGCTACAAAATATGTCAGACAGACCGATTCAATGTAAAAACCTCACACCAGTTCATTAAGTTCAGACATTCCACACAGGAGATTGTGCTTGGACGAAACGCGCTGGTCGTCTCAGGTGCCTCAGAGAGTGTAGAGCATCAAAAGGCCACTTCAAAGAGGAAGGCCGAAAAGGCGGCCAGCAATCCGATTATCCAGAGAAGAAAGGCTCCCGTGAGGTGGCTCAGCCTGATCTTGACGTGGCCAGCAGGCCATTTGTTGCCGTCGGCGGAGCTGGGTCCTCGCAAAACGTCGCGCTCCCACTTGACCAGAAGACCCGCGGCGTTCAGGTGGCCAATTAGGGAATCGATGCGGCCCGAAAGGGGGTCCCCCCTGCGCGTTAGGAAGGCCACCGGCAGGAACGACTCGATGCGCTTCATCACAAAGATGTGGCGCTTGAGATACGGGTCGGCTCGCACCATTCGCTCGAGCACGAGGTCGGGACCCAGGAAGGCGGCTCCGCCCTCCGCCACCTGCCGCAGGACGCCCATTACGCTCGACCGCCCAACTGTTTCCGTCCGTCGCTCAATCGGCGGCAACCGCTGGTCCTGCTCCTCCACCAGAATGCGCTGGTTAAAACACAGCTTGTACAATTTGTGTGAACTTGAGATGAGCTGCAAATATTGAAATAAAAATCAGCACCATCGTCAAATCAGACACTATTTCAATGTCACACAGGAATGTTTCGTTTATTTTATTTAGTTCTGTATAAAAAGGTTGATCCATGAAAATAAATTAATTTTTTGATTCTTTGACCCTAATTTAGTGAACTTGTATAGTTGGTAATCGTGGGGAACTTGTGACACGGTTGGCAATGCTATATTGGCCGCTGCAAACTTGTTAGGCGTAAAACGTAGAACATTTTGGATGCCAAGTTTTGTGTTTACTTCTAACAGAACCTGAGTTACAGATCACTGAAAAATTGGCTTTTTTAAAAATCTCAAACTTTGAACCAATGTAAAACAGCATTTTTTTGGAATTTTGACCTATTATTTTAGGGTTCAACACATGTCTCCTAGGGAAACATCTCCACAAAATTCATCAAGATCTCAAGACCTTATGCCAAGGAGGGGTCGAGTTTATTCAAAACACGCCTTATAGCTTCTGAAGATATGATTGTGGAACGTTTTGCCTCGATACAAACGCAATTTTCCCAACTTTCCCATCAAAAGTAGTTAATTGAAAAACACAAACAAGCTAACAGTCGATTGCAGTTGCCAGTTGCAACAAAAGAGACATCACGTTAAGCGCGAGTGACTGCTTTTTGCATCAGAAAGGCTTTCAATCCACGTGTCACACTCAGAGGGATCTATGCAACAAGTGCGACCGGAAAGCGCAAACGGTTGCATAACTATCGCTTTCACAAGCGTTCATTCGAGTGCGGCTGCAATATGACGCGATCGTTTGCACACTTGAAACCTTTCGGTGTAATAAAGTGCTACTCTTGCAAAAAGCCAATATAGTTTGCGAGAACGCATTATTGTGAGAGTGTGCCAAGAGTCTGAAAGGAATATAGGTCAAAGAGGAATTGCATAATTTCACTAGTTGAAGATGCAGATTTTACTGGAAATCCCAGTCAATGCAATGATTTTTCAAATGCAGGTCCCGTGATGCAATGATTGCTTCTGAAATTTAATGCTGTGCTAAGTTAGTTTAAAATTTGTTTTCGATCGTACTTTTATGCAATTTTTTTAGGCGTTCTTGAAAATTCATAGCAAGGTCTTGTTTCAGGATGTTTTGAAATTTTCCTGGAAGCAAACAACTGTTCTCTTTGTCGCTAAAAGCTTAGGTAAAAATCGAGTTCATGCTCAGAGGTGGAAAAATTCAATGGTTAGGATTTCGCAACCGTGCCAGAAGTCTTCCAATCGAGCCACTCGGGGTGACGCAAATAGAATCCTCGAGCGAATATTCACTGCACTCGAACCTGGGTAGGTGTTTCGATCTGCTGCTCGAACACGGGCACGGTGAGGATGCTGGAGAGCTGCGACTGGTACGAGGCTGCGAGGATGAAGCATCCGATGCGGATTCCGATTACGGCTAGACGCGGCGCCGTTTTCAAAGAGCCACTCGACGCGCCTAGCATCGTTGACACGGCATCGACGAACGCTTTTGAGCCGGACAGCCCGGCCCAGAAACGAGCCACCAGCCAGATCACGCACGCCGTCACCAGCACCGAGACCCAGGCCGACCTCTGCAGTGGCAGCACCAGGTTCAGCATCGACGCCGCCGGTTTCGCCAGTGGAACCGCCCATGCCGAGTTGGAAACCATCAGAACCTTGCTCTTGGATATCAGAGTGCTATCCACTCTGAGAAAATATTTTCTTTTTGTATTATCAACACAGACAAGATCAAAGAGTGCGGGAAATAGCAAATGTCAAAATTATACATCAATTAGAAAACTAATAAATAGAAAAATTTTATAAAGAGGATAATATGATTAGAAGTTAACATACAGGTGCAATAAAAAGACAAAAATTATGGTAAAAGATCTTTCAAAACTCTTAAATCCACATTATCCGGAAACGCAGCAGCCAATGACAGAAATGGATTGCCTACATCTTTTTATAATGATTCATTGCTAAACCAGAGTGTTTGTCCGAAATGAGAGGAAACAAAAAAATGATTCATAATTGAAGCGTATCTTATTTAAAGATAAAATGGTCACTTACTCAAAATTAACCGGCAAGCAAAGTAGATCCCACGTCCCATTGAACAGTTGCGAAAGAGGGTCTTTAAAGTCCGTCACACAGTTGGCCGAGTGTGGTGCAACCTTCAGCGTGATGTGAAGCCGCAGCCTTTGCGCCAGTGTCTGGTAAATGAGAGCGAAAAAACCCTTGGCGTGTGCAACGGGCAGCACCGTCCCCGCCGGAAAGGGGACGTCGAGGATCGGGGGCCAGTGGTAGGCCGGCAGGCGGATTTTCCGGGGCTCATCGCACTCGAGCAGCTGCTGCGGCCGGCAGTCGACGTTATGCGTGACGTGCAGACAGCGGACGCAGCCCTGCGTCCAGCCATCACCGCACGCCACCCCGTCCACTGGAAAGAGCTGCAAGAGGACGAACGGCCCGGCGAACTCCAAAGGCCGCAGCCGCTTCTGCAGCTGCAGCGACTGCTCGGCCGATGCGACGATTGAAATAAGTACTGCTGAGCCCAGCAATGGCTGGAGCTGGAAGGGGCGCTCTCCTGACGGATCCAGCACCATTACGGGCTTGGAGAAGGTTGGAATGAGGCTATCCGCGGTGGCGCGAACGAAAATAAACGTGTGCTTGGAAGAAGGGACGTCCTCTAAAGAGTGCAGGCACAGGTGCAACGCCAGCGGAAACAACGCACTGGTGTTGAACGACAGCATTTTCTAGTAAATGGGCCGGTTCTGCCGACTAAGCTGCAATAGAAAACGCAGTTTTATAAGGCAGCAAGTCTAGGCGATAATGGCGCATGGTAAAACACGGCCTATTAATATGATGTAACGCGCAAGGGTTAAATATTTATCAAAATTAATTTTAACGTGGCTACGTAAAATTGTAATGAATGAAAAAAGTGTGTGCACAGCAGCTGTTTCAGCCTCTCTTAGGCCTCATCAGAAGTTACAAAGACGAAGTCCATGCCACATAATCATTTTAGAAGACTCTGAACCACCGGTTATTGAAATTGATTGATTGCACTGATTGCTTAGCACTAATCAAAAAGGGAACGAGTGAGTTGGATACTTGTTGTTAAACTTTATAGACGATATTTGTTAAGCCTCCCTATACTGCGACTAATCTTTCTCGTTACAAAAAATCTATTATTGATTTCCGCTTCCAAAATAAAAAAATCTAGAAGAAATTTAATTTAACTTCCCATCTTTATTCACTACAACTGGAATAAATACTGTATTGTTTTTACTTCTAGTTCAATTTTATTTTCTGTGTGATCTTTTGTTGTCAGCAAAGTTTTGTGATTTCTTTTACTCTTGATCTTTTTCACTCATGGCAATCCTTACCCTCCACAATTTTCTCGCAGGATTTTGATTACCGTCTTGTCTTTCGTGCGAATCAACAGCTCTCGAAGCCGCAGCCTCTTGACCCGAATCCGCAGCCAACGCGGGCAACAACAAGTTGTTTGCGTGCTGAAGAGAGAGTTTTGCAACTTTTTGTTTGAATTCGAGCAGCAGACTTTGCTCTTTGTCTTTGCAAAAGGCGAACAGAAAAACAGTTTGCAGCAGCGCAGAGACGCGCAGGTGGAACACGTACTTATTGAATATTAAAAGAGAGTGAGAGAGCGACTTATTGATTGGCGCCGCGCTCCCTCTGCCTTCCCACCCGTCTCCAGAGCATTTTCTTTAATACACACGGCAACAAAACAAAAAAGTTTTTTGTTTGTTGCCAAAAAGTTGGGGTGGAGGGGCAGAAAGCACCCGGCCAAAAGTGCTGCTGCAGCTTTTTCATATTTCCCCCAGCCATCAGAGAGCTGCGACTGTCAAACGTGACGGGGTGAAGCTTACCTGCAGCGCGCGGGATTACACCCGCTGTGTGTCCACCAGAAGCTTTTTCAATAAAATGCGAGCGGACACTGGCATATAAAAATGATAGCACGGGCAACTGAACACGGAGACACGGTTGAAAGCTGCACGGCCGCACGACACCAACAACAATAAATATATTTATGGCGGCGGGCGGGCAGGGAAAAACGATTTATTGATATTATGCTGTGCGGGTGCCTTTTGCCACGCTCTTCCATTCTGCTTTGGTTCGAGGGAACAATCCATGCAACTGAAAAATAATCAATCTCTCCCGAATCATCATTAATTAGTCTAACTATTGTATAAAAAAGTTTTCCTGGAGTAACAAGAGCTTGGGTTAATTTGTATTAATTGGAAAGTGAAGGGGATTATTTCAAAAGACGAGGGAGCACCATTTTAGTTTGCTCATAGAATGAGGAAGGAGACAAGAGTCGATCAAATTCTGCAGACTTCAATCAAGCAGCGCGCAAGAGCTTCTCCAGAGGCTCTATTAGTTAATTGGAAGTTAAAGTGGTCCTTCTTTAGGCTGATTGAATCGCTGCCTTCAATTCGAGATTTTCCTACTGCGCGTACAAAGACGCGTCTGCTGAGGGCAATTTAATCATTTAGAAAAATATGAGTTTACTCATTCAAATTATGTAGTTTACAAGAAATATTAAATATTGTTTGTTCAATTTAGAGATGCCTTTAAAGGAAATTCCATTTGATATTTTTAGGAAAACTATAGCCACTATTAAGAATAACTGAATGCGGCTCTACTCAATGTGGAATATTAAATCTGGGTGGTAAAAGCTAATAGTGAAAATTCAGCGAGGAAACATTACATATCACGATTTTCATACTCAATAGCAGCTGTTTTGGACCCGCAGATCTGATCAGCAGTACTTCATCTCCAAAATAAAATTTATTAACCACAGTATTAGATGAAGATAACTGTGAATCAGTGATCGTCGAAAACGACCGAATTTACTCCTTTGAAGTAAGTTCGAAAAGAGGATACAGTGACGAAATCTTGCCACTCGTCGTCTTTGTGATTTACCCTTACCTTATAACATTCACAAGCTCAAAAATTATATCCGTTGTAATGAAAAGATAAGTTTTTCATTTTCCAGCATGAGAATTTATGAAGGAATAATTCCATTATACCCTTCTGACGACTGTGAACTGCGGCCGCATTTAAAAAGGATTTTAGATATCAAATGCCTGAGACATATTTCTGATATTCCCATTTGAGAAAAAATTTAACAAAGAAAGAAATACACTCCCAGGTTTAATCTTTAATTTTCCCCAAAGTGTAGAGCTATTCAGTAATTATTGAATTACAAGTTTATTCCCGAATGCGCATGCCCTTCTTTGTCTTAAAATAAAGCCACTGTATTGATGATTTTAAGTTTTTTTTTTTAAATTTTGTCCGCATTACTGGGATGCAACCATTTGTAAAGTGCTTAAGCTACTTAACTAGTTTTACTTGTCAGTTATAATAAGTAGTATTGCATGCATTGCTAACCAAGTCGTCGCTAATTAGTGTAGTGACTACGATCGCAAAGGTCCTTTGCATTATGCATTCATTTAATTAGGTCGTGCTTTTTGCAGCTTAGTTTACCACCATCAGGTTGTTTCAAAGTATGTATTTCTAATGCTGTAAGCTGCAACTAAATATTCCGCTAGATCGTTGGAAATGTTGAAATCAGCTGATGCTGATTCTGATTTTGTGAAGAACAACAATCGCACAAAAATGCAAGATGTGACCAAATAAATTAGCATTTTCTTGCGTTTATAACTAACGAGATACTTAAAAAGAAGTTCGTCGATGATGTAACTCTGTGTAGCAATTATTGTGGTAATACAAATAGGAAGATACACCACTGGTGTTTAAGCTGCCAAGATGAATAAGAAATAAGGATCTTTAAAATGCACGCACATCATGTATTTGTTTTTCTAATTGCAAGAATCCTAGTTTGCAATAAAACGTTCCTGTTTTTAAATATACTGTTTTTTGTTCTTCATTTTTCGAGAGGAAAGCTGTATCTGTCTATGAGGGAACAAAGCTGAATTAAACAATCAATAAAATTCATCCAGTCGTTAGTGTTTAGCTGAATAGGCGAGCGAAAAACACCATGCTGGCTGCTTGAAGCACAAAATCGAACCTAATAGGAACTTAAAATTTAAGGCTATGAATGAATAAATTACCTCTAAAATTGATATTTTGTCATTTCCGGCGCTTTCAATTGACCAAAAAGGTTTATCAAAAACGTACTATAGCTTCCTTTTTATTCTTCCCGAATGAAAGGAAAAGTCGAGAAAAATCCCAAAGCTAAAAAGGGGAAGTTCAGGGGAGAGTGAAGTAGTACGTCAGCCAGTATACTTTGCAAATGTGAGCTTTCCACCTGAGAAAGAAATTCATCACAAATAAAACTGCTGCAACGCGCACTGCAGCTGGATATATAGCTGCAAAACTACGAGTTCCAGGCGATTCAATTTTTATTTCAATGACACCGAGTATTTTGGAAAAATTATCGACTTCATCGTCCAGATGTGGACATACATAACATGTGATCTTCATCATCTGCGGACGAAATCTATTCATAAAATAGCAAATTATGGCAAACCATAATATAAGACAAGTGGAAGATCTCGTAGATTGAGCCGGCTTTTATCGATACGCGTGTAATAATGCTCGCCAAAATTTGAAGTGGTGTGGTAACCGACACTTTTTTATTTACAAAATAGGCTTGTCATGGCTTTCATTTCGATTTGTGTAAAAAGAAGCAGTGAAACAACAACCAAATGTTTTTACCAATTCCATACGAAGAGAATAGTCATTTTTTATTTGTAATATAACCATAAAATATAATTAAAATCTGGCGATTTGTTTTTATGCTAGGGAATGATTCTTCTGAATTTAATTAATTTTTTATTAGGGAGACTCTCCAATTTCATTCAAGCGCTGCGGGTAGTAACAAGCAGCTTGACCTAACAATGAAATCATCCCCATGTTGACACCTGATGCCGCGCCGAGTGGCTAATAAAAAGCGGCATGGTCGAGCGTATTTTAATTAACAGGCTAATTGCACTGGTTCTCATTCAACGCACTCGAAAAAGCAGCAATAAGGGCTTTAAATATCCACGCGACCTGCAACATTGGTAGCGCGTGCAGAGGTGCAAAAAACGTGTCCGCAGCAGCCCCCGAAGAAGCGGCATCCAGGCCGAGGGGTGGCGGGTGGGGTTGCAGGCAGCGGGCGGGCCAATGAGCGGCGAGGGCAGCGCTCAGGCGCGGTGCCGCTTACGTCGGCCGGCCGGCCGAACGGAACGGCTCTGGCTCATTCCCGCTCGGAGCAACGGCGCTTGCAGGAGCTTCGGCAGCAGCTGCGGCCAGCCTTGGCGAGCCAACGCCGCGACCTGTTGCCGCCGCCGCCACCACAGCCGCCGCCGACATGCTGAGCCCCAAGATGCAGCGCACCGTGCGCGTCAACGACAGCCAGCTGGTGATGCTGTCCGAGCGCGCCCACTACGACCACAACATGACCGGCTACCTCTACAAGAAGACCGCCGACAGCACCAAATGGCAGCAGCGCTGGTTCGTCCTCTACCAGGTAAGAAGACTTCAACGCAGGAGCCTAAACCTAGCTGTCAGCGCTTGCCCCCCCAATTTTAGCTGCAGACCTTCGACACCGAGCCCACCATTTTTCATGCCCTCTAATGTGAAATGATATTTATTATTTTGCGAACAGAAAAGATTTTTGTTCTTACTAATGAAATAATGTATTTTTTCCGTCGCAAACTGGTGCTCACTCAGCTTCAAAAACAGCATTGTTGCAAAAAATTGAAAAGGGGATAATGCAAGGAGAAACCCCATTTTTAACTTTCTGTTTTAACATTTTTGTCTCTTGAGTTCCACAGTCTCGGTACTAAATGAGAAGCTTGAGCAAAATATTAACGATTCATCATTGGTTTATCACAGTTAAATCAGTCTTACCATCTTGGTGTGTTCGTTCAATGCCAAAATGACCATCAAAAAATATTTTTTAATCAATAAACTTGATTTATAAATGTTATCCAGAGACAGTACGTTTATGCTTTATACTTCTCGAGATTTCAGGATTTAGAAGGTTACATAACAATTAAGAATTTTACGATGAGAAAGACTACAAGTTTATTATCAAAATTGCTTAACTTACTAGAATTTTCATGTATGATAATTGATTGTGAAAATTCTCAAAATACATTGTTAAATAATTAATTTCCTTGTTGGCTGTTTTTCGTTTCTTGCGGTCGCTCCACAAATGAAATTGTGGTTGATAAAGCGACGGAGATAAGTAAAACATGGTCTAATTTCACAGTTCATTGTGGTTTAACCTTGTAGCGGTTCCCGCTTATTGGCGTTAACTTAGTTTGTAACCTTTAGATGTCACTTGTAACTGTATGATAAGCTTTTCTCATTTACCCTGTATAATACACCTTCACTGACCGCTCACCTACGCACGCATACGGTCATGTCGCATTTACCTCTCCGGCCGGGAGTATAATGTCGTGCGCATATATGATGCTTGTAATAACTTATAGACCCGAAGATAATACCGGGTCTTAATTATGGATTAAATCTACGACTACTAAGGAACTAGATGCATTTCCTTTTGGCTCGAACCGAGTAACCCCACAACCTCTTTCCTTGCGGAGACACCATTTACATCTCGTTTATGAAACGCGATAATGCTGATCTAGACGATTCCGCGGTGCTACAGCATGAGGTTTTTCAAATGAGAAAATTATTTTACTCTAGGCATAGTTGATAAATTAAAGTATATATGTATATAATTTAATGTTAACTTTATAATTTTTCCCACCTATTTCCTGAAAAATAATTTCCTATAAGGTTCACGAATATTCATCTAATAAAAAATTACAAGAATCTGATTCATGAAAGAGTAGTAAAATCTGTTGAAACACTGAAGAAAGCGTGAACAAATACAGTATATTTTAATCCCAGATATTTTTAATTCGAATTTGTATTCACAATTCATCGCAGATGAAATAACAACGCTCACAATCAGAATGCGGTCTCCACCATTGATGCTGTCTTCTTTATCAAAAGAGGAAAAAGCTTACGCAATGGAAGCCTTTCAAATGCGAATTGCTTATTATATTCATAATCAAGAATGTCAACATCCATAGAAAAGGAAAAAATCAAGTGGAAGATTCCAATCTATCGCAATGAGGATTTTTTATTGCCAGCGCATTCATTTCCTTTTTTTGCAACGCGATATGCGCCTTATTTCTTTATTCTTTGCGTCAGCATGCTATTAACCTCATTAAAATGCAATAAAAAACTTGGAAGATCTTTGATACTTAACATTTATTTCATCTCGATTATAATTGCAATTCTAGTGAGGAAAGGAGAAAAATCCCATCATTCATTTCCCACTTCGAATCTGGTTTTTTCATCAGCTTTGCTCTCTGGAGCGACATTCACGATTTTTCACAACACCATCCATTAATAACTTGGCTGCAGCATGAAATCGAGGCCTGTACGTTAATTCCCGACGGGGTGCACACCTGAGTCACCGCCCGTCAGGTGAAAAAACGAACGCGCGCGTCGCGTAATTGGATTCGTGACCTGAGTACTCGGGACTCGTCTTTTGTCACCCAAGCTGCTTTCCTCGATAAAGATATCGAATTTTATTTTTTTTTTCTGGCGGCTCCTTTCCATTGACAACACGTACAGATACAGATGCTCCCCAGCGTGCTGTGGACCCGAAATTGGCTGTAAAAGCGACGCGCGCGCGGTCGTGAAATTAGCCTCCGCGCACACTTTATGTCTACACTACTTGTGTCTGGCTGCGAATTTCGGCGAATTAAACGACCATGAACACATGTTTGTATGTATGCGATTGTTTTATCGCCGCTGCCAACCGTGCAAACAACGCAGCGATGACGGTGCTTTTGTTCGCCCGGCTGGTGCGGATGTTGCGGGTCGGAGAACTGATAAAAACTTACATCGACACTCGGCTCTGCCTCCTGCTTAAAAGGAAATTTCAAAAGTTTGGCAATTTATCGAGTGCTGCGTGCCCTTCACAGAAAACTTATGATAAACAGATCTTGAGAAAATAGGCCGGAGAGCCATCCGATTTTGTGGGAAACTTTTTCAGCTACGTTTCTCCCCGATATTCAAATCAAATAATAAATACTCCTTTTGAACTAAACATTTTTTTCATTTCACTCATATATTTATGGCTATCATCTCGTTAGCATAAATTTGGTTATACAGGCAAAATTCAACATTGATGATGTGCATAGTTTTAATTTTAGATTTTGCGCTAAACAAACATGTTGTGTTATACAGAATGTTAATCAAACTGAATGGTTGATTACTAGAGCAGCATTTAACTAAATTATTTCGTTTGTAACCAACGTTGAATGCTTCCACTCCACGTTTTGCAATTTCTCTTCGTGTTCGCTAAAACAATGTAAGCGATCAGGCTCGTAGAGCAAACTTGCTCAGCACAAAGGATCGTATTGACTTACAGGACATGTGCCTTTGCTTGGAGAGGAGAAAACCCCCTTTTAAATTAACCAAGAGCGTAGCTCTATTTGCTTTTACTATCAAATCGGGCCGTTCTGCTAGTGCAAATATAATTTAAACTAATGCTGAAAATATTTTAGAACTCTGCAATGGAACAAACTGCGTTCGAATTAACTTTTATGTAAATTTCTGCCATGTTATATTATCCTGTGAATAAACAATTCACTGTCCATTAGAAAGATGGGGAAGTCCACTCACGAAGCAAACATGAGAACGCAGCAAAAATACTTTAATATAATCCAGTTGAGCAAACACATCAAAGTGTTCGAAATTCACAAAATCTGACTGGGCATCAGAATAATAGGAAAATCGATTTTTTTTTCATGAAATTAAATCATCAGAAAACTTAATTATTTAGTCCGTAAAGATGAAAACCACATTTTTAATCATGACTGAGAACTTCATTAAAAGTTTAGTAAAAATGCGACAGCAAAATTGGTTCGGTTTCGGTTCAAAATTACAGCAATTTTTTACTGTAACATAAATTCCAAAAATATTTATATTTTAATTATAGTTAAAACTATAATTATTTGGTTTTTGTGGGAATTTTATTTATAGATACAGCCAAGAAAATTCTATTCAGATGAAATGCCTATAAAAAGTTATCGAGTCAACAAGAAAGCAGGTATTACGTCACAACAGTGCGACAAAGCCAAACTCGGCAGCGTTTGATCACATCGCGCGAGCAATCAATAATTAGTCATTGAATGGCAATTATTGGGGAAAGAAAGGAGCTATGTGGGCGCGTTACGTGTCGGAGAGCAGCTTCTAATTATTCACGTCAGGCGGAATGCAACGTGAAAGAGTGAGGGGTGGTGTCAAACGAGGCGTGCTCGGCGGAACAAGTGGATCGGAATAAGTGATCTCTCGCTCGCGCCGCAGCAGCCGCCGCTCCGCGCGCCTTATTTACGACTCTTTTAAACGATTCTTTAGGTCTTCGGAGCTACTTTTACGGCCAAATTAGGATGAATCGGCCACCCGTGCTGCAGACATCATAATTCTTCATCGCACGCTCCACCATATTTCGCAAAGTTGCTGGCACCAGTTCATTTTGCAATAACACGTTTATCCGTATAGGCAAATTCGAACTCCGCGGGTAATTTTTAAAAGTCACAAATATATAGGACTCGTTTAGCAAACCGAGCAGAATTTCGTAAATTATAGGAGCATAAACAGTGGCTATCCGAGAACGTGTCATATCATTTTCCATTGACATTTCAACTATAGCCATTTTGTAGTTTTTTTCTTTTCTTTAATCAACTCCCTGTATGTGTATTTTTCTAATTTTCAGTTGTTAACTAATTTCAGCTACATGTGCTAATGCATACAGCTATTTAACCAAATATGCAGGCGGGCAAATAAATTTATACGTAATTTCTCCATTATTTTTGTTTTCGAATTAATCAGTTTCGGTGTAAAGCAATTCAAGAATTCATTTTTATCGTGGACGTAACCTATTGATTTTAGAAACAATTCATGGTGCTTTCATTCTGCAATATGTGCACCCGTGCAAAACGGGAAAATAGGAGCAGCAGAGCAAGTCAGGCGAGCTAACTCTGAAATTGGAGTTGCCGCAGAGGAAAAGAGGAGAGTTAATTAACACACGCCGTGCCTGCTGCTCTCATTTTTGATTTGTAAAGGAACTCACTCGAGCAGCATGCGAGGAGATTATTCAAAATTCATTCGGGAGCCGCCCGGTCGGCCGCGCGCTAGCGTTATGAAAAATTCAAGTTTTGGCGAAAATTGCCCGGGATTCGGTGGTGCGGCAAAGATGCTCGCGCACGTACACACACTGGAGACTGGAGAGAGTGAGCGTGCACACATTGTTGGCGATTAAGGCATTACTGTTAATGGAATTTTGGAGAAACAAAGGGCGTGGCTGCGTGTTGTCTGTTTCCTGACGTTGATGGTGGTGTGGTGCGCTAAAACAACATCAATGTTGCGTTTGCGGTCTGATTCCTCAAACATTAAATATTCAATCTAAGCGTGCCACGAGAGCAACAACTCGTAACGTGAGCTGAAACTAGACGCTTGCGGAAATTATGCAGACTCTGATGCCCATCGATTTTGCCCTCTCTATTTCAAACACGTACGCCATCACTTTATATTATCTCCTCTCTTTTGACCTCTTAACCTAATAAATTAATTTCTATTGCATCTACTTTTGATCATTTCAAGGACATGGGCGTCAAAAATCTTTTATATTTAGCCTTATATGAAATCATTGCGTCTTTGAAAATTTTCAATTATAGCGTTAAAAATACGTGTTAGTTCTCCTTGTACAACAGTTCTTTGCTGTAACTACTTCAAAAATTCAACGGGGCTCTGATTTGAATTAAAGAAAATAATGACATTAGTTTTTAGTTTCGACATCCATGTCTTTTTATTGCCTACAATAACAGTAACGCATCATTTACCCGATTGATAATAATATATGACAGCAATAAATTGCACCTCACCATATCTCCATCCGGATTCAGAATATGGCCTATTAAAGGCCAAACAAACAAAACAAACATTACATGATCCCGGGCGATATCGTCCATTACACGCACTCAGCGCGTCAGGAACTTCTGGGGCCATTAGAATTCTTTCTCTCCGAGCAAATAGCATAAATATGCAAATAAATTTGCACCCCGTCTTGTCGAGAGGCGTATGCAAATGTTCTCTTCAGCCGCCGTGCAGACAGATCCGAGTGACGCTATAGGAGAGAACAAAGAAAGCGCTCCCCTGCAATAAAATAGGGAACGACGAGGAAGAGAAAGAAAATAATAAACAAACTTCCACTTTAGCTGATTTCGTCATTCTCTCTTCTGGCAAATATTTGTTTGCAATGGTGTATTTGCTGTTAGGAGTTGATTTGTGCCTGCAGTGGTGGCGGGCGGGAATTAAGTGGCAGCTCTGCTGTTTGCTTTAGTTCAGGGGTTTGCTTATCGCGCGGCCTTTCGCTCGGCTGGGCAAAAGTCTTCTACCACTTTGCGTGCTCTTTATTTCATTTATAAGCGCAAACTGGGAATGCGTGCTCGTGTGAGGCCAATGGAATTATTTTTTGCCAACACAAGTTTCAGTCTCTTCAGTCTTTGCTGCATTTGACGTGCGTGTGCGTACCATATTGCTTTCCTCTGTTGATCAAGGCCGGCAAAGTACAAAGTAAATTAACAGCAGATTTACAACTACTAAAGTTTCAGAGCTAAAGGATACTTTATTCAAAGCTTCAGTTTGAAATAGCTGTAACGAGCCACCTTTTGTTTGATACGAGTGCTGGACAAAGAGAGAGGGGCTGTGTATTTTGACGTCAGCCGCTAAAGAGATAAATACACGAATGAATTGAAGAGTCGTGCTTAATGAAAATAGAGACAATGATAACTGACAATCCTAAAACCTTGCAATGTAATTATTATGGCAGGGTATCAGGATTTTTTCCCCATTGTCGTAACCTGCGGTCTTGGTCGTGCCCTGAGCGTCAAAATGTTGTTCCCAATTTCTACGTCCAGCGGTGGCCTTTTCTCATTTTTCTGCTGCTCAAAGATATTTCTCCGCTATCCGCGTTCTTTCATCCTTTAATGATGTGCTGTGCGTTCAGTTCATTCCCGCCGAAAAGCTCTTTATTTAAATTTTGGTCGTTGAATTTAGACCTCTCTTGAAAGCATTTTCCTCTCTTCAATAAGATATTCATCTGCGTTGGCAACTCTTCCTTGTATTTTGCTCCAGGGAAAATCGAAAAGCAGCGGTATTCGTGGAAAGGGAGAGGCAAAAGCGCAAACAAAGCGGCGCGGATTGAAAAAGAAGTAAATTTGCGTGTTGCTGGCAGCGCAGGCCTCACATATGACAAAATTACATGGAACCGTAACACACACACACACAATATTAATGATCACGCTGAGTGAGTGAGCAGCGCTCAGCGAAAACAGCCGCGAGGCAACAGGCTGTG
The DNA here is from genome assembly GCF_949628265.1 of Cloeon dipterum. NCBI lineage: Eukaryota > Metazoa > Arthropoda > Insecta > Ephemeroptera > Baetidae > Cloeon > Cloeon dipterum. The sequence continues at coordinate 8,701,631 of NC_088790.1, read as the reverse complement.
CGTTTCCGCGTGCGCCCCCCAAATCGATTCGCAGCGGGCGGCAGCAGCCGTCTTGTTTTGCCTGCCGTACCATTACAACATGCTCTCTCGGCACGCAGGAAATTCGTTTTGGCACAAGGTATTTCGCTTGCAATTATCCCCCCTCCCTGGCACATCCGAATTCCCTGACTGTGCCGCAGCCAGCGAATCAGGTGAAATTTCCTTTCTGTTTGTCTTTGAGTGAAATTCGCTCTCTGTGGTCTGAGTCTGAATCTCGCTGTTTCCCCTGCCTGCCTGCGTGGAGCGAGGAATTCCTTTCATTTCGTGAAGAGAAATCCGGGTTCATCACATACACGCACAGACCGAGTCATTTATCCTTTTCAAATTTAGCTTTGAGCCCATTTTTCACATGCTGTAATTCTAAAAATTCGACTGCTTTTGGACCTGTGGAAATGTGATACAGAAAATGAGGTTGGAACATTGCAAATCTGAACCAGTGGATTTGCACTTAGAAACAGAGATATAAACTCTTTTATTTCAAATTGTGATCGAATAAAAATTCAATTGTTAGCAAATCCAGCAGTTGTAGCAAACGAATCGCAAATTTGACGCACCATTGAAATCCATTCAGTCGATGGCTTAGAGGCATTCCATCGTGCCATTGGATATAAATTAGAGCACACAACACCACAAATAACCATTTATTCACGAGGCACGCATCCAATATTCCGATAGGCATCTACACTAATTTAAACTGTCCCGCGACGCAGGCACGCAAACACAATTTTAATTACTTCACACGCGCCTCTGTTGGGTCATGCATCATTGTTAAGGCTGCTCTGCACTACTATTAAGCTATAGCGATGCATGCCCTTTACGCTTGTTCGCGGGTCCGCATGAATACCCTACTACTTGCAACGTGCAAGATGAAATTAAAATTTCTAGAATCCATTTGCCATCCTTCTCGCCTGCTCTCAGTCTCATCCACTCGCGTGTTGGCATGTAATCTCGGTAATGCGTTTGCAACTCCTAACGAGTCGCAGGATCAGGGTTGACGGTGTTCCCTTTGAACGGCAAATCCGGCTGCCAAGTGCCAGCAACGGGGTGGCTCTCGAGCGAGCGTATCAATAATAAAACAGGCGGGCACGCAACAGCTACATCAGAATGTAAATTACGGTGTCACGACGGCGCACACATTAAAGTGCATTCCGACTCGCCGACATTAACGCGAACGCGGCGCAGAATTATTTAATGCCTCTCGTAAGTGCCTCTTTCCACTTTTAATAACACGCCCCTCTATCTTTTCGCCAGCTGGCTTTTCATTTGCGGCAGTAACCCTGCTTTTATTCCAGCTGCGGCGTTCGCGATTATTGCTCTCAATCGTAAAATGAAGAGCCATAAAAAACGATCAACTTTGCGCCCAGGGCTTGGGCCGGGCTTGGGGCCGCATGGCGGTGCGAATCTTTTGTCAAAGCTTTACGGCCGCTGTTGCGCATGAATATTTATTAGCTACGAAATGTGCTAATTTTTGGTTACGAGAGCGGTAATAAAAGCGCCCCGCTGCCTCTGTTCTATGAAGATACAGCTCTTTAGCGGCCTTTTCATGGCCTCTCCCAGGGATTTTTGCCTATAGAAAGTTGAAAGAGCTGCGCGGAGAGGAGGCTAATTTTCTCTTTAATTTTATTAAGAAGGCCGACCCATTCAGCAACTCTCGGAGGATCAAAAGCTAATGAGAAATCATTAATCTGTTTGAATATCAAGATTTCTTTCAAATATCGCTCAAAAGGCTGCGTGTCAAAGAGGAACTAATGAAAAAGCCGAGGGACGCGGAAAAAGGCAATAATTGAATCGTAAACACGGTGCCACAGCACTCCATTTATTTCGGTTGGCCTGGACGGCGCGAGTAATCGCTTCAAAAGTCATCTTGCGGCGGAAAAATGCGACAGGCGGAAAAGAGGAAGCAAGCGGCCGTTTCAAGCCTGCTTTGATGCAGCGTTCGCATCAGTTTATGGTTACGACGGGGCCGTCATGCGGAAAAAAGAAGAGGCCGCTCGCTTCTGTTGCTTTTTCGTCCGGCCACTTTGCCGGTCTGCCGGCAGGCAATTTGAAATACAAACCGAGCCGGAGCCGGTGCTTTGAAGCAAATTAAACCGACGCACAATCACTGTCCGCCCGCCCGCCCGTCGACGGCACAATACCCATTTCAGGCTCAATTAAACACGCAAATCCTTTCTCCGGCTGTGACGTAATTTGGCTGACTGAGGGCATTATTTTTTACCACGAGACAAAAAGCTGCTTCATATTTTTGGAACAATTTTTTTTTTGTAATTTCAACAGAGTCAGGAAAAATGATTCTCTTTAGAGGTATATTTTTTATTGTGAAGGAGGAAAAGAGAATTTTTGGCTTCTTCTCATTGGATAATGTCTAAAATGGTGAGAGTGAAAAAGAAACCAGACGAGGCAGCGTAGGGAAACCTCTCAGTGATATATAGAACGTCCAATAATAAATCTTGAGTCAGGACTTTTGCTAAATATATAAATAAAATGATCGAACGTTACCGTTCTGATTGCTTTTTATTTCTTCCAACTTGTTGTGAACGGACTCGAATCTTCTATCCCCACAAAATCGCAAAGCCGAAAATCACTCTAAAAGAGGTGGAAAGCGAGAATCCGCACGTATGTTGAACAAATAAGATGTGATGTGCAGAAATTGTACAAATCCTCCTTTTATTCCGGCTCAAGGGGCGTAGAGTGCGAAGAAAGTACGCAAAATAGCAGCAGGCGTGCCCTCATCAATTCCGTTGCCAACGACTCCGCATATCCAGGGTGCGTGTTTTTGCATGCAAGCAGAGATAGAGTTGCGAAACTCGGCTGAAAACAAATGTGCCACCGGTTGCCTCTACTCACTCCTTCCTTGAGCGCCACTGCGTCAACGTCGCATTTTTATGCAGATGAACATCTCATGCAAAACGGCATTATTCATATTTGCATTTTATATTCTTAATGCACAGGAAAACAGCAGGCCGCTCCAAGAAATGTGTATAATACCAAGGGGAAAAACGTACATTGCTCTCCGGAAATTGCGACTTGTGTCTTCTTCCTTTTTTCGACAAGCAGAAAGTTGGGCCTGCTGTACGGCGTGTATTATTTTTCCCTTTCATTCCTCAGCGTCGTCTCGTTCGTAATTTTTCTCGTCCAGAGAGAAAGATGCATGTGGCGGGGGGAAAGTAATCTCGCGGCTTTGCGGCCGTGCAATGATAACACACCGGAAAAGCGTCGAGATTAAATTTTCCACGGCCTTTGTTTGGCGTGTGTGCTTTGCAAGTCAAAAAGCTGCGCCTTTTTCCGGCACACGTGCCTTTCAATTATGCAACGCATAAAAGTGGAAACTCATTAACCAGTGTCCAGACGCGTACATTTAGAGCTCGACGCTACCGACATTACAGTATACCTCGGTCCGTTTATACGTTCTGTTCCGTGATTTTGGATTTAACCGTGCGCTGTTGTGGATTCTACAAAGTGATAAAAATTGCGACAAAAAACAATTTTCACAAGTATCTTTTACTGCTACAATCAGTGAAGCTTTTATATTAATACACCGAAGGAAAATATTGAGCTTTCTTGTGTATCATGCTCAGCACATACAATAAACTGGCCATTGAACGGTGCCGCCATCTGTTAACGACTTTAAACACCGACGACTTTCCCGTCTCTCGCTCGATGCCAAGTAGTCCTCCTAATTTAAATTCAGAGCCAAAAACTTCTCCAGCGTCATATTCCACCTGTGTTTTCCTTTCGGTGTACAAACTAATGAGCTTAGCGGCCAATTTTGTCATCAAAAGCGCCGCTCTTCGGGAGAGCCTAATTACAAGAGCGCAACAACTCTCGCGTTACAAACGAGCCATCATTTTTGTCACGGCACCCACAAATAAATCTGCACCACGCGGTGCGCCATTTAATTTGCGTTTCAGCGAGAGCAATAAATCCGAGTGCTTTTCCCACCGAGGCAAGAATCTAATAATAGCAGAAAAATTATTGTTCGTTGGCGGACGGTCGGCAGAATTTCATGATGCTCTCTCGTCTCCCGGCGGCTCTCCGCCGGCGCTCACCTGGTAGCTCGAGGGAAAAAGTGCAC